>NW_026294447.1:85353677-85953677 GCF_007827085.1 Peromyscus californicus insignis
GCCCCAGAAAGATGCCTTTCACTAACATGCATAGGCATCTATCTGATGAGCTGGCAAGGACCCAGAAATTTCCCCCATAAACATTCAAAGACGCTGGACAAAAATGCTGTGCTCTGGACAGCAGTATTAGATGCCCAGGCAGGACACAACGTTGACTGTGTTTGTGAAGGTTCACAATTCAATTGTTTCATAAAATGAAAGTGAGAAAGAGTGAAATTTCTAAGTTGATGTAATAGTTATCTGTTACATGAACTCTATCATCATCATCATCATCATCATCATCATCATCATCATCATTATTATTTATTGGGTTGCCCAAATACTTTTATTTTTGATTCTTCTTATCCTGTGGAAATGGGGAGCACCTAAATTTTGAAGTGACTTGAACAGTCTCTTACTGTTTTGTCCTGTGTCCTTTGGAGAACAGGGTAGCTGACACAGAGGCCAAGTGTCCTGACAGGGTGCTGCCCTCACTCCATCTTCCATTCCTTTAAATTAGCCATCTATGCTTGCATTCAAAACAGTTTGGGGCAGGTCTGAACTTTGTACCTCTCACTTCTGACCCTGCTCATATTTACCTGGCTTTTCCCATGCCAAAGGCAAATAGTTTCTAAGTCCATAGGGAACTTTACCATCTCCTCAAACACAAACGCTAATAAGCCTTGGGGAGTCTTCTTGCTAGAAGAACTGCTACCTGGACTTCCTGGGGCATCTTCATTCTAAAGACGAGTAGTCAGTGAAGGGGGACTATCCTCTAGCCACAGAGGATGTGGGAGCTAGTCTGTGTGTTTCTTAGATGGCAAGGGCAGAACCAACCCACCTGACCCTGAAAGTGAAGAGTGATGATGAAAGGCAGTCCAACTTGTTTGTCTAAAACATGTTTTATTCATGGAATGAACAGGGAAAACAAAACAAAACATTGACTCCAGTTGGTCTCTTTCATCCTGAGGATAGAAGATACCAAGCTACTTTGCCAAGAATAGAGTATAGCATGGTTTCCTCATGCTGGCAGTGGGGGACACTTGTCATGCATCCCATCAGGTGACTACAGGAGCCCAAGAACTGATGCTTTTCTCTTGGTGGTCTTACGTGGATTTGCATTTCTTTGTGTCTTGACAAGTATGGTTGACCTCGTAGAAGAGTGATGACCTTTCCTCTCTTCATTTCAGAGGGTTTATTACCTCTCTCTGGAATTTTACATGGGCCGAACGTTACAGAACACCATGATCAACCTTGGCTTACAAAACGCCTGTGATGAGGCCATCTACCAGGTATGCTGTTCTCATGTTTCCGACAACTTCTTTTTCTACATTTCAGGTTCGCTTTAACACACACACACACACACACACACGCACATGCACATGCACACGCACACGCACATGCACATGCACACGCACACACACATGCACATGCACACGCACACGCACACACACACACAGCATTCACATTCTCACAAGTTGCTTCTTTGAATAGGGCTATTACGAACAATGAGAAATAAACACAAGTTGGAGACCAGAGGTCTGGGTGTAGTGACACAAGCCTTTAATCTCAGCACTGGGAAGGCAGAAACAGGTGGATCTCTCAGTTCAAGGCCAGCCTGGTCTGCAGGACAGAGGGAAAAGGAAAATTAGAGAATGGGTTATCAGACATGAGGATTTCATTTTGCAATCAAAGTCTTGCATAATTTTTCTGAAACAAGTCACGTTTTTAAAATGAACCTTTTAAAAGTTTTCCTTATGAGAATTACAAGCCTTACATTAGGCTCCTGTCTACCTTTTAAGAAATGATCAAAGCTTGACAGTTATTCACATATCAGACAACGTAAAAATGCTAAGCTTTTGAAAATCCATTGTCATGTTTCTATCTTGTCTGATGAGATGTGAAACGCACTTTCCTCTTAAGGCAGTCCTAACTTGCTCATTTGTTTATATGGACACATCCAGCCCTTCCCTCAGGTGTCTCTCCACCAAAACCATTCTGATGTGACCAAAGGGAGGAGCGTATATTTACAAAGGCAAGTCTAAATGACACATGAGTCAGAATTCTCCTTTTCCCAGGGCTGTGATGGTCCCTAGTGTGGCTTGCTACTTATCACTGAGGGCTAGCATCCATCATGTGGGTTAGGTAGAGCACTTCCTGCCAAAGAACCTCTTCAGCTCTCCTCCACTTCCCTTTATTCACTTCCCCTAATACTAGCAAAAGCAATTGCATACCTTCCTTGGCGTTGCATGTACACATGACCTGCTTCTGTATGGTCAAGGTTTAGAGTTTCTTCCCAATTTTCCACTTTGCAACTTTTCAAAATCATGAGTGCTAGTTAGCATGCACCATTGGCTGCATAAGGATCCAGCAATTCCTAGTAACCAGGGAGCAAATTCAAAAGCCCCTTCTTTGTGAAATGATGCAGAGCCGTGTTTGAGTTCCTGTGAGACCAAATTAATCAACACTTACATAAGGAAGTAATGGGGTAGAAGGGTAAGGGTCCTGAAAAGTGGCTCAGAGAAAATGGGGCCATCACTTTAGGCAGTTCCTTCTTATGCATATGTTTTCAATATTGAAATTAATTTCCCATGAAAAGCTATCCAAGGTAAAGGTGCCTGCAGCCAAGCTTGGTGACCTGAGTTCAAGCCCTGAGATCTATATGGTGGGAGAATAGCATTGACTCAAAGTTGTCCTCTGTCCTACACAAGCACATGGGGAGAGGAAGGGGAGGAGAGGGGTGGGGTATTGACTTTCAGATAAGGACACCGCTGTTTCACAGCAGACTACCCTTTAGTCAGGCTGGGTGAGATTATCGTGCAGTCCACAGGAAACAGGCCACTGGGTTTATGAGAACATCAGTTTCCTCACAAAATAAGTGGTGTACAGCATACCCTGTGCTGCAGAACTCTGATGGGACCCAGTGTTAGTGGCTTCAGGAGTGTGATCCCCAGCACTTTGGAGAAGGGAGCTAGAAACTGTCCCCAAGTAGAGACAGATGGCTGTCCCCACCGAGCCATCTCACTGACCCCATATTTTTTTCAAGTAATAATATCTAACATATGACATATCTACCCAAAACTAATGCTATTGCTTTGTTTATACAATATCATTTGACTCCCAACCCTAAATTAGGTATGTACTTTCATCCTTTACATTTTTTTTCTTTTTTGGTTTTTTGAGACAGGGTTTCTCTGTGTAGTTTTGGGGACTGTCCTGGATCTCGCTCTGGAGACCAGGCTGGCCTCGAACTCACAGAGATCTGCTTGCCTCTGCCTCCCGAGTGCTGGGATTAAAGATGTGCGCCACCACTGCTCGGCAATCCTCTACATTTTTACAAGGGGGATTTAGCAGCCTAGCTAAGGGTCAATATCAAGAAGTGGCATGGTCCACAGTGGACATCTAGGATTCATGCTTCTCCATGCCTGGCTATTCCATCTTGAACCACTGGCACCAGCAGTTGCCGGCTTCTGCAGTCAATATGCCAGAACAAACCTCAAGCCACCTGACGCCAGATCCAGCACACAGCTCACCCTGATGCCTGGCCAGTACTTTAGGAAGTGGCTGTTGTCTCTGGAGTGGCCTGCGTGTGTATCCGAGTCCAATATTGTTCTCCTTTCTCCTCAGCTTGGATTGGACATGGAGGAGTTAGAAGAAATTGAAGAAGATGCTGGGCTCGGCAACGGTGGTCTAGGGAGGCTTGCTGGTAAGTGACAGCCGGAATGTGTTACACTGTCTGGGTGATCCATGCCTTCCCGGGTGCCATACACAGCCATGCTTAGAAGAGCCAGCTAGCTTCTTAGAGGAAGGAGAAAGCACAGCTCCTCTGTTGATGTATTTGGTCTTGACCTCCCACTGTGGGCTGACCAACTCCACAGAGAGGAGAGAACCTGAAGAAAAGAGATGTTGCTTAAAGCCTTTTCAGACATTGCTTAAACCCCGGAGCTAACCAGATCCTTCCTGTTCACTCAAGGGTTTCCAAAGTCACCCATTTACTTCACTGCTGTTTGTTCAAGGCTGGTCAATTCCCATAAATTCTAAGTCTCGCCTTCCACGCTACAGTTTGATGTTTTGATTGGCTGGCGGACAATGATGTCATTAATAGACCTCTTTTCGTAGGCATACAAACTGAGTTCCTTGCTTTCTTTGAGGAATGGCTTTTCAGCAAACAGAGAAAAAAATATTTAAAATATAAAACTAGCTCCACTTGCTGCAACAAAATATCCAGCAGTTTAAGGAAGGGGAGGGTTTAGTTTTGCTCAGAGTTCCAAGGCACAATGAGAAAGTCACGGTAACAGGCGCCTGAGGCAGCTGGTCACATGTGCCTGCATCAGGAAGCAGAAGAAAGTCAACATTCATGCTCAGCCAGCTTTTTCCTGTTTATACAGTTCAGGGTCCCTCAGGGTAGGATTTCCCACCTCAACTAATGAAGAGAATCCCACACAGGCATATCCAGAGAGTTGTCTCTTGAGCTGTTCTAGATCCTGGTTGACCTGATATTCCGCATCACACCCTATAACCAAGCATTTCCACTCCTCGGGAGAGTTTCTCCCAAGCAAACAACAAACGCAACGTGTGCACAAGAACCCAGGCAAAACAAGAGGAAAGCGTTGTTACAGTGCTGCTTCTAAAACTGCACTGAAAGTAGCCTACCCGTGTAGACAGACTTGATTGATGAACTTGCCTCGTGAATCACCGCGCTCAAAGCAAAGCAAGTTCCATTAGAACCCATACAGAGCGGTGCCATCTATATTCTTAAAAAACTAAGTCTTATTTGAGTGATGTATAGAGAGAGACGTAGGGAGAGTCTGGATTCAAATACGAAGTAGAGTTTAAATGTTAAATGTACCTGACGACTCCCAGGGAGGAGCATGGCTTTAAAGGAGGCAGTCAGAGGGGATGCTACCATGTTTCTTTAAAGTCTCTTAGTTTGGCATCCCCTCTCAGGTTACTGGGAAGTCATTTGCATCCGTTTCATTTTATGGAAACCTTTCAGTATTACCGACAGTGTGCTCTAGTGTGGCTGATTGCCATCAGCCTGTGACGTTACTCATCTGAGGATTCCCCAGGTTGCCTGGGCCATAGGGAGGGTGACAGCTTGAGTGAGTGGAAAGCCTCTCTAAGAATAGAATTGGTCTGCTTTGCTTTTATGTAAAACCCAAGCTCTTCGATATTGGCTAGCACTGTTCACTCTGCTCTGGACCTGCCATTAATGGCCTTGCTCCTTTGTAGTAGAATATTTTAAGGTGTGTTACTTTTGTTTATGTTGCATTGGTTTAACTCTGTGAAGCCGTGTTACTGTGCCTGCCTAAAACACCTGATGATATAATGAACCAAACAGCCAATAGCAAGGCAGGAGAAAGGATAAGCAGAGCTGGCAGGCAGAGAGAATATATAGGAGAGAGATGGAGGAGTGAAGAGATCTAGAAAGAGCCAGAGAAGCGGGGGACATCAGGGGCTAGCCACCCAGCTACACAACCAGCAAGCCACGGAGTAAGAGTAAGATTTACGAAAGTAAGAGAATGGAAAAAGCCCAGAGGCAAAAGGTAGACGGGATAATTTAAGATAAGGAAAACTGGCTAGAAATAAGCCAAGCTAAGGCTGAACATTCATAAGTAAGAATAAGCCTTCGTGTGTGATTTATTTGGGAGCTGGGTGGCGGGCTTCCCAAAAGAGCCAAAACAAGCAATAGCAAACACTCCTTTGCTATTCGGGAAGGTCAGAAAACAGAGCAGCAACCGAGGCTGAGTAATTCTCAGATGCCTTAGTCTCTTCCCTGACTGTGAAAGTCAGAACCCCACCTGCTCAGGCTCTAAGGATGAACTCGTCAGGACCTAGGGAATGCCAGAACAGCCACTGGTCAGACAAAGCAGGGACTGGTCATGTCAGGCTTACTCTAGGCTTAGGGCTTCGTGTTTATGGCTTTGTCTTAGAGTTAGGCTATGAACCTAACACGGACCCTTACGGTGTGAGTTGTAGCCTTCCAGTTTGAATTCCTACTCTAGGTTTCCTCATCCCATGACAGCTCAAATTCCCAAGAGGGACAGTCAAATTAATGTAACCCTTTGGAGTGTACTGACAGTTTCCTATAGAAGACTGTTGTATGGCCTCAGGTTTTTAAAAGAAAGGCTTAGCATTGATGTTACACTTGCTGATGCTGTCTTTTTGTTCACATGGTCGAATTCAGCCTGCTTCCTGGACTCCATGGCAACCCTGGGACTCGCAGCCTATGGCTACGGCATCCGCTATGAATATGGGATCTTCAATCAGAAGATCCGGGACGGATGGCAGGTATGCAAACCACCTTTTCCTGATTTTTACCTGACTCCTCAGGAGCTCGCTCTCTGTGCTCCGGCCGAGGTGCAGAGCACCTTCCCTGTAGCCCACCACTGATTTCTCTGGCATTCGGCTGACGACGGTGGACAAGTTGCCTGAGCTGAGAGCCTGTCAGTGCCGTTTACCCCAGATCCAGGAGGCCTGGTATAGTACCTGGCTCTCACTAGCTGGCCCATGGCCCATTTCTTAACCTCTTTGACTGTCAACTGTGCCGTCTACAGAAGGAGAGCAATAGCAGTATATATGCCTCTTGTGTGATGGATGAGAAAAACAGTCTTCAGGGCTGGAGAGATGGCTCAGTGGTAAGAGCACTGGCTGTTCTTCCAAAGGACCCGGGTTCAATTCCCAGCACCCACATGGCGGCTCACAGCTGTCTGTAACTCCTGTTCCAGAGGATCTGACACCCTTACCCAGAGTATATACAGGCAAAACACCAGTGCACACTAAATAAATAAATAAACAAATAAATCTTTTTTAAAAAAAAAAGAAAGAAAATTGATCTTCAATAAATCATCCATGAGGCTCTATAGTGAATGCTCACAGAGTTGGAGTGACTGCCATCATTCCTGGGAGCAGGGTAGGGTCTTGGGCTTTGCTGCATTGAGAGTGAGGCCTCACAGGGAACTCTGAAAAATTGACCACGGAGCCCTGACTGACTGTGGATGGCTGACATGTGCAACATTTCGTCTCGAAGCTTACAGAAATGCAAAAGAAGGCTTGTGGGTTAGGCAGTTGGCAGCACAGAAAGACTGAGTGGTTTCCTCAGATCGTACTGTTGGTCAACAGGGGTCAGTGTCTGCAGATGTCTGGGTCCTCATTCAGTATTCTTGTGTGCATGTGAGTCTTGCCCTCCTGCGCATGACTGTCTTATAAGATACCGTGAGCAGAACGTCCTTTTATACAATAAGATTAGGGAATCTTGTTGGCTGTTAATAAACCTGACACATATTTAATACTCTGCTCTATATCAATGTGCACAAATCCACCCAGACGACTGTGGTTATACCATTTTAGATCTCAGGTATTGGTTTCTTTCATCTCTCATAGCTTTTTGAGTCTTTGGTCAAGGCCACTCTGGAGTTTACCCTGATCTTAAGTATAGACTGTGCCCACTTCCTTTCTGTGTTTCACATACACACCATTGATAAAAATATGTAAACTGCATTTCCAGAAAGCTGAGCTCTGTAAGCATGCCCACACTTGGGGGTCTAACAGCAGAGAGAGTTCATGGGTTGGGCTGGATAAGGAAATGGAGCAGATTTATCGAGGGTAAATAAGGTTGGGGGCCCTGAGGTCCGCTTTCCCCTCCCCCAGTACTTGTCACCAAGGAAGGAAGGAACTAAAAGATTGGGTGTGAACACTGGGTGGAAAACAAAGTTTAGGAAGAAGGCTACTGGAAACGGAGTCTGAAAGACATGTAAGCTGTAAGCAAAATTCCAAATTTTGCTGAGGACAAAGTGTGGTCTATTTTTAACCTAGCTCTAAGTAAATAAAAATTGTGAGGCAACATGGACTGGAAGAACTCAGACACTAACTCCTGCTTGAGATCTAATTTCCGCTCCTCATAGAAAGCATGCCACCTTGATTATGTTACCTCCCCTCTGTCTTCATCCTCACAGTGGATGCCGACTCCATAGAGTTACTCTGAGGACATGCAGCGGGCACACAAATAGGCTCTTGGGAACAGGAGAGTAGCCCCCATAAAAGTGGGGTGCTCTGAGATAAAACGTGAATCTAACCATCGCTACTGCATGCTTGAGTGGTTTTATTAAAATAGAAAATCATTTATGTTGTTTGGGGAGGAAAGGAATCTGGACAGACTACAACTGTCCAGGTGAGGTTGGAGAGAAAGTGCTTCAGGAAGGAAAATACCTCAGGAGCAGGAGATGTGGCTGGGGGTTAAGATTAACACTCTTGGTGGTCTTGCAGAGGAGCCAGGGCCCGTTCATGTGGACGCTTACAGCCACCTGTAACTCCAGTTCCAAGGGATCTTACTCCTTCTCCAGGCCTCCACGGGCTCCTGTATGCATGTGATACCCATGCATCACACACACACACACACACACACACACACACACACACACACACACACACACTTTTAATAAGTAAATAAATAAACAAATCTTTAAAAAAAAAAGGAAAGGAAAGAACATATACCAAAGCCTCGACATTAATTACCTTTGGAACATGGGGTCTCAGGGAGTGTTTATTATCTTCCATTTGTTCCTCTATATGTCTCATATTTCATAGGAGATGTGTGCTTTATAAACATGAAAGGCTGTAGAAATGAAAGAGTTGATTTCTTTTCCCAGTGAAGAAGTAACTGGAGTTCCTTGCTGAACACTGGGCTTCACAGGGGTTTTTCAGTATGGCCGACATTTCAATACCACATCACCAAATGACTCATACACTCATCCTCTGCCCTGGAAAGTAGACTGTGTGGTACTCACTGCGTCCCAGGCTGTTTAAGACTTTCTTTTCTTAGGTTTCTGTTTTGGTTTGATTTGGTTTTGGTTTTTCAAGACAGGGTTTCTCTGTAGAGCTCTTTCTGTCCTGGAACTCACTCTGTAGACCAGGATGGCCTAACTCACAGAGATCCACCTGCTTCTGCCTCCCAAGTGCTGGGATTAAAGGCATGCACCACCACTGCCCGGTTTGACCTTATGTTTTGAGACAGAGTCTCAGTGAACCTGGAGCTCAGTGATTTGGCTAGTTTGGCTGAATAGCCAATCCTGGATCCGTTGTCTCCACACTCTTCCACACAATGCTGGGATTACAGATGCTCACCCCGTGTCTGGCTTATACGTGGATGCTGGGGATCCCAACTAAGGTTCTCAAGCTTGCTCAGCATGTGCTTTACCTGGAAGCTTCTTATCAGCTGGAAAACTTCACAAATGATGGGTAGTGTTTGCTTAATTATTTAATTAAACACACCTCCTTGATACAGTGGTGTTACTTTTTTTAGTCTTCTTGATTGCTTAAAATTAATTTGATATCCCAAACACCCTAAAGAGAGCTCTGGTTTTAATTTTTTTGTAAGAAACAGTTTGCAACAGATTAACATCCAAACTTGTGGGAAGTTGAAATTGTTAATAAAATGAGTTCCTTACTTTTTAGTGTAGGGCATCTTCAAAATGAATCATAATGGATAGTTTGTTACCAAGTCAAAATTCCATAAGGATTAAGATGAGCAAAGACTATGAAATTCTCTGTACCTGAATTGGAAAGAGATGTAGTAAGAGAGAGGTCTCTAAGAAGCATTTCTTAGCTCAATTTGTACATTCCAGGCACCAGAATCTTGACTGAAAACTTCATGTTGGACCATGTGGTCCAGAAACTCAATGGTTAGCCTTCCTAGAAGACCTCCCTAGATGTGAAGGCATGGGCTCTGAGTCATAGAACTGAAGGTATCTTAGCTCTATCATCTTCCTTCTGTGTGACCTCCAGCTGTCATATTTCCTCATCTCTGAAAAGATGGAAGTCATAGTTTCCTCCTCTGGGGTTGCTGTGAGAATCAGACAGACTAAGACACGTAAGACGCATGTCATTGTCAGTGAGCGCTGTCGTTGTCTTAGGATGTCAGTAACCAAGACGAGATGAGGTTGGAAGACCTGGCGGACTTCCTTTCCAAAGCAGGACTCCTGAGTGTCTGTAAAAGACATTTGTGCTGTGGTGTAACTGAAGGGCTAGGACCATGTCTCCTGAAGAGTGAATTCTAAGCCACGCCTGTTTCCAGGTAGAAGAGGCTGATGATTGGCTCCGACATGGGAACCCCTGGGAGAAGGCTCGCCCTGAGTTCATGCTGCCTGTGCACTTCTATGGAAGAGTCGAACACACCCAGTCGGGGACAAAGTGGGTCGACACCCAGGTGAGCAGGTGTTCTCGGGACATGCGTCGCCGCACAGTGGGCACTCCACTGAGCACACAGTGTGCGGCACCACACGACATCAAGAATGAAGGGTCAGCCAGGCGTAGTGGCGCATACACGCCTTTAATCCTAGCATTCGGGAAGCAGAGGCAGATGAATCTCTATGAGTTTGAGGCCCGCCTGAACTACAGTGTTCCGGAATAGCCAGGGCTATGTAGAGAAACCATGTTTCAACCACCACCATCCCCCAAAAAAGAAAGAAAAAGAATGATGTCTTGTGCATCCAATAGCAGAGTGAAATTGTGTTAATAAGCATGCTTCTCCTCTTCATGCTGCAGTTCCTTTAGGAGATAAGGGCACTAAAGCCAAGAGGAAAGTGACTTCCCCAAGGTTAACTGATGTACCAGGGTCATTTTGCGATCAGCTTGATCAGATATTAATCAGCTCGATAGTGCTTCGCCGATTACCTCTCTGGATGTTTTGTTTCTCTGGTTTTATAAATATTGTTGATACCAAAGTAGGATAATTTTAAATGCTTTTGCTCGGCCCGTCACTGGACATTTCAGTAGTGTAGTTTTCAAAAGATGGCCGAGGCTTCAGCTCACGGCGCAGTCAGTGTACGGTGCTGGATCTGCGATCCGTCATCACCTCTAAAAAAGTGATGCTGCTGTTTCTTCAAGGGTATTTCCTCCGGAACGAGTCTTTTCCCACCATTCAGTTTGCATACGGCCCTGTCACGGAATCCTATCGAGTCCTTTGGCATCTACGATTCTGTGTTGTCGTGTTTTCTGGCGAATGACCCTATTCTCCACTGGGTTGCCTCGTTCAATCAGCACAGCTTCACTTGGTTTATTTGCTTAATAAAAGTGGTCTCAGCTGGTGTTTATCCTAGTCATTCCTCAGAACCAACTGAAATAATGCCCTTCCATGTGAAATGTCTTAGCATGTTTCAGCATGCCTGGCTTATAGCTGATTTCTTTTTTAACTACCGGTTTATTTTGCTAATCCTTAGAGAGATATTCAAAGTTCAGAAAAATAAGACTTTAAAAAAAATGTTTCCTATCTGAATGTGAACTTACATGGCACATCAAGGGACAGGTAAGGAACTAACACATAAAATGACATAGGGTGTAGACTAGCACGTTGACATAAAGGTAAGTTCCTGCTTTGTTTATTTTCTTTTTCATGTCTGGCCACAATCTAAGCTGCACTTGGTCATAAACGCTGTCGTGTGAACTATAAACAGACCAGTGAATTCACTCTAAGAAATCTCACGCTTGTTTGTTATTAAACTAGTATGTAGGGTAGAGTTTGGTACCCACAACTTCATTAGCTTCTGATCTGTGCAGAGTTATACAGCTTACACAACCACTCCCAGAAGTGTTCTATTTGTGCTAGGGGGCCTGGTGCTGAGCCAGTTTGGGTATTTCCATGGCGAATCCAGAAATTCGATTACAAAGTACTTGACTCTATGTCTAGAGAAGCAAGGTTGTGGGCCAGAGATGCTGTACATGAGCTGGCCGAAGCCCTGCAGGACTTTATGGGTGAGAGAGTCATCACCTGGATCAGCCCCACATCCGTAGCTGATGAGGTCAGCCAGCATGAGGGCAGACACGCTCTGAGCATGCAGGGAACAACTTCCAACAGGCCAAACTGTTTATCTGCTGTTGTGTAACTCAGACCCGCAGGGAAGCGGATACCGGAGGGAATTAGCTGGGCTAGTGATGGGTGGGAGCAAAGCTAGGAAAGAGGAAGAGGAGGAGCAGCAGGAAGAAGTGGGAGGTCCGCATGGTACAGGGGGCCGCCTGTGAAGGAGAAGCAGAAGGAAGAGTTCTCAGAAAAGTGTTAGGCTGAAGCACTGCCGCTGAGCAAGTGGTCGTGCTGAGGGATTAGAGCATACCTGTTTGGAAATGCTGTAGTGTTTCAAACATGTTGGTGCATCCCAGAGATGACATACAGCCTTGGGGTGAACTGTGAGGGGACAAGTCCTCTCGGAAGTCCCTGAAAGGAGATCCAAGCTGGGTGTTCCTTGGACTGCCTCTGTAACGCTGGGAAGGAGCAGGAGGGCAAGCCTTGTCTAAACCCAGAGCCATGCCCAGTCTACGAATGACACCTCCTGATGGGTGACAACGTGCTTAAAAAAATTCTGCAAAGACCTTCACTTCTTCGCGAAAGACATTCAAGTAAGGGTGATTTATCGCGTCAAGGGCACAGTGCGCGGGCTGGACCAAGTGATGTATCATATCGTCCCGTGCAATCATCCTGCTGTTCTCTCCCCCCTTGAACCTCGATGAGACAAGGAATGAAAATGGGTCATTTTTCATGTGAATTTTAAATGCCCCCATGAAACAGTTCACTTCCCATCCGTCTGTCTGAATGGCTGTCACAAAGACGGTTCTAGATTTTCCACAGCTGGCATCTTGGACCCAATTCAGCTAACTATCACCTGACTTGGCAGGAGTCACCAAAACAGCTTTTTCAACATCAAAAAAGCCGGCTAGCATGACATTTGAGATGCCTCGTGTGATGTACCTCCGTCACGTTCCTGTTCTGTCGAATTTTAGCATATTTGACATCAGGTCATTGAGTGACCTACACAGAGCCTGCCCTGACTGCTACTGCCCTTCAGTGGGTCACATTCATGTGTGCTCATTTGCTGATGCACCGTGGTTTATTATCTCAAACCCTTTTCTACCACTAATACTACAGCAGTCCGTTCCAGTGTTGTAGCAGTTCTTGTCGGGACCATCAGCCTCCAAATAACGACACAGAGACTTGTTACTTATAAAAGCTTGGCCTTTCGCTTAGGCTTTCCCCCAACTAACTCTTAAACCTTAAATTAGCCTGTTTCTATTAATCTATGTTCTGCCATGTGGCTCTTACCCCTCATTCATTTTGTATGCCCAACTCCCCCCATGTCTCACTGGCATCTCTCTCTGGCCTAGATTCATCTCCGAGTTCCTCTCTCTCCCAGAAGTCCCACCTAACCTCTTCCTGCCTAGCTATTGGCCATTCAGCTCTTTAGTAAACCAATCAGAAAGTGCTTTGGTAAAGAGACATCTTCACAGTGTACACAAAGACTATCCCACAACACAGTGTCCCTCCTTTGGGGCAAGGAGCCCATGGGAATTCAGCTTAGAAATATTATGAGAGATCAGCAGTACCATGACCTCCAATACTCCCTTTGGTCCTGAGATACACCTCTTGGTTCTGACTTACACAATTTGAATATGTGATGCTCTCAGGAATAGAGTGCCATTGGAGCCTTCAGGCATTGCTCAGCTTCCATCATCAAATCTGAGAAACTGTGTGCAACTGCTGGTGTTTAATCCCACAGGTGGTCCTGGCTCTGCCTTATGACACCCCCGTGCCTGGGTACATGAACAACACTGTGAACACTATGCGCCTCTGGTCAGCTCGAGCACCAAATGACTTTAACCTCCAAGACTGTACGTACAGCCTGGTCTCTGCTCTCTTTGTGTGCACTGCATAATGATGGCTAGTTAAAGACAAATTGAGGCTAAGAAACAAGCCTTGAAGCCGGGCGGTGGTGGCGCACGCCTTTAATCCCAGCACTCGGGAGGCAGAGGCAGGCGGATCTCTGTGAGTTCGAGGCTAGCCTGGTCTACAAAGTGAGTTCCAGGAAAGGCGCAAAACTGCACAGAGAAACCCTGTCTCGCAAAACCAAAAAAAAAGAAAGAAAAAAAAAAAGCTTTGAGTTCCTGATCTTTGATCTTCAGTGACTGAGAAGGCTTTATTTGTTTGTTTGTTTGTTTGTTTGTTTGTTTGTGGAGACAGGGTGTCACTAAGTAGCCTTGGCTGGTTTGGAACTTGCTATGTAGATCAGGCTGGTGCTTGAACACATAGAGATCCCCCTGGCTCTGCTTCCTGAGTGCTGGGATTAAAGGCATGTACCACCCACCATGCCTGACTAAACTGGTTGGGTTTTTTTTGTTTTGTTTTGTTTTGTTTTGTTTTTTGGTTTGTTTGGTTTTTTTTGCTGCAAGTATGGAAGATATTTTTTAAAGCCAAACTTCAGTCTGGCCTTGAACTCTCCTGGGAAGGCCAGTGTTAAAGTTTATTGAAACCCTTTTAGATTTTTAGAAATCTTAGGAATTGTGCATGGTGGGACATCAGATGAGATCAAGGGACTTGCTCCAACAGTGGCTGGCTTGTCTATTTATGGTTTTTCTACATTCCTTTCAGTTAATGTTGGAGACTACATTCAGGCTGTGCTGGATCGGAACCTGGCCGAGAATATCTCCAGAGTGCTCTACCCCAATGATAATGTGAGTGATGCAGGGCCAGCTTAGACACTTACTTCCCAGAACCTCTCTAGTAGAGCATGAAACTCTTAATCTCAGGGTCACGGGTTTGAGCCCCATGTTGGGCGCCAGCCTGTGAAACATGTGTGCAGAATAAGCTGCGTCCCTTCTGTCACGTTCCCCTCTCAATCAAGTAAGGAAAACAAAGCTGTGCAATTCACGAGGTCAAATTTGGTATTTTGCTTTGATCAGTGGCCCCATCAACTGGGAAGATCCACAGATGTGTTTCAAAACAGAACCTGGATATCAAAGATGAATGGAATGCTAAGAAAGCCTGGTTTGTTTCCCGATAGAAGCTTCATTGGCTACGTTAGAATTGGGGAGACTCCCTTCCTGGTCTCCTCCAGTGCTCACCTGGCTCTTCCTGGCTTTCTGGCCCCAGGCTCGGGGAGGTCATGGTGGGCCTAAGATCAGACCCATGGGCTAATGTCTGCCTTTTCTGCCACTAGCTTGGATCCTTGAGTTTTTCCTACATCGGGTTATCCTACTGCTATTCTAAAAGCTGTGTCTGTCTTTCTGTCTGTCTGTGTATGTGCAAGCATGCATGAACCATGACATATAGGTGGAGGCCAGAGAATAACTTTGGATACCGGTCTTGCCTTCTGCCTGTTTTGAGATGAGGTGGTTTTGTTTGGTTTTGGTTTTGGTTTTGGTTTTTCCTCTCTAGTTATTGTTGTCCACTGCTCTGTATACCAGGATAGCCCACGAGCTATTCTCCTGTCTCTACTCCCATACCTGTCAGAGCACTGAGATTACAGTCCCCTCCCATTCCCCGCTTTCAGGCATTCTGGGGATTTACACTCAGGTCTCCACATTCTCACCACAGGCGCTTTACCCACTGGGCCTTCTCACCAGCTCTTTGTTTTGTTCGTGAGACGGGATCTCTTATCCAGCCCGGGATGGCCTGGAGCTCACTAAATAAGCCAGGCTAGACTTGAACTCTCAAGGATCCTCCGGCCTTTGCCCCCGAGTGTTGGGATTACAGATGTGTACCAGTATGACCAGCTTAACAACTTGGTGTTTGCTTGCTGTGGGGAACTAGTGTGCAGCAGCCACTACAAATCCTTCGTTGACTTAAGCATATGTAACTCCAGTTTGTCTGTGGTTAAAATCGTGTTCTTGAAGATGTAATGATTCTTCCTGAAAGTACTTTGAGAGGCAACCAGATTAGTACTCTGCTTCACAGTGATGGTAGAAACCGGGGACTCTAGGGACCAGGATGCAATTTAGACTGGATGTTTGCTTGGTGAATCGCAGACTCTGAGAGGGGAGGAAGGAGAAGTAGATGGATTTGATGCAACACTTTCCGGAACCTAATGCTATATGTTGTTTTTCTTTTGGAAAAAGACCCAGTTCTGTCAGTACATTTCAGAGAAGTCACTAACTCAAGAGCAAAAGATTGTTCCCTTTGATAGTCAGACTAAGAACGCATCCAAGTCCGCAGTCTTCCACTGGCCAACCCCAGGCCTGCAGAATTCTGTAACTGGGCGGGGCTACCTTCTGTCAGAACCAAACCTGACTTGACCTGGAAATACTCATCTATAGAAATCAGCATGGTGTAATATTAGCATAAGATTTAAAAAAAGACAGGACTTTTGGTTAAAGTAGCCCTCAAGATATTTTCTTGGTATTGCTTTGTTTTTTTTCAGAGTGGGTTCAAAACATTACTTTATGAAACAAATTCATTTTTCTTTTTAAATATGGCCCAAACTCATGTTCAGACTTCAGCCTTTCTTCCAAGAATCTTGCTGCTCTCCTCACTCCTATTCTAGTGAGCTGTGTGCCCTGCTTAAGGCTGTGAGAGGCTTCTGATCACGTGCCAGGTAGACATAGAGTTGGAGGAATCCCTGACTTCCTCCCAAATTGGTCACAGTACTCTGACTCGTCTCCCATGACCTTGCCCAGCAGTGAGGGTCCAGGGGCACTAAAGTGACCACCCTACCCCTCCCAGCCCAGTCAAGCACCTCCAAAAACTCCTCTGTTCCTCTGTGTTTATCTCACAAATCCTGATTCATCTTTAGGACTCAAATCAAGAATTACTGGACTATCCAGATTTCCAAAATACAGTGCCTTACAATTTTTAAAGAAATTGTTCTCACTTCCATCTCCCCGCCACTAAAGACAGAGATCATGTTTAATTAACAATTTCATTGCTAGGACTTGAACAGTTCTCTGGATTAAAAGACATTTGATTTCAACATAAGCAGAGCCATAGTGCTTTTTATTATTTTTACAATATCTTCATTGTAAATTGTACAGTGATATGTGCCCTTAGGGAAAAAAAATTAAGCTATATAAAATGAAGAAAGTGAAAAAAATTTGTAACTCTACCATCTAGAAAGTCTCATTGTTACTATTACCCCAGACAAGTTTAATGACTAAATGTAATTTCTCTTATATTTGTTGTGCATAGACATGTTTGGAAAGACACATTTGGAAAGGCAAGCAGCCGTCCATTTCCGTGTAGTTAAAACTGTGAAGTAATAACACGAAGTTATTGCTACTTTCTGATTTTTCCATGCCCACAATTGTTTGACACCCCCCCCCCCCACACACACACACTACTAAACACAAGCATAAGCCTCATGTTCTCATATCTACTCCTCCTATCACAGAAATATGTTTCCCATCCGGTTCTCTCAGTATGAGTACCATAGTCTTCACTGGGCTCCCCACTTGGTGTTTGCCGAGTATAAATACATGTCACTCTTCACCATTCAGGGGCTTGTACCCACCTCCCAACTGAGGCCATTGCTTCTCAGTTCTTGTGTCTTTCAGTTCTGGGTTGGCTCACCATTTCTTGTAGACATTCTTCCAGACCTCCTGGGGACAGGCATTTGTGAGCTGAATCTTCTTGAGACCTTGTGGGTCTCCGGAAGCATTTGCGTCCTGACCACACTGGTAGTTTGCCTGGATACGGAACAGATTCTGCTCATTTTGCCTGCCAGTTTTGCTGTTGCTGAGAAGTACAGCGTAGTTTTGATCGGGTTAGTTTGTGTACATAGTCACTTGATTCTGGTGGAATCAACAGCAGCTGTCTGTGTTCTGCAGTTTACTTGGGAGAAGACTCAAGCTTCTCAACACTCCGTATATCAACTTTCACTCACTGCCCACTCGCCACAGTTGTCCGTAAGAGGTCATTGGCACCCGGCCTTAGCTGTGCCCTTCACTGGAGACGTACCATCTCCTACAAGTCTTGCTTCTGTCTGAGTTGGGAAAGGAAATGGCTCAATGGCAGGATTTCTTGAGGTCCAAGGTCAGCTGTCTGTTAGGCAGCTCTCACATGACCTTTCTCTCCATCTGCACCCCTACATTCAAAGGAGTTAGTGCTGCCGATTTCTGAGCACCCCCCACTCCCAGTGGGAGAGCTCTGATATACAAACCAAAGTGCCTCATGGCTCCTCTCTACCACCAGGGCAAGAGTTGGCTTCTTGGGTCTTCTGACTCGATTTCCACTCATCTGCCTATTTCTCACCTTCATAAGGGGTGACGGGGCTGAAGGGATGGCCCAACAGTTAATGGCTGCTCTTGCAAAGGACTGGAGTTCTCTTCCTGTCAACCACAGTCAGGTTACACCACCTGTAACTCTAACTCCAGGGAATCTGATGCCCCCTTCTGGTCTCTGAGGGTACTGCACACACACACACACACACACACACACACACGATTAAATTAAAAACAAAAATAGATCCTTAAAAAAAAACTATATCAAATTTATTTTAAAAACAAAACCAAAGTGTTACTCTGGTCTCTCCCAGCCTCTTTATCTTGTATCTGAACACCCTCCCAAAAGCTCTTGCCTGTCATTTGGACAGGTTTTTGGGGAAGCAGAAGTTGATATTTCTTCATTCACCGGGCCTCCTCTCGGTTCCTTAATGTTCCCTAGGCAGGGGAGACTGGCCACATTTTGGTCACGGCTCCACCACGACCCCCCTCTCACTCAGTGTCCCTGGCTTGAAGTTTTTTGAAGGGAAGGAGCTGAGGCTGAAGCAGGAGTACTTCGTGGTGGCTGCGACCCTGCAGGATGTCATCCGACGCTTCAAGGCCTCGAAGTTTGGCTCCAAGGATGGTGTGGGGACCGTGTTCGACGCCTTTCCAGATCAGGTGAGTGGTCAGACTGTGGCCGTAGTAGGCGAGGCCCACGGGGGGGACGTCCATCCGAGCTACTGTCTCCGAGCGGTTAGAATGTCAGGCAGGCAGAGTACATGTTTCATTCAAACATTTCCCAGGAAGCGGGAGCTTTGTTTGGTCAGCCATGGTTCTCATCCTTCCTAAGGCTGCGACCCTTTAGCACAGTTCCTCATGTCGTGGTGACCCCTAACTCTAAAATTATTTCATTACTACTTCCTAACTGTGATTTTGCTACTATTGTGAATTGTGATGTAAGAATCTGATATGCAGGATATCGGATATGCGACCCCCAAAAGGGTTGCGGACCATCAGTGGAGAACCACTGGTTTAACACTTCTTCCAGACGTTGGTGAGGACAGGAAGCCAGACCCTGGGCCGTCATTCACCCATCAATGTCTTCTCTCTACCCAGGTAGCCATCCAGCTGAATGACACACACCCTGCACTCGCCATCCCTGAGCTGATGAGGATTTTTGTGGATATTGAAAAACTGCCCTGGTCTAAGGTCTGGATAGCCTGGCTTCTTTATCTTGAAACCATTCAGAATATCTAGGTTGAGGGACTCCTGAAAAGCTTCTTCGTTTCTTCTATTCAAAATAGGTTTCTGTGGCTAGATTCTCACAGTTGAAGGGTGTATTTTGCCCCGATGCCAACATGTCTCTATCCTCAGCATTTCACAGGAAATAAGACTAAGGACTAACTAGCTCCATATCACAGCAGGAGGCAGGCCAGTAGCCACATTAAGGATTATGTTGTGTTGAACATACTTTGTTTCTCAAATGATTTGAAATTTGAGTTTTCTAGACCAGAAGACAGCTAACTAAAAGCACCCCCGAGCTTTGGGGGCCGGCATTTGTATGTGTATGGGGGTGGGGTGCACATGCTTGTATGTAGAGGCCGGGGGACATCCTTGGGTGTTGTTCCTTGGGGCCATCCACCTCGTTTTTTGAGACAAAGTCTCTTAGGCTGGACCTCATCACATAGGCTAGGAGGTTGGTCTGTGAGCCCAGGGATCCTCTTGTCTCTGTATTCCCATGCTTTTGTTGTTTTATAGGGGTGCTGGGGACCAAACTCAGGTCCTCATGCTTCTGCATCAGCCCTTCAGTGACTGAGTGATGTCCCCAGCCTGGGGACATTTTCAACATTCTTTGAAAATGCAGAATTTTAAGCATCCTGTGCATCTGCTAAATGTTACTTAAAGTTCTGTTCCCCAACTTTGAGTATTTAGTATTTAATAAATAAAAGATACATAGTGATCACGGAGAAGGTTTTATCAGAATGCTGTCTAATATCTTACTAGACAGTTTTATAAAAAGCTTTTTCTTTCTTGGAAAACATAAAGTATAAATACTGTGACCTGGACCATTTGAAGACTCAGTGGGTCGAGTGTGCCTACCTGTGCACATTCAGAAACACCCGTGGCCCACAGCGGGCATTGAGAGAAGTGCTTAGCTCTGTGGGGGCATGCCCTGAAGGGACAGAAACCAACCCTCTCTTCCTGCAGGCATGGGAGATCACCAAGAAAACCTTCGCCTATACCAACCACACGGTGCTCCCGGAGGCACTGGAGCGCTGGCCGGTGGAACTGGTGGAGAAGCTGCTGCCTCGACACTTGCAGATCATTTATGAGATCAATCAGAAGCATTTAGATGTAAGTCATTCCGAAGGACGCCTGCCTCTCAGGAGAATACGGCTCAGGAACATGGTATCCAAGATCGCCACCGTGTTCTCCCTTCCTAAATGAGGCCTTGGCATCTTCCAGTCATTGAAGAAAGCGTTGAAGTCTGAGTGGGGCTCTGGTAAACCCGTGCTTTTGAGCGTGTAAATGGAGAGCTGGCATCTCCACAGCTAACTCTGCCTCTTTGAAGGTCTCTTCACCCTCCATCAGAGATTTTTGCTTGGGGCAGGAGTGGCTTCTGGGGACCGCTTTAAAACCCCAGCGGCCAGCAAGATCTGTGTCTTCCTTTGACTAGAGAATCGTGGCCTTGTTCCCTAAAGACATCGACCGCATGCGGAGGATGTCTCTAATCGAAGAGGAAGGAGGCAAAAGGATCAACATGGCCCATCTCTGCATCGTGGGCTGCCACGCGGTGAATGGGGTAGCAAAGATCCACTCGGACATCGTGAAGACCCAAGTGTGAGTGACCGTACTGGAGCTGCTGGGCCCAACCCAGATCCTCGAAAGCAGTGGTGCCAGTTAGCATGGGTTTTGCTTCCAGATGAGAAAGGGCCTGGGAAAGGCTTTCAAGAATTGTCTTGTATATAGAGAACTGCTTCCTTAAGAAAACAAAAACAAAAACAAAAATGCCTTCTCTGTACCACCCTAATTCTGGATTTACATGAACTGTTCAGCTGAAAACTTGGTGTCTGTCACAGCCAGGAAGTCAGATGGAGGTGGCTGGATCTGGGGCGGCTGTTCTGAATTGCAAATGAGTCTCTTCTATCTAAGTGGCAGCCTTAGCCGCTGCCAAGTCTCTCCCTTCACCTTCGATGATTACTTTTCCTGAGCCCCCGCTTGGCTCCCCGACTCTAACTCTGACCTTTGCCCAGCAAGTAGGTCTCTCTGCCCCTTTCAGCGCGAGCCAGCCATTTGTCTCTTCTGTCTCCACCAGGTTCAAGGACTTCAGCGAGCTGGAGCCAGACAAGTTCCAGAATAAAACCAACGGCATCACCCCGAGGCGCTGGCTCCTGCTCTGCAACCCAGGGCTGGCTGATCTGATAGCAGAGGTAAAAGGAGGCGCTTGAGAGGGGAGGCCGGTGGGGATGGGGTCGGCAAATGAAGTCACAGGGGTGTCACACACCCTACCTGTGGCCGGGCTGGCTTCCGAGTAAGCGGCTCATGCTGTTGTGCAGGGGCAAATTTTTATTTATTATTATTATTATTATTATTATTATTATTATTATTATTATTTTAGTTATGTGTTTATGGGAAGGTATATGCACATGGGTGCAGGTGCCCTTAGAGGGCAGAATAGGGTGTCATATCTCCTGAAGCTGGGATCACAGCCAGTGGTGAGCCTCCCCATATGGGTGCTAGCAACCAAAGTCAGGTTCCGCCCCCCCCCAAGAGCAGTATGCGCCCGTAACCACTGAGCCATCCCTTCAGCCCCCACCTTGAAATTCTTCTATTTTGAACAAGGGTTGCACAAATTATGTGTAACTGGTCACGGCCAACAGTGTCTGTGTGACCCACGGATGGAACAGGGTGCCCACGAGTAATGGGATAACGAAGCTTCCGAAACATAACAGAACCTGGGTTCTCGGTCACCCTTGTGTGTAAAGTTCTTATATTTAAAGTTCTTCCCACGTAGGATGCCTACCCTCTTTTGTGAGTGAAACAGACCATTGTGTGAACCACTTACCATACACTCTGGTAAAACCTGACGTGACGGGTGTGATTACCATCTCAAATTAAGATCACCTTTTCCTCTACATCGGTAGAAAATTGGAGAGGACTACGTGAAGGACCTGAGCCAGCTGACGAAGCTCCACAGCTTCGTGAGCGATGACATCTTCCTCCGGGAAATAGCCAAAGTGAAGCAGGTGAGTGTGCCGGATGGGGCTCTCCACCCTCACCTTGGAGTTGAGGGCCGTGGGTTCCAGCAGACACCCAAGGCTTCCCACTGAGGGGCGGGGGCACTCTGTTCCTGTTCATGCTCCACAGGAAAATAAGCTGAAGTTCTCCCAGTTCCTGGAGAAGGAGTACAAGGTGAAGATCAACCCCTCCTCCATGTTTGACGTCCACGTGAAACGGATCCACGAGTACAAACGGCAGCTCTTGAACTGCCTGCACGTGATCACCATGTACAATCGTGAGTGTCCCTGGAGCTCACCACCCCCGCTCCCCGTAACCCCTTCCGGGGGTGGAAGCAGCAGTCTCCAGGTGGGTCCCTGTCCCTCCACAGCAGCCACCGTTCATTCCGTCTCTATCTCTGTCTTTTGAAGGCATCAAGAAAGACCCTAAGAAGTTGTTCGTGCCAAGGACAGTCATAATCGGTGGCAAAGTAAGTTGGCTGGATGTCGTGGGGACGTAAGGGGTCTAACCTCTTGCTACACACCTTCTTCATCCATCAGTTCTCTCCCCACACTGCTGTTCTTCCCCAAGGCTGCCCCGGGATATCACATGGCCAAAATGATCATAAAGCTGGTCACCTCCGTGGCAGAAGTGGTGAACAATGACCCCATGGTGGGCAGCAAGTTGAAAGTCATCTTCCTGGAGAATTACAGAGTGTCGCTTGCTGAGAAAGGTAATGTCCTCGTTGCCAGGCATGGGGGAGGAGCGGGGCAGCATCTGGGCTTGATTAGGGTAGACTGACTCCAGGGGGCTAGGGACATGACGGATGACAAAGTAGAGGTCCCTAAGATGGCCAGGTTGCTGCCACACGATCGCATTCGCAAGCGACTGGTCCCTACGACTGGGGAGCCTGGGATGGTGGAGATGCTGAAGTTGGACCAGGGTTTTCTGCAAATGGAAGGAAGGGTTTTCAGCTGCCAGCCCAGGTTTTGCAAAGAGCACACCAGCTCCCCAGCTCTCAGAGGGTTCTCGTCACGGCATGGGAGGAAGGACTGTCATTTGTTCATGGCGGGACAGCGAAGGAGGACAGACATGGTGCTGCCAAAGCACGAGGCTTAGATCTGCACTCCAGAATCAAACAGAGTGTTCCCACACAGGGGCAAGCAGGCAGGGAGCCAGTGTCCCTTTCTTCACTGCTGGGACCTTTCTTTGTTCACAATTCATACCGGCAGAGAAGCCACCCACCAGCCGGGGCCAACCGTGTATCCACCTGCTTCCCAGATGGAAAGAAGTAAAAGCCCACTTTCTCTTTGTGATATTTTGGGGTCCCGTGGGGTTACTGCTTAAATGCCTCTGCATAAAGAGAAAGGAGCCAGGTTCCTAAAAATACAAATGAGCACAAATCTAATCCACAGATAAGCTCTCGGAATAAGGCCGACTCATACTTGAGCTCTGTGGTGAAGCGGTTGGAGGTTCAGGCAGGTCTGATTTGGGTGCACATGAGGGAGGCTGAAGGGGCAGAGCCTGAATGTCTAGCCCCAGGCACAAAGCACCTCAGCTGCAGTCAGGGAAAGGAGCAAGGGAAGAAGTGGAACAATTCAGTCCCTTGCAAAAAGAGTTCAAGAAAGGTCTGGGAATTTTATGGGCCAAGACATAGAAGTTGCAATATGTTTTACAAAGCAGAAGAAATAAAAATGCAGAAAGGGAAAGGGGAAAAGATAATGCCCAGCTTATAGCTCAGAGCCAGTAGACACTCTTAAAAGTGTGTAGACCAAGAAAGAGTGATAAGCACACAGGTCCATAAGGGTACAGTAGCTGCCTGGGTCAAGGAGAAAGTGAGCTCTCTCTTTCTATACCACGGAAGGAGTACCAGGGTATGCACGTGTTCATCATCAACAACAGGCCAGCTAGATCCATGCTCACATAAAATTAAGGATCCAGAGAGAAGGAATCAGCATATTGACACGGCCTGCTTACAGTCATTCCAGCCACAGATCTGTCGGAGCAGATTTCCACGGCGGGCACGGAAGCCTCCGGGACCGGCAACATGAAGTTCATGCTTAACGGGGCCCTGACCATCGGGACTATGGACGGGGCCAACGTGGAAATGGCCGAGGAAGCCGGGGAGGAGAACCTGTTCATCTTTGGCATGAGGGTAGATGATGTGGCTGCTTTAGACAAGAAAGGGTGAGAAAGCCACTCCCCTTTGCTGAGCGGGTCACCCCCAGGAAGGGACATTATCTCCAAGGGCTTACTGCTCACTCATGCAGGCATCCCACTGAGGCCTGATCTCATGAGATGTAGAGACAGAACAGCTCCCATGAAGAAGCAGGCCCTCCTAGCCACAGCTAGCCTTAGTTCCTCAGCCAGTGTAACTAAAGGATGCTTAGGACAGATACGTGGGCAAGTTGCTATGGCTACCAGCCACAGCAGCTCAGTGAGCCTTCCCGCTGCCTGTGTCCATGATTTTTTTTTTCTTTGATCAAAAGAGGAAGCAATGTCTACTTGGATGTTTTTGTCAGTAAGATAAACCAATACCTGGTGCTCCTTTAAGATCTCTGAGTGACGGACCAAAACATGACGGAGGGTAAAGAGAGGTGTGCCCCAACAACGTCTGTTCTCACTTCATGTCTAGTTGGGTTTACTTAACCTGAGTTCAAGCAAGAACCCAATGGAGCTCCAGGAGATTCAGAGGATGTTAAATATACTTTCTGACCCTTAGAAGTGAGTTTCATGCAGTAGCATCAACTTTTATGAATCCAAAAGTTTTATGGATCCAAAGAAAGCAGCTAGTTCCCTTCACACCACGCTCTTTAGAGCCATAGTCTACTTTAAAATAAACCTTACCATATTCTATCAGACTAGAGTTTTCATTGTCTACTGTCCTTAATGCTTTTGATTGTAAGGGATGAATCGGTTGGAAGGGGATAAATTAGGATCTAGTGTTATACCCATGCTGAAATCTACAACGATTTGTAAAAACGCTGGTGTTGGTGTGTATTTTACAGTGAATGAGGTATCTGGTGTGCTGCTCATCACACACTAACACAGACTTTCTCTCACCATCCACCCACCCTGTACTACAGGTATGAGGCAAAAGAATATTACGAGGCCCTTCCGGAACTGAAGCTGGCCATTGACCAAATTGACAACGGCTTCTTCTCACCCACTCAGCCTGAGCTCTTCAAAGATGTTATCAACATGCTGTTTTATCATGACAGGTGGGTTCCTCCGTGGTCAGACTGGATGCATGAGAAAGGGACAAAAGCATCTCAAACCAGCAGCAGCCCACTCATGGACCTGTGATCTGATTGGCTGCCACAAGCTTGGGGGCGGGGCACCCTCCACAAATGGTTTAAGCTTGAGAATAAGACCCAAATCTTGTGTCCTTTTTCTCTTCCCGCTGATCCATTCGGCTCTCACATACATACATGTGATGGGAGACATATTTGCATATGGGAACCACGAAACGGTGACCATTTAAAGTGGAATCCTGTCCCTGAATTTGTTCTGTCTTTCTTCCGACCTCACCCATACAAAAAACAAATGCAGATTCAAAGTCTTTGCGGACTACGAGGCCTATGTCAAGTGTCAAGAAAAAGTCAGCCAGCTGTATATGGTGAGTATGGGATGGGTTTCACATAGGCTGCTAAGGTTCATTGTTTTCTTTGTGTGATATCTAAATAACAGAGCCCCATTGACCAATCAGCCCTAGGGAAGCTTGGTAGAGTTCTTGTCTAGCGCATGCAAGGCTCTGAGTTTGACAACTTCCTCCCACTGCACCACCAAAAGGAAAAAAGAAGAGATAGAGAGTGAGTGAGAGAACTTTGTAGATGTTCAGATCAAAATCTTTTTTTCTGTTGACAAGACACACCGGGAGGGCTATGCCAGATACTGGAATCTGAGATTTCAGTAACAGTTGTAAACATTTTCATTGCTCTACTTTAAAAAGAAAGTCATCGGTGATTTCTATTCATCGAGCACTTACTGTGTAGCAGGCCTGTCCCCAGCAGCTCAGGATACAGACCTCAGAGGTGTGAGAGGCCTCTCCATGCTGAGCTCTGCCCCTCTCCCCTCAAGCAGCCTGCAACCCCAGGTTTCCTAACCAGAACTACACATCACAGTCGCCAAGGCTGCTGGTTCAAGATACAGGTGACAACTTACCCTTCCCCCACAGCGATTCTGACTGGCCGTGGGTAGAATTCGCCATCGATGTTTTGAAACATTTGCCAAGGTTATTACAAGACTGAGCCACAGTTTGGTTGCATAAGAACTGACCTGGTATTCTCTGAAAATATGATTATTAAAAAAAAAAAAAACTAGAGCTATGTGAATAAGTCTCCACGTGCAGTTATGCCCTTGTCAAACAGCCCTCCAGGAGTGTCTTGAAAAAGTATGGAAGGGTTTCCAGAGGAGCAAGCTCTGAGCTGAGACCCCAGGCGGGCTTCACGAGCATTCTTTCCCATTCCTTACTCAGGGCAGGTGACAGGCCAGGTTAGCTCATGCAGCATGCAGCCACCCGAGGCAGCCCTCTGGGGTTGTGAGATGAGACCCTGCCAAGCCTGTGCTGCCTTCCAGCCAGCCCTCATCTTCTAGGCAGAGTCAGATGAATCTCCTGACGGAGCCTAGACCCAAGTTCCAGTCAGCGCCTGTGAACAGTGAAGCAGGCGTTGCTGGAGCTAGGCATCTCCCTGGCCACTTCCTGAGCACGGATGGGACCAGCCCAGGCAGCCCCAGGAACTCAGGGGAAAGAGAGCCGCTGCCTGGAGAAATAGAAACCAACCAGAACAGGGGAGAAAACCATGAATGAGGGTGAGGACTAATGTCAAGGACAGTTAGACATAGAGGATCTAATGTCTAATCTTCCGGTAAAGCGAAGCCCAGATCCAGAGACCGTTCATCACGTGTGCAGCAGCATTTCCTTCATACCTGCCTGTTCCTAGTTCGAACTGCAGCTTCTGCTTTTTATAGTAATTGAATTGCTGAGGGTTAGTAAACATGACCCGAGTGGCTAGGAAGCCTACCATGAACTTCAGGGGTTTTTTTTTGTTTTTGTTTTTGTTTTTGTTTTGGTTTTTTTTTTTTTTTGGTGTGTGTGTGTGTGTGTGTGTGTGTGTGTGTGTGTGTGTGTGTGTGTGTGTTTTGGTTTTTTTGAGAGAGTTTCTTTGCACAGCACTGGCTGTCCTGGATCTCGCTCTGTAGACCAAGCTGGCCTCGAACTCACAGAGATCCACCTGCCTCCCCCAACTGCTGGGATTAAAGGTATGCGTCACCACCCCTGGCTTGTTTTTATTTTTATGTAGAAGTCTCTAAGCCAGAGTGAGCTGCCATGCTCTACTTTGGCATAGCTTCGGGTATGATGATAGTTTAATTCTTTTTTTTTTTAATTTTCCTAATGTGTTAACAACTTTGAATAACATCCAATAAATTCATAGAGATCTCTAAAAAAAAATAAAGCTGTAAATCAAATATATTTTTATATTCTTTTACAAAAGTGTAAAATTTTGAAATATTTCTGATTGAGAATGAAACCTTAGTTCACCCTGTTCTGAAACCCCGGTGGAGCTGTGGGGATTCAGAACAAGCCTGATGAGGCATAGGCCTTCAAAAGGAACAAGGGAAGCTAAGTGGGTCAGCCACGTCTGCCATGGCACTGTTAGCAATGGTCACTATTTTCCAAACTTTTTGAGTCATAGGTTGTAGCCGATGTATTCCTGTGTCCACCCAGCTCCTGTAGCTGCTCAGACCCAAGTAAACACACAGAGACTTATATTACTTACAAACTGTATGGCCGTGGCAGGCTTCTTGTTATCTAGTTCTTATATTGTAAATTAACCCATTTCTGTTAATCTATAAGTTGTCACATGGCTTGTGGCTTACCGGTACTTTACATCTTGCTTCTCATGGTGGCAGCTGGCAGTGTCTCCTGACTCAGCCTTCCACTTCCCAGCATTCTCCTCCCTGCTTATCTTGCCTATACTATACTTCCTGCCTGGCTACTGGCCAATCAGAGTTTTATTTATCAATCAATCAGCAACACATTTACAGCATACAGAAAGACATCCCCAGCAATAGGTTAAACCTCTTCAAACGTCCTCTCATGGATAATGAATATTCGTCTCTTTCTCCCCCTTTAGGTAGAAGAGAGGTTATTCCATTAATTTTTGTTTTATTTATGTGTGTCTATGTGAGTGGATGCCAAGTATATGCAGGTGCCCATGGGGACCAGGAGAGGTATTTAGATCCCTTGGAGCTGGAGTTACAGGCAGTGTTGAGCTACTCAGTAGGGGTGCTGGGAACTGAACTCAGGTCCTTGAAAAGAGTAACAGGTGCTCTTAACCACCAAGCCATCTCTCCATCCTAGTAATAACGCATGGAAAATATGGCTTACATGCTAAAACACTGGAACCCTAGCCGGATTACCAATTAGAGAATTCCCATCCACAGATTTTCATTCTCTCTCCCTCCCTCTCTCTCCTTCCCTCCCCCCTCTTTCCCCCTCATCTCTGTCCCTCTCCCCCTTTCTGCCCCCTTCCCTCTCCCTGTCCCTCACACACACCCCTCTGCATGCTCACACTATTATTGCTCACACTCACTCGCTCGCTTTCTCGCCCTCTCTCACCCTCTCCCTCACTCTCTCTTGGGAGATAGAGTCTCTCTGTGTAGCCCAGGCTGGGTTTGAACTCGAGATCTTCTTGCCTTAGCTTCTCAAAGGCTGGGGTGACAAGCATCTACCACCATGCCATGCCCATGGTTTCCCTTAAAATGAAAAATGCCTTTTCATCCCTAAGAGAAATATATACCCTGAATATGAAGAAAGCGTAGTCTGCTCTAGCTGGCTGTCAGCAGAGCCAATGCATCTACAAATCGTTCTGGTTTGTCCCTATGATTTCCTCTGTGAAGTGTGTTAGGCCTGACGTTTGTCAAAGCTTGCCAGGCACACGGGCCTGGGACTGGATGTGTTTATGTCATTCACAGAATCAAAAAGCCTGGAACACAATGGTACTCAAAAACATAGCCGCCTCGGGGAAATTCTCCAGTGATCGCACCATCAAGGAATACGCCAAGGACATCTGGAACATGGAACCTTCGGATCTGAAGATTTCCCTGTCCAACGAGTCTAGCAGGGGGATCAATGGGGAGTGAACAGTGGCGCGTCGCTCAAAAGGGAGTGACTTCTTATTGAACTTGAATATTTTTATAGCTTCGTTGATTCTGTTTTGTTATTAAATAATTAGTTAAGTGTCTCTGGGAATGGGAAAGGAAAATGTATGGCTGTACCAGAGCTAAAAATAAAATGTCGACTTCCTGTTGTCGATCAGTGGCGTGCTAGGATTACTTTCCTCAAAAGTAATCACAGAGCCGGAAAACTGCTTGGAACTGCTTAATGCCATTTAAAAGAACTAAGGTAAAATATTTTCACTACTGTCGGGAGTTCAAGCTCCAGGCTGCTGTCTCAGTCCCCTCACGCTGTCATAACAGAAGGTGCTAATCTAGATAACCTACAAACAACGTAAATTTAATCTCACAGCTCCGAAGGTAAGAGAAGTCCAAGTTCAAGAGGCTCCCAGGTTCAGAGTCTGCTGAGAGACGCACTCTCTGGTTCCTAAATGGTACCCTCTCATCCCGTCTCAGCTGACACCAACGTTCATACACCAGCAGCCACCTTACTCACAAATATTCCCAGCAGGTTTCATAAGTGGACATTTATAGATGAGACCAGATCACATTAAATTCTGATTCTCCACATCGAGGACTTGACATGATTCGCAAGTCAGACGATGATGAGCTAAAGACCATTCCGTGCAGCTTTCTTTATTCAAATGGCAGGTGGAAGTATCGAGGGCATCTGTTCATCCAAGTAGCCCACTGCAATTTTGCATAAAGAAGCCACACAGCTCAGGTGCCATGTGTACCGCATCTTCTAGAGATTTCCACTCCTCCCAGCCCTCATGCCCACTGCTGGCTCAGGAAGTCTCTGCAGAAAGAGGACACAGGTCAGATCACACTTGGTCTGAATAACTCAGGGCTTGCCTTGATCGCCCATTGTGGCAGGGCTAATTGAGTCACAGTTATCAAGAGGAGTTCTCACCTCACACTTCTCAGCAGCATGGGGCTTTTACAGAGAAGGTTGTGGTGGAAGCCTGGAGGGAAGACAACCATTTTGACCCTGTCTTTGTTCCTGTAGGCACTGCGTGCAATTTCGTAGAGCTGCAAGAGAAGCGAAGACAGTCGAGGGCAGTGATATCCCGCCACAGATCGCCTAGTCTGACTTTCCTAAAAGGGAAAGGAACTTGGGGAGTCTCTCACCAAGTCAGACCCTAGAGGTCCACATCCCTCCTCCCCAGGTTCTCTATTGGCTGTTTCTGCAGTTAAGGACCAGAACAATCATGACTAATGGAAAACACTAATGAACCCATACTTCCTCTCACCACACCTCATTGCAAAGGCTCAAAGAATTGCTATGGGCCCACTCCAGCACAGCGTTGTTCAAAGGAAAACATCATTAGCGGTAACATGGGGGAGGGGGGTCCCACTTAGCCACAGACCCCAGGTGAGGGACCAACGTCTAACCCTACCCTCCAAACTCCTTTCAATTAAGCAGCTAAGAGCACTGACACTCATTGTAGAGATCGGGGAACTTGACTCCCGGAGTGTAGAGCAGGCCCTATAATGTCAGAGACCTTTTAAGCGCTAGTCAGAGGTCAGCTAGATGAAGAAATGGTAGGACTCTTGGGCTACCTGCTTTCCGTACTCCAGGGGCACTGTCCTGTCATCTTCTCCATGCAAGATGAGAAGCGGGGAGGACAGGAACTTCACACTAGGGCAGATGGGGGGAAAACGCCCAGTTTAAGGATTCAACCTGAGCTCCCAAGTCACACTTCTAGTGACGTATGATGTTCGCCCAAAGCTCAGAAAAATAAAATCTCCCTTCCAAGGAGTCACAGCTTCCCATGTGCAAAACTTCACCTAGTAACCACTTTATCCCCCACCCATGTTTCCTCTGTTTGATTTGCTTGTCCAATTGAATTGAATTAATAATTAATCACATCTATGTGAATTTTAATAATACTGAAGAAAATGCACACTGGAATAATGGATTTGCATGGCATTCGTAGACCTTATCTTTTTCTTTATTATACTTCATTGTGTAATGCCTGGAGTATTTTAATTAAAAGTCTACAAAGTAGGGAGATGGTAGCCCAGTGGATATCCAACTGGCTTCCTCCAGTTGACCTACATAACAGCTCACAACCATCTCTAACTCCAGTCCCAGGGGATCTGACGCCCTCTTCTGACCTCCTTGGGTACTATACATACATGGTGCACAGACAAGTACCCCCACACACATAAGATTAAAATAAATCTTTTAAAGTCTACAAAACAAGGTAACTCAAAAATAAGAAAACTGCTGGGCGGTGGTGGTGCACGCCTTTAATCCCAGCACTCGGGAGGCAGAGGCAGGCGGATCTCTCTGAGTTCCAGGCCAGCCTGATCTACAGAGTGAGGTCCAGGACAGACTCCAAAGCTACACAAAGAAATCCTGTCAAAAAAAAAAAAAAAAAAAAAGAGGGTGAATGTGCAGTCCCAGGTGTGATTAACCACATGGCCAGCCCAGTTTGGCAATACAAAAGGTTGCTGGCATGCAGAAAAACTTCCATTCTCAGGGCTTACTCAGACACTTCCATATCCTTCCAAATTCATCACTAAAGGTTACTTCTCAGAATGCTAGCTTTCCTTGAGTGCCAAAATAAGAAAAAGGATATAATAACAACTGCCTATTTGAAAGCATCCTTAAATTATTTCTAATCATTATCTCTATTGCCAGGTCATCTGGTTGTTATTACGTGTGTTTGTGCTACGTGTGGAATAAAGACTTAGCAGTCAGGGACCCCCATAGATGGTTAGACTAGACCCTAGCAGTCTTTCACTGGGCTCATAAAGACGCATCTTTAAGATGTCAGAAGTACTGGATTGGAGCAAGCATTGACTCAGACATACAGATAACAGGAGATCCTGAAATGTGTACAAACCCTGCTCCAGATCTAGTGCCCATACTAGCATGAAACCCACCAAGAAGGAAGGCCAGTACCCCGAGTTCTCATCTAGAATGCCATGGCTGTTACTCAAGAGCAAGAGCAAGCATCTTGGTTTGCTTACTTTTCATCACTAGGGAAGACTATTTTGTCTTCTTTAAGGGCATCCGTAAGAATGCTTAAACATCTTGGTAGCTTCTTGCAAATCTATTTTTAAAAAAGAAAAACCAAAGAGGTAAGTCACTGCTTGTCCCACAACCGTCTAGAATACATGGTTGCAAGGTCTCAGAACAATTTTCCCAAGCAGGCATACAACTTGTTATACCCTCTTGTTATGAACCCCAAGTAGTAACAGAATAGCCACTCTCCAGCCATATTAAACTTCAAAAACTCTTCTGGCTCTTCAAAAGTAGTTCCTACAATTGACGAATTTGGAGGAGGAAACCAGAAATGATCAGAGAACCAAGCCACATATCAGTTCTACCCTCAAAGACAATAACTGTCAACATTTGGTTGTATCTTCCTATATTGCTTCATTTCAAATACATGTGACAGTCAAGCTCTTATTCCTCTGTTCTCAAAGGAGCAGTAATAAGCAAAATCTAAAACTTGCTTCTAATGCAAGCAGACTTAACTAGTTTGTTTGGGGAGCAGCATTCAGATTAGACCAATTCTGGTGAGGGAATTTGATAGGCAGGTAATTGGTTTGAGAGGATTTGAAAACAAAATGGTTAAAAGTGGTTTGTTATTGTGATGCTTCAAAAAACATTTCAGATTTTGACACTAGCCACAGGACCCCAAATACAGCAACTGACTTTCTATGCACACTGAATTTCCCTTCTAATGGCAATCTGCAGTAAACAGAGTAGGAGCTGAGTCTGCCTTTCAACACTGCGATCATGTCATCGCATAATTAGTTCACAAGCCCTAAAATGTTTTTGTTTTTGTTTTTGTTTAAGATTTATTTATTATGTATACAATGTTCTGCCTGCATGTATGCCTGCAGGCCAGAAGAGGGCACCAGATCTCATTACAGATGGTTGTGAGCCACCATGTGGTTGCTGGGAATTGAACTCAGGACCTCTGGAAGAGCAGGCAGTGCTCTTAACCTCTGAGCCATCTCTACAGCCCCTGCCCTAAAATGTTTTAACTGAAAACATGGAGCAGAGGACAAAGACCCTACACATCACAGCATCCTTCCCCCACCTTCTGCACCCCCAAACGACATCCCAAACCCAATCTTGGTCCTCTAGCTCCACTACCACCAGCCCAAGCCACTCTACCTATGGACCTAGGCAGCTCCCATTCCCACTCTCCCCTCTGTAAATCAGATCCCAGTGCTGACAGCCTGGCACCCTCCAAGGATGCTTGGATTAAGCCAAACAGGCCACCTTGGCCTTTGAGGCCCTGCAGAGTTGGGTGGCGGCCTCTGCTCCCAGACCTTTGTCACTAAACCCCTCGCTGGCTAAGTCCGATTCGGCTGCCTTCTGCTTCTAGAATCTTACAAACTCCATAACAAGGCCTTACTTTTGCCTTTTTCTCCACCATAGACCTCTAGATTTTTGGCTCAGTGGGTCTGAGCTGAGATGACTCTTTCTTTCCTTTTAAATATAATTTTTAAGAATTTTTGAGATTGTAATTTAATTAAGACATTTCTCCTTTCCATTTCTTCTCTCCAAACCCTCCTATAAACTCACCCTCCCACTCTTCGTCAAATTCATGGCCCCCTTTTCCACTAATTGTTATTGCATGCATGTATATATATATATATATATATATATATATATGTAGATGTTATACATAGATGTATATATAATCTTAAATATATAAATATAAATTATACATATATGTATATTTCTAAACATAACCTGTTCAGACTGTGTAATGCTACTTGTATGTACGTTTTCAGGACATTTTTTATAGAGGTTTCTCCTAACCAGCTCTGAAGTCTTGCCTTCAACATTTCCTGTGACACAATGCTACCCCTTTCACGGCTAGTCAGTATTCTCTTATTGGGGCTAATCTTCTACTTCTGCAAGGATGTAATTTCTTCACTGGTGAGGGGTTGGGGTGCACAAGACATTTCTCTTTTCTTCTGTTACCCTCAAAATCTGGAAGGCTTCCTGGTGTATCAAAGATGTCCAATAAATATTTGCTAGAGGTGGAGGGGATCTTTTTATGCAAAAATCCCTGTGAGCACCTTAAGCCATCAGTCATTTTTCCTCAGTGGGCGGGATTTTCAGGTTTCATTCTTAGATTTTTACAAAGGACAGCCCAGCAGCCTCTCCCAAGGTTCTCCTACTGTAGCTTTGAGGGGAGGACGGAAGGATGCCATGTAGTGAGCAGGACCTTGCAAAGGACAGAAATGGGCACAGAATAGGCAGGCCAGCAAACTTCATAAATGTTTTTTTGATGGAATTTCACAGTGATGCCGGGCTGGTTTTGAACTCATGATCTTCCTGCTTCAACTTTCTGAATAGCTTATGTTATAGGTACACAGTGACACACTTAAAAAATGTTTTCTATTTATTTAGGGTGTGTGTGTGTGTGTGTGTGTGTGTGTGTGTGTGTGTGTGTGTGTGCACATGCACATGCCACATGCCATGTGCACATGGAATTCAGAGGAAATCTTGTAGGAATGCATTCTCTCCTTCAACATGTGGATTCTGGGGGTCAAACGCAGGTCATCAGGCTTGGCAGCAGGTGCCTCTACCAGTGAACCATCTCACCAGCCCTAGCTTCCCATTTTTTAAAAAAGGGGAAAAAAAAATCGTTAACATTGAGGCTACAGCCTGCCACCTGGAGCGTGCTACTGGAGAACAGTGACTTCCTAAATGTCACGGTTATTTTAAGCATTTTTTCCCCTGATCTTTTAGAAGGGGGATTCACAAGCCTATGGGGAGTTTAGTTAGCAAACTGGCACAGGACAGGGCAGCCAGCGCTTAGGACACAGTCCTGCTGCGTTGGGAGCCTGCCCGGTGGCTCGGGTGCCTGGCCTGCGTGTTCTCCAGCTCTCTGTGAATGACCTGTATTCAGGTGTGGGCCGGCTTTCTCACACTGCCTCTCCTCTGTCTTCTCCCTCCGTGTCCACGAGTTACTAGGTTTCTTTTCTTTTTTTTTTTTTGTTGTCTCCTGATTTCCTCCCTCCTGGAGCTGAGACTCGTCGGGGGGAAAGTTCAATAAGAGAGACCCTTCAGCAATTCATCTCAAATTCTGAAGGAGTAAGAAGAAAGCAGACCCAAGTCAGTCTCCCATCATCCCTCACTCTCTATCAGGGGAGATGCCCTTTGAGACTAGAAGGTCATATCATATGGTTACCACCTGTCCAGACCAGAAAGGCAACCTCTTAACTGGTCTTCCTACCTCCCCTTTTCTTCTGTAATAATACCAGATAAACATTCTTAGAATGCCAAAGGCATGAAATCTGACGTTTCCAACCTTTGGGGGTGCCATACCGTATGCTAAACCCCTCACTCCTGGCTTAACTGTGAGCCATCCACAGCTGCCCCCAGCCTTTCACGCCAGGACCGCTCACCTCCGGCTTAGTGCCTGGACTTAGAGGATGCAGGTGCTGAGTGGGCAGGCCTTTAGGCTCTGCTCTCCCTCACCTATGAGCAGCGGTAAGGGCTGCACACTGAGAGGGATGCTGGGAGGATGGAAAAGGATGAGCGTGGAAGGTGTACAGGAGCCCGTACAGGGTTCCACCTGTACCTGCCTCCACCCCCGCTCATGAGCTCAAAGCCTCATGCTCCTCTAGTTCCTCGTTGCTTTACCTTGTTTTCTGGAAATTCACTTAGATCTGGGCTATCTGTAAGACACACACACACACACACACACACACACACACACACACACACACACACACCAGAGCACAAGGCCATCTTCTTTTCTCCATTCTTCCCGCCCTGAAATTACTGTTCTGTCTTCTCCCCAATACCCTTTTTAGTTCACTCTGAAACAGAATGAGTGGAGAAAAGAACAGGCATCACTGGTGTCCTAACCAGCAGCTGGCTACCTCCCATGCAGTCTCTTACATCATTTGTTTGTTTTTGTAACCATCTTGTGCATTAGGCATCTACATCTAGTGGTAGAGGCTAGATTTGAACCCACATCTGTCTGAATTCACAGTCCACGCTCATCACTTACCCCATCCTAATTAACAAGAAGGGGTGAATCTCTGCGGTCATTTTTGACTTCCATCATGTCCTCCCTCCAACCAGAGCATGGGGCAGAGGACCTGTCTCTACCTCCACTTACGTCACATCATGCTATCGCTTACTCAACGGTAACCATCAGGGGATGGTACCACATGTGGATAGAAACAGATGCTCTAACCCACTGATGCTTGCTATGCAGACACAACTGCAGTTGCTTTTCGTATGTATGTATGCTCATTAATTTAACCGTCACAGCAAATTCGAATACACTTTTCTTATCCTAGTTTATAGAGGAGACAGACGACTAGCGCATTAAGAAAAAAGTTAGCCCAAGATTACCCAGCTGTGAGCGATGATTCAGAAAATCAAATCTGAGCAGTGACAGACACCAGAGCCAGGGTTCTTAAAGACTGAGAAATCCTACAGGAGAGTTTACCTCTAAGTTGTGGAGTGCTAATTACGTCCATCGACTCCTGGTTTGCAACTTTAAACTGTCCTGAGGTACAAAAGTGGTACCCATGGAGCAGAAACTGTAAGTACTTTGAATGTTGATCTTTCCCTGGATGTGGATCAATCCCTGCCGGATTGCAGTACCCAGTTAGCCATGTGATCACAAACATCCTGGACTCCACTGAGCTGCCACACCAGCAGGGAGGGGTGTCATGGAGGCATGAGTTTACCACTGAGTGTCAACAAACATCTGCAAACTTTATGCCATTTAAAATTAAACTTTTAAAAACTGGGAGAAGCTGGGTGTAGTGCATACACCTGTTGTCCTAACTACTTAGGAGGCTGAGGGAAGAGGATCACTTTAGCCTGGGAGTTCTGGGCTATAACATAGCACTCCTCCATGGTCTCTGTTTCAGCCTCTGCCTCCAGGTTCCTGCCTTGAGTTCCTGCCCTCAGTGGTGGACTATAAGTTGTAAGATGAAATAAATCCTTTCCTCCTCAAGTTGCTTTTGGTCATGGTGTTTTATCACAGCCAAAAGTGTCTCAAAAAATAAATAAAAACAAAAACAAAAGAAGTAACTAATACCCCAGGCTTGGTGATGAGTGTCCGTACCTGCTGAGCCACCTTGCCAACACCTGAACGAGCTGACAGTGAAAACAAGTTTCAAAACTCGTGGGATTCAGAAGTGTGGCTTAGGTAGAACATGTCCTACCACATAAATTAGAAAATAAACCCCCAAATAAATTATTAGTTGATGCCGGGCCTAGTGGTGCACACCTTTAATCCCAGCACTCGGGAGGCAGGCGGATCTCTGTGAGTTCGAGGCCAGCCTGGTCTACAGAGTGAGTTCCAGGACAGCCAGAACTGCACAGAGAAACCCTGTCTTGAAAAGAAAAAAAAAAAAAGAACATAACAAAAGATTGTTCAATGAGTAATAGATACCATCTCATGAAATCAACAAAAAAATAAATGTGATAAAAATACAACGAAGAGAAAATGATACATATACTTGTTCTGATCCAAAAGGCCGGGAAGAGACCAGTGAGGGAAGATAAGGGAAGGACAGGAACTGAGGAAGCAGAAGGCATTAGCCTGACAACTAGAAAACTTGACAAAATCAACCGCCTCCTGCTGTTGGCACCCTGCCAGGACCACACAGCCAGCCGCTTGCTCTCATCTTGGGAGACAGAAGCCGTGGTCTCTGTCCTTCCTCCACTCTCTACTGTGGGGACAGCAGGAAGGACACTCATGCTGCCCTCTGTCCTTACCCAGCACTTCACTCCCTTATGGAGCTTTCCTCCGCGCCCTCCCACAGTCCACCACACACAAAGGCCCCGCCTTGGGTTAGCGTCTCACAGAAAGTGTTCGAAAGAAAAAACTGAAGAAACCTGAATGACAACTAAACAAGCAAACATAAATGTGAAAGTAAACAAAGGACAACAAGATCTTCATGCATCGTCAGTACTAGGAAGGTATCCGTTGATCCAATGCAATCCCAATCCAAGTCCCGGAATTTTTGTATAAATCATTAAGAGTATTTGGGAATATATATGAAAATACAAAGGGTTAAGGATAGCCAAGGTAACACGAGAGAGAGGGCTCAGAAGTTAAGAGCACTTGTTGCTCTTGCAAGAGGACACAGGTTCAGTTCCCAGCATCCTCATGGTGGCTCACAACCATCTGTTACTCCAGTCCCAGGGACCACAACTTCCTCTTCTGGCCTCCTTGGGTACAGCATACATATGGTACATTAGATATACATGCAGGCAAAATACCCATACACATAAAATAAAAATTAAAACAGAAAAAAATAAGAATACCAAAGGCAATGTTGAGTATGAACAAAATTGAAGAACCTGTACAGCAAACATTGAGATATATCACATGCTAAAGTGATAAAATGTTGTAATAGTCACACGAGAATGGACAGACAATGAAGAGAAATGAGACTCTACCAATTGTGCACACATTTGTCCACACATAGACTCCAATACACGTAAATACTGGTGCTGCAGAATGAGCAAGTTCATTTCATAAGTGGTCCTGGGTCTATGGACACAAGCATCCAAACCTGTGAACTATAACTTTTAACATAAAAGATAAAACATTCTCCAGAAAAGAGCATAGAAAAATGTCTGTGTAAATTTGGGTAAGCAGAATTTTGTTGTACAAAACACAAAAGCATATACATCAAAAAAAAAAAATTGGTGAATTGTTCCACATTAAGTTTAGGAATATTTCTTTATGGGAGAAAAAAGGCCAAGCAAAGTACTGTAATCTACCTGCAATACAATTTCCTAAGGACTCATGCTAGCATCTACGAAGAACTTCCCCAAGTAAAATACAGCTCAATTTGAGAATGGGAGAAAGACATGAACAAGTCCATAAGAGATGTCCAAATGGCCAATGAACATGTAACAACACCTAACCTCATTACTCAGCAGGGAAACACACATCAAAACCATGGCAGTAGACCAACCCAGGGCAAACCTGGATACAATTAAGATTCTCACACACTCGGTGGGAGACAGGCGGGTAAAGTCACTTTTGAAAACCACCCAGCACTGTAAGTGCTCCAGCAGAATCTCACACACAGCAACTCATTCCTCGAGCTCACCTAGTAACACAATTGCACGTGAGCTGAACACAAGTGGGGGCTGGAGAGACGGCTCAGCGGCCAAGAGCACTGGCTGCTCTCCCAGAGGACCTGAGTTTCCCAGTCCCAGCACCTGCGTGGCAGCTCACAACCATGTGTGACTCCAGTCCCAGAAGATCCAGCGCCCTCTTCTGGCCTCTGCAGGCACTACATGCATGTGGTGCATAGACATACATACAGGCAAGACACACAGGTAAGAAAAAATAGAGTACAAGTGTAAGAGGACACACCAAGGTACATAGCTTGATGGTAGAGCATGTGTGAGGCCGTAAGCTCAAGTCCCAGCATACACACACACACACACACACACACACACACACACACATTCACACAGAGAGAATATACACAATAACAATGTTATGAGTTGCCTCACACTGAGAGGGGTGATCTGAATGTCCATAAGTAACATGATAGACCTATAAATCATGGTATGTGCATTATAACTGAACACCATATAGCAACGGGAATGACCTCACTACAGTTTTACACATGCAGAGTAAAATCTCCTAAGTATGATATTAGGTGAGAAAGCAAGTGGAATGTAACCTATGGAGTTATACTTACATAGAAGAAGCTGAAATGGAACTAGACTCCTTGGAGAGACACACGTGGATAGTATCACTACAAAGAAACACACAGCTGTGGCTGCCCTCTCCCTGAAAACACTTAAGCAAACTTCAGAAAACTCTGTGCTGGCTTATGGCACAAAACATTTCAGAAATAAACAGATTAAAATGTCCCTATGATGCCTTATAGCATGAAAGAATTTAAATTTTGTGCCTGTATCTCCTCTAAACCCTTTGCCTTTCCTCAAACTCCTCAGCTAACCCCTCATTTGCTAACATTCATTTTGGGCATGTGACTATAAGCAATCAAAAATTAGGCCTGGAGAAGTGTGTAAAATCGGGGAATTGGGTCAGAGGTGGTGGCTCTCGCTGTAATTCCAGAAATCTGGGAGCTTGAGACAAGGGGAGAGTCATTGGATGGAAACCCGTCTGTGCTACTCAGTGTGAGTTCAAGTACAGTCTGAGCCGTGAAATGAAACCTAGCTCAAAAAAAGATAGTAAATAGTAATAGTAGTAGGATGATGTACACAACAGATTTTTTTTATACTCATCTTTATGCTTTACTTTCTTGAGAAGACTGTTGACCATATCTGGAGTACTATGTAAAGGCATTTTCTCTAGAATCTTCCTTATGACAAAATAATGTAAGAGATATGGCTGGCATTCATAGAGCTGAAACTGATGTATAAAATTTTATTTTCAATTTAAAAAGAGTAATTATTATAATAAATCTATGTCTAATCAGTTTTAAAATCATAAAATGTGTACTAACCAGTAGTGCAGGCACTAAAATAATTATAAAATATATATAGTTAATTTGGGGGAAGAAACCTTTCACTTAATCAGCTCCTCTGTCTGTTAGAAGCCCTTGTGCCTTCTGTAGTAAATTGACCAAGGCTAGAACAACTCAGGATCATACAAAACTCATTTAAAAATGAGCCATAATTAGCCAGGCTGTGGTGGCACATGCCTTCAATCCCAGCACTCGGAGGACAGAGACAGGTTGGATTCAGGACAGGCTCCAAAACAACATAGAGAACGGTGTCTCAAAAAACAAACAAACAAACAAAAAAAACAACCAAAAAAGAGCCATATTTATAAACACCTGGGTATAGAAACAACCTACACACTGACACAGGGTGAGAGGAACGGGAGACTCACCTTTAACAAGGGATAGTTGATACTCGCCACCAACATGTTGGTAAATGGAGCTTCTAAGACAATGGCATCAACGGGACATCCTAGAAAATAAAAACAATTAAAAAATAAATGAGTGACTCTCCTCTTCAAATACCAAAATACCACCTTCCCTAGACAAGGGGTCCTTGGGGTCTTGCACACAAACTACCTACATTAAATCCATTTGTGAAGTTTTTTAATATGCAAGCTCCTGAACCCCACACCATACCTGGGGGACAGTCTTGGGGCAGGGATAGAGAGAGAGAAAGAGAGAGAGAGAGAGAGAGAGAGAGAGAGAGAGAGAGAGAGAACATGCATGCATGTTTATGTGAGTGCACATGCACATGCAAGCAATCTTACTCATGTGTGATATGAATGTGGAGGCTAACCTCAGATGTTGTTCCTCAGGAACTGTCCACCTTGTTTTTTGAGAGAGTCTCTCATTGATCTGGAGCTTGCTGATGAGGCTAAGCTGGCTGACCAGTGAACTCTAGTAATCCTCCTGTCTCTGCTTCCCCAGTAATAGGACTAGAGGTGTGCCACACAGTGGGCTTCCCCAGTGATGGGACTAGAGGTGTGCCACCACAGTGGGCATGATGGCAAGCACCTTTCATCCCAGCACCTGGGAGGTAGAGGCAGGCAATCTCTTTGAGCATGTGTCCAGCTTGGTTTACAGAGTGAGCCCCTATCTCAATAAATAAGTGAATAAATAAATATCCCACAATTGCACCACTGTTCTTGGCTTTCTCACATAGGTTCAGGGGACACCACTCATGTCCAAAGTGAGCGTGGCAAGCATTTTCCTGGCTGAGGCACTACTCCAGCTCAAGAATATGCGTTTTTAACAAGCCCTCTCCTTCTTGAGTATGTCTATGCACATGATGGCTGGAACTACTGCCTTCTACTAAGAATGCAAGACTTCCAGGGCTCAGAAAATATAAGAAAGCAGAGTATTATGTGGAGAAAGAGGCTCTGCAGTCCTTTCTAAAGGATAGGCCAGAGGCTGATTGAGTTGTTTGGTCAATGCTTAGAGAGCAAGTAGAAAATGTATATGGAAAAGAGGGATGTTGTGGAATATTACTTTAACTACAAAAGGTGTGTTGCATTTGTTTATGTTGAATTTATTTAATTATGTAAAGATGTGTTGCTGTTTTACCTCACCTGCCTAAGGCACCTGATTGGTCTAATAAAAAGCTGAACAGCTAATAGCTAGGCAATAGAGGGATAGGAGGGGCTGGCAGGCAGAGAGAATAAGTAGGAGGAGGAATCTAGGCTTTAGAGGAGAGAATGAGAGAGAAAGAGAGGGAGACACCCAGGGCCAGCCAGTCAGACAGCCAGGCAGCCACCAACCAGCTAGACACTGAGTAAGACATACAGAAGGAAAGAGAGGTAAAAAGCCCTGAGGCAAAATGTAGATGAAGAGAAACAGGTTAAGTTATAAGAGCCGGCAAGTTATAAGTTATAAGAGCAAGTTATAAGTTATAAGAGCACAGCACATGCTGCCCTCCCAGCACTGGGGAGGCAGAGGAAGGAGGACACCTACAGCTCACTTGCCAGCCAGTCTAGCTGAGCCAGAGAGCGCCAGGCTCGGTGAGAGACCCTGCTCAAGAGATAAGGTGGAAAGCAATTGAGAAAGATGGCTAGCATCCAATCTCTGGCCCCTGCAGGCATGCATGCCTACACACATACAGACACATATACACATATTAGACACACACAGGGTTACTAACTATTTAGGGTGTGACAAGACAGTTAGGGAGACTATAGACCATTTCTCTTAGAGTTAGCTGTGACCTCAAAGGAGTTCATTCTAAGGAAAAAACGGTGCATTTGATATAAAACAACCCTGATAAGGTCTGAGCCCAGCCTCCAATCAGTTTAATCTCTGGTTGGTTCATGGTGACTTTATCTCCACCCAAATGCCTTGAAGGAGCAGAGCAGAGGATTCCTGGGAGAAGAGAGCATCACCCACGTCCTCAATCGATCATCTTCCATATGTGATTGCTATCCCTTAATCAAAAATAAGTGGGTCTATAAATAAAGAGAAAACAAAAGAGACTGGGTTGTAACTCAGTGGTGGTGCACTTGCCTATCATTTTTAATGCCCAGCACAGATTAAAAAAAAAAAAAAAAGCAAAAGGGGAAAAAAAGAAGAAACTGAAGTCCAAGGACATTGTTAGTGGAGAAAATTGAGAGAAAAACAAGGTGTTCGGCAAGCTGTAAGTGTCCAGAGCTGCTGGAAGTCAGGGATGGCTAAGCGTAAGAGAGAGACACTGTGAGTTAGAGACATCAGTCCGGGAGGGGCTGCTCTGGGGGCGGGACAGGGAGAGTGAGAACTCTTAGAGCATCAGGGTAAGCACGTAAGATTTGGGTCCTTAGACAAAAGACAGAGAGATGAATGGATGGATGGATGGACGGATGGACGGACAGACAGACAGACAGACAGATAGATAGATGAGATAAATGAGACAGACAGATAGATAGACAGACAGATAGATAGATGGATGGATGGATGGATGGATGGATGGATGGATGGATGGATAGATAGACAGACAGACAGATAGACAGACAGACAGATAGATAGATAGATGGCATGTTTTTTCAATGAAAGTAGACAAACAGCAGTGAGGATCTGTAAGCAACTGCCAAACAAAACAAAACCACAAGCAATTGATCTTAAGATTGTTTTTTCAATTTCATAGCAGCACTGATTTTTTTTTCATGTCTTTGTTTCTTCATCCAACATTTCTATACTAATTTTTTTTACTCTTTAAACAAATGGTCTGGCCCTATTCACAGCTATTTACAGAGATCCGACATTCATAAAGTCAGTTAGAAAGCAAGCAAGCTACATTCTTGGAATGGGACACCGTCTCCACTCAGGTCTCCTTGGCAAACACTGACGGGAATATTATGGGAAACGGGCGGCAGAGGGCAGTGTGGCTATAGTTGTCCTCTAGGAATACATTGCTTTCCTGTCCTATGATTTAACTTAACATCATGTTAGGAAGAGGACTCTTGAGACAAAGAATTGCTATGCAGCTGAGGCTACCTCAGCCTCCTGAGCATTGGGGTTATGGGGCGGGGGGGGGGGGGGCAGTGCTACCATGCTCAGCTAAGTAATTTTAGCTTTTCCCTTAATGTTTCTTTTTAATTTCACAGCCCAGGAAAGCAGCAGTCACACTGCTAAAAAATCCTTCAAAACTGGGGCACCTTGGGGTCTGTGGTCAGTACGTACACAGATCTCACAGAACCTCCCAACTTTACATTTCTCTCCCGCAAGGCCCCAACCCGCCATTTAAGAATTTTACGTTACCTTTCGCCTCCAACACTCTTGCAGCATTTGTTGCAACTCTGTAAAACAGTGACAGTGCGTATGGAACACGGCAGTCGAGTGCACACCGGCAGCGTGCGTATGAAACACGGCAGTCGAGTGCACACCAACAGCGTGTGTGGGAAACACGGCAGTCAAGTGGACATTGTGACCTCAACAACTCAGAACCAGCAATTGATGAAAAGCTCTGGGCTCTCTGCCTCGAAAATCCAGACAGACACATAATTTCGCCCAGGATTTCAAAGGATGCCATAGACACTAATTTAAGGGTCTTCTTCTTTAGTAGATTATTCCAGAATAGATATCAGTGTCATGATTATGCAGGGAGTGTAGGGACTTGCCATTGTCTTGTAAGCAGGCATACTGTGAGAGAGGCCCCCTTGCCATTTCTGGAGTGAGAAAGACTAAGGAACCGAGGTATCCCAGCTCAGCTTCCCTTCCCCATTTACTGCACCTTTGAAGATACAAAACCCCTGTGAAGACACGAGGACCCACTAAAGGACAACACACGGGCTCCCACTTACCCTGTGCCCAGAGAGTGGCCCCACAGACACACGGGGGTCCCACCACTTCTTGCCTTGGTCCATTCATAGACACAGATAGCGTCTGTGGTTAGCCCCTCCTCAGTGGGCGACCCGGTAGAATCCCCGAACCCTGGCAGCAAGAAGGGGCGAGCACAGTATCACACCCTGTGAACCGAGGTGGCGTCATCAAAAGCCTCTGTCCCCGCACATCTTTGTCACTGTTCCCAGCACGTACCTCTGTAGTCCACAGACAAGACATGAAAGCCCCCGTCACTCAGCACCTGCATGCCAAATGAGCGGTTATCACTTCAAGCAGTGAGACGATCCCAACAGAGAGGGCTCCTCATCAATACGTCTATGTCCCTCTGTTGTAATGGGGGGAGAGATGTGTTCGGAAGGGCTAGGATCCCGCTCACTGGCAAGGCACATGCCTAGTGTGTTCAAGGTGCTTGGTCTGAGTCCCAGAATCACAAAGATTCTGTATTTCTTTTTTTTTTTTTTTTAATCTAGAGATGAGAGTTTTTTCCTTGTCACAGTCTCAGTGGAGCAATCTCTAGAGCTGGAGGTGTGGCTCCGGTACCCACCTAGCATGCTCAAGGCCCTGGGCTTGATTCCTGAGACCACACGCACTCTCTCTGAAAGAATGAATGACTTTCCCTGAGAATGAAACACTACACAGAGTTGTGGGGAGAGACACTCTCATAACGGGGAGGTGTTTATCTCGAATATGGTCAGATAAAAGTTGTATTTTCAACTAAAAAAAAAGAAAGAAAGACATCACCACTTGAATACATGAAATCATTGCCCAGCCCCAAGTCGGTAAAGAAAAAATATGAAAATTTAATTTTAAACAAGCTGAAAATACAATAGACAAAGAGGAGCAATTCTTAAAGATGCGTTTTGTAGATGAACTGAAGTGAAGAGTCAGAGTAACTAGTTATAAGTCTTCCAGCTCCTTATGGGCGGAGCCAAGATTGCAGCCCACGCCTGCCTGGGCCTGCCTGCATCTATGTAACTGTGGCTTCCCACTGCGGTGGCTGTGTGTGGCTAAGCCTGATCAGGGATCTTCAACATTCCAGTCAAACTACAAGTTAGAAACGAACTGGAACTTTCAGCTTGAGCCAACACACAGTAGGCGGGCACCAGGGAGGTGGAGTAGGGTCATCCATGAGTGGCTTGTAGCACCCCATATTGAGTAAGGATAGCAGTAACAACTCTCACACTCCAATATTTACTCCTAGGAAAGTAAATAAGACACGGAAAACAAAGTAGATGCCTTCAGTTTTCCATAGCTGTACTATTTAAATAAATTCAGGGGCAAAAAAGTAGAACTTTATAACATCAGTGGACTAGCTAGCAGTTACTTATGAATTAACTGGAAAAGGTACAGTCTTTAAATCGGTAATTATGACCCCTATGTAAGCACATGAAAAAGAGAGCCGAGTGTGTGATGCACGCCTAAACCCAGCCTTTGGGAGGCAGAGGCAAGCAGATCTCTGTGAGTCCAAGGCCAGTCTGTTCTATATCGAAAATTTCAGGCCAGCCAGGGTTACATAATAAGACCCTGCCTCAAAAAAAGATGAGGAAAACCAAGAAAATGAAAGTGTTTATAAAAGAGTGTTGAAGTGTGCAATGCAATTTATATTTAGATACAGCCACAGTATGAAAGGTTTATATGAAAGAGAGAAAGGCCAGTGGAGAATGAGCAGAAACAAGAAACAGGATTGGGGAGGGGGAGGGGGGAAAGGAAGAAAAACGTGATAATACAGACCTTTTGTTTTAGAGGAATCACCTGCCCAGACGGGTGAAGAAATTTGTAGAAGTGAGATCAAAATGATGAGAGGGTTTTGGGGCCCAGAGTTATTACCATGTGTTTATATGCACATGTACACGCGCATGCGCACGCACACGCGCGCACACACACTCCCAGTGTTATTCCCATGTTTACACACACACACACACACACACACACACACACACACACACACACTCCCAGTGTTATTTCTATGTTTACACACACACACACTCCCAGTGTTATTCCCATGTTTACACACACACACATACTCCCAGTGTTATTTCCATGTTTACACACACACACACACACACACACTCAGAGGTGTTCCCATGTGTTTACATATACACTCCCAGTGTTATTCCCATGTTTACACACACACACACTCACAGTGTTATTCCCATGTTTACACACACACACATACTCCCAGTGTTATTTCCATGTTTACACACACACACACACACACACACACACACTCAGAGGTGTTCCCATGTGTTTACATATACACTCCCAGTGTTATTCCCATGTTTACACACACACACACACACACACACACACACACACTCCCAGTGTTATTCCCATGTTACACACACATACTCCTGGTATTATTTCCATGTTTACACACACATACTCTCTCAGAGGTGTTCCCATGTGTTTACACACACATTCCCATTGTTATTCCTGTGTTTACACACACACTCCTGTCCCCGTCAAGGTAATGGACGAGCCGCTCATGGGGTACTGATCTCTCAGGAGACCATCACACTGAGGCCCTCAAGGGGAACTCCAGACTGTAACGCTGACAGAACTGGAGGAGACTTAGAGTACTGGTGCTCTGTGACCTCTCAGACTTACCTTGGCCAGCTTGACTCTGTGAGGAGCTGCCCTGTGGAGGAGAGGGGCAATTAGGATGGACCATGACAAATTCAATACAAACCTCTCACAATGTCCCCCCTTTCTCTTCTTTTTTAGATTTTTGTTTTGTTTTTGTGCATTCTGTTGTTGTTATTGTTGTCTGAGAAAGGCTACACTCTGGAGTCCTGGCTGGCCTCAAGCGCACAGAGATCTGTCTGCCTCAGCCTCCCAAGTGCGGGGAATAAAGGTGGGTATTACCATGCCTGGCCTAACACAGGTCTTTGTTTGCTTGTTTTGCTTTTTGAGACAGGGTTTCTCTGTGTAGCCTTGGTTGTCCTGGAACTTACTCTGTAGACCAGGCTGGCCTCAAACTCACAAAGATCCACCTGCCTGCCTCTGCCTCCCAAGTGCTGGGATTAAAGGTGTGCACCACCACCACCACCACCACCACCACCCCACAAAGAACTATTTCTTAGTGGCAAGGCCAGCTTGCCTGTGTCAGGACCAATGACTGAAAGACCCCACCTACACCCCCACCTTTCCTTGGATGTGCTGGTCTCTCCAGGGCTTCCCAACACAGGCGTTTGATGATGTACTGATAACCCATCTCTGGGTTCTGTGCAGCAGAACTTACCTTTAGGTGTTCTCTGTAAGCTAAAGGAAAGATTCTAAAGAGCAACTTCAGAACTGGGAGTAGGGGTGAGGGTGGGACTGGATCATGCACTCAATTACAATTTGTCTGAACCCCACTAATTCTGCCACAAAGCTCAAGAAGAAATGAAGGAGAAAGACTTGCCTTTGCAAGTACAAAATACCCCCAAAATGACAGCATCCACACTCACCTCAAGAAAAGAAATCAAAGAATTAGCCAAAAGGCAGAAAATCCCTTTAAAAACAAAACAAAACAAAACAAAAAAAACCCAGCCGGGCGGTGGTGGTGCACGCCTTTAATCCCAGCACTCGGGAGGCAGAGGCAGGTGGATCTCTGTGAGTTCGAGGCCAGCCTGGTCTACAGAGCGAGAGCCAGGACAGGTTCCAAAGCTACACAGAGAAATCCTGTCTCGAAAAACTGGAAAAAAAAAAAAAAAACAAAAAAACCATTAGCCTTAGAGCCAAAGTTGTTCAATGTTAATGAGCCATGGAACCTCTGAGCAGCTAGTTAAAGCTATAAACCCATTTCCTAGAAACAAAAATGGACCCACATTTCAAGTTTATGACTTTAGGAATGGGTTCAGAAGTCCTAAAGTCCCCCATAGATCTGGGGCCTACATACACTGACTTTGGTCCTTTGACAAGTTCTCCTGTGGCTTCCTGTTGGAGGAACAGTGCTCAGTACTCAGCACTGGGAGCTCAGTACTGCTGACTGTTAGCCGAGACTTCAGGGTCGAGGCTGAGGAGGGTGTGGCCCGCGGGCCCGGGTCGACTGAGGACAACTTCAGATTCACACACAGACACCGGCAATGGCAGTCTGGTGTACTGATCCTTTAAATATACCTACTGTGACACTGTCCAACTTCATAAACCAGAACAATGCTAAACAAGGCCCACTGTTCAGTCTCACTGAAAAAAAAAAAAAAATCTTAGGGAACGCAATTCTAAAACGGACGGACAGAGTATGAAAACTCCTGGAGAGAAGGCAAGACGTGAGAAAGCCGTCACCTGACAGAAAATGACAGGCAGAGAGGCACAGGCGAGCGAGCCGGCCGGCAGGTTCCTGAGCCTGTCACTGGGTTTTTGGGTTGAAGTGTCTGTGCCCCACCCCCACCCCCCAGACGGGAGGGAGACAGTGGGTTTGTGAGACACTGTCCCCTCCCCCTCCCGGCGGAGCAGGCCCCAGCTGATAATCACGTGGGCCAGGGAAGGCTTTGACAGCGCATCAAAGGACAAGGGGCTTCTGGGAGGCCAACTTCGGGACAATGCCAGACAGGGACCGCAGGGACTGGGTTGAGGCATGAATACGGGAGAACGGGAGAACGGAATCGATCAGAGTCCTCCGTCTCTGTGGTCAGAGTTCCAGGTGACTTCTCTCAGGCCTCAGACTTCAGATGAAGGGAATTAATGCTAAATAAAGGACTCTTCACTATCCTTTTCTGAAGGAGACCACCGGTGTGGAAATTGCTCTTTGTCTGCCCTTCAATGCACACCTTTTCCAGTGGTCCACGGGTTTGCCAATCCATGGAGTGTTTGGAGACTGTTTGGAGATAGCATGTGTTACAACGGGAATGCTTGTCTCATAGGGAGCCAAGCACATATTCAAAGAAATGCAGAAAGAAGCTTTTACAGGCCACATGAAGAGGACTGCATGAAGCCCTTTGGAAACAATTATTCCTAGCTACTAGGATTAGCAGCAACCAGTCTGAGGCTGAGGGGGGGAGTGGCTGGGCAGATATTCCCGCACAAGAATCTGAGGTCCCAGTGGCCTTTGTGCAAGGCTGTGTGTGGTTCTGTCAAGCCTGCTACGGACAGTTCTTCCTGTCGGACACACGCATGAGAACCCCTTCCTCCAGGCTGCTAGCTCTAGTCTTTTCTTGGTTTAAAAACAACTGATTCCATTTGGATTCAATCTATCATCTTGGATAATCTTAGGGATTAAAGAAACCAGTGGCTTAATTGAAATCGATACAGACCCTTTTGGAAGAATTACTATTCCCTCCCTGTCGGAAACAGACTCACATCATTCTACATGCCATGCAGACTGCTTGTTTAAAGAGAAGCCATTTGCCAGAACACCATTGCATTTCAAAAAAACAAATAGAAATAGGCGAAGGCATATCTGTGATTGAAAACTGCTTTCAGTCTCCCGTAGCTTAGAAATGCTCTTAATCTCTCAAAAACAGATAGACAGACAGACAGACAGATAGACAGATAGATAGATGACAGATAGATAGGTAGATAGATAGATAGATAGATAGATAGATAGATAGATAGATGACAGGTTGATAAATGATAGGTAGGTAGATAGATAAATAGATAGACAGACAGACAGACACTCCAAGCAGAGGTGCTGACCTGTGTTGTGCACTGCCATGAAGATAAACAATAATTGGGTTCCCATCATGAAGGGCAGCTTCATACCAGCAACGACCCTTCCCTTTGGCGTCTTCTCCCCGGCAGCTGGGGACCATGTGCCTGAAGAGCAAGGAAAGCTTTTACGAAACTACAGAGGCAGAAACTTGCTTCCTTCCCACACCCTTATTCCAGAGATCACATACCAAAGCAACGGCTAAGTGTGTGCGTACTTTGAGTAATACATGCATAAGCTAATAATAATAAAACCTAAAAGCACAAAATACCTGAGGAAAATTGCTATTGCTACGGCACCACCCCACACAGGGGTCACTGTTTACTGCTTTAATTCCTGCAACTTTTGTTTCTATTAAGAAATTTGCAAGATTGCAGTTCTTATGTGCAAGCCATTGAATTATCAACAACAACAAAAACCAGGTTGAAACAAGCAAAAGATAACAGAAATTTACCCAGAATTTGAACATGAACCCAAATTATTTTTCTTTTATCTCTCAGTAACCAATATATTATTAAGACACTCATATAGTTCAATAGTTGCTTAAGTTTTGATGCTCAGATTTCAGCATATGAACACATGGGGACTTCGAAATAACAATTAAAGATGTTCAACAATGTCATGTGGGTGGAGGTGATGGCTAATCTTGGTTGTTAACTTGACACACCTAGGAAGAATGAACCTCGGCTAAGGAATACCTTCCATCAGATTGGCCTGTGGGCTTGTACATGGGATGTTTTCTCAATTGTGAGTCGATGAAGGAAGGCTCACTAAAACAGATGGCTGATGATGTGGAAACCTAGTGCAGTGGAAACTCCCTGGAATCTATGAGAGTGACCTAGTGAGATCTCATAGCAATGGGGGATACAGAGTCTGAACTGGCCGTCTTCTATAACCAGGGAAGGCTTCCAGCAGTGGGACTGGGACGCCAATCCAACAACAAAACCTCTGGCCTGCTTGCAAGATGTGCTGGGGTAATAGTGGCACAGAACTTGTGGGAGTGGCCAACCAATAACTGGTCCAACTTGAGTCCCATGCCATGAGAGGGAGTCCATGCCTGACACCACCCTGATGGTCAGGAACCAGAGGCTAGACAGCCCAACGACCCAGGATTCAAACATCATCCAGCAACCGATGGGAGTAGATGTAGAGACCCACAGCCAAGTACTAGGTGGAGCCAGGGGAACCCCGCAAAAGAGGGGGAGGAAGGATTGTAGGAGTCAGAGGGGTCAAGGACACCACCCCACAGAATCAACTAATCAGGACTCATAGGTGCTCACAGAGACTGAAGCAACATTACAGAGCCTGTATAGGTCTGAGCTAGGTCCTCTGCATATATGTTATGGTTGTACAGCTGGGTGTTCTTGTGGGACCCCTCACAGTGGGAGTGGGGGTGTCTCTGACTCATTTACCTGCTCTTGGCACCCTTTTCCTCCTTCTGGGTTGCCTCATCCAGCCTTGATATGAGGGTTTGTGCCTAGTCTTATTGTAACTTGTTATGCTGTGTTCAGTTGATATCCCTGGGAGGCCTGCTCTTTTTTTGAGAAGTGGATCTGGGGGAGAGGGGAGATGTGTTGGGGGGGTGCTGGGAAGAATGGAGGGAGGGGAAACTGCAGTTGGGATGTAATGTATGAGAGAAAAAAGAAAGTGAGAGAGGGAAGGAAGGAAGGAAAAAGAAAGAAAGAGAGAGAAAGGAAGGAAGGAAGGAAGGAAGGAAGGAAGGAAGGAAGGAAGGAAGGAAAGGAAGGAAGGAAGGAAGGAAGGAAGGAAGGAAGGAAGGAAGGAAGGAAGGAAAGGAAGGAAGGAAGGAAGGAAGGAAGGAAGGAAGGAAGGAAGGGAGAGAGAGAGAGAGAGAGAGAAAGAAAGAAAGAAAGAAAGAAAGAAAGAAAGAAAGAAAGAAAGAAAGAAAGAAAGAAAGAAAGAAAGAAAGAAAGAAAGAAAGAAAGGGGGCTTAAATGTAAACCCAGGAGCAAGCCAGTAAGCAACCATCCTCCGTGTCTTCTGCTTCAGTTCCTGCCTCAGGTTCCTACCCAGAGTTCCTGCCCTCATCTCTCATCCCTCATCCACGGACTGTACTTTGTAAGATAACATAAACCCTTTCCCTGTCAAGTTGCTTTTGGTCATGGTGTTTATCACAACATAAAGCAAACTGAAATAGCTCTACCCACCATTAAGTGATGGTTACTTCAGAGCACAAGTCAGGTGGTTTAAGGTAAGTCTGTAACATACCCCAAGAACCTTCCTAGATTATACACGCAAGTTTCTCCTTCACAGACAGATCTCTTTAATTTCTAAGCTCTGAAGTCACTACTCAAGGGAAGCCATGCAGTCTAACTAATGAAACCAAGTGGCCTCAAGATTGTAAACACCCGTCTTCAAGTTCTTCTGTCTTGTTCAGCTAACAAGAGAACCCTGAAAGTGTTGCATTGTATCATTTCACAGGGACATACAGAACTGGCCAAGAGGCAATGAATCTTCAGTCCTGTCAGTCACCAAGGAACAGAAGCCCACCATCCACAGGACCTCCGGAAACACTGATGCCTCTGTCCTCTGGGTAATCTGCTCATGAACATAGCCGTCTCACCATGTGCATGTGGTCAATCAAATGATTGGCTAGACTGTCCTTGAGGATAAGGAAAAAGTTATATGCACTGTTACCAGAACATCTTCCTGTTGGAACTTCAGACTCATGGAGATGAACTATAAAACAGAGCATTAGTAATGGCAGCCAAGAGCAAGCAATAGACCCAACGAGAGGGTTCTCAAGATTATAACAGAAATAAAATAGAAGGCACAAGACCTCTTTTGACCTTGATTGGGTGTTTTCTGTGTGCTAGAGTTAGGCTGTGGATGAACCCACCACCAGAGGCTGTCCGCCCACGGAAGCTACAGTCTCATTAGGAAGGCACAAGTAGGCCAGTAATCATAATGTTTATTCCATGACAATAGAAGAACTGCCCTAAGCGTTGAACACAGATGGCCATAAGCGAGTTTACCGGAAGAGGAAGAGGAGGGGATAGGAAGGTTTCCTGAAAATGACCAAAGTGAGACCCTCAGATGAGCGACAGTGGGGTGGGGCATGGAGCGTTGGCATAAGGAGGGAGCAGAGCAAGTCCTGGTTGTGGTGTTTGTCAGGAAGTCAGTGTGTCTGCCCATGATGGCAAGGATGGATGGCAGAAGGCAGACGTAGGTGGGACCAGAAGCCAAGAGCGCCATTTTGTACGACTTCAGACTCTAAAGCAAACGGTCTGTAAAGTAAAGTGGAGCAAGGGAGTTGCCACAATAAAAGGAAAGGTGTACAGAACAGCTTCTAGAAGCTTCCACAGACAGGTCCTGCACAGGCAGGCAGCACAACCTCACTTCCTCTATGTTCTTCTAGCAGAAAGTTTTGCTCCATCTCCCCCAATATCCGTGTGTGTGTGTGTGTGTGTGTGTGTGTGTGTGTGTGTCTGTCTGTCTGTCTGTCTGTCTCTGTCTCCCTGTCTGTCTCTGTCTCCATCTCTCTTCTTTCTACGGTTGATGCACGTGAGACGATCAGGCCTTCTTAGATGGTTCAGAGGCTCACACATGTGCTTACCACACAGGCACAAGAGCCCGAGTCAGGAAGGCATCAGTCAGCTCACTCACCAGACGCCGAGCAGCACCCCAGGCTCGGACCTGACGAAGAAGTTCACTGTGTGAGCGATCGTCGACTCAGGCTTCTTTAAATCCACAAGAAGGGGAGTTTTATCTGCAAAGCAGAAATCGTACTCAACCCCCAGCACCAGGCTCTGTGCCTGTCCATCCGTTTTCAAAGAAGCTTCACTTTTGTGAGCGAGTCAGTTTTAAGTTGCGAGCTAAGCCTTTCCAGAGTGAAAAAGCAGAAGAAACCATTTCTCTAAAAAGGTAAGTAGAATCGGGCAAAAATAAACCCACGGGGAATACCATTATCATCAGCTGTAAGGCAAAATATAGTCAGTCCTGACACACAACAGAGGGCGAGACACTTAGAGCTAGGGCTCCAGTATGGGGGGTAGAAGTCAATCTCCGTCTCTCTCTCTCTGTCTGTCTCTCTCTCTGTCTGTCTCTCTCTCTGTCTGTCTCTCTCTCTGTCTCTCTCTCTTCTTCTTCTCCTTCTTCCTCTCCTTCTTCTCCTTCTATAATTGATGCAGGTAAGAAGAAGAATTAGGAGACTGAAGTGGTGGCTCAGTGGATAACGTGTTCGCTCTCCACACAAGCATAAGAACAAGTGTTAGGGCCCACCACGCCCACATAAAAAGCCAGGCAGACATGGCGGCCAGCCTGAAACCTCAGCAACAGGGAAAAAAAGCAGAGGATTCTGGGGTAAGCTACTGAGACTAGCCAGATCTGTAAACTCCTCTTCAGCAAGAGAAGAGTGATGAGGAGAGCACCCAGTGTCAACACACACACACACACACACACACACACACACACACAAATGCTCACATACACATATACACACAGACATACATACATATGCATACACACACATACTCATACACACATATGTACATATACACACATACATACACAAACATTCAGGCACACACATATACACAAACATACACAGAGACATATACACACATATGCACATGCACATACACAGACACACACACGTGCTCACATACTCATACAGACATATACATATACATACAAACACATATTCCCATATACACATATACATATACACACACTCATACACACATATGTGCACATGCACACATATATACACAAACATTCAGGCACACACACACAAACATGCACAGAGATATAGGCACACACATGAACATATATACAGACATACACAAAGACACACACACACACACTTTCTAGCAGTGATGGATGAATTTGTGCTAACCGTCAATATAGTAGGTTTCCAATCACGTAAGTCTAGCCAGGGTTTTGTGACATGTGACTTTTCTTGTGTCATGACCTTAAGAGCAGTGAGTTCTTCAATTGGGAGAATTTATATAGGAACATCCATGGGCAGTACATACTCACAAAAATTGAAATAAATCATCATGTTCACCAGAGGAAGAAAAACGCGTTCCTTGAAAGATTTCCTCGTGAAGCTTCGGTATCCATCAGCAATGTTTCTCACAAGTGCCGAGCAGGCGCGAGGGAAAGATCTGCCAAACATTGAGATTAAAGTTTTCAAGATCAGCCCGAGGTTTGTCCTGGCTTGTTTGTCTTTCAAGATTCAAATCCAGGGGCTGGAGAGATGACTCAGCCATTAAGAGCACTAACTGCTCTTCCAGAGGACCTGGGTTCAATCCCCAGCATCCATATGACAGCCCACAATTGTCTGTAGCTCCAAGATCTGACACCCTCACACAGACATACATGCAGGCAGAAACACTAATAAAAGAAAAAGAGATGAATGATTTTTTTTAAAAGAAATGCCTTTTAAAAAAAAAGATTCAAATCCAATTCCAGAGGCTAACCCTGGCACATAAGCAAAATCCTTCACACAGCTGCTTGTAGCTATATCAAGTGGCACTGTTGGGCAGTCAGGTGAGGAAGACCATCAGATAGAGCCCCTGCCAGTCCCTGCAGAAGCCCAGTGTAGCTGGAGCAGGAAAGGAAGCTATGACCATGCATCTGGGTGAGCAGCCCATGGGAGGCCTGGACAGGACCCTGAAGTCAAACACAAAGAGCTGCAGACGGCTTCGTCATGCCCCAGCTCAGAGCCCCATTAGCTCAGAGTGAGCAGCCACTAAAATCATGCACGCTCTTCTGGCTGGGTCTCAGAGAGCAACCTGTAGAAGACCCCCACCTTTGAGAGGAAAACGACCTGTGAGGACCAGGGACAGGAAAGGACCCCAAGGCACTCCAACAGGGCTGAAGCCAGGGCAGGGCGACGTTGGCTCACACACATCTTCCTTCTTTTTCGGATATTTGTTTTTATTTTATGTGTATGTGTGTTTTGCCAGCATGTATGTATGTGTACCGTGAGTGGCTCTTGGGCTCTTACATCTTTCTTTTACTGTTCTCTTCAACACCAACACCCGAAGCTAAATGCCATGGCAGCCCAGTGATGACTGCCCACTAAGGCCACCCATCTTAAGCCACATTTTTCACGAAGTTCAAGATCATGTCCTACCTTTGAGAGGTGAGAGATAAAAAAAAAAATTAGCACCTTCATCTCCTGCTTCCCACTTAAGATCCCACCATCCACTGTGCAAATCCTTTTCCCTATGCCAATTGGTCAGCACTAATTGCTCAATGTGATGTCCTTAGAAGGTTGCATTGATCGCCTCTGCTAGACCAGAGCGGATGGGGCAGAAACTGCCATCATCTTGCTTTGCAAATGAGAAGTGTCGGCAGTCAAGACGCCCTCCTTCCCAAGGCCGCAAACCAATGAATGAACCACTGTCCCCAAGTCTGCCTGACCCCAGAATTTTGCCATGATCTCCATCCAACAAGCTGTCACAGACCTGCTGAGTTCTACGTGCTCCCAGCGCAAGCGAAGAGGACCCCAGGAACGAGGCCAGCCTCCACCAAAATTCTTTCCCCCGGGGAATGGTATTTCATACTCCCTTCCCCCTCGGTCTTCAGAGTCCCTTCCTCCTTAGCCTCTTTCCCCTTTTCTGTCCCTGTATTTACAGGAGCCTCCGGTTATGGAAGCAGTCAACCTCTAAACAATATTCCTTCAAGTGTTGATGACTTAAAAATCAAGGCGCTCATCCAATCTCCAAAAGAAGCTTGAAGAGAGATGATGTGTCATGGATTTTGGACCCGTCTGCCAGCAGTGGAGAGCTACACAAGCTCCAAGCAACAGGTCGCTCTTCAAATATATCACACATGGGCGACTGCCTACCCACAGAACCAGCAAGAGAGACACGAAGAGGGTTGTTTCGTAACACTCTAAAATAGTCCCCACGAAGGCAGCAGGAAGGGCAGGGCATTGTTCTGATTTTAGAGATGAAAATCACAACCCCAAGATTCTGCTCTGAGCCACAGATCAAGGCAACTGGGGCAGACAGAGCAGGAGTCTGTAGGGGTGGGCTTCTTTCCAGTGTGCGGTCTCTGCATTCCTGCACTGTCCCCCTACACACACACACACACACACACACACACACACACACACACACACACACACACACACGTCCTTGCCCTCCAGGCTCCCCTTAAGTTATCTTTTGAAGGTAGGCAGGGTAGTCTCCTGCTAAGTTACCTTTTGAAGGTCTGTCTGCTTGGGGAACAGAAGCATTGAAAGAAAATATGTTTCTTTTTTTTTTTTTTAAAGGAATAATTTATACGGGACCTTTTTCTCAAATAGCTCAAGGCACTTCAGTGAGAGCCACTTAGGAGAGAGAAGAGAATGACCTGATCCCCCAGCATCAATAATGCAAAGGGCTTCTTTTAATGAAGGGGCTGTCTATTTGATTTCCCCTAGATCGGCAGAGGATCAAAAGTCACCAGTGGCTAACAGACCTGATTTGAGCAGGGGAGGCAGTTTCCGGCCGGTCCTGGCTATAGGCTGGCTACATCAAACAGACACCTTGGAACTGGGGTGTTCTTTCACCTGTCTCTTGATCAGCTGCAGCCGCAACCACAGGGTGCCTCAGAGGGGCCAGAGGACCTTGCTAGGCAATTCTTCCCGGTGGAAACCGGCTGGAGCCGGAGCTTATGTAGAGTGAGCCCTTCCTGCCCAGAGGTGTCCACAAACCAGCTTTTGGGAGCCCAGATCAGACAATATTCAGCCAAAAAACTATTGTTATTTTAAGACATCTGTACCTCCATTCTGTCGCTGACTGACACAGTCAACACGTGCTGATCAAGGAGTACCAGGTTATGCCCTCTCCACCGGATTCCACCCCACCCTCTTTGCACCCTGCACGCACTCAGGTGTTTTTTTGGTGACAAACCCTCTAGACACAGACCTTCCCTCTGTGGGTTTTCCTTTCTGCCCTTCTCACTCATGAGCTTTGCCCTCAGATTGACCCTTGGTTGCTTCCCTATGATGAACCCGTCTTCTTCACTACATGCCAGGTCCCGAGAACCACACAGCAGAACACAGCTGCCTGGACACCCCTCTCTGTCTAGCACATGTCCAAGTGTAGTCTGTATGTGCCGACCCATACAGTGAAGACTGGCAGAGGCACGTTGTTTATAAGGGTGAAAGCGGTCATGGGGCAGGCAGTGGGGACTTGAGGGCTCCATCCTTTACTTTGTTTATGTTTTAACTGCAGTTGAAAAGTGAGTCCCCAAGAGCTCTGCAAGCGCAGGGATTGTTGACCCTTTTGTTTGCTCCTGTGGATGCCGAGTCCTAGGTTAGCCAGTGACAGATAGAAGACCTGTACTGTGGGAAGAATTAGTAAAATCTTCAGCCCCTCCCAAGAGTTCTCTTCGAACCATCTATAACAATAAGGCAGTGGCCAAACAAAGAGGAAAACAGCCTTTAGGCTTTCTCCTGGCTCCTTTCCCGAGACTAGTTTCCATTTTAAACGGCTTGCAAGTCAAGATTTATTCTCATGGTCCCAATCACCTTAGGTAGTAACCGTATCGGACGAGCTTTTAAAATAAATATACTAGCAGGGAATGTGTCTGGGTTAGCTCTTTGTCAGCTTGGCACTAGAATCATCAAGAAAGAGGAATCTAAGTTAAAGTGCGTCCACTGGATTGCCTGTGAAACAAGTATGTGGAACATTTTCTTGATTAATGACTGATGTGGCAAGGTCCAGATCGCTGGGCGCATACCATCCTTAGGCAGGAGGGTCTGGGTGATTTTAAAGAGCAGGATGAACAAGTCAGTAAACAGTGTTCCACCTTGGCCTCTGTTTCAGTTCCGGCCTCCAGGTTCCTGCCTCGAGTTCCTGCTCTAACTTCTCTTCATGACGGACTATAAACCCTCACCTCCCCAGCTTGCTTTTGGTCGTGGTGTTTTATCACAGCGACAGAAAGCAAACCAGGACAGTACTAAAACTCAGCCTCTGAAGATAGTGGCTGATGAAGGGGTCTCCCTCCACCTCACACATCACAGTAGGCATAGTGCTATACAGGGCTAGGCGTGGTCAGCGCCCTGTGGATGCTGGGGCGTCGTCACCTCAGCGTTAGCACATCTCCTCTTAGATCAACACCCCTCTGCTCAGATGAAGAACTGCACCAGTGTTTCATTCTTTCGGGAAGCATTTCTGAGCCTTGAAAGACTCGCCTTTTACTAATTAGCGAGGCGAGCAGCCGAAGGTCCTCTCAACCCTGTTATTAGCAACATGGTACGCTCTCTAGGACTGTGGACTGCAGCTTTGCCTACCTTAGAAATGTTCTTTCCTGCCTATTGAGGGCTAAACAATCTGCCACTAGCTTTATAGAGATCAAATTATGGGGTAGGTGATGGGGTGGGGGGCAGCTTCCCCAGAGAAGCCATGTCAAGGGGGAGAGAGTGGATGTAACTGGAGCAATGTGATGCCCCTCACTCTCCAACCTCTGCTACGGGGTGGTGGTGGGGGGGCAGGTACAAGAGCAAATGATCCCTGTTGGTCATCATCCCTAGGGCATTCCAAAGTGAGGTCTCCTGTGTGTGGCTGTGATCCCAGGGTAGTTTGTACAAATTAATGCTGGTAGCAATGGCTTTATCAGAGGTGCAGCAGGTGGCAATTACACTTCGGGCGTCAGTCCACCAGAAGAATATCTCTTATGGCTGTGTCTCGTTCAAGCAAGGCTTTCAAGAATACAGACTCCAGAGTGTATTTTGCTTCTGTTGTCTCCCGATCTACTGCTGCTGCTGTGTATATGGTGTGGGGAATTCCCCATTACTTGTATTTTATGCGTTTATCTCATGAATACATCTCATCTACTGGGCACGTTTATCTGTGGGTTGTCAGGAAGATGCTGTATAATTTTTGACACAGTCAGAGCCTATTGAGTACCACTAAGAAGCTGCTTAAATCACAGCTTAGATTTATGATTTAGGAAAACACCTGAGTCCAGACTGGCTCAAATTCCTTTAATCTTGATGCTGAGGATTGCAGTTACAGGTTTCTTGTACACCATGAGGTGAAACGAAGCTTCAAAGGAGCTTTAGATTAGACCAGGGGCCTTGCCATCACAGGGGCACACTGCTGAGCTGCCTGGCTAGGTTGTAAATACAAAGACAGCCCAATTATAACTAGCTGGCAAATGATTAACTCCTTACACTCATTCCTGACCTCGACTTGTGAAAATAAATTCTGACTAGTCAAGGCTACAGAAGATAACTTGACTCTGTAGCCCCAAGTGGGGCTGCAGATGTTCCTGGATAATTAGAACTCTCCCAGTGCCTGAAATACTTGGTTGGGATATGTAAGCTGTAAATGGACATGAGAGGGTCGGAGCGATGAGAAAGAACAACACAAGAGTCACAGCACATGAGTGTAATAGTACGAGAGAAGCCAACATGAGAAGAGAGAGCAACATGAGAGAGGAGAGGAAGTTACCTCAGAATGCATGTGAGTTCTTCCTCTAGTCCCTAAAATTTCCCCAGATAGAAAAAGGTTAGTTTCAGGATTCTGGGCATTCTCTTTGAGCCCCGGTGCAGCCTGGGGCTGGTTCCCCATGACTGCAATAAATTAAAATGGAACAGGAAAAAGAAATGCAACAAAACTACCAATACCTCCCCATGTCAACAAAACAGAAGAGATATACACCCACCTCCTGGGGCTACTGTCCCAAACCCAGCGCTTGGCTCCCATGCAAACAAGATTAGTGATATGATATTGATCTAAACAACTGATTGGAGATGATTGATGGTTCAGACCATGGATTCACGGGAGACGGAATGTTTAAAAGCAAACAAACGAAACACCATGATAAACAGACACTTTCAGACATAAAGCATGTTAAGAATTTACGCAGGTAACCCCACAGTGATTTCAATACATACACCTAGGAACTCACACCTGAGGAGTCAGGTATTCATCACGGCCTGATCTTTCTCCACCTACACAGGCCCTTGACCTTAAAAGATACCACCCCAGATTGCAGCACACCATATATTATGGCTGCCTCTATTATTAGTAATATTCAAATCCATCCAGTAGAGTTGCAAATTGAACAAGTAAGAGAAACCATCTTTTGGGAGTCTCGTTTCCAAAGCCCTTATAGATTTCTGAAAAGTCAAGCCTGCCTACCTCTCTGGCCTGGGTAGTATTTGTAGGCTGGGATAAAGCTATCTCCGAGAACTCCGGAGTAAGCAATGATGTGGAAGCCAGGAAGTCATTGTCCGTGCCTCCCTGAAACGCTCCCTCCCGCATCCCAGATCCCAGCCTTAAAGCATCAGTGCTCTCTAGACCTCGGAGAACCAATGGACTGGTTCAGCCCTATGGCCCCAGCAACTGTCTTGCTGGAACAGCCGGGAACAGCCGGGCTGTGGAGGTGATGGACCCACCAAACACACTCACCTCAGGTTCCTCAGGACCATTTCCCACCAGGAGGCCAGGCAGGCACAGGCAGGGGGCCCGGGCTCTGAGGCTGCCTCACAGTCCCTAGCATTCATCTCCAGGTGCTGCTGAAGGAGCTGTCACTGGCCACTGTGGCCCAAGCTCGCCCTCTCTTCCCCTGCCGCCCTGGTTCCCGCCCTCTTCTACCGCCCAGAGGAAAGCTTGGCCACCTGCCCAAGGTCACACTCATCTCAGAGGCTGGAGCTTCCTCCCTGCTTGATCTCATGCCCACGCACACAGGTGAAGAATAGAAAGAAAACATGTAACACATTGATGCATAGATAACTAAGTACCATTTTGTTTTCTGTTTACTTTCCATTGGTTTTCATTATGCATCCCCACAAGTTTTGGCAGGTAAGCTTGACTTTGCTGGGCCCACAGAACAAACCAAAACTTTGTTTTTAAAATCATGACAGTAAGTTTGCTAGGCACGGCTTTATAAGATCAGCCTGTCTTTACAAGAATTCCTTTGGCTCCCTTTGGTTAAGACAGTTGAGTGACTGGAGAGATGGCTTGGCGGTTAAGAGCACTGGCTGCTTTTCCAGACAACAGCACACACTTGAGCTCACAACAGTCTACAGCTCCAGTTCCAGGGGATCTCATGGCCTCTGTGAGCACCAGGCACAAAAGTGGTGCTTAGATCCCTATACAGTCAAAACACCCATACATAAAATAACATACAACTTTTCTAAAAGGTTCATCTGCCCAGGGGATTATGAGCTACACAATTACTTCATGTGTCCAAAATGAAAATCTTTCTGGTGTTTTGTTTACTTATCAATATATAGCCAAACCCATCCTTGTGCCAAGAAACAGACACCTTGAGATGACTGGCACCTGGTACAGGTTACGTTCAGTGGTTTTCTCTTAAGAGCGGGAGCCACAGGCCAGCCAGAGCTGCTCCACAGAAGCCACAGGGCCAGAGAGTGGGGATGAGGAGGGGAAAGGTGCAGTGTGATACCAGCATCCAGGTCTCCTCCTGGAGCAAGGCACATCATCCCCAGAAGTCAAATGTGATTTTCTATGGTGTGGGTTCTGAAAGGCTCTGTATTGACTCAGGACCCCCAAGACCAAGTCCTCAGCACAAAGATTCATTTGTCCCAGAGAGACAGAGGGCAGGAATTAAGAGACAAAGACAGGAGATAGAGGACTAGGGAGAAGGGGAAGGGAACAGGGGGAAGGAGGGATGTTTGTCCCAGAGAGGATCCAAGGACCGACTGCCTCTGGATAGAGAGGACACAGGCGTGGGACATTGGCAAATGGTAGTTTATAAAGGTAAAATGGGAAACTCTGTGTTTGGATGAGGTGTTCAGTTTTGATTGGGCATGTTAATTAGGTGAGCCAAAGAGGGCTTTTGATGGCTAGACTTCAATACTTTGGTTGCTGGACCTTGGTGGTCAGCCTCAGGAGAGGAAGGGGCCAGAGAAGGGAATAGACCTTGGGGGCTAGCGTTAGGAATGTTATCTAATGGTTTTTAGCAAGGCAGAGGGAGTGGGGAGAAGGGCAAGGCCTGCCAGAGCCATGTGCTCCAGTGGGCTAGTGTCCCTTCAGGTTCTCTGTGGGCTTTGACTGTGAAGCCCCAGAAAGTGTGCAGGGACTCCTCCCCTTGGGGAAAATGGACCCCTCTGTCAGAAAAGGCAGCTATCAAGAAGGGGGTGGTCCCGTGAGGACTAAATCATGTCATAGAACTGGCAAGGGCAGACTGTCCATTTCCTCTTTTAATTACTCTTACAAGTTCCTTCCAGGGGCAATAGGGGGCTTGAACCTCCGCCTTCCATGTGCCAAGCAGGCATTCTCCCACTGAGCCACATCCCTGGTCCCCTTTCTGTCTAAATCTTGAGATAAGCTCTCCCTAAACGACTCAGGTGGGGCCTTGAATTCACCCTTGCAGAACTTGAGCTTGTGATGTCTCTGCCTCAGCCTCTAGAGTAGGTGAGCTTGCAGGCCTGCACCACCAGGGCCGGCTTCAGGGTGTTCACCTTCTGATTCACATCAAGATTAAAGAGGACTCAGGTTAGGCTGGGTCTGTGTCAGCCGATCTGCGGCTGCCTCATTCCTGGGCTGAGGCCCCTGACAGGTGAGAGTTCACAGGGTCACACATGTGGGGGAGAAATCTTCCTGGGATTCTGCCCCAGGAGTTGACCGTGAAGATGGCCTGGAATTTCAGAGAATTTGGTCAAGGCATCTCTGGATGAGCCTCTGGGTCATGCCCTGTGGTGCTGGAGACACCAGAGAGACCTAGCAGAAGAGGGAGCCAAGACCAGTTGTAATCTTACTTTTTCTTCAGAACCGCCAGCTCCCAAAGAATGACATGGAGACTTCTTATTAATTATGATAGCTCGGCCTATAGCTTAGGCTTGTTCCTAACGAGTTCATATAACTTGAATTAACCCATATTTTTTTTTTTTTTTTTTTGGTTTTTCGAGACAGGGTTTCTCTGTGTAGCTTTGCGCCTTTCCTGGAACTCACTTGGTAGTCCAGGCTGGCCTCGAACTCACAGAGATCCGCCTGGCTCTGCCTCCCGAGTGCTGGGATTAAAGGCGTGCGCCACCACCGCCCGGCTTAACCCATATTTTTTAAATCTATGTTCTGGCAAGATACCTCATCTCCATACTGCCCATCCTGCTTCCTCCACGTCTGACTGGTGACTTTGCCTTTCTTCCTCCCAAAGTTCTCTCTCTTCCCAGAAGTCCTACCCATGCTGTGGAATATTACTTTAACTAGGCAAAGATGTGTTACATTTATATTGTGGACTATTACTATATTAACTATTTAGAGGTGTGTTCCATTTGTTGATGCTGCATTTGTTTAATTATGTGAAGATGTGTTGCTGTTTCACCCTGCCTGCCTAAGGCACCTGATTGGTCTAATAAAAAGCTGAACAGCCAATAGCTAAGAAAGAAAGGGCTAGGCAGGACTGGCAGGCAGAGAGAATAAATAGGAGAAGAGAATGAGGAAGAAAGAGAGGGAGACGCCTGGGGCCAGAAGCCAGCCAGCCACCAGGTAGACAGACGTGGAGGAAATAGAAAAGTAAGATACACAGAATAAAAGAAAGGTAAAAAGCCCCGAGGTAAAAGGTAGATGAAGAGAAACAGGTTAAGTAATGAGAACTAGCAAGAAACGAGCAGAAGATAAGGCCGAGCCTTCATAACCAATAATAAGTCTCTATGTCATGATTTGGGTGCTGGCTAGGGGCCCCAAAGAAAGCCTACATGTCTATGCTCTCCAGCCAAGCTATTGGCCTCGCAGCTTTTTATTACACCAGTCACAACAATACATCTTCACACAGTGTACAAATGTCCCACAATAACCAGTTAGCCTTTGGAGGACCCCCACATTTTATTTGTTGATCTTAGTTGATCAAGACCAAGCCCAACTTCTGGGGAAATGTTTGAAGTGACCAGCAAAGTTTCTATAGCTGGAAATCAGGGCATTCTCTTCTTGGTAAGATCTGTAGATCAATGCTCTGGGAGAGGCATTCTCTACCCTAGACAGACAGACAGACAGACAGACAGACAGACAGACACACACACACACACACACACACACACACAGAGTTTCCTTTTTTCCAGGCTAGTTGTGACCTCCTAACCCTCCTGCTGCCTCTACCTCTAAGTATTGAAATGGCAGGCATGCCCCACCACGACCACCCCCTTTTCAAATGGCACATTTTAGAAGTTAGAGACCGCTAACTTCTGACTGCTCTTCCAGAGGACCCAGGTTCAATTCTCAGCACACACATGGCAGCTCACCACTGTCTGTTACCCCAAGATCTGACACCCTCACACAGACATACAAGCAGGCAAAACGTCAAAGCACATAAAATAAAATAATAATAAAAAAAATTATTCCTTCTTTTACTTGTAGGTATCAAACGTCACACTGGGTCCTGGTAGGGAGACCTATCTTAAAAGGAGTCATAAAAATATAGAACAGGAATTAAAAAGTGCTTGGCATTAGAAATTACATCAGAGAATCAGAGGTCTGGGGGTGGAGAGGGGGGTTAGCGGAAGGAGAGATCGTGGTGGCCTAACAAATGCTCCCAGACCTGAACATCTGTCAAGAGTGCATCTGGCTGCATGTATATTACACCTCAGCAAACCCGATCCCTACCCGGTGCTGGGCTGAGGACTGACCCACACTCTCGGTGCAGGCTAGGTAAGCACTCTACCGTGGAGCTGCACCCAGCCCAAGCTGACTTCTAGTGTCGTTTGCAATGCACACATAAACGACACAAATAAGCAAATCCCGTGACATGTCGTGTGGATGTTAAGACGGAGTCGCTGGTGCAGACACAGCAGAGACCAAGACGTTCCGTGAGGAAAGAGAATCTCAACTGGAGATAATTCCGCCCACCTACAATTGCTCTGGACAGAGGGAGTGGGAGATGCTGCTGTCTCCTGGCTGCCTGCCAGCTGCAGAGGTAAACATCTGGTGATGGAGCATTTACAGCCGCGGAACCAGCAAACCATGGCTGGTTTTCTGTTACCCTGAGAATACTTTACCTCGAGAAGGAAGCATCTGGAACTCTCACATTTCCTTCTTTAAACATGGCTTTATGGACATGTAATTCCTAAGCCATGACATTCACCATTTAAAACAATACAGCTCAGTCATTCTGTGCTCACAACTGAACGGCTATCACCATCATTTAAACATAGAACATTAGCAACATCCCCAAAGGATCCCTGTACCTATTACCACTTGATCACTGCGATGGGCTGTCAACTCGATTACATCTGGAATTAACTAAAAATCCAAGCTGCTGGGCTCACCTGTGAGGGATCTGTAGTTAACTGGATCATTTATGAAGACCCACCTTTAATCTGGGCCACACCTCCTCATGGCAGCCTATATGAAGGACATGAAAGAAAGGTTTTTGCACTTTGCCTGCCTGCCCTCAACTCTCACTCCACTGGTCTTAGAGCCTACTTCTTTGGATGTATACTGAAGACCAGCTGAGACATTTACTACTGGGTTCTCAGACTTTCTATTGGTAGACAGCCATTGCGGGTCTGGCTGGGCCACAGCCTGTGAACACACACGTACACACACACACACACACACACACACACACTATATATATATATATATATATATATATATATATATATATATATATATATATATATAAATTCTATCAGTTCTGTTCCTCCAGAGAGCCCTAATACAGATATTTGGGGTCCAGAAGTAGCTCTAGAGCAACAGAAGCTTAGGGATGAATTTTGAAAGCATCTGAAACAGACTTTCCAATTCACTGGCACCTACAGTCACTGAAGACTCACCTGGAGTGTGGAGACCACTGAGAGCCCATGTTTAGAAATAGTGGAAAGGCTTGCTGACTGTGTATGTAAAACTTGGACAGTTTGTGGAAAAATAAGGAAAATAATGATAATAACACTGACTTGTTTCTGGCATTTCTGGATTAATTGATGGCAGGAAAAATGAGTTTGGGGATAAAATTAACCAATTTCTAGTATTTCAGGTTACAGTGGCAGAGGAAAAGATTGAGCTCTCTGGTCGCATGTAAATGGAATCACACACTGTATGGACTTTGGAGCCTGGCTTTTCTTCCTTAGCGTAATGCTTTCAATTCTTTTCATGACTGAATAATGTCCCACTGTGTGGCTATACCACATTGTGCTTATAGGTGCTTCAGCTGACGGAAATTTGAGTGGATTCCGTATTTTGGTTAGTCTAAATAATGTGGCTATGGTCATTTGGGTACATGGTTTTATATACTCACATATTTTCATTTCTCTTGAATGTAAGGGAAGTAACGGAGAGTCCACAACCTAGGGGCTAAAACAGCCATCAGTTTGACAGGGTTTAGAATCTCCTGAAAGACACACCTCAAGGCATTTCTCTGAAGGCATTTTCAGAGGAGGGAAGACCCACCCCGAACACGGGCGCCACCATTCCCTGGGCTGGAGGAGTGAGTCTCAGACCAAATAAAAAGGAGAACGCAGACAGAAGAACAGCAGAGCCCATCTCTCTCTGCTTCCTGACTGCAGATGCAGCATGAGCGGCTGCTATAGCTAGAGCTGTTCTCACTCCCCCACCATGAGGGGCTGCATCCTCAAAGCTGTGAGCGGAAATGAATCCTTCCGGCCCTAGGCTGCTCCTGTCCGGTGTTTGCCTCAGCAATGAGAAGCTCATGAATGCCTCTGGGTAAACCAGTATTGAATTTTTAGGAAGCCTCACCAGAATACAATCCCACCAGCACAGCACGGAGGCATCATACCTCGCTCTCCTTTTCACACTCTCTGAGCTTCCCATGCACAGAGGAATTTAAGAATTTGATGCTGGTGAAATATTAAGTAAGGGGACATTAAAGGCCAGCCACGGGAGATAGGGAGCAAGTGAAGGAACTCACAAATTTAGGTTTTCTTGGTTTGTTTTGTTTTGTTTTTAATTTATTTAACTTTATTTTATGTGCACTGGTGTGAAGGTGTCAGATTCCCTGGAACTGGAGTTACAGACAGTTGTGAGCTGCCATGCGGGTGCTGGGAATTGAACCCGGCTCCTCTGAAGGAACAGCCAGTACTCTTAACTGCTGAGCCATCTCTCCAACCCAACATTTAGTTTTTTATGATGAAGTTTCACATCGTTTTTGCACGCATTGAAGACAATATACCTCCTAAGTTCGGGGGTGAAAGTTGGGTCAGTCTTGTGGACTCAGTGTTGAGAGCTCATGTGGGCTTCCTAGTAGCCAGAGGGGCTGTTTCTTTGAGAAGTCATGAGGTCCTGGGTCCCTTTGAGCTGAAACTGGATGTGCTCAAGTGCACTTTTCCTCCCAATGCGCTCTTCATATTCCATCATGTGTTCCCCCCCCCCCCCCCCCCCCCCCCCCCCCCCCCCCCCCCGCATCAGTTCCCCTTGTTATTTCATGAGGAGAGGTGACAGGGTGAGAGCTATCCCCTCCCCCGCCTCTCTGGTTCCCTTGTTTGAGGTCATCCAGCTACTCTTTATGCTAATTATGCTGGGGCCGTTGGTGCAGCGTGGTTGGAAGCCCTGGTCCAACATCCCATTCCCAGGTCCTCCCAAAAGGCAAGTTCATTATATTCCACTGTCCCTTCCCAGCTCGGCTTCTCCTCCTGTTGCTTATACAAGGATTTCAAAAGCTATCTTCAATCATTCGGGAAGCTGTGGGCTTAAGCACAGTAAAATATTCTACTTTGGCCAGTATTTCCTGTCTCAAAATCTTTCCTTGGCCAGTGTTCTTCAATAACCAGAGGGAACTGCAGAGAGAGGCCTGCTGCTATCCACACTCCTGATCCACTTGCCGGATCTTGTCTCTTATCTCAAAGAACAGCATCATTAATTTCAAAGACCTCAAAAAGGAGTGTTCATCTCTATTCTCCTGTCTTTCTCCATCCAGCATCCCCACTAGATAGGATAGGATTATGTCCTTCTGTGATATTTATTTATTTATTGGCAGGTATTTTTTTTAGCATATTCGATATATAGTATCCAACTTTAAGAGCTCTAATTTTATACAGAGGACTAGCACATATGAAAAGCTGAACAACAACTCAGGAGTCACCACCAAGTCATAAAAGTAAATGTAACAGATAATACACATTCCCACAGGCTCAGTAAGAAACATCTTTGTAGGCGGAAGAGGTCAGGAAAGGATGAAAGGGAGGTACCACGCTGTTGCTTAGGAACAGCCTCCGAGATGGAAGACAATTAAAATGGCTTCCCAAAGGATCCCATAGAATGCTAAAGCTGGGAGATAGGCATAAAATAATCATGGAATTTACTCTGGTTTTACGTAAAGGAAACTGAGATCCAACGCCGCATTCCCTCAGCCCCACTGCATATGAGACAGAGCACAGGGTGGACTGATTCATGGGGGGTGGCAAGGCAGGGCTCATCATCAGAGGCCTTCAGAACCTGGCAAGAAAGCGACCTGCATCCTGGTCACTGGGCAGGGCTACGACGGGAAGGTGGGAGGGCCAGGTGAGGGATGGAAGCTCGACACTGCTTCCTCTACTTGCCCTTGAGAAGAGCAGAATCCAGTGGTTTCTCACGTGTGAGGTAGGCACTCCTTGTTTGTGTCATGAGTAATCAGGGCGGAAGAGCTTACAGCTCCTTGTCCATCCACTTCCCATCTGCACACACAGGTGTCCAGATAAGAGATGCTCCGGGGGGAGGTGGTACAGACCTAGATTCCTAAGAGGGGAAAACCCTATAGTTGTCTTTAGGACATGACAGGGAAGTAGGAAGTCACCCACAGAGGAGGATTTTTTTCCCTTGACTTCTACTTTATTTTGCTTTAGGTTTTGTTGAGGTTTGTTTTACTTTGCTTTGATTTTTAAAACATCTAGTAAGTCCAGAGTTAACTTAAGCCAGCCTTCGGGTTATTACCTAGAAGCAATTTAGCTGGAAAGGTAAAGGATTAGATAAGACTGGGGAAAAAAAAAAAAAAAAAGAGTTCCTGAAAATGAAACCACACACATGAAAACATGGAGAAGACAAAAAATCCAAACTGTAGAGGAAGCAAGCAGATTTGGTCCCTCTGACCCCAAATACAGAGTTTCCAACCAGGAGCATTCTGGCTACCTGGCATTGGGGCAGATGAATCTATTCCCCTTTTTTTAGACCATCACAGAAGACAGCCCTGAAAGGAAGGCAGTCCCCCCCCCCCATTCTCCTCCACCCACCCTCCTCTCCCTCCCCCACCCCAGCACAGCTGGAGTGAGTGAGCTCTGGCACAGCTGGAAATTAGTACAGTTTCTCATCTCTGCCTTTAGTTTTTAACCAAGCAGGAGGCGAGCCCAGGGGACATCCCCGGGTGGACTGCCTGAACTCTGATGTCAGTCAGCCTGAGGCTGTGTTCCTTATCTTCCCTGGGCCTGGCGTTGCTGCCTTGGAACAGCCTGCCCCTAGAGAGGAGTTTTAAAATAATAATAATATGTCGTGTGCAGTGAGATCACAGATGTGAGAGCTCTTCTCTGAAGCTAGGGTTTTTTTCTTCAGCCTACAATGCACAGTATTGATATTATTTATTAATGACTGGGTTTGATGCTGTCTGTCTCGGGCTCCTGGGCAAATATGCCTTCACTTAAAGGTAATCAACAGCATGGTGGCCTACAGACTAACATGGAAGATTAATTACCAATAAATACGGATACAAAAATGGAAGGAGGTCTGGCAGTTGCCTCTTCTGGTTCACCACCATCAAAAGGAATTAAAAATTGATATCTAGCTGATCTCCCCCCTTCCAATATGAGAGACAAAAGAATGTGGGGGAGTGTTTTTACTCTCCTGCCTGCTAAGTGCCAAAGACTCTGAGTTCCAGAACCCTAAAACTACCCAGCAAGCATCAGTTCATTAGTCCATAGGTGAGTACTGGATCCCATGTGAGGGGACTGATAAAGCAAGTTTAGCTAATCCTTTGGTGCATGGGGGGGGGTATGGATGTTCATGTATGTTTGGGGGACAGATGTTCACATATGTGTGTGGGATGGATGTTCATGTATGTGTGAGGAGATGGATGTTCATGTATGTGTGGGGGATGGATGTTCATGTATGTATGAGGGATGGATGTTCATGTATGTGTGGGGATGGGTATTCATGTATGTGTGAGGAGATGGATGTTCATGTATGTGTGGGGGATGGATGTTCATGTATGTATGAGGGATGGATGTTCATGTATGTGTGGGGATAGGTATTCATGTATGTGTGAGGAGATAGATGTTCATGTATGTATGAGGGATGGATGTTCATGTATGTGTGGGGATGGGTGTTCATGTATGCATGGGAGGCAGAGGTGTTATGTGTGTGTTCATGTGAAAGTCTGAGGTCAACCTTGGGTGTTGTTCCTCAGGAGTGGTCCACAGTTCTTTTCCTGCTGCCTTTTCTCTTCTTCTTCCTCCTCCTCCTCCTCCTCCTTCTCCTCCTCCTCCTCCTCCTCCTCTTCTCTCCTCCCTCCTCCTCCTCCCCCCCCCGTCCCTCACCTCCTCCTCCTCCTTCTTCAATTTACTTATAGCCAAACTTCCTCCTGACTAACCTACCTTATGGCATCATTGTTTTCTTGTGCTGGAACTATGTATGCCCCCAACTTTGAATGGAGTCACCCTTCTAAGTAGGTGCACAATCTGTATCCTGCAGGCTCAGATGGCCCCTCAGAACTGTCACCCACCCCCACTCCTCTGCAGACTCACCGAGCTGTGAAGCAGTGTGGTGCTGATGAGGTGGTGGTGGAGGTGGCTGTGCCCAGCAAAGAGGTCAGGGGCAAAGGCAGAGGTTCGGACAAGTTGGCAGGAGCTCGGGTCAGGACTTGGCAGCTCCCTCTCAAGCACACAGAGAAACGGACACTCTGGGCAAATACAGAGAAGGGTAAGCTCGCTTAGACACCACAGGCCGCTGCTTTCGTGAAGACAATTCTGTCTTGATCGTGCAGACACTTCCTACCACGTTGTTCTGCTTGGAAGCCTGTGGTTACAGACACTGAAGGACTGAACAATGGAATTGTCGTCAACGGCACCGCCAATGGCAAACTCCAGCACCGACATCCAGAGCTGCAGCGGATAGCCACATGATTAGAACACCGTGTTTATGGGTAAATGCAAGACATTTTCATCAGCGCTGACATCCAACCAGACAGTTACCCCAAATCTCTTCCTTTGGGGAGACTCTAGAGCAGCATCTGCCCTGTGCGGAATGCCTCTATCTCGGGGCTGCATGGCTACAGCTGTGCAACATCTGGAACACCGTTGCCCATAAAAGGAAGAGGGTTTGGTCTGAGGGGTTTAAATAGCCCACAGATTCTGAGTTGGACCTCAGTGTGGTCCATAATCCCTACTCACCCTCCAGGGAGCCAACGCGAGCCTTGATCTAGTTCACAGGAGCCCATTGGGCCCTTTGAGCAGAATCATTTGACTACTCTGTTGGAGGAAACAGCTGAGTTCCCACCCTAGAGCTATCTGTGGCTGACTGTAAACATCATGAATATCCACAGAGGAGCCGTCGGGCTGTGGCAGTGACTGTGGGAAGAGAGCACTGCCATGCAGGAGGTGTTGGGGGGGGGGATACTGGGGGTGGACAGTTCTTTCCTCCATACAGAAGACTTTTGCTTCCTTCGACATAAGAGAGAACATGCCACTTGATCTATTCAGGACAGAAGCATTTTCCTGATTCCATTTAGGACAACAGGACGTTTTGTGAGACCTCAGTTTCTATGAAGCAAGAAATAATGCATCTAAACTACATGGATAAGCAAGAAACTGGCAGAATTGGTGCTTAACGGAAACACAGGTATTAGCTAACATGAAGAAGTTGTGCTTTGATAGATTTTTTAAAAGATTTATTTATTTTGTATGCAGTATTCTGCCTGCATATGTCCGTGCAGACCAGAAGAGGGCACCAGATCTCATTATAGGTGGTTGTAAGACCATGTGGTTGCTGGGAATTGAACCCAGGTCCTCTGGAAAAGTAGTCAGTGCTCTTAACCGCTAAGCCATCTCTCCAGCCCCAGAGGTTTTTTTTTTGTGTTTGTTTTTGTTTTTGTTTTTTGTTAGACAATCTCACCATGCATCCTTGGCTGGTCTTGAACTCATTATGTAGACCAGATTATCTTCAGACTCACTGAGGTCCACCTGCTCTGCCTCCTGAGTGTTGGAATTAAAGAAAGACATGTGCCACCATGCGTAGGTGATGGAATTTTAAAATCTGTTTTTTATTTATGAGCCATATGTGGGGGTCTCTGAGCATATATGCCACATGAGTGCAGGTGCCTGCAGAGGCCAGAAGAGGGCACCAGATCTTCAGGAGCTGGAGTTACAGGTAGTTCATGGAGACTGGGAACTTAACTTCAGTTCTCTGGAAGAGCAGAAAGTGTTCCTAACTGCTCAGCCATCTCTTCAGCTCCTAATACATTTTTTTAAATTATACGTGTCAGATATTATCTTACATTGTAAACTGTGCAGAATTCAATCATCCTCACTACAGGGTTTTTATAGGTTGGTAACATTGAATGTGCATCATTGTGTTTGCCCTGTGGTTTCTCAGGAAAGCTATCATTAGCAGAACTGACATAGTTACATAGTCATGGTCCATCCCCTATAAGGATTTAATATATTCCTTCAGCAAAGGTACAATGAGTTGAGAGGGAACAAATGCAACGAGGTCATCTGAAAAGGAAGATGCTCAAAATTCGCCTGGAGCGTGCAACTCCTACTTACAAGCCACAACCTCGCTTTATTTCTATTCCCTCCCTTGTCCCAGCTGACTGTGGGCAGCTTGCAGCATTTAATTTGCCAAGTATAAAATGGGACAGTCTGTTGTAATTCTTACCTCTAACACCCGAGGGCGGCAGTGAGCCACCAAGGAAGGAAAACAATGATGACATCGTCCAGTTTGAAAATTTGAACCTAAAAGGAGATCCCACCGGCTGGCTGAGTTAAAAATGGTCTGCATATTTCTTCTTATTCGTCTAAAATCAGTTATTAAAAGAATAAGCTCTCCTGGCATATGGTCTCTACCCTCCGGTAGTGGTTCATTTCCCTGTTTTTGTCCCTGTATTTTTGCGTCTTTGTAGACAGCCTTCTTTCCTAATCCGTTACAGAAACTGATTACAAACTTCCTCCTGCCCAGTCCAAGTTTAAGTTCCGGGCGGAGGGAAGCCGGTCCAGCCCCGCGGCTGCGCACTGCAGGGGGAGACAAGCACATGCAGAAGAGTAGAGAAGTGGGTCTCCAGGGGCTCCTTTTATTGGGAGGAGAGAAACAGGGACGCACCTTCTTCCAAAGAGGATACATTGCATTCCCGTCGGTCTGAAAACTGCACTCCCCGCCCCCTCCACCCCAACTTCTGAAGAACAAGATGGGCCCACGGCCAACCCCCTAAACCCTCAAGTGAGCAGGCACCAAGTGGGGAAGACAGACGGAAGACAGTGCGCCCGTAGCAAGCTGGTCCTCCTGAAAACTGACACCCTGGAGGGAAGTTGGGAGGACCGGCGGGGCTCACTCTCCACGTGGCCCCCAAGGCAGCATCCAGAGGGGCGGGAAAGGCCCTCCCCACAAGAGGCCTTTTGTGTGGCTGTCAGGCAGGGTTGTATTTTTAGACTTAGCTGGGCCTGCTCTGGACTTGCCCCTCACACAGCTGCTGCCGCTGCTGCTTCCCGAAGCCCAGCCTACGGGAGTTGGACTCCCCTGTGTGTGTATGTGTGTGTGCGTGTGTGTGTGTGTGTGTGTGTGTGTGCGTGTGTGTGTGTGTGTGTGTGTGTGTGTGTGTGTGTGTGTACGCGCGCGCGCGCTGAAGATAACTTTTGACAGAGGGGAGAAGGGAGGTTACGCTGGCCTGCAGAGTTCTTTCCTCGGCTCCCAGATAAGAGGGTACACCTTGCAGTATCTTGTCACCCCCATCCAGCCGAGGACCTCCAGTCCAAATTTGCCCAGGACCAGCAGCCTCGTGGCATCGACCGATCCAGCCCCAGCCCATCTTTCTGAGTGAGAGAAAATTTGACTCCATGAGCAAGAAGGAAGCTCAGACTCAAGGACCTCACTCAAAAGCCACCTCACGGCCACGGTGGTCATGGGGCTCTTCCTGCGCCACTTTATTTTAAAGCATTTTCTCCTTCCTCCCTCTAAAAATAAATAAGCAAATAAAAGAACACACCCTCATTGTAGCACTTCCTCCCAATGTGCCGCTCTAGACAAATCGAGGCATGATCTGTACTTCTGAGTTGGGCAGCCTAGTTGCGGTCTTCCTGGGGGTGTGACTTCAGTCCTCCCTCCCCCACCTTCCACCCCCACCCCAAACCTTCTCTGCAACAGAGGTTACCTGTGGGGAATGGGGGGGGGGCGGTGAGAGGTTTGATTTTTACTTTCTCCCGGTTTTTACCGTTTCATTTGTTTTCAAGCTGACCAGGGCATGCGTCCTCTTCTCTTTTCAGCTCTAGGACCCCATCTGGTGCACACCCGCGCATGCCCCGTGCATGCTGCCACATTCTCTGTGAGTTTATGTGCCCATCGCTCCTGCTGTGTTTAGAAGGCCTTGTTTCCTTGGTGTCCTCCCCATCCCCTCTGGCTCTTACACTTTCTCTGCTTCCTCTCTACAGAGTTCTCTGAGCCCTGAGCGGAGGGATTGGATGGAGACATCCCAGTTAGGGCTGAGTGTTCCAAGCTCTTTCTTTCTTTCTCTCTGGCTGTGGGTCTCTGTACTTGTTCCCATCGGCTGCAGGAGGAAGCTTCGCTGATGATGGCTGAGCAAGGCACTGGTCTATAAGTAAGCTAGAATGTCCTTAGAGGTCATCTTATTGCTATGTTCCTTTAGCAGAACTGTAGTATTTGGTTTCCCCCAGGTCCCTGGCTGATGTAGTCTCAGGTTCTTGGCCACCCAAGCAGTGTTGGGTGTGGGTTCCCTCTCATGGAGTGGGCCTGCACCAGCAGCACAGTGGATAAGGTATCCGACTACTGATCGGAAGATTCGTGGTTTTGTTTCTCTTTCTTTTTTTCTCTTTTCTTCTTCCTTTCTCTGCCCCCACCTCCAACCCCCAGAGATAGGGTTTCCTCCTTGTAGTCCTGACTGTCCTAGAATTCACTTTGTAGACCAGGCTGGCCTCGAACTCAGAGATCCACCTGCCTCTGCCTCCTGAGAAAGGTATGTGCCACCACGGCCAGCAGTTTTGTTTCTTAAACCAAGGTCTCATGTAGCCCCTGCTGGCCTCAAACTCTTATGTAGCTGAAGGTGACCTTGAGCTCCTGATCTTCCTGCCTCGACCTCGTAAGTGACGAGAATACAAGTGTGCACCACCAGGCCTGGCTGAGACCCCTACAGTTTAAAGACCTCATATAGCCAGGCAGAGAACAGCAGAGCTTCGTCCTCACAATTAAAACTGGAAATGTTTGCGAGGTCCCTCTGCGCCTGTGATTTCCTGTCCTTCACAGCTCTGCTCTGGGTGTTTCACACACAGTCTGCCACATGATTCTCCCCAGCCCTGGGGGAAGTGCTCTTGTTACACCTATGCTAAAGCTCAGATCCCTCATAGGGGCTGAGTGTCACTACCAGGGCCATGCAGTGAGTTAGGAGATCCAGATGTGCACTAAAGCACTCTGTACTGGCATACCTGACCGGCAGCATCCTGAAGAAGCGACGGGCGGCTGGGACAGAGGGGCCAACCCTGGCTAACACGGTGAATGGAAAACTACATCACGCTGAGGAGCCTGAATTTTATCCCAAGGACAGCAAGGGGGTTGAAAATAAGGGATTTCTAGATCATATTTGGATTTTAGGTAGATCCTGGGTTTGAAAAGGTAGTAGGTCTGTCTAGTATAGCAGTGAGACAGCTGTCTAATAGAGAAGAGAGGCAGAAAAGATGGATGGAGAGAGGCCAACTATGAGTGCTCTTGAGACAAAGCGGGGCCTGTGATTAGGAAAACCTAGAACTTGGTGTTCCAGAATCTGTGCCGAAGATGTGATAGGATCCATGAGATGGAAGGGCAGATTGTGCAAAGCACAATTTACTGGAATTATGGACAGAAGCATGTCCTAGGCAGAAGCAAAGCAGGCAGGTCCTGCAAGAGAAAGCATTCATATCTAAGCTCCTGAAGGTGGGCTACGGCCACTGGCGTGTTACCTAGGCTCTCTCAAACGCTGCTGGCATGCCCAAACTCAGCTCAAGAGCAGTCCGGCCAGCCAGGCACGCTCAGGTGGCTATCTCTTCTTAATGATATCCTGTAAGATTTTGGGATGTGTGCCAGATCATTTAGTGGGCAAAATGACACTCAGGACCAATATGGCTGTTACTATGTCAACGGGACCCCTATAACAATGAGACTTGATGTTTAGTGCCTGGCTTAACTCTCAGGGTGGAGGGGATCTTCAGGGTGTACTGAGAACACTGGAGTGAGAACAGGCTTAGGGGACAGGGGAAGACCCTGGGGCCTGTGGACTCCGAGTGAGACAGGGTAATTAGGTCAGTGGCTGGAGGCATGGAAAAAGGAGATGTGTGCCCAGTTATCATGAGGAAGGTATTCCTCACCTGGCTAGAACTCAGGGGTGTAAACTTGGATGGGAGAAACGTCCTATTTATTTTCATATTTCCCCCACGACAGCCTATCATATTCTTCCATGACTCGCGTAAGAAAATTCCTATAGGATAGTAATATCAACTTCTATGACCTCAGGATCAATAGCAATCACAGATTTTTGTATCATATTTTCATATCACATGTCAGTTGTGGCAAATATCTCCAAGTATCATTTGTGTTCATCACTAATTTAGAATGCTAGTAATTGGACCCGATACTGGATCTAGGTACTGTGTTATGTACAACATTGATATATTTGCATGTACTAACATAACAAAATGACTATAATTGTGAAAATTGTACTTCAAAAAGATGGTATCTTTTGTAACCCTTTATGTTTTATTGTATATGTTAAGAAGTATTCTGAGAGGCAAGCCCAAGGTTTCACCAGACTGTTAAGTGTTTTAGTGACAGCAACACATGAAAGTGACAAAGCTTTGAAACACCGGGGAGAATCACTCCCACCATGAATGCCCAAAGATGAGGGGGAAAATGACGGGGGGGTCAACCAGAAAACTCAGGCTGGCCGTGTGACCGCGTGAGTGACGGTAGCAGGTTCCAACACACTGAAGGCAGCTCGGGCAGAGGTTTGAGAGGATGACAAAGAGATCATCTGTGACATGCTTGTCATGTGCGGCCCATAGAAGGACATTCGGGCTGTCCCCGGGAATGCGGAGCACCCACGGGAGAAATCTACTGCAACAACTGTCCCAACTTTTGACAAAATAACAGGCAACCAAGGCGCAAAATGGGAAGGCTGAGAGGGCTGGAGCCGTGACAGAGACTGAAGGAAATCTCCAGAGCGCTGACAAGCAGATCATCTCAGGGTAAGGCAGGAGAAGTAGGAGACCTGGCTGCAGGGACGAGAGCGCCCCGTCAGATGTGGCAGGGGGCAGACAAGACTCAGATGGCTCTGGGTGACAGTTTCCCTAAAGCTGTAAACCAAGGAATTCCAGGGAACTGAGGGAATTCATCGGAACAAGAAAGGGGAGGCCATGTTCAAGACCTCTCATAAGCCTGGTGTGGCCACGCTCACCTGGAGTCCTAGCTGCCCTGGAGAAGGTAGATGCTCGTCGAGTTTGACCTCAGCCTGGGCAACTGTGAAATCTGGAGGGATGGAGCAGAAACACAGTACGGGGAAAAAAAGAGTAATGGATGAGAAGACATTTAATGTGGAGAAAGTCAGAGGCAATCGGGGAACCTCTAACACAGACATGTGCAGGGGGTGGTAACTGGGACAGGCAGAGTCAAGGGCTAATATTGGCGGCTGGTGAGAGGTCAGTGAGGGGAAGCCTTGTCTTCCAGGTGGATGGATATTTGGGGTGGGCAGGCTGCAGGGACCCTCTCAGGCTGTGAGTGGAGGGAAGGAGTATGGGGATCTGTTTCTTTGGATTCGTCTAGGGAGATTTGACCTTAGTTAAATCCAGGCAAAAAGAAAAGAAAGCTGGGCTTTCCGACTGCAATCCCAGCACTTAGAAGGCCGAGGTGGGAGGTGAGTTCAAGATTAGCTACAGAGTGAGACCCTATCTCAAAACAAAACAAAAAGGAAGCAGGAGCCGGATGTGGTGGTGTACACCTTTAATCCCAGCCCTGGGAAGGCAGGCCCATCACTGGGAGTTCAAGGCCAGCCAGGTCTGCAGAATCAGAGCCTGTCTAAAAGAACAGAAGTGGGGCTGAGAGATGGCTCAGAGGTTAAGAGCATTGGCTGCTCTTCCAGAGGTCCTGAGTTCAATTCCCAGCAACCACATGGTGGCTCACAACCATCAGTAATGAGATCTGGTGCCCTCTTCTGGTGTGCAGGGATACATGCAAGCAGAACACTATATACATAATAAACAAATCTTAAAAAAAAAAAGAAAGAACAGAAGTGAGGAAGGCTTTGCCCCCTTCCTGTTCATGCAGGGATTTAGGGCTGTGAGGCCTACCGTGCAGCCAGAGAGGAAGGCCTGTTGAAGAAGAGAACACAGAGTTGAACACAAACCAAAGCTTTGGACAAAGTAAATATTTACTAAGAATGAGAAAAGATATCACACAGATTATAGATGTTTACATGGACTGCATGTATTTTGCCTTGCAAGATGGTCATGAGTCTCCGAGGACCAGAGTCCATTTGAGGCTCTGAGACAAGAAGAACTGATGGCGCCTTGGGAAGCCTGGAGCTTGTGGGGCGCCCGTGAGGGCCCTTGCGAGAGTCCACCGCACTATGCTGTTTGACTCTTTACACTTCCCAGCCACTAGAATCACAAGTCAAATCAACCTCCATACATTATCCAATGTCTAGCATATTGTCAAGTCAACACGAAAGGACAAACATAAACCCCATGACGTTTGGTGCTATAATAATTCCCATTTTACAGATAGGGAAGGTTAGGGCACTTGCCCATGATCAAAAGTGTAGTAGGAGACCTGGAATTTGAACCCAAGCTGTCTGGCTCCAGCATGCCTCTGGAACATTCTCCACAGCAGCCTCACAGCCTCCATTCTGCCCCAGACTCTGCAGTCTCCTCGCCTTATGACACGGTACAGTTGTCCCTCAGGAGCCACAGAAACTGGTTCCCATGGACACAAGATTCTGCAGATACTTAAACCCTTTCTATCAAATTAGTATCAGTTGCATAAAACCTACAAACATTCTCCTTTCATACTTTAAATTGTACCTTACTTCTAGTACAATGTAAATGCATATGCAGATATGTGCTCTATTTCTTATGGAACATTGACAAGAAAGTCTATGTGTTGTGGAATTTTCCTTTACACTGTGTGAAGATATATCACTGCTGTTATTGGTTTACTAAAAAGCTAAATGGCCAATAGCTAGGCAGGATTTTTGGGGCAGAGAGAACGCTGGGAAGAAGGGAGATTCAAGGAGACAAGGAGGAAGCAGGAAAGCAGGATGGACAGTACGTAGATGAGGTAAAGGAGCCTCGGGGCAGCACAGAGATTAATAGAAATGGGTTAATTTAAGTTAGAAGAGCTAGCTAAAAGAACGAGCCTAAGCTATCGGCCAAGTTTTCATAATTAATAATAAGTCTCCATGTGGTTATTTGGGAGCTGGCTGGTGGGAGAGAAAAAGACTTGTTATATATGTATGTATATATGTATGTACATCTATATATTTCCAATTTAGTACAGATAAAATCCTTAAAGATATAGCTGCTTTGATCAAGCCCCTTGGCTGACCTGTGGTTAATAAAGCCATAAATGCCGAGAATAAGTTGTGTCTCTGGCTAATTTTCCTATTGTCTGTCCCTTACTTCTAACAGACATTGTGAAGTCTGTTCTCCACTGTATCCTTAGCTCCAAGGACAGTGCTCAGCACATGGTAGGTATGTGGTAAATCCTTATGTTTTCTTAAACTCCTTGGTGCTTCTCACAGGAAGGGATCTGTTTAAGACACTGAAGGGGAAAGTGGAAATGAAAGGGAAGAAACACAGCAGAAGTCTGGCCCAGACGGTAAAGGAGAGAAGGGACTTCTGAACGTATCATGATAAAACAGCACGTGGGGTGATTCATGGTCCCTCGTGGGTCGCTCAGGGAGATTGTTCAGAGCCAATCGGGAATACTCGAAGTATGCAGGTGGACTTGAGGCTTGAAATTTGCAACATGAATTAGCGCGCAACCACAGGATTGTGTGATGCTCACCACCCCCCTCTCCCAGTAGTATAAAGACCAAAGAAATCAGACCAATGACTGGATCCAAAACTGAGAGTTTGTTGGTTGAGAAAGTCCAAGAGTCAAGGACTTAGTTTCTGATGATGAGAGTGTCCTGGACGATGAGAGCATTTGAGGCTCTGAGACAAGAAGAACTGATGGCGCCTTGGGAAGCCTGGAGCTTGGCAAGATGATGCATGGGAGAGGGGATGGATATGAAGCTCAGGACAGGGTGGAATTTCAAAGTTCAAGGTTTCAGAGGTGAGGGAGTTCTGGGCACTGACAATGCCTTGTAACAGGATAGGAGAAATGGATAGCAAGTGAGTGGAGACCACGATGAGGTCTGGGAAATGAGGAAATTTGATATTGTATGGCATAGACTCTAATGTGTAGGAATATCAGCTCAATTGTAGACTGTAAAGCCTTACTCCCACATGGTTTTTAAGTACCCCCTTCTCAGCAGCTCACTTTTGGTCAGAAATGCTTTCTTTGTGATAATTCTAAAACAGTAGAGCACTGAAAACAATAAACCAGGATTCTGGCATCACCTCGGTCCAGGGGAGTTCATAAAGGTAAGAGCTGTCAGTTTTACTTAATGGAGGTTTGATTCTGTTTCGAGAACCACTTGCAATTAAACACTATGTTAGTTAGCTTTTGTTCAGAGCTGCAATAGACCAGCTGGTGTAAACAAAGGAATGGAACATTCATTTAATTCATGGTTCCAGAGTGTCTGTCCACCATGGTAGGGAGGGGGAAATCATGGCAAACAGGATGCAGAGAGAATAAGAGTCAAGGACTGGGGACCAGGGATGTTCCTGGTGACCTACTTCCTCCTGCTAGGCCCCAGTGTTTCCACTACCTCCTAAAGCAGCCCCTACAGCTGGCGACTGAGTGGTCAGCCCACAAGCCTGGAGAGGACATCTCACATTCATAACATAATATCCTGACTCTGGTCCTCGGAGACTCATGACCATCTTGCAAGGCAAAATACATGCAGTCCATTTCCAAAAGACCCCGAATCAAAGGTTTGAGCACTGCTTAAAAGTGTAAAGTCAAAATCTCTCTGACTGGAAGCAAACTCCTAGTCGTAGGCCTTTGTCAAATCATGCCGAAAGTCCTGTACGTCTACCATAAAACAACACCAAGTGAACATCCTCAGTCTAAGAGGGACAAGGAGGAAAAGAGGGTCTGATCAAGGCCAGGTTGCAGACAGTAAATCCTGCAGCTCCATGTATGGCATCTGGCATCCGTCTGGCATGCTGTGAGCTCAAACAAATGTGGCAAACCCTCCTCTGATCTCACTGGTTGCAGCCCACATGCCCCCCCCCCCTTGGGTTGGCTTCCCTAGTTGACTATAGCTTTCCTGGGAGGTGTTCCATGGTCTTGGTGTCTCCAACATCCTGGGGTCTCCATCACAACCCAAGCTTCGCCTTCACAATTGGGGGCTCCCTGCAAGGGAGCTGACCGTGTCATCTATACCCTGATCTTCAGTCTATCTTCTGAAACCTGAGCGGAAACCTCTACCAGCCTGCAACTCTTGGCATTCTGCATGACTGCAGAACCACAGCACATGGGCAATGCTCAAAGTCGGCCAGCTGCTGGGGCGGTGGCGGGGCCTCCTTGGGTCACAGCCCCATAGACATCTGAGTGCCTGCATAGCCAAGCACAGTGAAATGAATCCTGAGGGACCAAGGTGCTCCAGAGGCATTTTCTTCTCAAGACAAAGTCTTTCAAATGAGCTTATCCTTCCATACTCTTTTTTGTTGTTGTTGTTTTGTTTTTTGGGTTTTTTTTTGGGGGGGGGTGTTTCAAGGAAGGGTTTCTCTGTGTAGCTTTGGAGCCTGTCCTGGATCTTGCTCTGTAGACCAGGCTGGCCTTGAACTCACAGAGATCCGCCTGGCTCTGCCTCCTGAGTGCTGGGATTAAAGGCGTGCGCCACCACCGCCCAACTCCCTTTCATACTCTTGAGCCTGCTAGGGATGGGGCCTAGCCAATTTCTAACATGCCCTCAAGCCACCTTTGCTATTGGAATGACACAAGGCTCTTTGCTTCTTTTTAGTGGCACCAATCTCTTCAGAAGCCATGCTTTCCTTAGCCTCAACTTTTTACCTTTCTTAACAAGCTACACTTTTTAAAGTCTTTCTGCTCCAACTTGGTTACCTATTCTCCATGTAAATGTGGCTAATAGCAGTCATTAATAACCATGCCAGAGCCTGAATCCGAGCAAACTTAAAACTTCTTCTGCTGTCATCCTGTTGAAACTCAGCCTCCCACAGTCTTAGGACATGGACAAAATGTAGACTAATTATTTGCTACAACTGATGCAAATGTTCTCTAATTCCCAAGGTAGTCATTGTTCCCATCTGAAACCTCTGAAGTTGTGGTTGGTGGTGGTGGTGGTGGGGTGTGTGTGTGTGTGTGTGTGTGTGTGTGTGTGTGTGTGTGTGTGTGTGTGTGTTGGTTTGGGTTTGCATTTTTAAACAGGGTCTCCAGTAGCCTATACTGGCCTCAAACTCACTATGTACCTGAGGATGGCCTTAAACTCCTGATCTTCCTGCCTCTAACTCCAAGGTGATGGAATCACTGGTATTTGCCACCATATTTAATGGTATTCTGGTACCCTGAGCTCCCATCAACATCATCTATTAAGTTCTTCTTTAAGTGTTCTAGGGCTTCACTGCTCACAGTGTTCCAGGACTTCACTGCTCACAGTGTTCCAGGGCTTCACTGCTCACAGTGTTCCAGGGCTTCACTGCTCACAGTGTTCCAGGGCTTCACTGCTCACAGTGTTCTAGGGCTTCACTGCACACAGCGTTCTAGGGCTTCACTGCTCACAGTGTTCTAGGGCTTCACTGCTCACAGTGTTCTAGGGCTTCACTGCTCACAGTGTTCTAGGGCTTCACTGCTCACAGTGTTCTAGGGCTTCACTACAGTAACTAGAATTCAAACTTTTCTAAACTCTTCTGAAATCCAGCTTTATAGGCTTCTAAACCACATGATCAGAAGAGGGTCACTGCAACAAGCCTCCTTCAATACCAGGTTCCCATTTTTATCACATTCTTGTGACCAAATATAAAAATTTAAAAACAAGGGGGAAAGGGTGATTTAGACTCATCATTTTGGGGGTTTCATTTATCATGGTAGAGACGGTGTGGTGAGAGAGTCACATCATCGTAGCAGAGAAAAAAGAGGGGACCAAGGACTGAGCTTAACTCTCAGTGGAGAAGTGACCTCTTTTCTCTGGCTAGGCTTTACTTCCTAAAGTTCCCAGCATCTCCCCAAATAGTACTACCAGGCAAGTGCCAAGCATTCAACACACTATTGAGAATATTTTATATTAAAACCATAACAAATATACAACTTGTAATCCCAGTACCTGGGGGCAGAGGCAGGAGGATTGCAAGCTCAAAGCAAGTCTAGGCTGCATAGTATTTCAAAAAACCAAAACAGGGCAGGCAAGAGGGCTTAGTAGGTAAAAGCTCTTGCCATCCAAGCTTGACCTGAGTTCAATTCCCTGAATCCATGGTGGAAAAAGAGAACCAACTTCTGCAATTTGCCCTGACCTCCCTATGTGCACCATTGTGTACAACACACACACACACACACACACACACACACACACACACACACACACATACACACAGAGTCACTTTAGAAGTCCAGACTAAAAATCTCTTTTGAGATAATACTGAAACATCTCTATCCCACTTCTTCCGTGGTACATTTGTTCTAAAAGATCTTTTATCTTTAGAAGTTTATGTTCTAAGGCTACAAATATTCAATAAATACATAAATAAACATTAAACAATGGCAGAGTGGGAAAAAGCACTTAGCTCTCCCAGATACCCCTATCTATGAAGTGATCCAATTACAAATATAACCAACAAATACCTCTCCTGGGTATTGTCTGGCAGCTTAAAAGGAAAGAATATCAGGAGCTTGAAATAGGAGGTAATGTCCAGTGAGGAGTGTGATTTCAGTTTCTTCCACTGTTGATACAGGAGACAGGGGAAGAAAAACATCATTTAATACTCAGCCTGAAGAAAGGTATCCGAAATCCCAGGCTAACTGTAGCCTGCAGATGAACTGATTGTATTCTCCTTTAAGGAAATTTATAAGGAACGAACTCATCTGTGTTTCACCTGAAGGGCTAAAACCAGGAGCTGATTAAGCAGCACTCCCTTCCCCTCCTTTGGAGGGGCAGAAGCCTTCTGGAGCCAATGCAGCTGGTCTGGTAGGGTGACAGACACCTGGATGGTATTCGGAAGTCAGAAGTAAAGGAATCTGAGCACTGGATCCTACACGCGAATTGATTTTGAGATGTCTTCTGAGTCGACAGAAGCCATTTTGCCCTTTCCATTTCCGCAGCTCCGAGACAGATGGAGAGCCCGCAACAAAGCCAACCGAATGCAGAGGATACAATCTGGGGTATTAAAAATAAAATCTCTTCCAAATCTTCACGAGCTCTTTTCAAAACACTTCCACCAGAGTGTTAAAGCATCTCACTGCAGCGTCTAAAAATGGAAAGAAGATGAGGTGCCCTGAGGGCTCTTATTTCAAAAGCAGCCCCAATTAATATTTATTTCTCAGGAAGGGCCTTTCACACAATCAGCAAATGTGACCAAATTTAGTCGCATGTAGACTCGAAAGTGATTAAACCCCAGAAGGCTTTCCATTATGAAATTCTAAGTGTAAAAATGTTGAATTGACTCCAGAACTAAAACAAACAGGTGAGTGTAATCAATACTCAAGTTCAATATTAATATGTTATTGGACTCCAATGGAACATCTCATACCATTGAATATTTCAAAGCAATCCATGAAAAAGATGTGATACTTTATTCTCTATCCTCACTACTATATACCCTTTACTATAGAAACATTATAGCTTATATTTTACATTTCTATAATATTTAAAGTTTATTCTTTTATCATATTTAAAAATAGGAGCCTACCAATAATGGCTCTTGAGTTTTAATTTTCTGTGTGAATCTAATTTATTCTGAAGCATATGTAACTTCAGCTCCTCAAGGGGTGGATTAACCTTGCAAAAGTGTGTTCAAATATCACTGTTTGGTTGTTACCATCCAAAGCATGCATCAATATTTGATGAAATGTAAATAAAATTAATATTTTCTCCACTTTACTCTTCCACTGGAACATATAAATAAGTGATTTGAAAGAGATTACTGAAGGAAATTAAATAGAAATTTCTACTCTTTCTTAATTATGGATTTTCCTTGACTTTGGAACCAATCTAGGTGCTAGGTACAGCAGGAGAGACACAATGAGCCCCATCAAAGGCAGCAAGGGACATCGGCTTTAAACCACAGCTCAGCCAATGAACCAAAAAGACACTTCCAGAACGTGACAAGTAAAATGAAATTTGCTGCTTGAACTGATCGTGGCCAGGAAGTGGATGGTTAGAGGCCCAGGGTCAAGGTCATGGGAATAGAAAAGGTGATATTTTGGTGAGGATGAGAGCTATGAGGACTGCATAGGAGAGGAGACTCCCAGAGGCTCCCCCAGCACCACGTTCCAGTAATCCCCATGGGAGCCTGGTGTGTTCACCCAATACAAAGGCCAATGGGAATCAGGGAGGTGGTGGCGCACACCTTTAATCAAGAGGCAGAGGCAGGTGGTTCTCTGAGTTCGAGGCCAGCCTGGGCTACAGAAAGTTCCAGGACAGCCAGGACTGTTACACAGAGAAACCGTCTCTCAAAAACCCAGAAGCAAAAAGCAACAACAATAACAACAACAAAAACAAAAACCCACCAAGGCTAGTAGGACCAGAGTGTCGGAGAAAGTGCACTGGAGTCTAATGGGAGAAATAATCCAGGACGGGAGGCTGAGCCTGGCTAGGGAGTGAAAAGCAGGAGCTTTTGTCAGAACAACTAACTGCATTTTAAGAAAAAAATCTCTCTGTAACATAATAAAAGTAATTGTTGTTTTATTTGTCGCTGTTTCTGGTTCCTAGCATGGAGTATATGGGACTTTTGTGTCTTAGTTTCTCCCTGTCGCTGTGATAAAATACCATGACAGAAGCAACATGGGGCAGGGGTGGGGAGGAGAAAGAGAGAGAGAATTTATACCTGCTTACAGTCCAGGCAGCGTGATGAGACTGTCAAGGGGACAGGAACTCGGAGCAGCTGCTCACATCACATCCATAACCAAGAACAAAGTGTAATGAAAGCCTCTAGACTAAGTTCTCTTTCTCTACTTGACACAATCCAGGAGCTCAGCTGGGAACAATGCCACCTACAGGGGGACAGTCTTCCCACCTCAATGAACACACACTCAAGACAATCCCCACAGCATGCTCTGAGGCCACCTCTCAGGTGATCCTAGGTTCTGTCAAGCTGAAACACTAACCACCACACCTCTACCCTTTGTAAACAAACACTCACACGTGTTGCTCTTAAGTCATAACCTTTCACCACTTGTTCCCATGGGTTCATGACGACCTTATAAAATACATTCAGTTCAGCATTGAAAAACCCTGTAAAAATAAAAAACAAAGTTGCACACTTCTAGAATGTAATGGCAGGAAGTAAGAGCATTCTTATGCCAGAAAGGAAGGATCAGGAAGCAGCAGAGAATAGTCAGAGCAAAACTCAGAGGGATGAATCTGGGGTCCTGCAGCTTTTGTGTCCAGTATCTGCGGCTCCTCCTATAACCATCTGGGCTCCACTGGGCTTGGTAGTGCCATTCCACCAGCCCTGCTGCCTGCAGCACACACAGACCCTCCCCTGGACACGCTCCACTCCATGCCTGCAGCTCTTCTAAGTACGTGTCCCGAGATTCAGGTACCTCCAGTCCCCTGACGTCTTCCTTACAACTTAGGCTTCGTCTTCACAGCTTCTCAGAGGCTCCTTTCGAAGACTCCACCGTTGTCACCCATCGCCTGGCCTCAGCTGCTCTCCGAAACCATGGAGCAAGACGTCACAACTTCCCCAATCTCGAAGCTTCCACGCCTCTAGAACCAGGATGACATGGAAAACCGCCAAGTTTGCTGCCAGCTCAGCGTGGAGCCTGGCGCTCTCGGACCACATCAGTTTCCATGTGCTGACCCTGGAGAAACATTCTCCTGGATGGTTATATTTGAGAATAACACCGCGCCCCCGTGTGCCGCCAGCTGTATTCTGAGTTCAGGCTTTCTTCTTTCGGGTAAATTTGCACCTTCACAATCTGGAAGTTTGGGTGGGTGAAGTCTGCCCTCAGGGTGCCTTCCCTATTCTCTCAGGTCGCCTAGCACTAAGTTTCTCTTCCCCAGTGCTAATCTCTTCAACAGTTAACAGCTGCTTGGCTGTCTCCACTCTCCTGGTGGGAAGTTTTAAGCTTGTCGGTTTACCTATCCTCTGGCAGACTAGTCCATTTTCTTTACATTCGACTTCACTCAGGGTTCTCAGGACATGGGCAGAATGAAATCAGATTCATGGACCATGAATGGCCTCTAGCCAGAATTCTTATTCCTCTTTGAACCTCATGAGGCAAGTGCCCACCATCCATGTGTCTCTCAGCATGTTGTCTTCTAATCTCCCACCAGAATGGTCCATTAAGCTCTGCTTACAGCATTCAAGGGTTTTCTAACCTAATGTTCCAAATTCTTCCACATTCTTCCTGCAAACCAGTTCCAAAGACCTAAGAACCACCTGGTCAGGTTTATTATGGCAGCAACCCACTTCTTGGTACCAATTTTCACACCCCCTGATTTTGCTATTACAAAATACCCCCAACAAAAGCAACCAAAGAAAGAGGGTTCTTCCGGTTCACAGTTCAAGGGTACAGTCCATCATGGCTGAGGACATCAAGGCAGCCGGAGTTTGAAGCAGCAGAACACATCACGTCCACAAATCAGGATCAGAGGACAATAACTGCACACTGCTGCTCAGCTTTCTTTTTCCACGTACCCAGCCAGGGAATGAATTACAGCTAGGGAATGACGCCATCCACAGAGGGACTTCCAACCTCAAAGAACACATTCAAGATAATCCTCCCTAGGCATCCGCAGAGGCCATTTCAGATTTTGCTAAGCTGACAATCAGCATGAACCAATGCACTTTGTACTTCTAAGAGATGGACTCCTAGAGCAGCCTCAGATCTCATGTTTAGGCCTTAGCCCTGGTTTCTGAAGCAACACTCCAAACCTCATGCAGGGAAGCATCCTGTATTCTAATGAAGTGACTGAGTAGACTCCTAGGTAGAAGCTAGTCAACAGAAACACAAAACCATGATTAGAAGTTTGGGCTTTTCAGCCCCAATTCTGTACCCTAAAAAGCAGAGAGGGGCTGGGTTTGGGCTTAATCATCAGTCATGACTATATGATGACCTCCATAAGCATCCCTAAGTCATAGATAACATTTCAGAGAACATGTCTGTACTTGTACACAGTCTCCAGGGTTCTATGAGCCACGCCAGCAAGCAATTGAACTCAAGAAAAAGGTCCTAGGAACCTCTGGTTTACAGTCACATCAGACAGAGTTATACGGAAGCTGGGGACTGCCAATCAGCGACTGATGTCTGAAGTGGGGGCTGGCCTTAAAGGACTGAGCATTAAATGTGGGGGTATGTACTGACACACTAATGTTAGAATTGAATTAAGTGACAGCACACTCAGCTGGTGGTAGAGAGTTGGTGGTGACCAGAAGTTTTCTGTGATGAATATGAAGACAGAGAAGCTTCGTTTCTTCCATGAATGTACAGGACCAAGATCAGAATCAGTGAAATGGATGGGTGAACTAACAGCGCCGTCAAGGGGGGACACAATGCCGGCCTTAGGCAAGTGCTGGCAGTGGAGAGACTTTCTGACTTGAAATACATTTTGATGAAACAGCCCACAGGACTGGTTGGAAAATTATTTCATTCCCCCTCCCTCCAATTCTCTCTTTTCCAAAGCAATTTTAGTCCCAAGCCCATTTCTCTGCTCAGATAACCACCAACACATTTTGTGCCTCAGAAAAATGCCTCTAACCCTCTTCAATTACACTTGGTCCAAATGGCCTACTGAGCCACCAAGCCCATTATTCCAGTGTCCTGACCTCTAGCCAGCCTTTTTTAAACAAGGCACTCGCTCCCATCCTGCAGATTTGTCAAGAGCTCCACTTCATACTCATTCATGGCACTTCACATGGCCAAGACTCCTGTGTCCTCTGTGGGTATGCAGCTGTTGTGGAATAATCTTTTCGTACACTGTGAAGATGTGTCACTCTGATTGGTTTTGAGAAAAAGTGGAATGGCCAATAGCTAGGTAGGATATCTAGGCACAGAGGATGCTGGGAAGAAGGAGGGGGAGACACAGAACAAGCAGAATTGGCAATACAAAGATGAGGTAATAGATTAATTTAAGTTATAAGAGCTAGTTAGAAACAAGCCTAAGTTATCAGCCAAGCTTTTACAATTAATAATAAGTCTCTATGTCATTATTGGGGAGCTGATGGTCCTGATGAAAAGGTCCTCTACATGCAGCAGTCTCAGGAATATTGGAATAATGATTATCAGGGCCAGCTCAATCCTAGGGTCTGCAAATGACTCATCTGTTTCAGTTGTCACAACTCCCAGAGAACAGGACTGGTTTATGGTGGAGAAAATCAGTATGCGGACACATTTTGCAAACTGTAAAATCACACTTGGAGAATTAAAGTGAGTTGGCATTTCCTTGGGCTCCCAACCTCTGTCCCCTGCTTCTCCAGAAGCTAAGTGTCTCTGGTAGAACACATCTTTGAAAGCTGAGATGGGATCTAAGTGTCACCGTGTTTTAATTGGACAAGATACCTAACCGCTGTGTGTCTACTTTCTCACCTATAAAGGAAAGACAATGAACATCCTGCCTCTCAAGTGAGGAATAAGGGAATCGCCATAGACAAAGTGCTTAGAATGAGCCTGCTATGGGGTGAGTGCTGGGTGCGCATTCCTTCTCAGCATCGTTTTCCTGTTCACACAGCTGACACATCACACTGACACAGCAAAGCATTGGCCATGGGACCACCGAGGAGCCACTGTCAACCTCCCTGGCTGGAGCAGATTGCTAGGGAAGGCACAGCAAGGTCATTCAAAAAGCTTGATGGGACAACGTGACAAAGGTGAGTGTGACATGCTAAAGAGACATTTAATAACTTGTGATTCATTTACTCTGAATAATGCATTGAAGTAAGGGCTCTCCAAAGCTTCATTTGGATTAAATTCCTGCCTGTTCTGAGGCTCATCTCACCGGTCAGTAAGTGGGTGGCGTGAGCAGTGGGATTCTGCCCTCAACAGTAAGTTGTTGGGGAATATTATTTTAAGGTGTGTTACTTTTGTGTTGCATTTGTTTAACTCTGTGAAGCTGTGTTACTGTGCCTGTCTAAAACACCCGATGGTCTAATAAAGAACTGATCAGCCAATAGCGAGGCAGGATAATGGATGGGTGGGGCTCGCAGGCAGAACGAATAAATAGAAGGAGAAATCTGAGAGAAAAAAAGAGAAGTATCCAGAGAAGGAGGAGGACTCCAGGGGCCAGTCACCCAGCTACACAGCCAGCCACAGAGTAAGAAGTAAAAGAACAGGAAAAGCCCAGAGGCAAAAGGTAGAGGAGATAAGTTAAAGAAAGCTGACTAGAAATAAGCCAAGCTAAGGCCAGGCATTTATAATTAAAAATAAGCCTCCTGTGGTTCCCTACTGTGCATAAAATTTTCCCCGTGTAGAGGTCAACAGATGTCTCTCTCCTCAGATTAGGGCACCAAGAACAAACCAAAGTTTGATACCATCAAAATACAGTTTGAGAAAACAATGGGTGGATTGGTCTTATTTATAGAGCATGGATTGGGGGGGGGGGGCACTTACATGAGCATGAACGATGCCAAAGTAGCTACACTCCCAAAAAGTCTCATCCCCAGCATGGATGATAACTTCCCTAGAGATGCATAGATGGAGTCCCCACTTCAGTTAGCCTTTCAAAGTCTATAAACTCTAGCAGCTTCAGATACAGTGAGGTCATGTACAATTAGGACAGAGTAACACACAGCCGGCTGGGAAGTTTAGGGTCCAGTGACCTTCCCCACCCCTAATCCCTTCTCTGAGAGAATGGCCACAGCCACAGGCCTCCTCTTGAGTGTCTCTTGCAAGCAGTCATAGCTGCCCTGCTGAGGGCAATGGCTGCCGTGCTCAGAGGACAGTGATCCACAACACTCACCCAGCTAATCAAAGTTCTGCATCTCAAGTTCTTGATTGGGCTTCATGCTTGTTAAACACCACAGGGTTTAAGACATCTACTAGACAAAAGAGACTAGATTTCTCTGTGGTAACAACAGAAAAACTACATTTCAGCAGTTTGAAATACTTGTCACCTCTCTCCTATGTTCTTGCCAAATCCATGGAAGGGACAGGAGTGCCCTGTTCCTATGGCTCTGAAGAACCAGGCTGGAACCTCTAAAGGCTCCTCAGACATGGGAACAGAAGGAATGGAGGGGCACAAACCACACATTAGCTCATAAAAGGTTTTGCCTGGAAATGGCTATCATGCAACTCTTATTTCATTGGTCAAAAAAGTCACATGGTCATGCCTGGGCTTATAAAAGTACATACACTCTTCCTGAAGGGAAGTGCCCCACATGTGGGGAGATAATATAAACTTACTAGAACAAGGAATTGATAGAAAATAGAAACTTGTCTAATGCCATTGTAAACAGTAAATGGGTTGTTTTTTCCTTCAACGAGAAGTCTAGAGGCAGATGAAACCCAAGCTAGAAAGTTCAGTGTCTTAAAGATATTTTCAGTAATCCATCTTCTCTCTGTATTTCTGCTTTTCTGTTCTTAGGCTATCAGCAATATCTCATTCATGGCCAGATACCAATGTGCATCCAAATATCCTACAACATCAAAGATTAATAGGAGCCCCCCACCCCCCATTAGTTGTATTAGTGATAAAGCCTTTCCCAGAGTCCCAGCTCACTTTCCTTTGGACCCATTGGCCAGAATTAAGTTCTATGCTCATGACTGAGACAGTGACTGGTACGGGGAGCAAGGCCACCTTCTGGTGAGAGAGAGGGCATAATTTCCCTGTCTGTACAAATAGTCTGGTCTTTCCGATTTTGCTTTGGTTTTTCCTCTGCAGATTAAGCCCACAGTCTTGTGCCTGCTAGATAGACTCAGACTCTTGGCTTTACTGAGCCAGAGACTCAAACCCAGCCTGGTCTTGAACTTGATATCCTCATACTTCCACCTCCCAAGTGCCAGGAGTACAGGCCTGTACCCCCACACGTGGTAGCAATTCTGGCCTCTATAGACAATAATAGGGCACTGGGCTGTGCACACACCTGTGGTTCTAATGCTGGGCTCTTCTTTGGGAGGACTGGGAGCTAGATGAGACCAGTCTAGACTACATAGAGAGTTTGAGATTAGTCTACATAGAAAAGGGGGTCTCTAGAAGAAAGGATGGGGGGAGACAGGGGAGGAGGGAGGGAGGGAGGGAGGGAGAGAGAGAGAGAGAGAGAGAGAGAGAGAGAGAGAGAGAGAGAGGAGAGAGGAGGCGAGGAGGAGGCATAGGAGGAGAACACAGACTAGGAGTTGGGAAAATATAACCTGTTTTCACCACTTCTGGAAAGGTCCTTTGTTAAGAGTATAAACAGCGAGGAACCACAGTGTCCCTTCACAAAAGCTTTGTGCTTCTGCAGTTATTCACAGGGGACTAACTGTGGTCAAATACAGAGAGCAAAGCTGGCATTTAATAAGGAAGGATCGTTTACCTAAGGGTCAGGGAAATTAGAAACCGCTCTGGGTTGATATTACATCCATCTCAAAAGAGTTGACCAAAAGAATCCTCCACTCCCTTTGAGGTGACCCCTCCATTATACCTAAATATTGGTGGTCATTTCACTCTTTATTCTCTTTATCTGTGTACCTGTCTGTCTCCACCTCTAAGGCTGAAAATTTAGACCATTTCATGTTTTTAGTCCTCTGCATGATAGGAAGCAGTAATAGCTGAGGTCAGTTGTTCACTCTGAGCATCCGAGCCTATTGTAAGTTCTGAGTAAATGAACTCATGTAAACCAGCAACCTGTAAGGCATGTGTTGATGATATCTGTGTTTGCTATAGACACAAAGGGTACAGAAGTGAAATCACTGACCAAATGTACACAAGGAGGAAGCAGGATTTCATGTGGAGGCAGCCTCATGGATATGCTGAGCACTGGTGAGCCTGACGTACTTTATACATATGAAGGTGAAGGAGAACAGGCATGAAGAGCAGTCAACATCAGCTTTCCTCTACACGCTTGTGTTTCACGGCATGCTACCCACACCTGTGTCCTTTAGTTCTGCCTGGTGTCTCTACCTTCTAGTACGGTTGTTGTTCTCAGCACTTAGTGAGGAAGGGAGGGACTGGGAGACAAGAAAAGAGGGGAGGAAGTTGATACCTTCTTTTCATTTTTTCCAGCTCCTCCTCCTCCTCCTCCTCTGCAATATGCAGGAGCAACTTTGTTTCTGCCACCTAAGTGTTACTTCAGATAGGAGGAACTGTCAGAATTGCTGAGACCTAGAGGTTCTCAAAGAGAAAAGTTGAAATGTAACATTGTAACCCAGCTTCTCTGCTGGCCTTCCAAGTCTCTTGGGTTTGGAAACAATGTGTCTCATAGAAAAAAAAAATTTTTTTTACTTGGATTTTTTTCTTCTAATTGTGTACTGTTTGAAATGTCAGTGCAATAAAGGGATGCCAGTTTCTTTTTGGGCATATTGATTTATTTTCTTAAAAGCAACTCAAGGTCAAAAGTAAATGAATGGCAGTAATTAAGGAGCAGGAAACGGCCACGGTGAGTTGATGGGACTATTGCTCCAACAGCCTCTTTGCAAGCCGCATGTTACATTAGACAGATAATAGGCTATGGACATTAAAAGCACTGCTTCCCTTCTTGATTTCAGTACCATTATCACAGGAGTCCGCTCCCCAGGATTGTCCCAACAGCCACACAGATTTAAGTATCAGATCCAGTCTGCAGACCGTGTAGACTCTGCTCCAGAGCAAAGCAAAACCATGGTGAAATGCAAGTACTACATTTTTGCTGGTGTGTTCTTATTCGTAAGGGGTGTTCAGATTTTCTGCTGTTGATTGTGTTGTTTTTAAATCCTATCCAGAGAGCTGTGCTGTGTGTGCACATGTTCACAGTGGTAGAGGGTAGTGGTGTGTGTTCACACGGGGCCTGGAGAACAACTTTGGGAACACCACCCACTTCCTTTGAGACAGGGTCTCTCATTGCCCTGGAGATCGCCTGATTGGCCTAGACTAGCCCGTGAGCCCCAGGGATCATCCCGGTCCTGTTTCCCCCTCTCCAGGCCTGGGGTGGGTAAGTGTACACTACGGTACTGGTTATGTTTACATGGGTTCTGGTGGTTCAACTCAGGTCCTCGTGCATCTGAGGTAAGTTTTTTAACTGAGCTGTTTCTCCAGGTGAGGCAGCTGATTAAAAACAATTATTACATCTATTGATGTATGTTAGAGTGTGTGTGGGGGGCACACATGTAGAAGTCAGGAGAGTGATTATCTCCTTCTACTGTGTGGATCTCAGGGGTTGAGCTCAGGGTGACAGTCTTGGTGGCAAGTGCCTTTACCCCCTGGGCCGTCTCACTGGCCCCTGAGCAGCTAACCTTGTGTTCTTTGTAAGGCATTTGGGCTAACCTTGAACTAGAAACTTACGATTCTCTAAATACCCCCAAGTTCTGTCATCTGAGTGTTATTCACTCTTGGGTTATTTTTATATTTTATTCAAATTTCTTTCAGTTTGGGGGAAAATTTTGTAGGGGTCTCCTTCAATTTCTACATGTATGGAAATGAACTTCTGGACTTCCCCCCTCTGGCTTTCTCCTGGGTCCCATCTCTTCGTCAACATCGGCCTCATCCTCTCTCTGATCCAACGCCACAGCTTTGCCATTCATGATAGCTCTCATTTGTCACCCACAGCCACTTAATTGCCCCAGTATTCGGTCTGAAGGGCTGCCATCTCTTTCTTATTTTCATGTCCAGGATCCCGAATCAGTCCTTCACTATCTTTTCCTGGAACATTGTAATGGCCTCCATAGAGCTAGCCCATCTTTTATAATTCCTATTTGAGAGAGAGAGAGAGAGAGAGAGAGAGAGAGAGAGAGAGAGAGAGAGAGATCATATTTATCTCTTGCTCAGGTATCTCCAGTAGCTCCCTATTATTTATTTATTTATTTATTTATTTATTTATTTATTTATTTCCTTTCCTTCCTTCCTTTTCCTCCCCCTCCCCTCCCCCCTCCTCCTCCTCCTCCTTTAGTTTTTCAATGCAGGTTTCTCTGTGCAGCCCTGGCTGTCCTGAAACTTGCTCTGTAGACCAGGCTGGCCTCGAACTCAAAGATCCACCTGCCTCTGCCTCCTAAATGCTGGGATCAAAGGCATGCACCACCACGCCCAACTTTATCACTAATTTCCTACAAGCCTAGTCTCTTTACTGATGCTCAGATCTCTCTTCAGCAGCCCCACCCACCAAGACTGTTCCACAGATGCGTTTTTCCCAGATTCATCAAGATGCTTCTTGGGTCCATCCATCTGGTAGAATCCAAAATGCCCTTGAAGACTTTGTTCGAATACCCCCTCCTTTCATGGATCTCCGGGCAGAATTACACAATCCTTATTTGATTCAAATCTGTTTTCCTGGTTTTGGTCAAGGTTCCTAAACTCACACTTTGAGAAGAGGATGTGGGGGGGAATGGGAACACTCCCAGAAGAGGCCAGCAAGTGAGTGTAGGAGGTATGAGGAAGGAAAGAGACTCACAAGGGGAAGAATTAACTCCAAGTCCCAAGGGAGTCTTAGATTGTCTCTCCCCATCAGCACTGCCTGCTGTTAACGAAGAGCTCACTGGCTCATGAATGTCCCCTGAAGGATAGTGGTAGATACGGGCCTCCAGAAGCAGAAACATGTTGGAATTGCTAGTAAAAATGATATCAGAGAAACTCAGCCATGGGCACTGTTGTATTCTGCCTAGGAACCATCGGATCCTGGTATGGTTATTGTGGATGCTAAGGCACGGGAGAGCAAGGACTGCTTCTTAGTCGTCTATATCCCTACCCCAGTCGACTATGCTCTTGCAGTTGATAAGGAAGGGCTTACACAGCACTGGTTGACCGGGGTCAAAAACTCCTTGTGCAGTGACCTGTGGCTTCTGATCATTTTGCCCAGACCCTTTCCCCTCACCCCAGTGGTTTTAGCTTAATTATAAAATTCATGGTTTATGGAGTTTCAGAACTGGAGGTCCAACTTCCCTTCCTGGTACAGCAATGTGCTCAGCACATCTCTTCCAAAATTCCAAGACAGGCTGCTTGCTCTGTTCAGTCAAGATGCCAACCCAAGACTCATTTCTGAAAGATCACAGTCAGCATCATTGCCAAGAGAAGGAGTTCTTGGCACGCAAAGAGCCTGGTTCAATCTGAGATGCCAGATGGTGATTTCAACTTCAGCTAAATTCCTGCTGAAAAGTGTTTGAACTGCAGATGAGAAAGGCTCCTGTGACAAATTTCCAAGCGTGAGAAGCTTCGGAGGAAAATGGCAAGTGGTGAGACTCCCCCAGCCCCCCACAGCCACATGCACACATACCTCAGAGCTACTACTGGCATCTGTGGCCAAGATTCCCACAAAGATGCCTTTGCTTCTTCTGAGTGCACAGTGGATCCCAATCGATGTTCCCTGAGGTTGCCTGGGTCCACTGAAAACAAGTGCCATTGAGTTCATAAGCAGTGCTTTGGTGGAGAGTGTCTGTCCCCCAGCTTCAGAGACAGCCCTTCCTTCTCCACGATGGCAGCATCCTCAGGCCAGTTGATCACCGGTACCTCCCCTCCTTACGCACCACCAAGCCACGGGGGACCTGGCATCCCTTTCCCAGGTTCTTCGTGTCCACATCTGCACCAGGACTTCCATGACTGGTTCTTGCGACTGTCCTCATAAGACAATTATTCAGATCTTACCTCTTTACAGAGAACTGGAAGCTTCTGGAAATTTGCTGCAGCCTTGAGGTGCTAACTGCCAGTGACTTGCTGATGTGGGAGAATGAGAGTCACACTCCCCTGACTTGATTTAGAGCCAACTCTGAGGTGAGTTTATGCCCCAGAACTCCTGCCAATGTGAGGTTGAGACTGGTGCTTTGCCTGAGCTGACACCCTTCTGTAACTCCTTCTTCCTCTCCCTGTCTTGCTCCACCCCACATGTCACATTCCCTGTCCCGTTCTTCTTGACACACACACTAATCACCCTTATTACAACTCGTGTACAAAGCCCCACCTCAGCCACTGCCAAGATGATTCTGGACAGTAGAACAATTCTGGGAGTCCCACGCTGTTACTGAGTGGGCAGTGATCTCTAGAGCAAGGGTGTGTGCATTAATACTTCATCAATCCTGGTCTCAGAAGGTGAGCTGGGGAGATGGGTCAGTTAGTAAGAGACTTGCCTCTCAAGCATGAGGACCTGAGTTCAGATCCCCAGCACCCACATAAAAAGTACAGGGGGAAGCAGAGAAGGAGGAGCCTTCCTCTCACTGACCAGGGAACCAAACTGAATCGATGGGTTCCAGGTTCAAGGAGAGACCCAGTCTCCAAATAGAAGTTGGAGAGCAGCTAAGGAAGATGCCTGGCATTGATTTCTGGCCTTTACATTCACATATGTGTCCCTGTACATACACACACACACACACATGAACACGTACATGCACATATACAAAGCCAGAACTCGAACTGGGCATTTACAGGATAGTTAATAATGGGAGGTCTGTTTGCAATGGCCTTTGTAGAAGCAGAGAAGCCAGGCAAGTGCAATCCTAGAGGCTGGTCGTAGGGGTCATTAATGACCATTATTGACCAACCTGGCATCATTGGCAAGAAGAAAGCATAGCTTTGAGAGCTGGTGACAGAGCTGTGTGGCAAGGGCTGGTCTCTGCAGCTGACCTCTGGAGACCCTCCAGGGAGGGTGCTGGGTACCCCTGCTTCCCTCTAGAATTTGCCAGTGACCCCATCAGCTGACGCTAATAGGATTTCAGGTTTGGGGGAAGCCTGTTCACACTCCTCAAGGATGTCCTCCTAGGGCACAGAACAGGTGGAGAAGGGCAGAGAGAGGGTGCAGAAGGACAAATGGGAGTGACCCAGTATACTTACCTGTCACAGACAGACAGACAGACCTGCCTCAAACCAGGTGGAAGGTGAGGACCAACACCCAAGGTTATCCTCTGACCTCCACAGGCACACTATGGCACATGTACACACACACACACACACACACACACACACACACACACACACACACACACCCTGTTCTTGATTTTTAGGCCTTTTACCAGATGCACACAAACAGACACCACACCATTCTTTTTCTCTCTGTTGGTCTTTTTTCCTTGCACTTTGGAAGACCCAGAGAAAGGTGACACAGCGTGGGAGAAAGGACCCTTAACAGTCAAGAGCCAGACAAAGTGCATTTCCATCAGAGTCTGGGTATGGCATGTGGTACCTCAGCTTTGGCTCTAACACAGCAGCCGCTGAGACAGACATTTATGTAAATTGAACATGACTCAAGGAGTTCACTGCCAGAAAGATTAGCACCCCTTTAACCTTGGAACTTGGGTGGGCAGATGTCTAAATGTAACCTTAGAAAGCCACACCGTTTCTGTCCCAGTTAAAAATGAAATGCAAATCAAAGGTTTTCATATTGCTTTCTGTAATGCCACATCTATCTGATTGAACCCTCATCAGTCTGTGCAAAGAGGCCTTCATGATTTAGATTACTGCCCAGTGTCCTTATTACTGGGAGTAGCGATCTCCTCTCATGGGTCTCATTTTTCTCTTTTCATAAGGCCATTTTCCCCTGTGTTTCAGATTTGAACTGTTGAGAGAGTAAAAGGTAAGATCACCTAGTTATTTCAAGGCCTTTGAGATTAATCATGGAAAGCAACATGGGTCCTCAGGATGCTGGCAGGGGCTGATGTGAGTGGGATGGAGGATGGTTGAGGCCCAAGCACTGTGGTGATAATTTGTTGTACCCTAATAAAATTTGCCTGAAGATCAGAGGACAGAACAAGCCACTAGATTAAACACAGAGACCAGGCAGTGGTGGCACACACTTTTAAGCCTAGCACTTGGGAGACAGAGATCCAACTGTGAGTTCAAAGCTACCTTGGACTACATGAGATTGACTCAGTCTAGGAGAGAAAACAGAGCCAGGCAGTGGTGGCATATACCTTTAACCCCAGTACAGAGAAGCACACATGCCTTTAATCCCAGGAAGTGATGACTGGGAAGAGAAAGATATATAGGATGTGAGGAGACAGGAACTAAGGGACTTTCAGCAAAAGTGTCCCTTTCAGTTAGAAGCCTTTTCAGCTTAGGAAGCCCTTGTGGCTGGAGCTCTTTCAGGCTGAGGAGCTGGTGAGGTCAGAGGTGGTGGCTGTGACTTGCTCTGCTTCTTTGATCTTCCAGCTTTCACCCCAATATCAGGCTCCAGGTTTCTTATTATATGACCTTTTAAAATTCAAACAACAGCTGGCACCCAACATGGGGCACCATATATTGATGGAAGTTTTCCTGTGTCCTGTCTGGTCCCGCAGCCGCTCAGTCCCAAGTAAACACATAGAGGCTTATATTAATTATAGACTGTATGGCCTATGGCTTCAGCTTCTTTCATCTAAATTAACCCATTCGTATTAATTTATTTGTTGCCACACGGCCGTGGTGTTACCGGTCTGCTGGCATCCTGTTGCTCCTTTGATGGCGGCTGGTGCCTCTCCTGACTCTACCCTTCTTCTCTCTGTGTCTCTGCTTGGATTTCCCACCTGGCTGTAAGCTTTCTTGCCATAGGCCAAAACAGCTTTATTTATTATCCAATGGGAGCCACACATATTCACAGCATACAGAAAGACATCCCACAGCCAACCACTCTCCCACATTTCCTTGGAGGACCAGCATCTCACAGATGCCACTGCCTTTTTAATCTCTGGCCTCTCTGCTAGGCTCCCTGTAGATGTGAAGAACAAGTAAAGCAAACTTGAGCAGTTTTCTAGTTTGTCATTTCTAGGTATTAAAATACTGTACAGAGTGCCTTCCTTCTGAAATTTTAGTTTAAAAAGTGCTTTTGGAGATAACTGGAGAGATTGCTCAGTGGTTAAGAGTACTGGCTGCCCTCCCAAAGGAGCCAGGTTCAATTCCCAGCACCTACATGTCAGCTCACAATTGTCTGTAATGCCAGTTCCGGGGGATCTGACATCCTCATACCAATGCACATAAAATAGAATTACATAAATTTAATTTATTGGAGAGCCAAGGGGTTTAGAAGATGGCCAGTCTTAAAGGATAATATTATTACTTTGACAACTTGGATCCTTTTAAGCCAGCTATTTGGGTCATCCATAAACAGTCCCAGGAAGCAAGTGCTATGGGAACAGGCCCAGGCTTGGGGTCAGATACATCCACTTTGTGATCTTAAACACAGCAGCTATCCATCTATATGGTCAGGATGAAGAGAGATGGGCTACAAGCAAAAATCCACAGCAGGAGCCAAAGAATTACAGAAACACAAGTGGAAAAATGCCTCATTGGTTTTAATAGTGATTAAATGTTGAAAAGATAATATTTTGGAGCATATTGGGTCAAATAACATATTAAAAAATAATTTCATGTGTTTACCTTTTAAAATATGGCCGTCTGTAAAAGCTTGAGCTACTCACGTGACTTATATATATATTTCTATTGGACAGAGCTGTTTTAAGTGGGTCCCCATTTCTTATACAAAAACTCAAAAGTCATCTCATTTGGAAAAACATTATTTTCTACTCAAAGATTTTTTACTTCAATTGAAGATTTCACATCGCCACCGGTCAAGTACTTAGGGAAAGAACATCGCTGCTTTTTAAACTAAAACTCCATTTCCTTCTTCTTTGAATAAAGCTGCAGTGACTATCTTTGCACTTTAGAACAGTAGACCATTCCCAGATTCCAGACTCATGGAACAGGATGGTCCTCAGAATGAAAACTAGCCCACCGCCACCATGAGCGTGCATCCTCTCCAGGTGAGTGATGAGTATCTGGAATCCATCTAAAATGCTCAACTCTAAAGATCCACAAGTTCAAGGACTGATTCCCGCTGTGCTTTTGACTTCTGCACCAAAGAAAGGACAAGGGACCGAGACAAAGGCACCAACTCTGTCACAGGACCGATGATCTGGATAGAAAGAAGAGCAGTGGAAAGATTCAGAGGCACATGCATAGAGCAGAGAGGGGGGAGGCCGACTTCCATGAGGACAGGCTCTTTTGCAATGACTGGATTGAGCTTTAGATGTCTGGAAAGCCACAAGGACAGCATGTGAAATGCAGTGGTCTGAGTGAGGGTGGCGGCCATATTTTAGTGATGTCCTCGCCCTCTGCTCTGCTGTGTTGGAACCTGTGTATGATGCCCAACTTGTTAGAGGCCAGTGCTGCCTTCAAGGCATCCCCCTACTCTATCACACATGGGTTCTTTTGCTTCTCCAAAGTGAGCACTGAGAATGCTTCCTCAGAACACTAAGACAGTCCTGGGGACTTTCAAAATTTGAGCTGAATCCATCTCCTTTCATATACCTCACAAAGGAGGGTGAAGAGATGAAGTCTGAAGGAGAGTGGCCAGGGTAAAGGCTAAGACCTGCCTTCCATCCACTCCCTTCTCTCTGCTTGTGTTCTTCCTTCCTGCCCAGCTGTTTCGTCTCCTGGTCCCTGGCATGCATCTCTGGAATACAGACATTTTTCCCCTCCCTCCTCCTTCACCATCTAATCTCCAGGAGAAAGCATGACATCTCTTCTTTTCACTCAGTTCCTGGGCTAGCCACAAGGGTTTGAGGCTATTCTGTGAATAAGAAATAATATACCCGGCAGGGCTTGGTGGCGCACACCAGAGGCAGGTGATCTCTGTAAATTCAAGGCCAGCCTGGTCTACAGAGGGAGTTCCAGGACAGCCAGGGTTACACAGAGAAATCCTCAGAGAGAGAGAGAGAGAGAGAGAGAGAGAGAGAGAGAGAGAGAGAGAGAGAGAGAGAGAACATACCCAACCATGACATGGGGTTGGGTAGGTTGAATTGGGTCAGAACTGCAACCTTTCCCTGACTGGGAGCAGGGCATCATTCTTTAGATACCAGGAAGTTTAAATGGCTACATTCCTAACTACTCTTCGACCTTCCCCTCTGTCTTACCATTTTCACCCCTCATTCCCATCTCCCCTCTTTTCTTTCTCTAATTCATCTTAACTGTTCCAATTCTGATCATTTATAAAGTTTCCGGCTGGCTGTGGAGGCAGGAGGATCAGGCTCTCAGCGTGACTAGGATACACATTAAAACTGGGTGTAGTGGTGCACACCTTTAATCCCAGCACTCAGGAGGCAGAAATAGGCAGATCTCTTGTGTGTTCAAGGCCAGTCTGGTCTATGTAGTGAGGTCCAAGGACAGCCAGGGGTCTGTAGAGAGACCCTGTCTTAAAACCAAACATAAAGTTTCTTCAGGAAGAAACCGAGTGACATACTCTTCCAGGGCATGTGCGTCAGTAAACTTGTTGAAAGTTTTAAATAAACAGCTGACAAGTCCAGCCCAATATTGTAGCATGTAGCAGAAAACTAACCCCACACAACAGGTGCAAATACTTCAACGTTCCAGGCTCCATTAGCAAGGTTCTGTAAAATGAGAATTAAAATCAAAAGCAGATAAACTACAACAAATAATAGGAGAAATTTAGCTTGCAATGGATATTACCTCCAGGCAAATGTTCACATTTCATTTTTTCCCTTTATTTTATATGTGAAGTAGAACAAAAACTATTCCTGCCAAGCGATGGGCTGGATCTAAGGGAAGTCTTTGGGTTTTGTCTGGACTGAGACACATCATCCACCTCGTGGGACCTAACACGCAGACACACACGGGCTCTCAACAAGCCAGCAGCAACTGCCTGGCTCCATGCAGCTTGCTCCTCTGTAGCAAGGCTGGAGGCGATCCCAGCACTAACTCCACCCCATCCCATCCTTTCAAAAAACCAGTCTTGTGTTTTTCTAATTACACCATCCCTAGCAATCTGTGCTCCCTCCACAAGTAGTGAACACTGCCTCCAGGATCTCCTGCCCCAAGAATCGCTGCTTTGAACTAAGGCCCGTTCTCAAGGATTCTCGGGGGTTCAAGGAGCATATGGAGAGGTAAGCAGCGCCATGGATCTGCCATGGCAGAAACCGGGCAGAAGAAGGAAGTTGCCTCCTCACCCTTCACCCCTGAGGCTGTTGGCTGCTTGAGTGTCCCCTGAGCAACATTCTCTTGTTCATGACATCTCTGTAAGTATCCTGGTAGTGGGTTGATGAATGGTGTGTTTACCGTTTGTGAGTTTCTGTCTGCTAAAAGGGGATGGGGGCATGAAATGTCCCTTTTATATTCCCCAGATGCTCTGTATTGGAGGAAGTTTTGGATTTTTTTTTTTGATAACTCGCTTTGTTATATGTATTCCTAAATTTTGGGCTATTCATGTAAGAAATCATAGAAAGGGAGCCTCTACATGCTTCATTCATTTTTCTTAACTGTAGCACAATACAAGCAGAAAATGAGGAACTAGGCCTTGGTCAGCTGGGGGCCCCACTGAAATCTCACCGGTTTCACAGGTTCTGGGCTGTGAGCATTAAGTTCTAGGCATTTTTTGTGCCGCATAAGTGATGTTCTTCTGAATCCTAGCTGTGTCGGGCTTCCTGTGTGAGGCTCCGGTTTCCGGGACTTCCAGCTTCCTGCTTTGAAAAAACGCTATGGTGTCTACCTCCTCAGGGTGCTTGTCATGAGGAACAGGTCACATCTGTTCCCAGAAGCCTGAACTTGCCGGTTTCCTTTCTGTCACCTAGAATTTGTCCAACGTTCTTGTGGAAATAACTTGTGGGTGTAATAACTCAGGCAGATCCTGCCTTCTACAAGGGCCACTCGTGGATCCTGGGGAGGCATTGCCTCGGGCTATAGCTCTCTTCACTTCTAGCCTGGATTTGCTATCCTGTTTGACTACATTGTGTCAGGGATGGGGGAGAAAACCAAGATGAAGGTAGCACTTTTGAGGATGTATGTGGAGCAGGCACGCGAGAAAACTGTAGCCGGAGCGGGAACCCCACCCAGTACCCTTGACAGCCCAAGGACCACCAACTCCAAGGGCTTTCCGTTCTGTCTGCCTGTGACAAAGTGTTGACTGCACCCTCAGAAGGTTATACAAGGGTCAGGGCACCTACGAGGATGAGGTGGGCGGCTCCTGATGCGTTTAGAAGTGGTAAGAGGTCCAGAGGGCTCAGTGCTCTCCAGGGCCCTTTGCTTTTTGGGACCCTTTCCCATGACCTTCAAAGGACTCTCTGGGACTGGGAAATCCAAGGTCACCTGCAGGTTACAGAGATACCCGAACTTCCACTTAAGGTCCGTGAGGCTGGGGTCTTCAACTCTCCAGATACTTTGTGGGCCCTGTGCCCAGCCACCAGGTGCTAGCGGATGCCTTTGAGAGGCAAAGGAGGCGGCGGGCAAGGGACCGCGTGGTGGCAGTGCCAGCTGGTGCACCGAGGCGACCTCAGGGTGCCGGACCCGCACGCAGAGCCGGGGCGTTCCCAAGTTCAAATCTCCTAGGCGGGGGTTCCCACCCGCGGGCTCACACCCGCCACCCGCTCCTCCCTCGGCTGCGGCGGGAGGAGGAGCCGCGCCCTGGCCGGCGTCCCCTTGACTCCTCCCTGCGCGGCCGGGCTCTTCCTCCCCCGCGGCCCGATCTCCTGGTGGCGGCGGCTGAGCCGGGAGCGAGCGCGCTGGGCGCGGCCGTCCCGTGCCACCCGGCGGAGCCCGAGAGCCCCGAGGTCATGGTCTGTGCTGTAGCGCGGGGCGCCTGAGCTCCGGGACGCGGTGAGCGCCCAGCTGGGGACCCCCGGGAGGATCGAGCGACCTGGGAGAGCTCGAGGCCTCGGCTGCCCACGCGCCCGTCTGCTGGGGACCCCGAGCGTCCCGCGCCGCGCACACCCGCAGATCCCCGGTCCAGCACGCGGTGGCGGCCCGGGGAGGGGCGCTGTCGCCGGCGGGTGGCGGCGGGGGGAGGGAGGGGAAGCGGGGAGGGGCCGCGGCGACGGCGGAGGGAGGCGGGGGATGCGCCGGCGTGCTTTTGTGAGCGTTGGCCCCTTACATATGGAAATGACGCCCGCGCGGGCCCCCAGTCGCGTCCTCTGGAAGGACGCGTGCCCGGATCGGCGGCGCGGGCTGCTGGCTGTCGCGGCGCTGGCGGGGCCCTAACAAAGCGCCCTTCCCTTGCAGAGCTTCGGAGGCGGCTGGCGCCGGCGCTCCCCAGAGGCCGACGGAAGGTAGGCGAGCCCGGCCGGGCCGGACCACGGGTCTGGCGGGTGAGCTCCGCGACCCGCGGGTGGGCAGGTGGAGCGGGGACGCCGCGCGGGTTGCTAGGGACCTGGGCTGGCCCGCCCTCCCGCCGCCACACCTCCGCCTCCCAGACCTGAGGCGTCCCGAGCTGAAAGCTGGTACTGTGCCCCGCTCCAGCATCCGGCGGGACCCGGAGCAAAGCAGAAAGGGTTCTTGTTCTGTGGATCGAGGCCACCCAGGCAGCCCCGAGGGCCAGAAGCTGACCGGAAGCCGACGTGGGGGAGCCCCTGGGTGTCGCCCTGCGCCTCCCGGGGGCTCAGAGCTCTTCGGAGTCCTGAAAGTGGAGATTTTAGAAGGTGCGTGGGATCCGTGCAGGTAGAGACTTTTGGGTGCAGCTAGCAGGAAAGGGGGCGATACATTTTGACAGTTGCTCTGCAAACCCGATCTCTAGAGCAGAGGAGTGTGGAATAAAGTGAGGAGTGGGTGTAGGTGTGGACGAAGTATCCGAGACTCGGGTCTGCACTGCAGTACCATCCCCACTCACCCCCGAAAAAGACAACTGTTTGGAAACCAGCCTCCGCTAAAAGCTCTCAGTGAAAGGGAGAGAGATTGGAAGGGGTGATGCTCCCAGCCTCAGCCCCGACAGACAGGGTGAAGGTGCAAATGAAGGGTGGCTGGAATAGTGCCCTGCCAGAGATCGTGTTTCCATACAACTATTATGAGACGGTCTTCTTGTCCCTTACCTGGGACAGACCCTCTCCAGGCGTTCAGGAAGTCTTGAGAAGGCTTTCCATGCAGCTCACCCAGACTCGATTTGTGTGGTTGTCTGTGTGACTGCCTCGGTAGCTCTAGGGTGCTCTTCTCAATCTCATCATAGCCTTCTAGCTCGACTCCTGCCTGGGACTGCGAACTATTTCTTAGTTGGGTTCTCTCAGACATGTCATGTTGGCGTAAATGTATCTATTTGCATACTTCCTGGGGCCTACAAACCACCAGGAAATACTTTGGTGGCGTCAATGTAGCTTCTTCTAGGGTCTTCTCCAGTGGTAGCATAGGCTGTTGGAAGCTGCTGGCCTGGAATATTAATATGTCTTGCTGTGGAACTGAAAGTAGCTGTGAAATACCCTAGACTGTTTGTCGGTAACATTACAGGCTGGCTGAGAGAGGAGTTTGTGTGGTCTCTCTGTGGTTGGTGTTCACAGGGAGGTGATCAGGACCTCTGGGGGCAGGGGCTCTTGGCAACCTGTTTACTTTCACAGCGCTCTGGTGCTCTGGAGGGAAGCATTCTGAGCTTCAGTGTTGAGAAAGCAAACGGATTGCCATAAGCCAAGGCATTGCCAGCACATCCTGGGGCAAAGAAGAGGAGCCACCCTGTATGCGGTCCTCTTGTTGAAATGTCACGCTTCCATCATTTTCATAGGTGCTTGCTCAGAATGTCACAGGTTCTTTTTTCTTATTCCCTCTTCATTTTAGATAGGTAACGGTCCTTCATATTGAAAGATGTTAACTCACAGGACAAGAATAGGGCTCCACTGAATTCTGAACAGCCTATCTTAATTTAATAGTCAGTGCTCTTATCATGAGTCAAATGTTGTTCAAATAAATTGTTTTAAATGTCACTGTAAATGACTTCCTAAACTACCATTTAACCAGTCTTGATACTTCCATTTTACGTTGATAATGAAAATACATTTTATGCATCTTTATGAGCTGATAGAGGCTTGGCAGATGTAACCAGAACATTTTAGAGGGAGTCAGTCAGCTAGAGCCTTTGAGGAGGCTTACTTTTATAGATGCCAACTCATTTGTAAGCCAATAAATAATGCAGTTTGAATTCTGGCTATTGATCTTGCATCTGTTGGCCAGAGGCTTGTGGGGTGGCTCACTGAACCTCGCAAAAAGATATATTTATCCGATTGTGTTTACAAAGAAGATCATTTAAAACATTATGGAATTATGCAAATGAGAAACTTCATTAGAAACTAGCTTGCTTCTTCTCTACTGCAGTTTGTGTAAGCAATTAGACCCTCGCTGTGCATGGAAAGTGTACAAAGCATCTACATTCTAATACCTCAACACAGTTGGTGAAAGATCACGTGTCGATGTGAGAACCGAAGTTCCCCACTCATGCCCGAGGGAGCTCATAGCTTCAGCCATCCTAAATGAATTTATGTAAATACAGCTCAAGCAATGAAAATGAAAGCTGTTTCAGGCTTTCGGTTTTTTTTGAGAAAAAAAAGTAGCAAACATAAAACTGTTTTTTTGTTTGTGTTTTGGCCCCTGTACTTTTGCTCTAGCGGTTGATTATAGGTTACTGGATCCTTGCTGTGCAAAGCTGGTCTTCTTTAACTGATTAGGTAATCCACCTGCTATTAGGTGTAACAAAAGCCCGCTTCACACCAGCCTTCAGGACAGGAAAACACTAAAGCTTGTTTAGGGTGAGAATAAATGGTGGCAGGGGTGCCCTGAGCACAATTACACCTTAGGGTGTAGTTAGCAACACACATTTTCTTTCAAATTCATTTGAATGTGAATTTTCCCTGTTCGATGGCATAATTTTTTTCTCTACCTCAATTGTGTGCCTGGTGATGCGGTACTGCATTTGGTTTCCAGCGTAGAGGGAGGAGGCACTGTTGGAGCAGGGAAGGGGCATGTGGCAGTTTGTGGCTGAGCAAGCAGGCAGGACTTGGAAGGAATGTTGTAGGTAAAAGCCGTTGCTTATTCTGGAGCTTGTTCTGTACTTGAGTTTATTCTCCTTATTATTTCCTTTTACACTAAAGTTGGTACAAGATTAAGCCTGGAAAATTTCTCAGCTGGTAAAAATATTTGCGGAAAAGAGGGAAGAAAAAAAAACACTTTAATTTGATCACGGGCATTACTGGGGCCTAATAAGGGTGTAAATGAAAAGCCTTAGCAAGCAGGGTTTGTCTGTATTCATCACTGCAGCCCCAAAGTAAAGAAATGAGTCAGTTGGTGGTCACTGCCTGGGCTCTGGACCCCCAACAGCTGTGTCTGGACACAGATCCGAAAGCATCTATTATGATACCTCCGAGAGGAAGAAGGCTAAGCCTAGAGGGGCACATAGGCATTCCACAGAGCCGTTCAGCTGCTGGGCCATCTGGAAGGAAAATAAAAGGCCTGGACTAGGGCTCTGGCTTTGTGCTTATTTATTATTTGGTTTTCACTTACCAGATTCTGCCCCCTTTTCACTCCCTCCAGCCCAGCCCAGACACCCACCTTACCTGGGGTTCCCTTCCTACAAGCTCCTTTCTGTAACCAGGTGTTGAGAAGTTTACACATGTACTTCACACTGACCTTCTGTGGGACACTTCATTACTTCAGCCCCACCTCCACCTAATTCAGAGTCCCAGTTGGCACCGATTTCATCAGCGGGGGTGGGTGAGGGGGTGGGGGGTGCTGAGTGGCAAGTGGCATGCAGCACAGATCTGTGGTATCTGTCTTTGTCAGAGTCTGTGGCCTAGCGATGTGGCCCTAACCTTGTTTAGGGTTCTTTGGGAGAAAGATGCTCCGAGTAAAGCTTTGCCAAGGTTTGTGGCTGTCTTCATTAAGCTGGGATTGTTCTCTGCAACTTCAAGGAGGATTTATTACTCTCATTCAGTTTTGTGAGTTTCCTGCTGCCCATGTGTGCCTGCTCAGGCTGGAAAGCATTGGCTCCGAGGTTAGACCCCGAGTATTCATTCAGGGGAAAGACCACAAATGATGTGTGATTCCTGAACCGTATCCATTTGTAACACGAATTGCTAAGTGGTCTTTAATTAAAAAACAAAAACAAAACAAAACAAAAAAAACCCGGAGCCGAATATTGGGGTGAAAGCTGAAAGATCGAAGAAGCAGAGCAAGCCACAGCTGCCACCTCTGACCTCACCAGCTCCTCAGCCTGAAAGGGCTTCAGCCGAAAGAGCCTCTAGCTGAAGGGATGCTTCAGCCAAAAAGCCCTTAGTTCCTGTCTCCTCAGGCCTTATAAACCTTTCTCCGCCCAGCCATATTACCTCCTGGGATTAAAGGCATGTGTGCTTCCCAAGCAAAGGCATGAGATCCCAAGTGCTGGGATTAAAGGTGTATGCCACCACTGTCTGGCTCTGTTTCTATCCTAGACTAAGTCAATCTCACATAGTCCAGGGTAGCTTTGAACTCGCAGAGATCCAGATGGATCTCCGCCTCCCGAGTGCTAGGATTAAAGGTGTATGCCACCACTGCCTGGCCTCTATGTTTAATCTAGTGGCTTGTTCTGCCCTCTGATCTTCAGGCAAAGTTTATTAGGGTACACTATATATCACCACATCCATTACTGAAGGTGTCTGGGGTTCTTCATGGTCATCTTAACCTAAGAATGAATTTCTTCTCAGCTTCAAATCCCAACGCTGCTTCAGAGAAAGAGAGTGCCTATCGTATCTGTGTATTTTTGTATTCCTAGAGACATGTAGGCTGTGCTCATTCTGCCAATGGATCAGGGTAGGTAGGGTTTCTCCTACCTCTGCCCATTCCAATTTGGAACAGTGTGTGGCCTAAGACTGTCCAAGGTTCTCTCAGTACTGTCCAGCCTGCTGACACAGAAAGAGGTGTCATTTCAGGAGTCCCATCATGGTCTGTGTGCATGTATAACAGTGAGGGTCATAATGGTCACACTCTAAGTAGAATCTTAGCTCCTCCTCCACTATAAAGCTGTGGCCTCGAGCAGGTTGTTTAATTTCGTCAAACCCCAATTTCTCCATTTGAAATGGGGAAGTGATAGTATCTATGCCCCTGAATTAGGAGGATTAAATTATATGAATGAGATGGTTTACATAAAGTACTTGGCTCGCTAGAAGTGCTGGGAGCAACATCATGATGCCTTCTGAGTTCCCATCTCTGTCTCGGCCTTTCTGCAGTTATATGATATTACATTTGTCAATAATCTGCCTTTTTAGGCTCAGGGAGCCAAGCATTATCTGTTACCATCATCACTTATTAATATAATGATGCTTCTGCGGGTGACATGGATGGCCCATTCTTACCCTCTATTCAGTGGCATTCCGAGTCGGTTGTTCGGCTGCTCTGCAGGCAGACATCTGTCTGATTGACTTCAGTCACTCTCCTAAGCTCATGCTTCCTTCCCAGGCCTCAGGTATTTTCAGTTGCCTCTCCTGAACCAGTTTCTCTGAGCCTAGCCACTTCCACTAGCTTGCCCTACTTAGTTCTAGAACAACCCTTCCAGATGGCTGTTGTTATCCTCCTTGTCTAAACAAGGGGACTTGAGAAGTGTTTTAGTTCGGATTCTCCTCCAAGTTTCGTCTCTCCACTGAAGAATGCAGCTGTAGTTTGTGACTCTGGCGTCATCTCTAATGCACTGGATTACACTTTTGATGACTTCACTGGAGTTTGGTAGCCATGGTCGGTGCTGTGTTTCTCCTGGAAAGGGGGGAAATGGAGATAATGTGTGTGGAAGAAGTCAGTGCAGAAGCTGTCTGTGCTGATTTCTGCATCTCCCACAGGGCTAAGTTTCCCTCCCTGGAATCTCCATGAGGTCAGTCCATTTCCCGAGTTCCAAAAGAACGGATTGTGTTTGTTATTTGGTTGGGGGAAGGAAAAGACAATAATGAAGTAGAACCGTGGCCCTTAGGCTTACATTTCTGGCAAGTGGGGAGGGGAAAAAATTCTTACATGAAGAATTACAGATGAGCATTTGGAGAATTATGTCAACCAGCAAAAATGCACTTGGTGCCAGATGAGAACTGACAGCTCGTCACCATGTGTAATATCTCCTGGATGCTACAGTTGGAGCACTTGTCCCCCTGGGGTGGAGCCCCCCTTCTCCTGTATCACCTCACCCCCATGTGCCTCTTACCACCCACCCCCACCCCCTTCACCCCTCACCACCCACCCCACCCTCATGCACCCTTTACCTCCCACCCCACCCCACCGCACCCCTCGCCTCCCACCCCCACCCTCCCCTTCAGTCTAAAGAACATTCTCCTAAGCTTGAAGCTCGCTGTCTGGGGAACCTGGGAGACAGAGCTTAGGGCTAAGAGGGAAAAGCTTTCAAATGAAGGAAGTTTGATCTAGTGAAAATCCAGTGGCCTCCCTAAAGCAGACATGCTTGCTAACCAGACTCAAAGCAGCAGGTAGGGCCAGGTCCTGTCAGCACATGGTGAGTTTCGCCCCCTCCCATTGGCTGAGGCAGACACAGACAGATCACCATCCTTGAAGACGCTGTTTGAAAGGGGAAGTGTTAGGACTCTTTCACTTTTGAGTTTACAAACTCTGCAGAAATCCAGCAAGGCTCTTCTGAAGTTGGTCAGATTACAACCCAGAGGACTCTTAAGAAGGAGCCTCAGAGCTGTGGAAGAGCCCCAGAGCCCATGGGGGTCCCAGCAGATCTTAGTTGACAATTAACTGGCCCACTCTAGGCGAATCTCATTAGCCAGAGCGCCTTCCTTTTTGTGGCTTGGTTTAACACCTTCGGGTTTCTTCTCTGAAGCTTTGCTGTTTATGTAGCACCCCCAACATATTTTGAAAACATTTACATACTGATTAGTTCACCCAACAGACCAACCCTGGGAAGGCAGCCAGGGCCCGCTGCACCTCAGTGGTAAGCTGCTGATGGAAGAGACCTTCCCAAGCTGGGGGGCCTGGACCCACACCCTGCCGCGTGGCTTTCGGAAGTGGCCTTCTTTAACACTGAACTGTGTTGCAGCGTCATTCCGGCTCATCTTCTGAGGTCACCTGGCTCAGGAGGTCATGGCTCTGTCCGGGCTTGTCATATTTTGGACAATTAATCGTCTATGGAAAGAAAGCAGACGGCCCAGAGCACCACTGAATTGTTTCAGAAAGCTCCATTGCCTTGGGTCCCAGCTGCCTGCAGCTACTTAAATGACATGGGCTCTGTGTTATTGAGGGCTGCTCTCTGAGTTCCGATTCAGGGCTTTGTTTAGTTAAAGGTGCTGCTTTCATTGCCTGTGCTCTTGGGGCTTGAACCCAGGGCCTTACACATGCTAAGCATACGTGATGTACCACTGAGCTACACCCCAAACCCCGGTGGAAGGTGCTGTGTTTTGTAGTCAAGGAGTTAGCTGAAAGACTGATTGCAAATGGCTGAGGTCACCATCCCAAGGGCATGGGTTATATTTGGCACCCACTGATTGCATCATGAAGTTTCTTCCAGGTGTGCAGGATTTGGGCTGGATCCAGCATATTAAAAATATGATTATTGTATATGAGGAGAAGGAAACATCTTATTGCCTCCTCCCCTCCCCCATTTATTGTAACAGGGTTTCTCTGTATAGCCCTGGCTGTCCTGGAACTTGCTGTGTAGACCAGGCTGGCCTCAAACCCAGTGATCCACCTGCCTCTGCCTCCCAAGTGCTAGGATTAAAGGCATGGGCCACCACATCCAGCCTATGAAACATCTTATTCTTGAAGTAAAATACCTGGAATTGTGTGGTTTTATTTTTAGCAAAAGATGACTCTGAGTTTTTGATAATTTCAGGTTTTTACTAATGCTAGGGATGGTGGGGAGCTGGGGTTTGGGGGGTGGGAATCAGAGTAGTGGGAGGCAGGGCAGCCAGGAATGAACATGAGTTTGCTGGAGGTGGCGGAGTTCAGAGATACTGTTCAGTTCTCAGAAAACAGTCAGTGTCTCCTCAGCACCTCTCCATGGGGAAGGTTGGAGTGGTGTTTTGCCCTTTCTCTTGGCAACTAAGCATTACCTAGAGCCCCCTGGGACTACAGAGGGCCTCGGGGAATACTTTCTGTCATACAGCATGTAATTGCACCAGCAAGGCTAATTGAGTTGCTTTTCGAGTAAAAGGCATCTGGTCCCTTGTAAACTGGGAGGTCACTCAGCCAGTGCCTCTGTTGTTGATGTGAAGGCCCTTGAAGTACCTAGGCTGACTGGAGTGGAGGTAATCAGCTTGGTCACCCCTCAAGACCCAGCCTCGGGGCAGGTTGTCTGGAGCTTGCTGAGATGCCTGGCAGCTCTGACCCTGTAGTGACTTGGTACTAACAGTGATCTCACCTGACCTGACTGGCTGGTAGAAGCAGCCTTTCACTTTCCTGAGTCCTCGGGGCTGATCGGGGAGAACCCCTCTCAGGTCTGAGTTTGGCAGACAGTCATTTACCCATGATCTGTCAGGAGCGGAGACTCTCCCGGCCTAACTCCTTCAGGCTGGTAATGTTACCTCTGTTGTAACATTGCAGATTTACCCCGGGTGCTAACGTGTGTGGAGGACCACTGGCCAGGCAGGGCCTTGCTGTAGTGTCCCAAGTGGCTGGTGGGGCTGGGAGAGATGCACGTGTCCAGAAATGATCTGCTCCAACCTGCCCTCCTCTCTGTTCCGCACAGGTGAGCGCCGTGGGCTATGGGATGGATGAGGTGGAGCAGGACCAGCATGAGGCCCGACTCAAGGAGCTGTTTGACAGTTTTGACACCCTGGGAACTGGGTCTCTGGGTCAGGAGGAGCTCACTGACCTCTGCCATGTCCTGAGCTTGGAGGATGTGGCCCCGGTACTGCAACAGACGCTACTTCAGGACAACCTCTTGGGCAGGGTAAGATCTGGGGAGCAGCAGTGTGTGGGAAGTGGGGCATGGTTTCTGTCAGGGCGCTGGGGTGGTGGCAAGCCACAGGTGTGTCACAACTTGTCTCTTGCAACCGGGCCGTTAACCTGGGACATGCAATTTGCTCCCGTGATAAGGGCATGATAAGTTCAGTCTGCGCTTAGAAGTAAGTTGTACACTGAGCATCATGGGTAACAAGAGAAACAAGCTGTCTCCCAGATTTTTTTCCTTGTTCTTTGTGGGTCATTTCATTGAATCCACATTCATCACTGGGACAGAGGAGGGAGGGGCAAGGTTTCTATGGAAAAGAAGAAAAAGGCAGGAAGAAAGCTGCCCTTCACAGAAGAAGTAGGTCTCTAGCATGACTTTGAAAAAGCTGTTTCTTGTGTGGGTCATTTTGAGGTGAAGATTAAACCTTCCATCCAGGAAGTAAGACAGGAAAGTAAATATGGCGCAGACCAGCATGCCCGGCACGCACTTCGAAGTGTGTGAAGGCCAATGTTAGCTTCCACATTTGACAACAAATGATCATGTTTGCCCCCTAGATCAAGTCACAGGCCAGAGAAAGAGGAAAGCGAATTCCCCCTTCCTCCAACCCCGTAGCAGTGAGATGGACATCTGGTCTGTTCCAATCCGAGAATGCCTTCAGTTCTCTCACTCATCATCAGTAGCCTCATGTATGACGCTTTGCGTAGAGTCTTCCACGGTTGGCTATGGGACAGGCAAAATGAAAGAGGCGGGACTTCTGAGCTGTTGTGACACTGTGTGATAATTGTGACACTTTGTACACAAGGCTTGTCCTGTGCTGTAACTTGAGGAAGCAGCCATGAACTTGGTTCGGGCAGATGGACTTCCTCTCTTCATTTCCTGTTCACTGTCTTTCAACTGACAAGATGGATAAGTGGCCCAGGGCATAGTAGACGATATTGGCCGTGTGTCACGTGAAGGAGACAGGCCTAGCACTGACCCTGAAATTAATGTATAAAAAGTGATATTAGGGGGCTTGACATCATGGATGTGAAGTCAAACAGCTCACATCATACTTAAGGAAAAAGAAGTTGAATTTGGTGTAGAAAGGTAGGGCCACTCTTGGTCACTTTGAGAAAGATTAGACGTTTGTGACTATATGTAGTACCTATCAAATGCTAAAAAGACTCATTCCAAAGGCAGTAAAACTAGTGTGGAAGAGCAAACCATTGACTCCATGCTTCTTATATCGTGTACTCCAGGGTTTACGAGTACTGCCTGAAGTTTAGGCATGGTGGAGAACAGAGTATCATCTCCCAGTGTGGTCCTCAGAGGTTTCAGGCCTTTCAGTGATGAAGGAGTAATTGCTTTAGTGTTTCAGAAAGCACAAAGAACCATGCTTTGACTGATGGTCTCCCCCAGAACCTCTCTTAGAGTAAGAGGGGATCCCCCACCGCACCCAGATCCCACCACAGCAGCTGGCTAACAGTTTGCTCGGCAGATGTTAGGCCAAAACCAGGGACCAGTTATCGATTGATTTGTTAATGGCTTGACACCACCAGCCTGCTTTTTACATTTGCTATTTGCCTGAATGATGAACACCTAAGTGGTCTAGAGTGTGATATTTACTTAGTGAGCCGGTGATAAAGTTAAATAGATGTCTGCATATTGATTTCATGTGGGAGGTCCCTGATGACTGTCTTGAGAGACCGAGTGGGCACAAATTAATGCACTACTGTTAAATTTGCATTTTTATGAAACTGAATTGTTCTCCTTGGTTGAGCGCATAAACTTGGCCATATGCTGTGAAGATGTCTCGTGGTTTATAATTTTAGGTTGTAAAGGAATAAATCTCTTAGGGTTCACTGGAGCCGTTCTGTGTATCACCTTCATGACACACTGAGTAGGGGGTCACATACATTGTTAAGGTGTGAGTGTTAAAATTAACTTAGATGACACATGGTAACTATGTGGACTGATGGGACAGAGTCTGGAATTTCAATACACGTGTGCCATGCATCATGATCAGGTCGAATGGCTGGCATTTGCTAGTGCTGGGAGCATTACAAATCCTTTCCGCTGTTTTTTTTTTAAATATTCTGATAATCATTGTCAACTATAATTATTCTATTTTTTTGCATTTTAATTTATCTTCGTGTGTGTGTGTGTGTGTGTGTGTGTGTGTGTGTGTGTGTGAGAGAGAGAGAGAGAGAGAGAGAGAGAGAGAGAGAGAGAGAGAGAGAGAGCGAGAGCACAGTGAGGTTCAGTAGCCAATTTGTGGCAGTAGATTCTTTCTTTCCACCTTTTGGGACCTGGGGATCAAACTCAGGTTATCAGGCCTTGGCAGCAAAGCTTTTTACAAGTTTTAGTTGTTATTGTTTTCGGTTGGTTGGTTGGTTTTGTTTTGAGACAGTCTCCCTATGTAGCCGTGGCTGGCCTACAACTGGTTATGTAGACCAGGCTGACCTCAAACTCACATTTTCCTGCTTCTGTCTCCAAATGCAGGGATTAAAGGGGTGTGCCACCATACCTATTCTAAGATGATTTTTTTTTTAATGTCAACTATCTGGTTAGAAGAAGTTTATAGAAAAAGTCAAGGACTGGGGGATTTATCTCAGATGGTAACATGCTTACCTGGTATGTGTAGGGCCCCGGGTTCAATCTCTGGGACCACCACCACCAGAGGATGGGGGAAATTATAAGCACTAGAAGCTTGATAATAAATAGAAAAAGTAGCATGACAAATCTTAATACATTCATTAATTCATTAATTCAGCAAATGTATATTGTATGTTGTGTGGCAGTCATTCTCTTTGTCTCATTGTGTTGGTGCAATTTATTAGTGTTCACTGTAAACTATAGCAGTTCACAAAACTGGCTTTTGAATCTGTTAGGATCCATTGTCTTTCTAGATGCTTATGACTTTAATTTACCTTTTGAATATAATTGAATATAACTTATATTATACGTGCATGCATTTTCATGCATTTACTAATAGACCATGTTCCTTCAAATTAGATTTAGTTCATCTGTCTGGATTTATAACTTAAAGTCTATGTTGCCCTGAGCCTGTTGGTCACTGTTCCGATGTGTGGAAGGTGTCCCTTGTGGAGCCTTGATTTAAAGGAAAGGTTCTGGTGTGTGTGACCAGTCTGTGCCATCAGCTAAACATATGTAAGTCCCCAACACCAGAGCCTCTCGACACTGAAGTATGGTAGTCTGCCTAGGTGACATGGTTGGCAGGTGAGCGGTGAAGGGATTGAGCACTCACCCAAGGAAGGATGCTTTGTTAACTCCTTGCTGAACCAAGCTTTTACCCAGCAAGTAACGCAATATTAGGTGCTTCCGGTTTCTTGTGTCTCTATTTTTTTTTAATTAATTTATATCAGTTTTAAAAATCAGCACACAAAGCAATGGATTTCATTATAGTATTTTCATAAATACTTTGTTTCTTGTGTTTTAGACAAGGTGTTCCCTCAAATCCCCTTTTCTTTTTTCAGCAATTAGGATAGAAAGTGAAAGCTTGCTCTGGGTTGATAGACAGGTAGCTTCGATTTAGTTCAGATTTGATGGCTAGCTTAGATTTAACTTAGCTAGATAGCTTAGATTTGGCTTGGTAGATAGCTTAGACTTAGTTGGTCTGTCTGGAAACCCTATAGTCCTGTTATACAGTGCATTTCCCTTTCCTTATCTAGTATGACCACTTTGAGACAAGACGGTTCACTGAAGTTCTGAAGGCTTCCATTGCTGTGTTCTTTGATACAAATCTAAAAGACCCTGTGTTCTTGGCACACCTGTTCGAAGGAAAACAAGCCACCTGGCAGCAGAGCTTGCCACTGACTCCCAGAGTCCTATGGGTTTGTGGCCTTTGAAAGTTTTAATATTAAGCCAAGAGGTGATGGCGCACGCCTTTAATCCTAGCTCTCAGGAAGCAGAAGCAGGCGGATTTCTGAGTTCAAGGACAGCCAGGGCTACACAGAGAAACCCTGTCTTAAAAACAAAACAAAACAAAAAAATTTTAATTTTAAAATTTGATAGCTGTGCAAATATGTAATTTAGCTCCACTTTCTACCCCATTTCAAAGTGCTTGGGGTTCTTTTTGGATTGTCATGATTAAGTTTGCATGGTAGATTTGCCCCTTGTTTCCAGGTTTCCTTGTTTCAAAGCTTCTGAGGGTTTCCTTCTTTTACACATATTTAATATTTGAAGAGTAAATCTGAACTAGAGAAGGACTTTGTGGCAGGGCTTGTCTGGACTCGTTCTTAGTGTATGTAATTACACTTGATTGTCGACTCCTGCTTATTTATAACCGCTGCAGTCACGCTACTGCAGATATCACTGAGCTGAAGCCCTTCAACCTGCCTGCATCGGGGTGGGAGACCTCTTTATCCTTCTGTTTAACCTGTAGTAGTGAGAACTGTTATGATTTGTGCTGGGTTTGTGACTCCGGGTAAATCACCCTTCTCCTCCAATACAAAGAGTCTCCTTTGGGGTTGGTTGAAATTCAACCATGCCTGTGTTCAACCTGATCTGGGGGCTGCTGGACTTGCTTCTATTCTATATAGATGACTTCATGTCAAACTCACTAGATAATGAACTCACATTTCCAATCCTGTGGACTCCTTAAGTCTCATGGTATTTAATGTGACAGGAAGTAGGAGTGGAGGGGTGGCTCTGGACTCTGAAAAAGTAGGTAGGACAAGCACTGGACATTCTCTTCTGTCTGCATTGTTTCTCAGCCAGAGACCGTGCAGTCGGGAAGGCTCATTAAAATTTGCCAGTATTTTCTGATACGTTTTATGGGTAGCTTCTTGTCTGCCAATGGGTATTTTGTGTCCATCACAGCTATTAGTCATCAGGGCTCATCTGTGTGACGGAGAATCCTGGTACCTACTAAGGTGTGTTCAAGGTCAGATGACTCATTTGAGGCAGTGCCAGCATGGGATGCTGGAGCTGCCAGCCCTTGCACTGAAGTGCCTGTCTCCACAGCATCTTCTACACTAATTATGCAGAAGTGAATGTCATTCTCCACATCCCTCTAAACATCACCTCCACCACCACTGCCACCACCAAGTGCGTAGAGACAATGTGCTGCCGTAGTACAGTTCTTGATGTCAGACCTCAATTGAAATCCTGGCTCCCACCCCTTTTCAGCTCTGTCAACTTGAATACTCCACGCCTTGGCTTCTTCACCTGCAGAACGAGAAATGTGGTAGCTTCCTCACAGGACTGAGGGGAGCTGACTGAGAGAGTGTGTGTACTAAAGGTCTATCAGAGAGGCAGAGGTACAGCCCCTGGCTAAATCTTACTATACGGTTGTCTGCCCCCTCTACAATAATGAGTCTTTGATAAATAACGATTTACCCGTGATGACTTTTCTAAGAAAGCATGTGAGAGTAGAGAACGGGTTTGCTGGAAGCTCTCGTGTATAGTGGTGGTTTGGCCATTTTTTCCATCTTTAGCAGGACTCCTTGAACCTGTCTTGAGGCATATAGTTGCCTAAGATTAAAACTTACTGTTACCGTTTTAGATGGTCTTTGCCTCTACACTGTCCCCAGTAAATGACTACTAAGTCGTAATAATGCTTTATTTAGAATAAAGCATTTCACAACCTGGTCTTTTGTGACAAAACAAAACACACCTGTTTGTTTATAGCCTATGAGGTCTCTCCTTGGTTAGACTAATTTCTGATAGGTCCACATTTCTATACCCATCTCAATTAACAATGCCCTGAAGTTTCCATCACTGATTTCCTTTTGTGTTAGTAGATACAAACCAACCACATTTAATGACAGTTACGTAGCACCTTGTCTTGTTTTATTAGCTCAGCTTGTTTGAAACACTGGTTTGAGTTCTCTAAGTTTGGGTCTGTTTGAATATTACCTGTGTACATGTGGAAACTGTGCGTTGCCTTGGATCTCTATGACTGCACAAGGTGATTGTGTGCAATGTTAGATTTGGGGCGGGGGGGGAGGGGTCGTTGGGTTTTTTTTTGTTTTGTTTTGTTTTGATTTTTTTTTTCCCCCCGAGATGGGGCAAATTGTTTTCCTAAAGCAACATTCCTTCACGGGGTAGTGACGTAGGACTGAGAGAGAGCCAGCGACAGAGAGAAAGAGACACTTGACTAGTCTCCCTGTTAATTTAGTTTAAATGTCATGTGTGTTTTTAGGCAGGCATGTAATTTCTGCATTGATGCAAACTGCCCTCTGAGGCCGAGAGAGATGCTCCTGTAATAAATGGCAGCAGTTCTTATTCAAATGAGGAAGGACCAACCAGGGTACTCCGAACCTGGAAGCTCATTGCCTTGTAAGACAGAATTTCCTTGTACATTTACATAGTTTAAATTTTGACATAACATCATAGTCAAGCTCCCATGGAGAGACAGGGGCACTAAAACTTCTTAGTTACTGAACACGGTGAGCTCACTCCTAATGTGATTCTTAACAATAGGGGCCATTTACCAGCAGTTCTGATGCTGGGTTGAACCCTGAGGGACTTTTTACCGCATCAGTATTCATGAGCATTGATGGAAAAAAAAAATGCAGTCACCTACCCCCGTTAGAGAATGGTCTCCTTGAATCAAAGATGTGGCATTTACTGCTGTTTAAATCCCGGGACCAGTGTCTGCGTGCCCTTGCGAGAGGGAAATAAAGATCGAAAGGAGGCTTGACGCTGAGCTAATTGTTTAGCTCAGCGGCTGAGTGCTGTCTGAGGTTTTTCTGAAGGAAGGGACCAACTGGCTAGGTGACATTAGGCCGTGATGAACCTCTGACTTAACAGTCAGAGATGCCTTATCTGCTGAGATGAGACTGATTTCCCACTCTGTATGTCCATTTTGGAAACCTTTAACTCTGTGATTGTCTGAGACGTCAAGGTCACAAATGGTGCCCTGTTTCCTTTCCCACTGGCCAACTAGGACATACTGATCAGGTGACCCTGCCAGCTTGCTTTGTCTCTTTCCAGGTACTCACCAGATTCTATCTTCCTGACACTAATACACTCTCCTTCTCCCTCCCACATTCCATTCTCCTACTCCCTGGAGGGCAGCTGATAAACTCTTTGAGAGCAGAGGTCGGGTATCTTGAGTTCGAGTGATCCTCTGCCCGCTGCTGCCTTGCACCTGCTCTGTGGGGGGCACCTGGTGGCTCCTCATGAAGCCCGAGGTTTGACTTGGAACTGTGGGGCTCTCCAGAGAGGTCAAGTCAGAAGTGAAGTGGGCACAAGTCAGGCAGCATTACTGGGTCTGGTAGAGCCACATCAGAAGGGCTGGTTTCCCAGGTAACCCCACCACTTCTGAGACTCGTGGCCAGGGGCACGAGTCTTCTCTCAGCAACCATCTTGTAGACTTAAGGGTGGGCTCTCAGATGGATGTTGTAAATTCAAAGACAAGCTGTCTATGAGAAAACCTATATAGTACGCCACTCACCTGGGATTAGTGGAGACATACGTGAATAATACTTTCCAATAACAGAATCTTTTACCCTGTATACTGATACACGGATGGTGTATGTGTGTGTGGGGGGTGACCATTGGAGAGTCAAAAAATTGATTTTAGTTTTATTTGATCTAAAGAGTATATTACACATAATTATACTGTACTTAATCATTTTTGCCCTATTAGCTTTTTCAATATAGTAGAAAAGAGATACTTCAGGCTTCATTTAGCAGCATGTACATCCTTGCCCAAACTGAACAACCCCAGCCTATTAATTTTTGAGTGCAGATATTTCATCTTTTAAAAATAGGTTACATAAAATTATTAAGATAGTTTTTTTTTTTTAATTATAAAAGCATCACTCATTATGTGTGTTGGAGGAAGACTGGTTAATGTCAGTAGTTACTTTTTGGCCTTATCTCGGGGGCTTCTGTCTTTTGCTTATCATCTCTGGGCTGTAGTTGGTGGACCACAGCAGGATGACGTTTGTGTTGAAGCAGGAGAACCAGGTGTGGTGGAGAAGACCTTTAATCCCAGCACTCATGAGGCTAAAGAGATCTCTGTAAGTTGGAGGCCAGATAGTGAGATGCTATTTTAACAACAAAAAAAGGGTGTGTGTGTGTGTGTGTGTGTGTGTGTGTGTGTGTGTGTGTGTGTGTGTGTGTGGTGGGTATTGGGGAGAACACGTGCTCTTGCAGAGAACCTGGGTTACAATCTTAGAACACACACACACGGAGGTCACAACCATAACTCTAGTTCCATGAGACCCAGCATTCTTTTCTGACTTCCAAGGGCACCGAGCACACATGTGGTGCACATATATACATGTTGGCAAAACACTCATACACATAAAGTAACTAAATCTTAAAACAACATAGAGTTGAGTATATTGGCCCTATCTATCCTGCACTTCTCATGGCAGATGTACTTTAAGCTGCAGCCACAATGTCTCTTCCATTGGTTTCCTTCTGTCTGCCATATGGTAGATAATCAGATAATCAGGGCTGTGAGATTAGGGACCTATCGTCCCAAAGGCTTCTTGTTATACCTTAGTCTCGGAGACTTCAGCCCCATAAAAGACCTTTGACGCTGACTTGAAGTAGTTCCAGAGTGTAGATGCCTATATCTCGTGTCAGGAGAAGTTTGTAGACCCCAGGGTGACCTTAGCTTCTACTTACTGAACTGAATTAGTTAGAACCAAACAGCACTGTGAAGGCTTTTTGTTGTTGTTGTTTTGTTTTGGTTTTGGTTTTTGGAGACAGGGTTTCTCTGGGTAGCCCTGGCTGTCCTGGAACTCCCTCTGTGGACCAGGCTGGCCTCAAGCTCACAGAGATCCACCTGCCTAGGCATAGTGTCATATAACTCTGACTGGCCTGGAATTGACTATGTAGTTTGAGGCTGACCTTGAACTCTTAATTCTCCTGTCTCCACCTCCCAAGTGTTGGGATTACAGGCATTCACCACCATGGCCAGTTCTCAGAAAGACTCTCATCTATAACTATCAAAACACAGACCTTCAGAAACTCCACAGAGACCTGCAGAGTCAGGTATAAAGGGCTTGAATTCTTCAGGACAAAGGCCCCCCTTTCAAATAGGTCTCCTGATTAGCTCATCACTACAGGTAGGGGAGAGAGGCTTCATTCGGGGCCCTCTATGAATAACTCAAGCCAGGAAACTCATAGTTAGGGGTCTCTATGCACAACAGACCAGCTCAGTTTCCCTGATTCTGAGCAACTCCACAGATCTCTGGCGTGGACCGGCCCAGGATCTCCCCGCTGCTGTCCCACCCTCTTGGAGCTTGACTATGTCACTTGAATAACTGTCTGCTGTGCTTCAAACTAAGGCCCTGTTTCTCTGTGTTGGGAACAGTCAACCCAGTATTATTTATACGTATTATCCACCACTTGTGGGGATCTACCAAGTCCTAGAATATTTTAGACATTTTACCTCCCTAGCACTGCTTCGGGGAGTAGTGTCATAAAATAATAAATGTATGCAATGGTCTTCAGTACCTGCCTAACATCCTATGACATTTCCTGTGAATTTGAGTTTCATGAAGACAGTGGATTGTCTCATCCCTGCTGTCTTACCAGGGCTTAGTGTCTGGCACATAGTGGCTGCTCAATACATACCTTTCAAATGAATCATACAAGACACTTGCTAGATGGCCCCAATTGTTGCAGATCAGACTTTTAAAAGCTCAGAGCAGCAAGCTAGCCAGGGCACAGTGGGCAGTGAGCAGCAGACCTGCCTCCAGAGCCTCGGGGCATCTTCCCGGCCACTCTGCTGCCTGTCCCAAAGAGGAGGAATGGTTTTAGGCATTAGAAGACCCCTGTCAGCTGGGCTGAGCTCCCAGAAGTTGTGACCTGACTGTTGGGGTACATGGCCTTAGCCGTGTGAACTCCAGTTCACCTGGGTGGTACCATGCCTACCTGGGTCTATTTCTGAAGCCAGGACTGTGTGCTTCCTTCTTTCTGAGGTTTTAAGATGATTTGTCAGCCACAAACCCCCAATTAGCACAGCTTCCGTCCCTGCAGTTGTTTAACCATTTCATGGACCATCATCCTATTGCTTCAGCAGATGCTCTGCCTCCTCTGTTTGTGGTTGATTTCAAAAGTCCATAATTACAGGGAATTTGCCTAGAGGGTAAATCCTAACTGTTCTCAGCACACACACACACACACACACACACACACACACACACACACACAAATGTAACTTAGGTGATGAATACATTACATCACTTGATTGTGGTGACTATCCCATGGTCTATACATATATCAAAGCATCAAGTTATGTTCCTTAACAACAAATAGCAGTTAAAGTCCACATGCTCTTAAAGGAATATAGGGGCTGAAGTGATTGCTCAGTAGTTAAGAGCACTTGCTGCTTCTGCACAAGGCCTGGGTTTGGCTCCTAGTACCTATACTGGTTAGCTTACAACCACCTGTAACTCCAGTTCCAGAAGATCCAGTGTCCTCCTCTAGCCATGATGGGCACCTGCATCCACATACAAACAAGCAGGCACTCATGTTTATATACACATAAGTATAAATAATTAAAAAAATTTAAAGCTCTAAAAGGAATATAGTTCTGGGGAAGTTTTAGTGAATCAAAGTTAGTGTAGTGGAACTCACATCTACATTGGGAGAATGTGCCCAATTATAACTAAATACAGTTTTGTTTGGGTATTTTTGTTGTTGTTGTTTCTTTCAAGACAGGGTTTCTCTGTGTAGCCCTGGCTGTCCTGGACCTCACTCTGTAGACCAGGCTGGCCTCGAACTCACAAGAGATCCACCTGCCTCTGTCTCGCTGAGTGTTGAGATCGACCACGATTGATTTGTTTGTTTATTGTTCAGGCTGGCCTGGAACTTACTCTGTCACTCTGGCAGGCTTCCCATTTGTGGCCCTTGTGCCTTGGCCTCCTTAGTCATTGGACTTACAGGCCACAGCCGCGAAGCCTGACTCCTAATTCAGTCTTAGGATATAAGTCTCGAGGTGGACTCCTCTGCTTCACTGTGGTTTGTGCAACATTTTGCCAGTGTTTAGATAACTAATATGCTTTGCTGATTTTCCAAATTTAATGTGGAAGGGTTTTTTTTTTTATCATCTATATTGAAACCTCTATCCAAAGCATGCTTTGTGAGTAGCCCAACAAAAAACCACAAACTTACTTAAAACATTATGCGATTTTCTTTTCATTTAATAATAACTCAGTTGTGTGGCTCTCAAGCATGAACTTTGTAGATGAAGGCACCATATCACGATGTCAAAAGGCTGGACACCTGCCAGCATTTTGAAATGATATTCAAAGAATCCTATAGTGGTACAAATCACACATTTCCCAACTTTCATCTTGTATTATGTCTGTCTAGGTTTCTGAGACAATAAGTGCCATACCTTCAAACTAGCATTATGTTGACTAGAATGCCACCTCTCCCTGCTGTCCCAGGCCAAGGTCACAGAAACTGAAGGTGTAGAAGAAAACTTTTCCCCTTGTAAGCACTTCCAATGAGTACTCCCATAAGCCAGACTGGGTCCCCTCATGCTGGTCAAGACAATTATAGATTTATGAACTGATAAAAGCGCTTCTCAGCCTTCTTGTATCCTGTGTGTTTGGCATTGATTTTTGCTTGTTTATATACTCAGAAGGACCTGGGAGATAAATATTATATACCTGCCCCAGGCAAAATCATATTAAATTTTTCCCCCAAAGAGCTTACTCCCTTCTAGACTGTCTTGAGATGAAAGCATCCATGGCCAATGTGACAATGGGTCATTTACTTGGGAAGATTTTCCTGACGTCAAACCTAATGCCTTTTCCTTCTGATCTTGTTTGAAAGGTAAAAGGAGTTGAGGGTTCAAAAACCTGTCTTCCCTCTGCTCTGCCAGCTTCAGTTTCTCCTCAGGAGCTGAATAGATGCTCCTATCTGTATAAATACCAGTGTCTTTATGGTACTGGGTGTCAGGAAGGACCAGCCCATTTTCCCTCTCAGGCTTTAGAGAGATGAAGGAAAAAGAACAGACGTGGGTGATGTTTTGCTTCAAGGCTGTCAGGCTGGGACAAATGCTTCAGATACCTGGCAGATGGATTTGCATGCTTGAGGCTGTGGAAAATGATTTTAAATTTATTTCTAATTGCTTTTTAGGTCCATTTCGACCAATTTAAAGAAGCATTAATACTTATCTTGTCTAGAACTCTATCCAGTGAAGAGCACTTTCAGGAGGCAGGTAAGACACTGACGTTTCTTCTCTATATTCCCCCTTTTAAAGGTATGTAGAGATAGGCTGGGGATTTAGCTCAGTGGTAGAGTTTTCGCCTGGTATGCACAAGGCCCTGAGTTCAATCCCTAGCTCTTCCCTCCTCCCCAAAAGAAGTTTGAAAACTTTTCTGGAAGAAAAATGTGAAGACCTTGAAGTATGCGTGTGTAGGATTTGGGACATCTGCTCTTTGTAGACGGAGCCATTATTTCCAGAGACTTCTTTAGATATCATCACAAAAGCCTTGCAGCTGTTAAACACTAAAGTGAGACTTCTCTGCCACAGCAGCACATTATGGAAGAAATAATTGGATTATTCCTAGGCAAGTGTCAGATGGTGTAGCAGTAATTCATTCTTGGATGGAGCGGAGTAAAGCTGAATGGTAGCTCCTTCAGCCTTACTTCCTGTGTCTGTGTGAGCATATGATTTGGGGGAAAGTTTCCTGAAAGAAGAAATGTGGCCAGCAAGAAAGAATTCTATGTGGCCCCACTGAGCAGAAAACCCTCTACTTGAGACATGACCACATGACAGTGTGATGCTGTCTGTGTGATCGACCCCCCCCCCACACACACTCTCAAGTGCATCTATATTTCTAGCACCGGGAAGAATCCTTAGCATTAGTGAATATTAAGTAACTGTCATGAAAGAAGAATAAATGTTGTACCTCACTGTTTTTTTAAAAGAGTACCATATATTGTATGATATATAGTTATATATCTCAAAAGAGAAAAGTATTGTCAAATATGACCTAAAGTGTTATTGATGATAAAATATATTCTGATTTAAGTATGTTCAAATCTGGCACTGGTGTATGCATGTCTTAAAAATCAAAGAAATATGGTAAGTATTTGAGGGAAATTCTAAAGTGTAGAAACGTGTTCACGTGTAGAGGACTATGACGTCATTTGATTGACATGGGCCAGGGATAAGGGCTGACTGGAACGGAGCATCAGGAAATTTGGAGGGTGCTGTAACTTCTGTCTTTTGTAATGAGAGTACACATGAGGGGCCTGCTCCTCGAGTTGTGCTGTGTTGGAGCCCAGCAATCAGCAGAGCTGCGGGGTGGCGGTGAGCTTGGGAACTGCCAGCGAGTCAAGCTGTCAGAGCTAGCTGCTGATGGCGGCTTCATTACTACTTGTGGGCTACACTACTGCGCAGGCAGAGGCCATCATCTGGACCAGTCTTTCAGGACCACACAGAGAAGGCGTTTTTATTGTCTCATCATGTGGTTACAGAACTGTCCCCAAACCAGTGTACTCCAACAATAAGAGCGCTGTGGACAGGACAGCATTTCAGCCAGTGTGTCAATGATGCTATTAACCCTTGTCCTAGCAGGGTACATACAGATCCAGAATGGAGCCAGTGCCTTGAGTGTTTTATCTACTCGGAAGCATGGGCTGTGGCCCACGACTCCCACACTCCCTGCTCTGTCTATCATTGGCCCAGCCTCTGTCTTCCTGGTCCCTCCAGTTGCTCATGGCTCTCAAGACATTCTTTGCACCAAAATATGCTCCCCAACCATGTGAAATCTGATTCTTCGACCCACTCAGACTGACTGGTTCATGTGTGTAGAGACAGAAGGGTCGGGACTCAAGTGTAGTGTAGCAGACTGAGTTCACCCCTACCTCTCCCTTCATGATCATTACCATCCCTTCAAAGATACGCTGCAGCATTTATAGCTGGAAAGAGCTCTGCCATTTTACAAAAAGCCAAATGGAGGCGTAATGGAGGGCAGAGCCCAAGTGAAGTCTTGTGAGTAAATGGCAGGGGAAGGCGTTAATACTGTGTCACTACCTACACCGGTATGGAACCTAATTTTGAGTACTTTTTTAAAGATTTACTTATTTTTATTTTATGTTATGTGCGTCTGCTTGCACGTATGTGTGTGTCCCTCATGTGTAACCAGTGCCCGAAGAAGTCAGAAAAGGGCATCCGATCCCCTGGAATTCGAGTTACAGGCCATTGTGAGCCACCATGTGGGGGCTAGCAACCCAACTCCAGTCCTCTGCAGGAGCAGCAAGTGCTCTTAACTGCTGAGTTATCTCTCCAGCCCCCAGTTTAAAGACTTTTAACCTCCAGGTGGATGAGCAGGCCCTCAGTGTGTGCGGCTGGTCTCAGAGTCTGCCAAGGGCTCCAAGGTAACAGGAGGGAGTGGACTGCAGCAATTTATGCCCGGCAGTCGGGCGGAGCGTCTGTGTCCTTGCATGCAGCGTTGGGCTGCTCGGAACTTAATGCCTCCCTCACCACGTGGACCTTCACTGTGGTGTGTTCATCACACCTTTCGACTCCTGGTGGACTTTGAGAGAAAAGGCAAAACCAGGAGGAGACTAAAAAGACAGGGCTGTGGTGTGCAGGCTGAGAAACCAAGGGTCATGAAGTGGTAGCCGTAAGATTCCTATAAGACAAAGCATCCTGCGTCTGTATTAGACGGGTGTTCTAGAGGAACAGGGCAAAAGGAATGTGTATATACATGTGCATACAGAAATACTGCTTATAAAATGGAGTTTCCTGGCTTGGCTTACATGATGGTGCCGGTCCAACCCCACATTGGCTGTCTGCCTGCTAGAGAGGCAAGCACCAGGGAGCCAGCCCAGCGGTCCCCAGTTAGCACTGAAAACCCAGAAGTGCCCACCCCTGGAGACTCACTGGTAATGGGTACCCTTGAAAGGCCAAGCATACTGGAGTCTGACATCTGTGGAGGAGAGCAGCAACAGACTTAGACTCACTGGCTCATAGAGAAGGGACAGAGGGTGTCACACACATGCTCAGCTCTTTCACCAGACTTCTTTTGAATCCTGGCCACTCTTGGAAGGAACAGCACAGCCCACATTGAGGGTGAAGTCCACTCCCCATCGCGCTCTCCCACGTCAGTCCTCTCTAGGAATGCTCCCACAGACACACAAGGGTGTTTCATCAGTCACAGACATTTCTGAATCCACTCAGGTTGACAGCCCAACCAACCGTTGTAGTACCCGACCAAGCGACAAGTCTCAAAATGTCTTCTTGATTTGATGCCGAGAACCTGGAGCCGAAAAGTACTTCAGCCTCTTCAATGGTGTGACCTCATACATCACACCTTTATGGTCATTGACCAGCTGGTATCTAAAAGTGGTTGGAACTCTTTCAGCTCTAAGGGTCACTTATATTGTCTCCTAATGCCTGAATGGCATTATTTTAATCTGTGGGGAAAGCCGCAAACACTAGCTTTCTCTCCGTGTAAGATTCTACTTAACATAAATTGACACCGTAGAGTTCTTCTGAAGGGCAGACGCTCACTGTATTTCATGCTGTCTGTCTTCTAATAGAAGGTAGTTGCACATAAATAATACAAAGCAAAGCTCTAAGGGGATTTGAGAGGATACAGAATTAAGTCGTTATTTTTAACTTCGTAGTCTTGGGCTCTGCCCTTTATAACTTCTCTTGTGTGAGTTTTAGCATCTTTATAACTCCGACTTTTGTAATTCTAGGACTGTAAGAGTTTTTCCTGTCAAAAGCAGTAACAATAGAGACACTGAAATTTACATGAGGACAGGACCATGGACTGTACATGGTAGGGTGTCCTTGGTAGCGTCCAGCCTAATTAACAGTGACAGTGGTGGACTCCCTCATAGCTGCATGTGCTGTTTAATGTTTAAGTCATGTTTCTGGAATAAGAGAGGGGCAACAACTTATTAACTATTTATTCAGTTTGTAATGGCTTTGGATTGCTGGGTTTTGTTTTTTTTTTTTTTTTTGTAGTGGAAATGCTGGTCCAGCACTGTAATGCATGGTGTCAACATGCTCCTGGCTTCAGTCTCTAGAGATTTTGCCTTTCTTTGATGCATCTTCCTCTAGGTTTCTGTTGTGGAGTACATGTTAACATAACGCAAGAAACCCACTGACAATGCCTTGCCTTTGTTGACGGGAGGGGGAGAGCTAGTCTGGAAGAGCCAATTCACTAGGAAAACAGGATGAGGCATTGTTCTGGCAGGTGGTGATTTCTGTTCCAGAACTCTTAACTTCCGAGAGCCGTTCCATTTAATAGTAGTTGTTTTCCTTGTTTTTCAAAAAGCCATAAGTGCCATAAACATGCCCTTTTATTCACTTAGCAAGCACACAGTAGAGTGGGCTCCTTGGGCATTGGGCTAGATCCTGATTCCCAGTGACCAAAGACGTGTTTGCTACTACATACAGACATGCTGGGCCAATCTCTGGAGTCTAGCTGCAGACTTGGTAAATCGTCAGACATATAGCTCAAGAGGCTTGTCTGTGCCCCCTCTTTGCCTAAGACAGGAACATAGGCTCTCATCTTCTGATGTCAGTAGCATGCTGATTGTAAGAATCAGACGTTTTCTCCAAACCACCATCAAAATCAACCATAGAAGTGGGTGCTAGAGAGTTTGAATCTGGGCACGGTGGTGCACGCCTGTCATCTCAGCTTGTGGAAAGCTGAGGTAGGAGGATCACGGGTTCAAGGTCAACCTGGGCTATCTCAACAGTGAGATCCCAACTTAAACAAAAAAAGAAGGTGTTTGCAAGTTGTGAAACTGGAAACACCTGTGCCTACTGGTGGTCAGGTAAAAGGATAGAACCTTTGCTGTGAGCTGTAATGATGCTCTTGGCTAACCAATGCATGCCTCTCTCAGATTTTATGACATAAATAATCGTGAATGTGCACAACAATGTGTAGAGAAGGATACTCACTTTGAATAGTGTGTGTGTGTGTGTGTGTGTGTGTGTGTGTGTGTGTGTGTGTGTGTGTGTGTGGTCGAGTAAAAAAACGTTGGCAGCATGTCAGTAGGCAAATTGTGGCTTATGTGTATAATCAGGGACTAAGCAGTTATTAAAATGCCATAGAGGGTTGCTTATTGTTCAGATTATTTTACTAAGGATAAAAGACAACCTTTTAAAAATCCATGCAATGTCCGACAAATACTCATGCTACTTAAAGTTAGTAAATAGGATGCTGAGAATCTTGACGATGAAATAAGGTACTTGATACTGGTGTCTTTTATTTCAATTGTAGTGAGTGTGGAAGAGGCTTCCACACGAGACATGAAGTCTTAGAGAGTTGTGTATTGCTCTCACAACAGCCTGTCCATGAAGGGAAAAGCAGCTAAGAGGGAAGAGAAAATCAGGATACGATCAAGATCAGGGCGGCTCTGGTTTCTGAGATGAACTGTCTTTTTGTATATTTATCACTAACGTGACGTGTTAGAAAAAAAAACAAGGCTGAGGAAATGTGCTGTGATTTGGAGGTTGGGACATTCCTCCTGACTGCTCCTTCAGGTCCCCACTGCTGGTCTGGGCACCTTTTCCTACGCTGATGGCTTTGGCTGCCAGCAGCTCCACAGCAGCCTGGGTGGAAGGGCTGCTAGACAGGACCATGACCTTGCTCCACAGACACTCATATTTTCCCTCCTTTAATAAGGAAATGAAACCTTCGTGAAGTTAAGGACTCCTAACCCCCAAGATCCTGGTGGGGTATCTTACCCCAGGTCCACTTGGTTCTAATGCCCACGTCCTTCCCATAAAGCATAGATGCCTCAGAAAGTGTCACAGTCTAGACAGATAGGGAATTCTTTGTTTGTTTTTTGTTGTTGTTTATTTGTTTTTGTTGTTGTTTTTTGTTTTTCAAGACAGGGTTTCTCTGTGTAGTTTTGATACCTGTCCTGGATCTTGCTCTGTTGACCAGGCTGGCCTTGAACTCACAGATATCCACCTGGCTCTGCCTCCCGAGTACTGGGATTAAAGGTGTGCGCCACCACCGCCTGGCCCAGATAGGGAATTCTAACATACAAAGATGCTTTTAGGAAAATGTGACTGGTCATTGTTAAATTGGGAGCTGCAGTCAGTATGAGGTACACAGTAGCAAAGGAGAAAAGATACCATGAAAAGTTGTGCCAAGAAGTCCCTTGAAAGACATTCTTTGAGCTGAACCTTAAGCAACTGGGAAGATTCAGTCAGGGAGACGTGGCTGCTTTCTTCTGCAAAGTGTCCGCAGATGCAGAGCCTGCTCATAGGCCATGCGGTCAGTCCTCATAGCAAAGCCCGGGAAGGTGTGTAGTTGTTGTTGGTACAGATCTCTTCCTGTCCACTGGTCCTTGACTGCCCTAAGTCTGAGATAGACTGTAGAGCTGGCCCAGTCAGCCGGGGGCATCCCACACCACCCTCCTCCACTGTCTTCAGCAAGCTTTCTCCTCAGAGCCTTCTAGATCCAGCAGAGCTGGCCAGAACCTCCGTCCTCCTGCAAGGAACATCTCCTAGCTGGATAAGGACTGAGGTGGACACTGCTCCTAGAATTCTGTCACTGCCTCCAGGGAAGGCCTGAGCAAGACCAGTGCAGTGAGACTCCAAGAGAGAGGAGTCGGTGGAGAATGAGGTACCAGTGTTCCGAGACCTGAGAGCAGCTAACGTGGAAAGGGCGTGTGGGATGGTCAGGCCGCCTAGCTGATGATGTCTTTTCTGGAAAGCAGAAGACATAATCACGAGGCTTCTGATGAGGTCTTTCCGTGCTGCTCATCGTCTCCTGTCCTTTCTTCTCTTCCTCGTTTCTGAGCCACACCCCTGCACACCCTTCCCCGCCCACTGTCCTGACCCAGTCAACCCTCCTCCCCTTTTCCTTGGTCCCCTCTTCTCTTACCTCTTGCTCTCTTCCATCTAAGTCATTCGCTCCTCTTCCATCTCCATGTCCCTCTATGCTGCCATAGTCTTCCTCCACCTTCCTTCTCCACCTGACCCCCCCCGCCCCCGGTCTGTCTGTCTGTCTGTTTTTGCACTCTAGCTTGCTTAGCTTGGTTGCTCTTGGAGTCTAGCCCTTTGCCTTGCTCGTATTTAGACTCAGTTGTGGTCCTACACCTCTCAAAGCCTTCTAGCCCTGGGAGAGGGCAGGATGGGAGTGGTGTGATGCAGGTCAGACCGTGCAGTAAGGGGCTGCACAGCTGGACCACATGTCCTCACGGGCTGCCTTTTCCCAAAAAAGCTTACTGGGGCTGTTTGTCGTAAGATTCACATGCAGTTCATCTGTTATCCTTTCTTATTTTCAAGCTGAGTTCAAGAATTCTGTGAGCTGAACAAAAATGCATTTGAAGGGCCTCCACTAGCACCCCACCCTTCCCTCTGGAGTCTTAGAAAGGGGGCTGTGGAGACTGATTCTAAAATCCTGTCCCTGCCTCCAGAGAGGGCTGGGAAAAGGCCCACTGAGCGGATGCACCTGATAGAGAAACTCCCTGAGAGAGGCATCGTCGGGGACCGAGGTGCCAGCGTTCCTGGTGTCTCTAGGAGATGCTGTCCTTGGCTCACTAAAGGGTCAGGAAGGGAGACAGGAAGTAAGGGTCTTCAGGAGCCATTCCAGAAGAACGTTGGACCTATAATGGCCGGGCTTTCTTCTTCATCCTTGGAAATAGTCTAAGGCTATTCAGAAAAGTTTGATTTAAAACATAATTTAAAAATAAAGTCCATCATATCCCTCAGCGGTCATGAGATAATCCTTAGATGTCCAGTAAATATGAGGGGGAGGACTCTGCCTCACTCGAGGGCATTTCTGAAACCGTTTAAGTTCTCCGTTGTGCGTGGGTGTCATTTGGGTCCTGAGCTTGTGTCTGTGCACAGAGAGCTTTGCATGATGAAGTCTCCATTAGGCTTCTGGGTAGCCATCCAAGCTCCCTGCAGGGCTTCAGTGCTCTTGGCTGTTGACCAATCATGCAGTGGGTTTGGGATGGGTGTTCCAGCCACACACAGGAGGTAGCAGTCCAGTTTTAGGAGGGCGAGAGAGTGAGCCAGACACAGGGCTGCTCCTCATGCTGCCGGGCGGTGCTGAGGAGTCCGGCTTGTTCTCTTCCTGCGCCTGGTGCATCCACTGGGGTACCATGGTCTGCGGCACTGTACTTCAGTTTTAGTTTTACTGTGAGTGCTGGGCCTTCTGGTCACATGTCATCCATGCACCTGTCACATCTCTGAAGCGTCTCTTCTTGGGACAGAAGAGCTACAGAATAAAGACAAAGCCTATGTGCTTTGTTGGCCTGCTAAGAGGGAAAGAAACGAGCGGTTTATTTTTTTCTTTACATTTTGAATTCCCTGCTTAACATCTTTTTTTTTTTTTTTTTTTTTTTTTTTTTTTTTTTTTTTTTTTTTTTTTTTTGGTTCTTCGAGACAGGGTTTCTCTGTGTAGCTTTTAGCTTTGCGCCTTTCCTGGAACTCACTCAGTAGACCAGGCTGGCCTCGAACTCACAGAGATCTGCCTGCCTCTGCCTCCCGTGTGCTGGGATTAAAGGCGTGCGCCACCACTGCCCGGCTTAACATCTTTTTTCCCTCCCTGCTTTGTAGAGCCTGTGAGTGTCCCCACCTTACTCTAGCATCTTTAGAGGCTTGAATCCCGGTTTCTCTTTAGTCCTCTACTTCTGACTGGGTGCTTGGTTTATGGAGTAAAACAAACATCTGAAGTAGGCCAGGTAGGACCGCCTCCAAGCCGTGTCCTTTACCTGAGCTTTCCTAGGCTGGAGGAGACCCCTCAAGAGGGACCAGGCTTGTTTGCTTTTCTGATGCCTGCTCTTATTTTATTGTCTCATTCTGTGATTTCTTTACTTAGTGTATGGTGTGTGCATATTCACAGGTGTGTGCATGTGGAGGCCAGAGGTTGTTACTCTGTCACTCCCTATCTTATTACCCCCCCCCCCCCCATACACACACACCTTTGGTTTGGTTTTTCAAGACAGGCTTTCTCTGGGTAGCCCTGGCTGTCCTGGATCTCGCTCTGTAGACCAGGCTGGCCTCGAACTCACAGAGATCCGCCTACCTCTGCCTCCCAAGTGCTGGGATTAAAGGGATGCGCCACCACCCGCCTGGCCCTACCTGATTTTTTTGAGATAGGGTCTCTCACTGAACCTGGCGCAGTTCCTTCAGAGGGGCATAGCTCTGAAAAGCTAGACTGGCTGGCGCAAAGCTGCAGGACCCTCTACAGGACCCTTTGCTGCCACGCTACCTGGAGCTGGGATTGTAGGTCCGGCTTTGATGTGGGTGCTGACAATCCAAGCCTGGGTCCTCACCCTTGTGCAGCTGGCACTTATCATGAGCCATTTCCCCCAACTCATCCCCCTCTCCCATTTTATTTTTATGCTTGATACCAAATAGTAGAAATGGGAAAGAAGATCGAGTGACTTGTGAGTATCCTTTGAAGGAGCTAATCTCCAGAGACAGGCTAGTCCTTCATGCCTCCTTTGACATCTCTCCTTGGTGCTCTGGCCTATGCTGAGGGAAGCCCTGAGGTGTAAACAGTTTTGTTTCTCCATAAACCAAAGGACCCCATGTTATCTGGCATCAGTAAAATTGTTCCAGAATGAAACCCTGGGAAGCTGTCACTTGTGGGTATACTCCCCAAGTAAATCAACTTCTCCCCAGGTTGGCAGTTTCTTCCATTAGATGTGCTAAGGGCAGACACTGCATTTTTCAACTTGAGTGTCTGAGGTTATCTTAAAGTCCCACAGTGACTGCCTGTTTGGATGCTACTGTTAACTCGGAAGCCCAGTTGGCATCACTGGAGAGAATCAGAATTCTCAAATTCTCACCACAGCCAAGGCTGTCAACCGTGAACCTTCAACCAGGTTCTCCCTGGACCTTCTTACTCACGGGGTCTCTCCTCCCCTCATAGACACTCAATGATGCTGATGTGCTGAGTAGAACAGGGATGTGTGAGCACATGATTCTAAGGGGTAACAATTTCTAACTGCTGTAGTGGGCCTAATTTTTATTGGTCACATGGATAGTTTAGGAAACTCTGACAAGGAATTCTTAGTAATCCACCTTTCTTATGTACATGCTAACATCGTCATTCTAGTAAGATTTTAGGGACTGGAAACATACACACACATGGGCTGATTATATATGTGTATATATGTATATACATATGTATACACGGACACATATAGAGAGTCTATAGAAGATACTAACTTAAATTTTGCTTGCAGTTGATTATTATAATAAAATATAATTTAAGAGGTTTTAAAGTTCTTGAAATTAAGTAAATAACCCCCCCCCATCAACGGCATTTCCCAGCAGTTCACAATTGGTCACCTTTTTGTTTAGGAGGAGAGCTGCTTAGGTTCCAGCAACACTCTCTACCATCACAGACGGGAGAGTTAATAGTATGTAGTCAGGGGGTCACTTCGCCCACAGGTGAGTTTAGGAACACCATCTCCAGTGGAGTCTGCAGAGACTGTTGCTTCCCCTTTCCATTTTAAATTTTAGGAACAGTGCAGCACTCAGTAAGAACTCCTTTGCCTGTTCTAGCCCCAGCTACACCTCATTCTCATATTTGGAAAGTCCTGGGTTATGTTTTCCTTTTCATCCTTTCTAAGCCCTCATAGTCCCTAATGGTGTATCCTGTTGTCTGCCGCTAAAATTTAAGAACATCTAATAAATTAAGGATGCTTCTGCATTGCTTCCTGTCTGACCAGCACCTGTGGGTGTCAGCTGCCAACAAGTAGCTCGAGTGTCTGAGCCGCTCCTGAATAAGCACGGGCTGACACACTCACTTCTGATGAAAGGTACCTTCAAGTATGCATGCCATTTTCAGTACGAATTTTGCGTGCTTAAACACTTCCTGTAAGAGAATTGCTCCATCTAATAAATGACTTGGCTGGGACTTATAAAGAGCTGTATATTAATATCCCTGGAAATTGTATAGCTATCATAAATACTTCACTCTTAGCTTTCCTGAGCATTTCAGAATGCTCCTAGCTGCATCTGTGAGCATCACAAAATCTGAGTTTTTGCTCAAGGAAGGGCACAGGGGGAAAGTAGACAGGTAAACAGCATCATCTGCCTTCCCAGAGATGCTGAAGTAAGAGTCCACCAACCCAACCATGCTTCCACTGAGAGTAAAAGAAAGGTTTTATTCCTTCAGCTCATATCTATCCAATCACCCATGCTTGCCCTGATGATCTATGTACACACCTCATTTAAACCACTTCTGTCTGAGTTCTGAAATGTGCTTAGACTGCCGTGTTCAAACAGGACCCAGAGTGTGTCCTCCAGAGGGTCAGTGCATCTGTAGGGACAGACAGTCAGGCCACAGAGAGCAAATCACGGCCAGTCTTTTGTATTTTAATAGAATATTTTATTCCCTCCTACTTTGCTAAGTGCTTACCACTCTTGAGGATGGCATTTGAGCAGAGTGAAGTATTTATCTTTATTGCTTTAAAGCCTTCAGAATAGAGCATGAGGGGACTGTTGGTGGAGGTGAGTGAGGAGCCTGCTGGTGGAGGAGGTGAGTGAGGGGCCTGCTGGTGGAGGTGGCTGTGGAGGAGGCCATGGCTGTGGCAGCAGTAGAGGTGGGGGTTGTAGACATGATTCTTGGCGGGTGGGTTGGCGGTGGTGAAGGTGTTAATTGTTGAACTTAAGAAGTGTCACTCCGGAACACCAGCGTTTTTCAGGGTTGGAGATGACTCTACCCTGGGCACACCCCTTTTTATTTATACATCACTGACATTGAAAACAAAGGAGGCAGGATGCCATTTTTCTTTTCTTTGTGTGTGTGTGTGTGTTCGTTGTTTGTTTCAAGACAGGATTTCTCTCTGTAAGAGCCCCAGCTGTCCTGGAACTAGCCCTGTAGACCAGGCTGGACTTGAACTCACAGAGATCCACCTGCCTCTGCCTCCCAAGTACTGGGATTAAAGGCATGCGCCATCACCACCCGGCTATACCATTTTTCTTAATGCGGCTTTCCACTTACTATTTTATTCCACAGCTTTTAATTTTATAATTTTATAATGAAATCTTGATGCCAGGTTTCACAGAAGTGAGGAGCTCATCTGGTAGACCAGAACGTAGAACAGTTAACAAAGGGGTCCCTGAGGTAAGGGGGGAGGGACTCATACTGATTGGTGTGGACACTAACTGTTCAGAACCGCACAAGGTCCGGGACTTACCACCAGGTGTCTCTTGGTCAGATATTTTTTTTCTCTTCCTCAACTTCTTTTGCCTTCCCACACTTATAGCCGCCAGCTTAATAAACAGAAAACCAAATGTCATCAACTCCTGTACCCCCTTTTTGGATAAGGAGTTCCCTGTAGCCCCAGCTGACCCTGAACTCACCGTGTGTGACTGAGAATGACTGAGCTTCGGGACTTCCAGTCTCTACTTCCCGAGGCAGTGTTACTGGCCTACGATCATATCCAGTTCACAGGGTTCTGGGGAATCGAACCCCGGACCTTGTGATTTCTAGGCGGGTGCTCTACCAATCGAGCTACATCCCCAGCCCACCTGGTCTTAGTCTGCGCTTTTGAACCAATTTCCTTTCTACCATCATTGTTTCTGCAACTTGCAGATACATAGATGCAGGTACTCCGGACCATCAGAAGTAGAAACTGCTCTGCATCCAACCCCAGGACTCCCCCGCACCCGCGGCCACCACAGCCGGCCCACAGGGTTTATACAAGAGGCTGTGTCCCACGAGTGTCATCTTGGGGCTGCTTCTCATGTAACGCGGCCTTAACCCTTGTCTCCCTGTCCAGACTGCTCACTAGAGGCTCAGCCCAAATATGTCAGAGGTGGGAAGCGGTACGGACGACGGTCTCTACCCGAGTTTCAAGAGTCCGTGGAAGAGTTCGCAGAGGTGACGCTGCTCGAGCCACTGGATGAAGAAGCAAAGCCGTCACACATCCCAGCTGGCGACTGCAGCGAGGTAAGGACCTTCGTCGCAGTCACAGGACTCAGGCACAGTCGTCGAGCGGGGATGTGAGCGCTCTGTAGCCCGAGACCGAAGTTAGGCGTTCACCGTGCGGTCGGCTCTGCTCGGATATGGCGCCGAGCTGATCTTCCCTCTTGTGCCTCTCCAACATAGGTGCTAATCTTCCAGTTTAAGTGTTTTCACTCGCTCTCAGTCTTTGGAAAGTTGATATGTCTGTGCCTTGTTATGTGTGTATACCTAGATTTCAGTTATTTTTATATTGTCTGTTATTCTGGCTTTCCTTGCAATGATATCTTTCCCCCACTTTGCGCTCCCGCTCCCCTTTTGTTTCCCCAGTGATTTAAAAAGTTAACCAGGGGCTGGGGAGATAGCACGGCGGGTAAGAACACTTGCTGCGTAAGCTTGAGGACCTGAGTTCAAATCCCCAGAACCCATGTAAAAAGCTGGGTGTGATCACACACACGCCACTGGCTTGGGAGTAGGGTAGAGGCAGGAAGCCCCATGGTGGGGGCGGTAGGAGGATAGGAAGGAAGTTGGAGAAAGAAGACAATAAGACTGTAGTGGTCAGCCTCGTGCCAAGTTGAGACAATGACCCTGTCTCGAGGGAGTAAGATAGAAAATGCTAAGAGAGGACACCCAACATCCCCTTCTGACTTCACCAGAGGCACGGGTACAAACATCCATGCACACACATGTGCGCATATACCACCCATACATACACCTCACATACCTACATGTACATAAATTAAAAAATATATATCTCTAACTAAATGTTTCACTGTTTTCACCCTCAAACAATGAAGCAGTTTCCATGATAGAAGAATGGGGGTCATATTGTTGCAACTTTTTTTTCAATTTTTTAAAAAAGATTTATTTATTTTATGTGTATGAATATTTTGCCTGCTTTTATGGCTGTGCACCTTGTGCATGCCTGTTGCCTGGAGAGGTCAGAAGAAGGCATCAAACACTCCAGAACTGGATTTACAGATGGTTGTGAGCTGTCGTGTGGGTGCTGGGACTTGAACCTGGGTCCTCTACAAGAGCAGCCGGTCCTCTTAATTTCAGGGCCATCTCTCTAGCCCCATGTTTTGATGTTTTAAAAGAGCCTGCATCTTATCTTTTGGGATGTGATAGACGAGCTCATGTACTTGGTTCTTGCTTCAAAGCACGGGCTAGGGCCAGGGCTTGGCATGTGCCGGCGTTTTCCCCCTTCCTTGGGCCTGTCACACCCAGGTGCAGCTCGGCTTACACGCTGGCTCCCCTGTCTCCTCAGTGCCCTTCTTTTCGTTCTGCACACCATTGTAATCTGCCAGTGAGGGAGCAGCAGCAACATTTTCTTTAGTCTTTCTTTATGGCTCATTTGCCAGCATCCCATTTATAGAACATGATCAAGAATGCCTTGCTGAGCAAGCTTTAAATATTTCTTGCAAATCTCAGCTCAGATTGGAGCTGTAAATATTCCAGACATGAACGTGAGCTGGAAAAGAGACAAAGAACCTCCACTTTCTGGAAGGTTCTGCAGACTGCAGGCTGACTGGGCGTGTGTGTGTGCATGTGTCTGTGTGTTCATGGGTTTTTAGCATCCACGTTACTAAAATCTATAGGAGACTTGCTCCCAAGGATGTCCTCAGCAATCAAACATCTGTCCTCAACATCCTAAAGCACCGACAAGCCCAGCCTAAAGGTGACTAGGACAAGCCCATGTGTGGGGAAGAAATGAAGCAGGCAATAAACACTGAAAAGTACAAGGGGGTACATACAGTCTGCCAAACACCTTTGCCCCTCAATAAATAAGTGAATGAATGAATGAATCAAAGGATGCCTATTCACACCCTAGGAATGAAGATCTAGTGGCAGAAACGTAAGGAAAAAGAAAAGAAAAACAGTCAGAGGAGAGACAAGAAGCTTACAGAAATGGAGAAAGAGCACTGTGGGTGGCGTGTGGCCACTAACGATGCAGGGAAGGCGAGCCTGGCTTAGGACCTGCTGGTGCCCCAGGCAGGTCGGCCTAGGGCAGACGCACTGGCCATCTCAAACACTCAGTTCAGTAGTCCCTTCCTTTTTCGGTCCCTTGGAAACATTCAGACAGGGACCTTTGCTTAGGAGAACACACATGCTCACATGCACAAGCATTTTGCCTAGACAGTTTTAAGAGGGCGAGAACCTGTACACGTTGTGCAGTTGGATATTCACAACACCGTGTTTTCCTTGCTGTTGGAGAGGGTGTCCTCTTACTATGTAAAATCTGTTTCATTGTAAGTCTGGGCGATATGAAATTTAATTGAGATATACATCTTGAAAAAAGAGTCCCGACGCCTTAGGAGGTAAGCTTAATTATTTGGAGACCCTTTTTAAGTCTAATATCTTATCTTTTGAACTGGTGTCAAGATATTATTACATGGTGCTAAGAAACCCAATGATTGTTTATTTTTCACACAATAGTTTCCACTTACTCTCCAGGGATACCCAGAAAGCCTCTGAGCAGCTCAGCTGTTTCTGGCAGTTTATTTCTTGCATCTTTATTAGCTCAGTTACCAACTCATTGGGTAACTTACTCTACTGGGGTGGCTGTTTTAAAAAGTGAGCCTTCGGTTTCATATGTAAGTAAACACGAGTTGAAGCCTGAGGCAGGAGAAACCTTGCTGTTTGCAGAGGATGTCATGGAGAGATCACCTCACCCCGGTGTGCTACAGCTTCCTGCAAATCCTCTGGAAGCCTCAGTTAGGGCCTTTAATGCTACGGTCAGAATATGCCCTGTTCACCACCCTCTAAAAGAGCTGCAGACAGAGGCCTGGAAAGAGACCTGTCTCTGATCTCTGCTCCCAGCAGAGACTCTGCCCACTGTCACAGTCTGCTGTATCCCACACCAAAACATCTACAAGGGTACCGGATGACACTGTCTTGCCTTGCCTGTTGAAATTTTGCCACAACTGTTTCTTGCCTAAAAAATAATCTGAGTTGGCCCTGCCATTTTTTTTCCCTCCCATTACTGTAGATCAAACCCAAAGCCTTGGTCATGCTAAACAAGTGATCTTCCACTCAGCCCCCAATCCTGTGGTTTTTTTTTTTTTTTTTTTTAATGAATTTATCTCTTCCAGGTTTGGATATTCCTATTGGGGTTCAAAGGGCAAACCCCAGCTTTGTGCAGCTGAGACCTGTCGCAGGCTTTCTTTTGGTCCACCAAACAGCTCCCAAATCATGACACGGAAACTTATTGTTAGTTATAAATGCTCAGCCTTAGCTTAGGCTCATTTCTTGCTAGCTCTTATAACTTAAATTAACCTGTTTCTCTTCATCTACATTTTGCCTTGGGGCTTTTTGCCTTTCTTTCCTTCTGTATGTCCTATTCTGAGTCTCACTGATTGATGGCTGTCTGACTGCCTGGCCCCTGGACATCTCCCTTTCTTTCTCCCTCATTCTCTCCTCTTGTTCTCCCTCAAGCCTAGAGTCCTCTTCCTACTTATTCTCTCTGCCAGCCAGCCCTTCCTATTCTTCTACTGTCTGCCTATTGGCCATTCAGCCTTTTATTAGACCAATCAGGTGCCTTAGGCAGGCAAGATGAAACAGCAACATATCTTTACATAGTTAAACAAATGTTAACAACATCAACAAATGTAACACACCTTTCCATAGTTAAAGTAAAATTCCACAACATAAACAAATGGTAATGCATCTTTACATCATTAAACAAATGCAGCATAAAGAAATGTAACACATCTTTACATAGTTAAAGTAACATTCCACAACAGCGACGCTGGCTGAGGTCTAACTCTTACAGGCTGTCTTCACTGGGGCAGACAGTCCTGTGGTATAATTTTATGAGCATGCCACTCTCGTGTCCACATAGTGTCCCTGTTTGCTGGTCGTCTCTGCTTTAGCCTCAGCAGTTGAAAGCTACCTGTCGAAGAGGCTTGTTCTAGAATCATTGTCCTTTCTGCAGAAGCAGCTCATGACTCCAAAGGGCTGAAGAGGTGAAGAAGGTATTTCTTGTTTGGGGAGTCCCTCAGCCAGAGAGTGTGAGGAGGAAAGTCTCCCTGATTGATGAGAGAGTCCGAATCTGTCAGAGTCACTTTACTGTTCTGTTTCTTTCTCTTTTCTTGTCACCTAAGAACCTAATGTTTCATGTCTTTGGAGGTGTTGAGAATCTAGTCTTTGGGATCATTCATCATCACAGGGATACCAGGCAATACAGAAGGGGAGAGCCTGGGGCTGGGCCTCCCCTGGTGTGAATGTCAGGTGGGGAACTGGAGACAGACTTAGGTTTGCAAAACGGGATGCTTAGCTGGCTTTATAGGTCTGCCATTTCTCCTGCCCTCCATGGGTCTGTTCTCCACCCCCCTCCCTCAAAAAAAGTGGCTTTAGAGTTTCTCCATGAAGACGATAAAAAGATCAGAAACCTGTTATCAGGAGGTGAGCAGAAGAAGGTCTGGCTGTACTCCCCAACAGGAAACTAATTTTAGCTCCAGGTTGAGTCAAATCATGATTTTACTGAGGTCCTGTGGAGGCGTGGGTGGTGGGATGGAAGTCCCACTCACCTATCAAAGCTGTCCCCAGGTGGCTCATTTCCCACTAGGAACTCGCCCTCTCAGGACACATGAGCAAGCTGTATCTGAAAAAGTAAAGTAAGAGGTCATCTCTGCCCTCTGGGGTTATTCAGTCAAAGGGCAGGCTGCAGGCTGACGCTTCCACACTAAGGCTGTCATTTCTGGGCTGAGGGGGTGGGGGGAGTGGTAGTTCGTGCTGTCTTTTATTCTATCATCGTTTGAGAGCTTCTCCCACAAGCGTAACCCAAACTATTGGTGCTCCTCAGCAGTGCTTCTCTGCGGTCCACCTGTAACTCCACCTTCCCTCATACTCATGGAAATAGCCACAAATGTAGATAAGTGTTAGCCACTTAGCAAGGCTATTATAGAGACTGCTCTGAAGCCCCTAAATTTATATTTAATGTAAGCCCCGTGTGAAGCTTCAAGCTGCATTAGGCACCAGCAACTTGCCTCTCAGGTAGGCGCTGCTCACAGCACACCTTTGTTGTGAGCCGGGGGTGAGGGCCCACAAGGTCACAGGCCATAGCTGCTTGCACAGAACGTGTGAAAATAAACTTTGTTGAGGCTGGAGAGACGGCTCAGTGGGTAAAAGAACTGGCTGCTCTTCCAGAGGATCCAGGTTCAATTCCCAGCACCCACATGGCAGCTCACAACTGTCTGTAACTCCAGTTCCAGGGGATCCGACACCCTCACACAGACATCCATGCAGGCAGAACACAAATGATGCATATGAAATAAAATTTTTAAGAAAGAAGAAGGAAGGAAGGAAGAAAATAAACTTTGCTGTGAGACAGTTTGGGTCATGCTTGGCTTTTGTTTCTGTTCATCTGTGTTCAAGCCCAATATGAATTGTAAACATATTCATCATCTCTAGCCCTTCCCCATCCCTTGAGTTTTATCAGGCAATTTGATCCTTTCCTTCTGAAAGTAAAAATATCTAACCTAGCTGTTAAGCGTGTCTTTCCTACCAAGTGTCGTTTACAAGGCAATAATGCCATTCTGTAGGAAAAGACTTCTGTGAAGTCTGCAGCACTGAATATGGTCCTTCAGAAATTTCACTTGGAAAGCAGGACCGAGAACGTGCTAATTCACAGGGCAGGTAGAGCCCACCAGCGGCCGTGATGTGCGGGGCCTCCGATTTAGTGTGTTTATCTGGCGATGGATCCCTTGGGAGTCTGACCTCTCATCTCGGCTGGGATTGAAAGGAAAGTGGTGATTTTTCTTTTTTATGGGATCATTTTCACCCAAGTCAATTCAAGAGGACATTCTACTCTGAGTGAATCCCGGCCAACAAAAGGGCACATTCTTGGTCCCGGCCTAAGGTGTGACTAATGAGATGGTTTTGGATGACACTGTGCTTTACTTCGTTAGGAAACAGAAGTGAGATTTTAGGTGTTTACGAGTACATTTTTATCCCCTTTAATAAATAGCTGCTGAAAGTACCTTGGGCTTTTGGCCCATGTTTCCTCATAGGTAGCTAGCAGGGGGAAAGAAAACACATACACACACACACACACACACACACACACACACACACACACACACACATTTCAATTCTATTCTCCATTCTTCAGGCTCGGTAGGAAAGATTGTGTAATTAATACAATTGGGCCAGGGACACTTTGCTTTCTGCCCCAGTTGAAAAACAGGGAACACCTTGTTAACTGTTTTCCTCTACAGGGAATGAATTGGGTCTAGTAAGATCTTTATCAACAACAAGGGGTTTTGAACAATTATTTCTTCAGCTGCAGACAATAATAATGTAAGTCAAAACCATTGGCTCACACGCTGCAGTTAAGTGAGAACCTGAGAGAAAAGTTAAATCCGACAGCCACATTGTCCCGAGGATGTGCAAGGGAGTCCAGGCTTTGTGTTGGGTCTGTGAAAGGCGAAGGTGGTACTTGGTTAACTACACCCCAAAATCCCTAAAACAAAAAACTAATTTTGCTGTCTACATCAATTTGAACTGCCTCAAAAAGTCTGAAGTTGCCTCTCTTTCGCTTATGTTCGTTTCCGTATATGCATAACTTGGTGGCAAAACTGAGTTATTTCCATTGTCCGAATCAGTATTTAATTGTGGGACACACACATTTTTTAGTAACTGAGAGAAGTTCTACTCAGATCTTTTATAGTGGAAACACACACATTATTTTTTCATTATCCTCATTATGTCCTTTGTCGTCCTTTGACAAAGCAAACAGTCTCCTCATTGATGCTGTTCATTCCCGACTAACGATGACGTCCTCAGGACAGACGTTTTTGTTAATGGCATTCCAGCCTTACCCTTTATGTTTCTTCAGTCTTATTAGGTCACATGGCTATTCCCGTATGGGATTGTAGATCCCTTGACTGTGACTTAAGACTTCAGAAACCTCTTCAAAGCTAGCAAGGCTTGTTCTTACAAGCCTTGCAGACCTTGGTGCCCTGGTCGGTCTTCCTGAATTACATCGAGAGGGTGTCTGTCTCTTAAAGTCCATCTCTGCTCCACCACCTTCCAGATCAGTCATCTCTGATACTCATTTTTTTTTAAACTGGAAACGTAAGACAGACAGCAAACCAAGATCGAACTAACAAGGATCGGTATGCAATAGTAACCCCTCCCAACCCAACCGTTAAGTATCTTCCACAGTTTTGCTTGCTCCCCATTCAGCAACTATAATGAGTAAAAGTGTGAAAGCTGCCTGTTCTGCTCAATGAGACCCTGTCTTAGTGCTAGTGTTTGTCTAAGCTTAGGGTCAATCCTCAGAGCCTCCAAAAGAGATGGGGAGACTTTTCAGAACTTTAAAATCCACCCATCCCCCGCCTTGCTGAGGGAAGAGGCTTACTACATTCTTTTCTTTGCATTGGCAGCACTTGAAGGCTTTTTGGCAGTGCGCTAGAACTCACGTGGATGTGTGTGCATTTAAAAACCATGCATTAATTCCCGTTATCCCCAGCTTGTGCAGCGTTTAATTGCCTTCTGAGATGAAGGCACCAATTTGCATTCCAGTCCAGCAGCTCCTCCCTGAGTTCCAAACAGAGAGCCTGGAAGCTGGGCTGTTAGGTTCTGCACTGCCTTAGCCTTCAAAGGTGGCAGAATGGGAAATGAGCCCCCGTCCCAGGAAGTGCGTCCCTGCAGAAACAAAAGCCAGACCCCCCAGGCACATTCAGCTTCCAATATCCAGCTCAGAGAGCAGCTTTCTAAACATTTAAGACTAACCAAACACACCATAGCTACCGTGCTCTCAACCATGTGCATGCTCCCTAAACAGATTTCTGGTTCTCTTCGGAGACACCCCATGCTTTGCTAGATGTGTTCTCCCTTTAAAAGAGACACTTGATCTCAGCCTTCCGCGGAGCTTTGTCAGCCTAGGAAATTGTATTTCTCTTCCTCTGGGCTTACAAGGCATTCCCTTTTCAAAATTAATGTGCTTCCGTCTCCCAGGCTGCAGAGATCGGCTCGGCAACCTCTGTCTCAGAAGAATAGCCCCGTGTATGCCCATAATCATTTTAATTAGCCATACATTCTGTAGGGTGCAAAGGTCTTGGCTGGAGCAGATGGGTAGTGGGGGCTGTGGCTGGCCTATTGTGGGCAGGGGGCATGCAGTCCCAAGGCTGCAGATGCTGGCTCCACTTTGGGCCTAGAAACCGGGGGGATCCAAGAGACCCCGGCCATCTGCTCTGTAGTCCCCCAAAGCAGATGTCCCTCCGAAGAAAGCATTCCTGAAATTGGTGCGGCCTGTGTGGCTGATGTGTGCAGGGTACCTCAGCCAGCGGTAAAGCAATCCAGCTGGCCACAATGGCCAGGGTGCCATTAAGATGTGTGACCCTTGGGATGGGTTGCAAGGGCATCCCTTTGTCTAACCGAGGAGGGTGAGGACCACTTTCCATAGCAGCCGTTTGGGGACCAGGCAACCTCTCACCCCATCTCCTTCATCTTCTCTGTAAATAAGGAATCACAAGGTAGCCCCTGTCAGCTGTACCAATCCAGGGGCCTCTGGGGAGAGGAGGGTCCCCGGGGGAGGGTCTCCTCCCAAGCTGACTTCCAGTTGATTGCTCCATCACAATTACCATGCCAAGCCTGTAGCTCCTCATCCCCCGTCTTCTTAAGGCATAACTGACAATTGTTTTCTTTATGGTCACGCAGATGTTTTATACCCAAGGATATTTTGTTAGGTGTATACACTGTGGACGGAATGAGTCAAGCCGGTTTACCTGTTAGAACTGTAGCTGCTAATCTCTTTATTCCTCAAGCTGACATTGGACTGTCAGCTGTTCTTTTTCTGTCTTCCTGTTGAGCATCCAAGCAGCAAGTAGAAGAACCACTAGTCCGTTGACAGGAGGACCTCGCAAGCAAGCGCTTAGTCCTTGGCACTGTCCAGGGCTTTCCAGTATGAGGCATGGCTTCCCTCACAGGGAAGCGTTGCTATGCGCTTACCCGTGGGGAAACTGAGGCACGAAGAGGTTAAGTGATTTGACTGAAGTACCCACGCCGCTAAAGGGCAATGAACCCCAGCGGTCCAGCCATCTCTAAGGCACACTCACACCTCCATGTCCCGCTCACGGGGCTGAGTACCACCCCAGCTTTGAAGGCGAAGTAAGTTCCTAAGCAGTGACAGAGGGTGACAGAGAACACAGTCTCTGCCCAGCCCCCTTGTCCACTGCATGGCTTTGCTTCCCAAGTTCTGAGTATCCAAAGTGTATGGAATGATGTTTACATGCTCTGACACCCACCCCCTCATCCCGTGTTTACATGCTCTGACACCCGCCCCCTCACCCCGTGTTTACATGCTCTGACACCCGCCCCCTCATCCCGTGTTTACATGTTCTGACACCCGCTCCCTCATCCATGTTTGTGTTTACATGCTCTGACACCTGCCCCTTTGTCCAGGGTTTTAATGCACCCACCCACTCAGAGGACCCCTGTGGCTTCACAGGGATGAATGGCAAAGTGAATTTTCTGGAGAATTCAGCACCCGGATAGCATTCCAGCCTTTGTGCCTCCCTGCTCAGGGACCTTCCTGATTATCCTTTCCCGTGCTCTGGATGGACCTGTGTCTAGAGGCCACCTGCCAGCTCTCACTTCGCTGGGGTGACCATCAGCAATTAAAGGACCCTGTTCCACAATGATGCCTCCTTTTATTGGTGCTGTTTCAGTAGCTGAATGATCTAATCCCCCAACCTTCTAAACTGCCCCCCGCCCCAGCTTTTTAATTGGACTCACTGGCTCCAGGCAGTAAGAATGAAAATAAATGAAGTGTGAATGAATTGAATCTTCCCTTATCCACCCCACCCCCTCAAATTGCAATTTAATAACAAACATTCAGCTTTCATGTGCTTCCCTCCCTCTTAAAGGAACATACCCTTCCTTTAGACTAGGGAGATACAGAGCTCTGGTCATGTCAGGGTGAGGAACTCCGGTCTCTGGCAGAGGTGATCTTGGAATGAGATGGAGCCATTACGGTGAATTTGCTGCCTCCCCCAGGATGACCCCTGTGCCTTCAGAGCTTCTTACCAAAGACCATGGGAGAATGCTGGGGAGACTGTCACCCAGAGTTCAGGTCTACTTGTTATCCTTAACCCTGCCCACCCATCATCTTCAGATTATGAGAAACCATTCCTGCTAAGGGATGCCTGGGGTTTAAAAGCCATGGCTGGGCTGGGCTGCCCATTCATTCTCTACTAGCACATATTGTAATAATGGGGTTCATTCAGACACTTGCATACATATATACAAAGTGTTTTGATTATATTCACTACTGGTCCCTCTTCTCTTCCTAACCAGTCCTCCCCCCCCCCCCCCCCCGCCCCTTTCTACTTTTTTTGGTGAATCATTTTTGGTGATTCTCTGTGTTTAATTCAGGTTGCTTATAGAAGGAGTTATTTATGAGAACATGGGCACTGACCAGTGGCTGACTCTGCCACTAAAGAAAATGTCTTTCCCATCCCCAGCACCGATTAACTGCCTGTGAAGTCTCAGGGAGGGGTGAGACCTTGTGATCCCCTCCCCCCTCCAGGACAGAATGTTGAAGGTCTCAAGACCGGTCTTGTGGAGGTAATCAGACATGCAGTGCCCATGGCGTGCATAGCCAGTGTTGGACTATCTCAGGGCCTGCACTTTGGGATGGTTGCTGTCCCCACAGCAGGTCCCATGCTCTGCTGAGCTCAGGAGGCATTGGTAGCTTTTGCCTGCCTGAGCCACCCTGGCTTCCGTCCAAGCCCACAGCCACCACAGGCTGTTGTAGAAGGTGAGTTACTCAAGGGAGAGAGCCCTGAGTGACTGCAGTTATCGAGGACTCAAGGGCAGTGACCGGCACAGTGGGAGCTGTGCAGGCCATTTATAACAGTGGAGGAAATCAGGGATTTTCCCCTATAGTCCCTCAACTAAAACATGTTTTGTTTTTATTATCTATTTCCTCCCGGTCTTTGTCTGTTTATATAAATATTTGCTGCTAGCAATAATCATAGCGCAGATCGCATTTTTGTTATGCTCTTTCATTTAACGTTTTTAAAAATATTTTCCCATGTTCCTAGATGGGGTTTTAATTGCTTTTATTGACCACATTATGTTGTATCATTGTACTTTATGCCCCATTGTTGAATATTTAAGTTGTTTTAAGTACTTTATTGTTATAAAAGTACTTTGGTATACGTATTTGTGCACATGGCTTTTTCTTTCTGTTTTTTTTTTCCTTTAGATAACAAATGAAATTATTGGGCTGAAGAGTGTGAATATTTTTATTTTGATACATAAGGCCATTTTAATTAGAAAGTAATAGTATCTGTGAACATTGCTGCCAGTCACACATGAACAAGCCTGCTTCAGACTACAGTCTTGGTGGGAGTGGGAGTATCACTTAAATACTTAGATAATTCAATAATAATGGTTCAGTGGTGACAATTACGAGCCCGGTTTTAGTTCCTGTGACCTTGTGTGGTGTTGAGTGAACCATCCCGTTGTGAGATGATGCTGAGGTGAGTTGCCAACTGTATCCTGTGCATCTCTGCTGGCACTCAGTGCTTAGAGTACTGTTCTTGCAGAGAATGCCCCCCCCCCCCCCCCCGCCCCCTACCCCACTGTCAGTTCATTTCCCAGCATCCATGTCAGGCTGCTCACCACCGTCTATAACTCTAACTCCAGGAGATCTGACACCTTCTGATATCACATGTGTCTATCCAACACAAACACACATGAACATATAATTTTAAAAAATCCCTTTAAAAAAAATGCACGAATACTTCCAGAGGCATACCCAAATGAATGATTCAATTTTGAATATAGAGGTGAAAAGAATTCCACAGATACAAATTTAATATGTATTGCATACACAGGTGTCCCCACAAAAATAACAAGATTTTAGAGTGCTTATGTGCCAGGCACAGTGCTAAGCACTTGGCCCTTCCCTCAGTAAATTCACACTGCTTTATTCCCATTTTACAGATAGATAAACTAAGGCCAAACAGGTCAAGCAACTTACATAAAGTTAACCCCGTAAGTTGGGATTCAATACCAGGCAGTCGAGCTCCAAATCTGTGCAATAGTGTAGGCAGAGTTTGCCTGTGCCAGCAACCATTCCCAAATAATCAATCAGAAACTTAATATTAATTGTAAATGCTTGGCCAATAGCTCAGGCTTGTTACTAGCTAACTCTTATATTTAAATTAATCCATATTTTTTTTTATGCTTTGCCATGTGGCTTGGTACCTTTTCTCAGTATGGCATGCTCATCTTGCTTCTCTCTCCATCTGCTGTGACTCCTGACTCCACCCTTCTTCCTCCCAACAGTCTCAGTCTGGCTCTCCCACCCAACCTTATCCTGTTCAACTATTGACCAGTCAGCTTCTTTATTAAACCAATCACAGCAACATGTATTCACAGAGTGTAAAGGAATATTCCACACAGTCACTTCCATGCTGGGCCTTCCAATGGTTATGGGTGAGAGATGGAGAAAGAAGTGAGCAGGCAGGGTCTATCCTGGACAGTGATGGACAAATGGACACACCTACCCTGACTATAGATATGTGAGACATTGGAAACTATGTGGGAGCGTCTTTGTTCTTCAGATGCTTCCCTCGCTGTTTTAACACGCGTGGGGAAATACATGAGCAAATGTGAGAAACTACACACACCCCGTCACTTTAGGGATTGTTGCCAAAGACTTTTTGAAGTTGGGTGTTGCTGTTTCATTTTTGTTCCAAGTTGCTATATTCCTGCAGAAGCTCTTTGTGGTTTGAGCTCTGTGAAAATTCCCCATCAGTGTCTACTGTTAAAAAAGAGTCATGAACAACTTGTAGTTTAATAGTTTCATTTGGACCAATGAATGGTTCAGAGGTCATAAACTCCATTTGATATGTTATAGGTGGATTTAGTGGGTTTGATTTTAGGGTACTCAGATGTTGAATAATGAATTTGCTGGTGGCATATAGGATGCTTTTTATTAGTGGGCCTCTATTGATTTGAAGTTTTATATATAGTAACAGTCTAATTCTGATCAGAAACAGTAACTGAGGAAATCAATGGAGGACTGTTGACTGCTACTCCCTCCCTGCTTCCAGGCCTCACACATCTACCAGCTTAGAGCTCCATCTTTATCTAGAAGTGTAGGCAAATGAGCTGATGAAATTATAAGCAAAAGAAAACAAGGAGAAATAACCTGGGCCCCGACAGTTCATCCCAGCAATTCCTTGTCCATTCATTAGTCACTTTTAGTTGTGATCTGAACGGGCTGCAGATAACTTAGCCATCTTGAGACATGGCCTTTGGCGGTCTTCACTTCAGCAAAAATATTCTGTTTGGGGATTTCACTTTGAGGTTTCAGTTTAGCTGAGGTCATGGCATCTTTAGGGTCCCTGTGAAATTAGGAGCTGTGAATCTTAGTAGACACTTGTCCCTCAGTGCAGAGGCGATAACTACCATGAGTGTAGTAGTTAATATTGTCAACTTGATGGGCTCTAGAATCCCTCAGAGACAGTGAGGGATTATCTAGATTAGGTTAGTTATGGTGGGGAGATCCACATTAACTGTGGGTAGTGCCATTCTGTGAACTGGGGGCCCAGACTGAACAGAAAGGAAGGAAGTGGCATGAACAGAAGCCTCCATTGCTCTCTGCTTCGGACGGGGGACATGGTGCGTCTAGCTGTCCCCTGTGTCATACACTTCCTTCCATGACGGACTGTGTCCCCTGGAACTGTAAGTTGAGACAAACCCTTCCATCCTTCAGTTGATTCCGTCAGGTAACTAAGATGATGAGTGAGTGTGGGGAATGGAGTAGACCTGCTGGAGTTGCCTGAAAGACCGTTAAGTCATATCAACTCCAACTACTGAAAGACAATGTTTGATGTCAGCATTTTTGCGCGACGCACCATCTGCCATGAGGAATCCAGGCTCTGCAGACAGGAGTTAATCAGGCCCGTCTTGTGCTGTGTTTGCTTCAGAAGTCTCAGGAATCAACTAGCATTATGCAGCTCCACCACCCCAGAGAACAGATTGGTCATTTGGTAGAAACGGCAACTTTATTCATAAACTCGTAAATAGTTTTCTTCCCCTTTTAATTGTTTATTTTTTGACTAGTGTATAAAGAAACAGGTTTCATTCATATACGTCATTATGCTTTGTTCTTATTTGCCCTTCTCACTCCCTTTCCAAATAGTCCAGTCTCCCTGTGGCGCCTATGAAGCCCAGGCTTATGCAAAATTCCCAGGACCTTTTTTTTTTTTTTAAGATTTATTTATTTACTTACTTACTTACTTATTTATTTATTATGCATGCAGTATCCCGCCCAAGTGTATACCTGCAGGCCAGAAGAGGGCACCAGATCTCATTATAGATGATTGTGAGCCACCATGTGGTTGCTGGGAGTTGAGCTCAGGACCTCTGGAAGAACAGCTAGTGCTCTTAACCTGAGCCATCTCTCCATCCCCTCCCAGGACCTTTACTTCTGCCTCCTGAGTGCTAGTATTTATAGGTATGAGCCAGCACATCTGTGGATTACAGTTGTTTGCTAAGATAGCAACCTAGTTCTGAAAAGATTAGGCCTCTTTTCTCAGCAGGATTTCCCTCACTGTTGTATAACCTTCCTATGGGATGCCAGCAACAGGCAGCTTACTCGAGAAGCCCCAACCATTTGCAGGACAACCCAAGCCACTGAGGAACTACATGTTATAACTGGTCCAGGGAAGACTGACACAGAACTTGGCTGGTGGAGCAGGGGCTGGATTTGTTTCTGGCTTGGGATGAGCAGGTGGCTACCAGTACCAAATCTACATGCTCTGACCTTGGAGGAGGCTCACTTGAGCCTTAGCATGATAAGGAGGCTGTAGGCGGTCCAGTTCAGGTAAACTCCAGCCTGCTCAGTGTCATTTACTACTAGCGCAGTGTGTTTAGTTCAGCTTTCCGGTCCAGCTGTGCGGACTGCATCTGATCTGCTCTCAGAGGCAAGCATACCAGACTCGTTCTTACTTCAGCAAATATTAACAACTTTTCCCGTTCACTTTGCTCTCTGGTCCCGATGACCCTCGGGGCTCAGTTTAGCCCTTGCTGCTTTTAGGAAGTCCACCCTTCATCTTCCGAGTCTGATATATCTTACTCAGGAACCATCACATCTTACTTCCTCTTTTGCTGGCCCCTGTGTCTTTATTAGCATATGTACTTTCGGAGATTATAATATAATTACATTTCTCCCTTCCCTTTTCTCACTCCAAGCCTCCCCATTGTACTGTACCTCCTTGCTCTCTGAGTTCATGCATGGTCTCTTTCCTCATTAACTGTTGTTCCAGGCATATGTTGATATTTATACATAGGTATTCCTAAATACAGCCTGCTCAGTCTACAGGCTGTTACTCATGTGCACGTCTTCCAGGCTGAGCAGCTGGTGTTAGGTAACCACTTGGTGTGCTCTTCCCTGGGAAAGACTGTTTCTGCTGCTCTCAGCGTTCCGTAGTTGCTTGCAATTCCTTGTGTAGGGTTGAGGCCCCGCCCACTTTAGCATGCCCATTAGTGCCCTCCTTCCTGCTCTCACGTTTAGGCTGTCGTGTTGGCGAAACTGAGTGGGTGTAGCTTCTGACATTACTAGGACACACAATCTCACAGTCAGCTCCTGATGCTCTGGCTCCTACAGTCTTTCTGCCGTGTACGTACCTTTTCAGACAACAAATGTACCTCTCCCATGTACGTACCTTTTCAGACAACAAATATGTGTGTTCTGCTCTTAGTTGTAGTCCAAGACAAAGCCCGAAGGTGAGCACTCAGTACGCACTGACTGAAGAGCAGATTTATAAATGTGGACAAACATTTGCCGATGAGTAAACTCTGGATGTGTGTTTGGGGCTGGCTCAATGGGTTATAATAGGTTCTGTGGCTGAAGAAGTAACCTTGAAAATGACAAGTCCCTAGGGACCCGCAAAGACAGCGCTTGGTGCTGGTGCTAGTGAAGTCCGCCAAGAACAGTCCATTTCAAGAGGTTTCAACCTCTTGATTGGTTGTCTGGTTAACTGAAAAGAGCCCATTAGGGACGCAAAGGCTAAAGTCACGTGACTAGCCCAGAGGCGACGTTAAGAGCCAGAGGGTCTAGAAGCTGGGTTCCAATGCTCACTAATCGTCTCTTACCTTCTCTCTAGCGCTGGAAGACGCAACACAGTGAGGAGTATGAAGCCGAAGGTAAGAGAGTGCGCTGGGGTGGGGCGGGGGTGGGGCGGGGGGTGGGGCGGGGCGGGGTGGGGCCGGAGCGGGGCGGGGGCGGGGCTGGAGCGGAGGCGGGGCTGCTGAGGAGGGAACGCCCAGGCTGCTATGGCTAAGGCCCTCTGCATCCACTTTCCTGCTTCTTGCCCTAGAAGCTAGCTGGGCATTAACATTAGGACCAACAGCAACAGGGAAAAACAAACAGAAAACATTTCCCAGTGACACTCCCTACTCTTCAAATCCTAGCTATCAGTATTGTGTGAAAGATGACTTCTTAGGGTTCCTGTCGCTGTGAAGAGACACTAGGACCATGGCAACTCTTGTTTGTTTGTTTTGTTTTTTTTGTTTTTCGAGACAGGGTTTCTCTGTGTAGCTTTGCGCCTTTCCTGGAACTCACTTGGTAGCCCAGGCTGGCCTCGAACTCACAGAGATCCGCCTGGCTCTGCCTCCCGAGTGCTGGGATTAAAGGCGTGCGCCACCACCGCCCGGCTCATGGCAACTCTTGTAAAGGAAAGCATTTAATTGAGGTGGTGGCTTACAGTCCAGAGGTTTAGTCCGTTATCATCATGGCGGGAAGCATGGTGGCGTGCAGGCAGACATGGTGCTGGAGAGGTAGCTGAGAGTTCTACACCTGGATCTGCAGGCAGCAGGAAGAGAGAGTGACACGGGCCAGGCTTGAGCTTCTGAAACCTTACAGCCTGCCCCCTAGTGACGCACCTCCTCCAACAAAGCCACACCTACTCCAACAAGGCCACGCCTCCTAATAGTGCCACTCCCTATGGGCCTATGTGGAGAGGCATTTTCATTCGAACCACCACAGCATCTAATATGTAGCATCCCACTTACAGACCAATTATTCTCTATTCAGACTCTCAAAGGAATTTGTGGATATCCCCAATGTAAATAGTAGCCTACTAAGTACATCCTTTGCCAGTGTCCAGTATTTACCACACACTTGATGCGGAACACATTAATCCTCTGGCCACCAGATGGCACTGTGGTTCAGCTACAGGAGCCCTCAACTTGGCTTTTAGGCTTAACCCCAGATGAGCTGTGGTTAAGTGTAATTAAAACAATGTGTTCTCTGGCTTTCCAACTTGGATTAACAGGACAGTAATGGGTTTAATTTCTGTCAATAAATAGCAGGAATAACACAAAGTACGCCTTTCAGTCCTCCATGGTTCTTCCAGATACATAAAATATGCCCATAATTATCCCGTGTCTAAGCGATGACTTCATGGACTATCACACATTTACATTGCCAGTTTAGAAGCAGGATGGTTCATACAGGATAAAATAGTCTTGGTGTTTCAATAAGCAGTTGGACCCTGTCTTTAAACAGATCTGATCCTTCATCTACAGATACTAACACACTTGCAGCTTGCCACATTTTCTTTCAAGTTTCGTTCCTGGGTTTCTGTGGGTCAGGAAGATTTGGAGAGTAGATGAACCTTAAAAGGCCCATTATGATTGTTTCCTTCCCAGGAAAAGACACTGTGATGCTTAGACCAGAAAGAAAACAGAAATAAAAGTGTGGACGCCTCAGTTGAGACGTTTGACCTTGTGTCTATTCATGAGAGATAATGTTCCTTTCTCACGGGTGACTGTCCCAGAGCAAAAGTGCCTCCGATTTACAATGGGACTTCAATACCAAATCAAAGCAGGGTCAATATTTATAGTTGTCTCATACAACATATATTTTGGGCCAGAGAGATGGTTTAGTGGTTAAAAGTACTAATTGCTCTTTTAGAGGACCCAGATTCAATTCCCAGTACCATCTGGCAGCTCACAACCATTTATAACTCCGGTTCCACCGTGAGCACTGTACACATGTATACACAGACATACATGCAAGCAAAACACTCAGACATGCAAAAGTATAAAAAGCAACGGAAGGATTTACTTTCCAAGGTACTTTTTCTGTAACCCGCACCATACCATCCCCTTGCGAATCCCTTGGCGACAACACAATGTATGCTCTGATTTTAGGTCAGCTAAGGTTTTGGAACCCGGACGACCTGAATGCTTCACATAGTGGGTCTTGCCCTCCCCAAGACTGGATAGAAGAGAAACTGCAAGAGGTTTGTGAAGATCTGGGGATCACTCGAGATGGTCACCTGAACCGGAAGAAGCTGGTTTCCATCTGCGAACAGTACGGGTTACAGAATGTGGATGGAGCGGTAAACACAGCACTTTGTTCTGACTCGGGGAATAATGCCGTGGCTTTCTTTTTCCCTAGGAAGACATTCTACTTGTGCACTCCTTTTGTCTTTGGGAAAGTCATGTTGTGTCGCAGAAATCAAAGCTGATGTAGCTGAGCTATTTTATATGTAATATATAATATATAATATGGTCCCCTACTGTGCTGTGTTACCTCATATGGGATGACCAGACAAGTTCAGCACTGCCAGCATATAGTTGTAGAAGCATCAACCAAAAGAGTAAAATGTGGGAAAACATGGAGGAAGGATTAAGGAGAGTATTTTGAAGGCCAGGCTGCTGAGTTTTCAGTTGTGGAAAGATCCCGACGACATCCCTGGGTCCTTAGGTCGACTGAGTGGTGAATGGGACGGGCTGCTTCAACAGCCGTGGTTTGAAGTTTGCATCCTGGTGTGCGGGGAGCCTTGGCTGTGCAGACCAGCCCAATCCTGGCCATGAGGAAATGGGGTCAGGTAGGCTGGTGGTTTTGAAAACACAGAGAGTCTTGAAGCCCCCCGAGAGTTCTCGGTGTTAAGCCTCTGCTTTGTGTTTTTCTGAAGAATCGAGAGAAGATCTTCAGGATTAGTGTGTCAATAGCCATGAAGCCCAGAAAAACGCATAATTCCAAGACATGTCTTTCAGTAAGCTACAATTAAAGATTAGGGGGAGTTAGAGGTTAGGAACACAGTCATTGCTCCAGAATCCTTGATTCTAATGCTATTTGACACCATACTGGCTGCCTGCTTGGGGGAAAGTGGTAACATGTTCCTAACCAAGAGACGGGTCTCTAAAGGCTGCCAAGCAGCCTGACTTGCAGAAAAGTTTGCTTTTTAATTTTTTTTTTCCTTTTTTCATCTGATGTGACCTCTGACAGCCTTTGCAATGCCCCAGTGCTCGTTCATTTTTCAGCAGTGGTTACTGAGTCATTAAATTAATTGTCCTAATTTCTGAACCAAGAGCCTTAGGTTGTTTTGCTTTGTTTTGTTTAACCAAGAAACATTGCGTGAACTTGAATTATTGATCTGAGAACAAGCCTTGGAATATAAACCACAGCCACTCACAGGGAACTGGCTTTCTTTACTTCTGCCGGGAGCTCCTAAAACCTGAGATGACAAGAGGCACTTGGAGTTCCTTCCCTGTGCTATGAAAATTAGGAAGGCATTGCTCATCAGTGTGTTCCTGCTTAGTGTTTCCACCCCCTCCCACTCAGGGGAGTCAGGAGATGTCCTGTGCTTCGTGCCCTTAGTTCTGAACCTGGAGGAGCCAAAGAGTTCAAACTGGCATTATTGGCATAGGACTTGGGAGCCTGGAATTTTACGCCTGAAAGCAGTTTGAACTGTCAGCCCTTTGCAGAGGAAGCCAGTGAGGTCACTCCCGCCCCTCTTTTTAGGGGGGAGAACTAGATTTGTTCTCAGGCTGTCACTCACACCCCACTTTCTGTAAGTGAGGACAGCGAAGAGGACAGGGCCGGCAGACGGGCTCCCTCGAGGCCACATCAAACCTGAGGATGACTTTGTTTGACCTGTTCAGGATTTTAAAAGCTGAACTTTGAATCACACTCTTTTGAAATTGGAAGTTTTCCCTAAATATTTGTAATAGCAAGCCACAGCCATCATCTCGGGAGACCGCAAGCAGCCATGTGCTCAGCTAGCTTAGTCCTTACCACTTGCTCTCTGAGGTCAGAAGCCTCCATGCCGCGGTCATTCCTGTCACCTTCCAGGCCCCTGTGGGCGTCCCAGTTCCTGGACCCTCTTCTGGTACATGTTTCCCACCCTACACATGGAGAAGTCAGCCACCCACAGACATGGACAGCGTGGGAATGGAAATGTCCTTGTTCTAGATGGCACTCCTGTTCCCAAAGAGGGCAGCTACCTCATTTGTTCGCATAACCAGCGTTCTCTGAGCCCAGTCCTGACCATCCAGCCCTTTCTAAATTCACATCCTTGTGTCTGCTACATCTCATCCCAAGCTCTGAGTTAAAATAACTGGCAATCGTCTACTACTCCAGAAGTTTGAATGGACTAAGTGATGGGTGTTCAGGCCACCTAGAAACTGCACTGATTTGACCAAGTATGGATGTAATCCATTGGTATCTCTGGATTTCATGGACATTTCTGGTTGGATGACTCTCGAAGCCACGTCCTCCAGGAAATAGTTCTTTCGATTGGTGAGGATGAGACAGAAAAGTTGAGGGCTTTGGGCAACCTGAGCATCTTGTCTCAAATGCCACTGAACACAAAGTTCTGTTAGAACCTGCTATTTCTTCCACAGATTTTCATCTTCTAGAAAAGTTTCCTTATCTCAGAATCCTCTCCCAAATGAAACATATGTCTCTTGTGATTTGGGAAAAAGCATTGGAAACACAATTCATTAGCATACTGTCTTCTTGCTTCTCGGTGGCCTGGACATGGTGTGGACGATTGTGAGCAATGCAGTCTCCAGCCCCCTCCCTTAGCATACTACAGCAGTGTGCCTTGTAAGATCTCCGAGTGGTTTCTGTTCCGATCTGGAAGGCCTGTTCCATAATAAACTTTTATCACAGAGTGAAGACAATCTCAGTAGGGGGCCTGTGCCTTTCCTCCTGCCTGTGGCTTCTGTTACTCACTTTCCCCTTTCCCATTCCTGTGGGACTAAGGAACAAACCGTCTCTCTGACAAGCCTCCACATGGGCTGTGGTCCAGTCTCCCTGTCCTTGTTAGATGATGAAAATTATATGATGGCCATCAGAGAGTGCAAAGTGGAGAGTCAAAATCCCTTCATCTTTCAATATATTGAGACCTTCCTTTTGCACACACACACACACACACACACACACACACACACACACACACACACACAAGATCATTCTCACCCAGTCTTGGTCTTTTCTGGGCGAACACATTAAAACACAACTTCAACATGTTCCAAGGAACATCACTGCAATCTGTCCCCGACCAAATTTGCCATGTTAGAATGCTGTTTGAGTTTCTTTCCCTGTTCCGCCCTCGGGGGGAAAAGCAACTTAAGGGAGAAAGGGTTTTATCTTAGCCACTGTTCTAGTGCCATGACAAAACACCATGACCAAGACAACTTATAGAAGAAGCATTTAATTAGGGGCTTGGTTACGGTTTCAGCGGGTGAGTCCATGATCATCAACAGGGAACATGGCGGGCAGCAGGCAGGCTGATGTGGGACTGAAGCAGTAGCTTAGAGCTTACATCCTAATCTTCAGGTAGCAGGCAGAGAGAGAGAAAGACTATGCCTGAGGTGGGCTTTTGCAACCTCAAAGTCCAACCCCAGTGACACACCCCTTCCAACAAGGCCACACCTCCTAATCCTTCCTAAACATTTCCACTGTGAATCAAGCATTCAAATACAGGAGCCTGTGGGGGGTCATTCTCATTCAACCCAGCACAGGTTTTTTCTGCTTCACCATGCACACCCTAGCCTGTCATGGCAGGGCCTTGAATCAGCTGGTCATATCACACTCATGATAAGGAACAGGTAATAATGAACACATGCTGCTGCTCAGCTTACTTCCTCCACTTGGAGAGTCCAGGATCCCTGCCACAGTGGGCAGAGCTTCCCAGTTCAGTTAATGCAATCAGGAGAACCCCACCCCCAGACATGCCCAGGGGCCCTTCAGGTTATTCCAAATCCTGTCAAATTAACAATTAGCACCAGCTGTCACACATGCCGATCTGAAAATTTCAATATGAGCCAGATATCAATCACTCAGAACCACCACCGTTTGAAGGCATAAGGAACGTCCAGCTAACACCTTGTCAGGATTAGGAGCTGTAGGTATTAAGTAATTCTTAAAATTTATAATAATGATACCTGTGACATTTGAAGCTGCCTGCCCTGGAAAGATGAACAAAAGGAAGAAATGCTGGTTGCTAAATTGTGTGATATTTTGGAGATGTTGAAAATGAACTTTCATTTTGTTTGAGTGAGAAGGGAGGACATCATTTTGGGAGAGGGAAATTCTTTTAAATGTGACTAGAGACAAAATTATGTCTGGAGTCCTAGAGTCAACAGTGGGATGCATTTCTACTGGCCAGAAGCGTCTTGTGCATGTGGTGTTTGTGTGTGGTTAAAACATGCAATTGCTCTCCCCTAGATGCTGGAGGAGGTCTTCCTCGGTCTCGACCCCGATGGCACAATGAGTGTTGAAGACTTTTTCTATGGTCTGTTCAAAACGGGGAAATCCTTCACACCGTCAGCATCTACTCCCTATAGACAACTGAAGCGGCATCTCTCTATGCAGGTGAGAGGCAGTGCGCAGAGCCGGCTGTGGTGGTGTACAGCTAGCTGTCTTCCCAGCTCCAGGGAGCCAGAGGCAGGAGCAGCAATGCAAGCTGGGGGTTAGCATGGGCTCCATGGTGCAACCTGTCTCAGAAAAGAGGAACCAGCGGAATATTTTCTTCCAGAATAAGTGTTAAAAACCCATTTAGTAATTCTGAACGAATTAATCTGTTGTCTAAAGTGAAATACTAAGAAGAGAAAGTATTCTAGAGAATGAGAAAGACTGAGCCATTCGAAGGGAAAGGATGGCTTGAGAAGCGGCCATAAATTACAGAGTGTGAAGGCCACTAATTATGCCTCTTGATGGCAGCGTGGGGTAAAAGAAACCTGGTATCAAGTAGAGGTGCCTCTCATCTACGGCCAGCTCTCCCACACCAGTTCTTTCTGATAAGCTTGTAGGCTTGACTCACTGGGAACCACAGACCAAAGGCACAGCATGGCTTCCCTCCCCTCACCCTCAACTGTAAATTCAGTTCTGTTCTCTTTGGCCAGGATTGGCCATCCCAGTCTTAACCAGTATCCAGCTGAATGTCTGGGGCCCACCTTAGTTGGTTAAGACTGTTCCTTCTTCCAGTCTTTTGATGAGAGTGGACGGCGGACCACAACTTCGTCGGCGATGACAAGTACCATTGGCTTCCGGGTCTTCTCCTGCTTGGATGATGGGATGGGCCACGCATCTGTGGAGAGGATCCTGGACACCTGGCAGGAAGAAGGTGTCGAGAACAGCCAGGAGATCCTGAAGGTGTGGCCTCTCAACTGGCAATCCCGGGAAGGGGGTGTCAGTTTATCTCGTGAAACTCACTTGACTTGATTTTTCCTTAATGCCTTAATGTTCATGAGATCTCAGAGATAAGAGATAACTATTCCTGCCTACTTTACCAGAAGCCCGTGGCTGAAGAAGTTCCATGGTTTTTTTGTTTTTTTTTTTTTTTAAATCTCAAATTATTGACGTAAGAAAGCTCTTAGCCCTTGAAATTACACTCCTGAGTTTGTTTGCAATGTCAGGTGGGATGTCATGAGATACAAGCTTGGTTTACCTTAAGAAACTGTGTTCGAGATGAAAGCTGTCCCTGAAAGCGCCCCTGCACCCCCAGGTCTCTAGGCTGGCTTCAGTCTGCGTCTACACGCTTTCTGAAGCTGGGCTTGTGATTTGTTTTGACTCTGTTGTCGTATTCTGATCCCCAGGCCTTGGATTTCAGCCTGGATGGGAATGTCAACCTGACAGAGCTGACACTGGCTCTTGAAAACGAACTCTTGGTTACCAAGAACGGCATCCACCAGGCAGCTCTGGCCAGCTTCAAGGCTGAGATCCGGCACTTACTGTAAGTTGAGCAGAAGGTTTGCCTGGTCCGTTCCCTTTACAACTTGTCTCCCATGCCACCGTCACCTGGCGCCTTTTCCTGTCCTCAGGCCAGTGTGGCTGTCCTTCGTGTCTAACTGATAAACAGTCAGCCGCCTCAGCTGAAGGGAAGCGAGCTGGCGCTCCGATTGGCTGGAGCTTCTGAAGGGAACTGTGGAAGGCATCTTTGTTTTGGGGAAGGTTTTGGTTGTCTTGGTTTTGTGTTTGTTTTGAAGCAAGCCAGATGAGAGCCTCTTTGGGTCTGCTGGTCGCTTAGAAACAGCTTGCTCCTAACTCCCTTGATTTCTAATTCTAGGGAGCGAGTGGACCAAGTGGTGAGGGAGAAAGAGAAGTTACGGTCGGACCTGGACAAGGCAGAGAAACTCAAGTCTCTGATGGCTTCAGAAGTAGACGATCACCATGCGGCCATCGAGCGGAGGAACGAGTACAACCTCAGGTGTGGCCAGAAGGGCGAGGCCAGGGTCCCATCTCTCCCATCCCCCCCATTCTCCGCTGTCCCCCTACTCCCCCAGCCCCACTCAGGGCAGGCTGGGAACAGCCAGGGCCCTCATCTGACTGTAGAGGTCTGGCCCAGCCTCCGGGAAGGCAGGACGCTTTAGACACTGCCCCAGCGTGCTCTCTGACTCTGCGCCTGCCTCCGTCTCGGGCTTGGGCATCTTCACGTACTCTCCTCCAAGGGCCCTACAGGCCACCTATTGCTTTGCCCCTCCTCACAGGAAGCTGGATGAAGAATACAAGGAGCGCATAGCAGCCTTAAAGAGCGAACTCCGTCAAGAGAGGGAACAGATCCTGCAGCAGGTGGCCAAGCAGCGGGTGGAGCTGGAGCGGGAAATTGAAAAGGCCAAGACGGAAGAGAACTACGTCCGGGACCCCGCCTTGCCCTCTCCCTGAAGGTAGTCTTTCTGTGAGCTCTGCGGTCTGGGTCCATGCTGGGGACCCACACAGAAGGCTCCTGTTTGCTGAGAGCATGAGTCTGCCTAGGGCTAAGCCCAAGGATTCTCACTGTCGTGGCCGGCACATGCCGGTGGCTTTGCTAGCCTTGGGGACTGCAGGAGGCCAGGGGTCTGGTATATGGACCAGTGCTTATTTGTATAGCTTGTTCTTCCTAGCTGCCTTTACAACTGCTCCTCAGGACTGGCTGGGACCTGGCTGACATCCGCAATCCCTAAACTGCTCCTCAGCCTCAGCCTCCCTTTCCCCTTCCTACCTATCCCCCATCCTCATCCTCTGGACCTCCAAACGTGACTTTCCTCTGCGGTCCTCCCTCCCACTGCCCCAGTGGAGGAAGCTGCCCTCCTCTTTTCTGGACCCTCATACCAGATTACTAGTATAGTACCGGGCTTCTGGGGCCCTCTGCAGACAGGAAGGCCTTGATGAAGTTGCTCAAGCCTGCTTCCTAAGGTGCAGGTGGGCGCATCACAGCTTTCTTCTGACCCTGGTGTAGATGTCATAGCAGACGGTACAAGTAAGGTGTCTGCAGGTGTGGGGATAGTGTCTGCTCCTGTTGCTATTATGAGGAGCCCCCCCCCCTCCGCCGCCCCTGCAGGTCCACACAGTGGAGGAGAGGCCGAGGTAATGCCAGTTTCTGCTGTCCCCTGAAGTCTCCCTTTGGTTAGCAGCAGCATCACTTGCTGGAAGCCCCTGAAGTTAAAATTCCCAGCCACACCCACTCAGTGCCGCCACTCTTAAGTCAGGATGGTGTTCTGAAACACCTCTTAGACAGACCCCTTCCTCTGCATTTCCGCGGTCTCTGATTAGGCTCCAGATTCACCGCGGCCCTTCGGGTGATAATGGGTGTCCTCAGTAGTCCTTTCCTCCATGCATCCATTGGAGTGAACTCAACTACCGACAGGTGCAAACATGCCCGTTTAAAAAGAGAGTGCTAGCCGTCAAGGGCACTGCCAGGGTGCCCATTCCACATCCCTCTAACCAGGGCTCCTACCGGCTACTCCCCGTGCCCTGGGCCTCCCACTGCACCTTCCGTGAGCTCTCCGTCCCTCCTTACACCCCTTTGGCATGTCCCCAGCACCACAGGCCATGTTCCCTTTCCATTCCCACAACACCCCCTGTCTTGCTGTCGAGAGACTGTACCTCTACTACTGGAGCTGTTTGTACAGCTCTACCTTGTCCGGCTGTACAGCTCCGGCCTTCCTCCTGCGGTCTACCTTGTCCCTTGCGCTCAGTGGCAGTGCGTGATTCGGTATCCAGAGCAGCAGGGGGTGTCTGGAATGCAGGGTTCTCTCCTGTCAGGTCGGCATCTGAGTGTGGCTCTTCCTTGAGAGACTAAAATAATAGAGTTGGCGTTTCAGGAGAAGGTGGTATCTTGTTGTTGTTCTTTGTTTTTTTGTTTTGTTTTGTTTTCAAGAGAGGGTTTCTCTGTGCAGTCCTGGCTGATCCTGTCACTCTGTAGACCAGGCTGGCCTTGAACTCACAGAGATCCACCTGCCTCTGCCTCTCGAGTGCTGGTTAAGGGCTGGGATCAATGGCATGTGCCACTACCCCTGCCCCAGCTAGTATTTTTTTTAATATAATGCTTTAAGTACATTCTTTTTTTTTTTTTTGTAACTCCATATTGCTATGTGAGAGTGTGAACTAGAATACATTAAAAATATACTGGCTCTCTATCCTTTTGGCAAAATGCACTTGGAAAATAGCATTCTTCCAATCAGCCCTTAACACTGGAAAAGAAAATATGTCAAATGGCAAGTCTATATTTCTTTCTTTCTTTTTTTTTTAACAAATGCAGATGAAACCTTTCTAAAATGTACTGTGAAAGATCTTTTCTTTTTAATGGAAAAAAAGTTTGTGAGTTTTAGTTGGTGTGTCCTTGTATTATAATTTGCTTATACATATAAATCATGAACCATTTATATGTAACTTCTGTATCCTTCAACAAAATTATCTATAACTTAGCTATAAACTGTAATGCCCATTAATAAAAATTGATTTTGGATAGCCGGGCGGTAGTGGCGCACGCCTTTAATCCCAGCACTCGGGAGGCAGAGTCAGGCGGATCTCTGTGAGTTCGAGGCCAGCCTGGGCTACCAAGTGAGTTCCAGGAAAGGCGCAAAGCTACACAGAGAAACCCTGTCTCGAAAAACCAAAAAAAAAAAAAAAAAAAAAAAAAAATTGATTTGGGGTTTACTCTTTTTATAGTTCTTCTTTGTCTCTTGCTATAGCTAGACAAGGGGTTTCTTTTTAACATGATTTGTTGGTGTGGACACACACACTGACGTGCACACGTGTCGAGGTCAGAGGACAATTTTCAGGAGTCAGGTCTCAACTTCCTCCGTGTGGGTCTCGGGGCGTCAACTCAGTTCGGCAGGTTTGGTGGCAAATGTCTTTACCCACTGAGCCAGCTCATTCTTAGCCCTAGAAAAAGTACTTTATAACCAGGTTCTTACATTCAACAATACATCGAGAATGTCATTCAGAATACTCCACTGTAGTGCTGTGTAGAAAAAAAGCCATGCATGTACTTTCTTTAAAAAAAAAAAAAAGTGTTGCTGTCAAAGTAAAATTTTCATATTAAAAAATAATAACTATATAAAAAGTGAAATTAATTTCAAGTCATTTAATTCAGTATCTACAAGGCATTATCATTCTTTTTGTTTTGTTTTGTTTTTGTTTGGTTTTTTGTTTTTGTTTTTTTTGTTTTTGTTTTTGGTTTTGGTTTTTCGAGACAGGGTTTCTCTGTGTAGCTTTGCGCCTTTCCTGGAACTCGCTTTGTAGACCAGGCTAGCCTCGAACTCACAGAGATCCACCTGCCTCTGCCTCCCGAGTGCTGGGATTAAAGGCGTGCGCCACCACCGTCCGGCGGCATTATCATTTTGAAATGGAACCAGGGAACACAAATCCCTCTGGGCTGTCTTCTGTATTTGTAACTTACGGTGTGGATCCAGTGTGTATACTCCTCTGATGGCATATGTCTCAGTTGATTCTAGATGTGTTTCAAATGCTCAGTATCCACGTGGGCCTGTTCATAGCACAAGCATGGAACAGCATGATTTTATAAGGTTCTCTTTAAAAGCAGACTTTCAGATCATGATCTAGGTATTGACCTTTTAATAATATTTTGGTTCTGGTTTTCTCTAGCTTCCAGGATAGATGGGTTTTCTTCATCTCAAGCCTTGGCTTAATACTTCATATAAAATGGTAAAACGGTTTCTTGATTTCTGACTTGTGTCATGCTTATTTTACCAAATTCCTCAAGGAAAACAATCGCCTGGAAAATGAGCTTCTGGAAAACGCGGAGAAGCTGGCAGAGTATGAGACCCTGACGAGTAAACTGCAGCGCAATCTGGAAAATGTGTTAGCAGAAAAGGTGGGTCTGCCTACTTCTGATTTCCCGATGAGTGGCCCAAAATGTCACTCACCCGAAAGAGCAGAGGCAAGGCCAAGAACATTTTTACTAGGGAACTGTTTGGATACCTACAGGAAGTTGTAACCTCTCGGGATAGAATTTAGAGGAGTGACTGGGAGGGGAAGCATTGCCTGGCAGGGAGATGGCTCCCTACCCAAGTGGAGCACATCACTATTGGGTGTTCTCCTCCTCTTCCGGTTGGTGGTGTCTCTGCTTAAATGCCGCATTCCTGTCGTATTTGGGAGCTCCGGTGACAGCAGAAGCTGGGATCTTTGGAATGTGATAGGTCAAAGAAGGGCCCTTGGGAAGAATGACAGCTTTGTTCCTTTGTCCTCTCTAGTTTGGTGACCTCGATCCCACCAGTGCTGAGTTCTTTCTTCAAGAAGAGAGGTTGGCGCAGATGAGAAGTGAATATGAGCAACAGTGCAGGGTGAGTGGCTGAGGGCCTGGGTTCAAATCCCAGCCTCAGCGCTGGTTGGCCACATTCACTGAAGTCTGTGGATGCCTCAACTTCCTTTATGCACAGTGGCAAAATGAGGGCCCACCCAAAGGGCAGCTGTGGAGATTCAGAGAGACTCTTAGAACGGAGCCAGGGACATACTAAACACATAGCCATTTCCAGTTACAGTTGGTCTTATAACTAACAGGAGTCTCTCTTAAATTAACTCCCCTAAGCTTAGGAATTTGATTTTTTTTTTTCTTAAACCAAAAAAAAAAAAAAAACAAAAAAAACAAAAACAAAAAACTTTTTAAACAAGGTAAGTGAAATCGAATTCTAGTTGTTTTAGATGCAATTTGTACTTGTGAGAGATGAGGAAGTCTGTCACCTCAGGGATTGCTTCTAGCTTGCCTTCTCAGGAGTCGTGTGTGCATATCTAAGAAATGACAGACACTTCTCTGCTGCCTTTGTGATTACATTTTAGCTCTTGGGTTTAGTCATATAGTTTTTGTTTTAGTTGTCTCTAAATTGAATGAAGCGTCAGTAAATCTGTTACTGATACCTTCAGAATTCTCCCAATTAATTCATCTTTTCGTAACTGCTGTGTAGACCATACATTCCACACATTCGAGATGTACAATTCCATGTCTTTAATTATAGTCAAACAGCTGAGCGTCCCTGACCACACTCAATGTGAGAATGTTGTCGTCTCCCCAAGTAACCCCTGCTTCACTTTAGCCAGCTGCTTATTGTCACCCTCACTCCCCTCATCCCCGCCACAGGCAGCCACCGGTCTAATTTCTGTCTCTCTATAGATCTAATCTTCACCTCTCATAGAAATGGAATCATGTAACAAATGGTCCTTTGTGAATGGCTGCCTTCAGTTGGTGATACTGTCCATGTTTATCATGTTGTTACATGTATCTGTGTTCTGTTCCTCCCAGTGGCTGAATAAAATCCCGTTGTATAGATATGTTACATTTTGTTAATCGGTTAATAGACATTTGGGTTTTGGGGGGCTATCATGAATAATGTTTCTGTGTAGATATTTGGATGGGCGTATACTTTATTTCTTTTGAGGTTTATTTATCTGGGAGTGTTCCACTGGGCCAAAGATAAATCAATGTTTAACTTTTAGGAACGGCAGGCCTCCTCCAAGGTCACTGACACCATGTTATTTTCACCATATGAGAGTCACAGCTCTCATAATCAAATCAAATTCCTAAGCTTAGGGGAGTTAATTTAAGAGAGACTCCGGTTAGTTATTATAGTCTTTCCCATTTTTAGTTGAGTTCCCTGTCTTTTGAGTTCTAATAATCTTTACAAATTCTAGTTATAAGTCCCTATCTGATAGTTAGTGAAACTTTCTTCTAATTACCTGCATTGTTGTTTTACTTCCTTAAAAAACATTTTTTTTTTAATTTTTCATTGTGTGTATATGTGTTTGTGTTGTTTATGCACATGAGTGCAGTACCTGCAGAGGCCAGAAGAGGGGGTCAGATCCCCCTGGAGTGGGAGTCACAGGTGATTGTGAACTACCTGACTTGAGTGCTGGGAACCCAACTCGGGTCCCGTGCATGAGCAAGACAGGTTCTCAACCTCCCAGTTCTCCCGTCAGCCCCCATCTTTTTCACTTCCTTGGTGTCTTCTGAAGCACAGAGTTTCCTATTTTGCTATTACCCAGTTTCTTTGTTTTTCTTGTTGGTTGCACTCTTGGTGCCTCACGGTAAGACTGGTGTTGGTTCTTAAACTCCAGCTGCTACAAGACCAAGTGGACGAACTCCAGTCGGAGCTAGAAGAATATCGTGCCCAAGGCAAAGTGTTCAGGCTCCCCTTGAAGAACTCGCTGTCAGAGGAACTTGATGGTAACAGCGGTGGCGTTGAGCCCGACCAAGGTAAAACACATTGGCACACAATCTTTTTGGTATCTGCGTTTGACCTAGTTTTTAGAACCATGCTGAGTGCGGCATTGCGGAACACGGGCATCCTGGAATCCAGGGAGAGAGAGACTTGGGCAAGTCTCACTTCTTGAGCTGTTTCACTTGTGGCTGGGTTTTCCATTTGCCCTTGAGCTCTTTATAAAAATGTTGCTGATTTTGATATTGCTGTCTGCCTGGTATGAGGATTGGTTTGGAAGAGCGAGCCAGCCACACACCACAGAACCCATAACCCATTTTCATAGGCTGGCGAGGCTAAATGCCTTACTGGCCTCTGCAGAACAGCAAATAAGTGAAGAGCTAATGCCTGTGGCTTTGAGGGAGATAGTGAGTAGCAAGGGTGGAGGGCAGGCCTGTTTGGGAACCAGATACAGTCACGCTCAGCTCTTTGCCTGGGGCCTGCCTCTTTCCTCAGTGTGTTGGGTTTTCATTTCAGCAGGGCCCCTGTGGGTTCTGGTGCTCTTTGTAGCCTCCCCCTCCCCTTTGGTTCTTAGGAAGGTGGTTTATTCCTTCGCTGGCCTCTGCTGTAGGATCACCAGGTGGCTGGGGTGGCGGGGAGGAGGTGCAAGAAGTCGTGAGTCCTTTTCTCTAATCCTTGACTCACTTACTGTAGCTTGTCCACCCGAATGTTGGGAGTTAGTTCCAAGAAACTCTGCTGTCTTGGAGTGGGAATGTGCCAAAACATATGAAGAGAAAGCCCAAGGCAAGACTGTCAGTCGGAACTGCTAGAACGCTACCCAAGAACGATTCTCCATCTGCTTGTGTATCTTCCGATGGAAAAATCTATTTGAGTCTCACTGCCTTAAGACATCTCTACCTAGGAGTAGATATATTTGACCTTGTGCTAGCTCATTCCTCAATTTCTGCTCATATTTTCCATTTTCCCTTGGTCCTTATTGTGGACAATGGGAAAACCAAACTCCCTTGAAGGTGCTGAGAATCCCCTCCCCAGTTGTCTGCACCCATACCCCTGACCCACGCCCTATTTGTAGCTGATTGTTGAAGGTGAAAGTAACCTAGACCCCAGGAAATTCATGACAGTAAGACAATGGTGTGCAGCCTTGAGGGATGGATTAGACATCTTGGCCCATGAAGTTAGCCCCATAAGATTCAGCAGCAAGGATTCTAGTCATTTATTTGTTCCCCTGCCACATTACCCCTCTGAATTTGTCACTGGGCAGTTTCTGGGTAGACAAAAGGCTGGTGGCTATGTCCTTACCACATAGCATTTATACTGAGAGCTCGCATTCAACCAACATATTCCACACACGCCCATAAATCATTCAAAAAGATGGATTCTACTAAGGTTTGCACACTGCCTGTATTCAGGAGACTCTGTTCCCCTTCTTCCTCCTGTTGCCCTGTCAAGCCATAGCCCTCGACAGATGCCAGAGTGTGCCAGTGACAGAACCTGAGGCAGGGTCAGGGGGTGTTGCATGAATCCTAATTGGTCTTAATAAAAACCCGGAGCCAGATACCAGGGTGAAAGCTGAAAGATCAGAGAAACAGAGCAAACCACCTCTTAACTTACCAACTCCTCAGCCTGCAAGAGCCTGAAAAGAGAAGATCCTGTCTCCATGAATCCTCAGACTGAATGCCTCTGAGTCCTCAGCCAATAGGGCCTAATTCCCGTCTCCTCTCGCCTTATATTCGTTTCTCTGCCCAGCCATGTTACTTCCTGTCTCAACCTTCCCAGTGCTGGGATTAAAGGTGTGTCTTATGTTCGCAGGGCTTGGTTCTGAAGAATGCAATCCGCTGAACATGGGACTTGGTTCTGAGGAAAGCAATCCGCTGAACATGAGCATCGAGGCGGAGCTGGCCATCGAGCAGATGAAGGAACAGCACCGCAGGGACCTGGGTCACCTGAGGCTGGAGCTGGAAGAGAAGGTGAGCCCTGCTTCCCAGTCTCTGTTGCTGGTGGCTGAGGGTTCTGTCAGCACACTGTGTTCCTGTGGCTCTGTCCCCACCGACCAGCACTTCCCATGCATGTCTTCTGGAGTTCGGGGGCTGAGGTCAAGGCCTGTTCCGTGGTGTGATTTTCCTTTGGTCTTTACTGCGGACAAGGGGAAAATCGTCCGGAATGTGATGTGCTCAGCCTCTCATATTGTAATATACTAATTATGGTGTTTTTAACCTATTTAAAAATAGCCCAATTAAAAAACAAACAAAACGCTTTCTCTGATGTAGTGCCACTTTCTGGACCAGATACAAGTTCTTATCCTCGGCCCTCAGTCCTTCATTATGTGACTGCTGCTCACCTTCACCATGTTTTGAGGTTTATTTTTTTGTTTTTTGGTTTTTGGGGTTTTTTTCCTTGCACATGGTATGCGATATGCACGTTAGTGTTCGAGAGCATCTGTCAAGGCTGGAGATTGACATCCAATGTCTTCCTTGATGAGTCTCTCACTGAACCCAAAGCCCGCCCACTCATCTAGTCTAGCTAGCCAGCTTGCCCAGGGGACCCTCTGTCTCTGCCTCCCTATGGGTGGCATTGTCACCCATGCCCAGCTGTTTTTATGTGGGTTTGAGGTCCTCTTTACCAAGTGCCATCTCCCAGCCTCTGCTCTCCTGTGTTCACTTGAATTTTACTGGTTTCTGAATAACTCTGCTGAGCACTGAGTGGGGCCTCACATGTCCTCCCATTCACCTTCCCACCTCTCCTTTCCTACTACAAACGTAGGGTCTTAGACTCCTTAGTTTATGTCTTCAGATGTTTCTTGAACCCTGTAAGGTACCCTGCGGGCTGTGTCAAACACAAAGTCGGGAAGGAATTGTTAGTTCCGTGAGAGACCCTGGAGCTCCCTGGCCAGCCAGCCTAGCCTGTTTAGTGAGTTCCAAGCCAATGAAAGATGGGTCTGAAGAAAAGAAGGTGGATCGTGCCTAAGGATGACACTGTGGTTGTTCTTTTGTCCCCATACACGTGCATACACACACGTGCATATGCCTCTCCTTGTTCATACACACACGTGTACAAATACACATGCATACACACACACACACACACACACACACACACACACACACACACACACACACACACCTAAATAAATAAAAGCGGACCTTACTGGCCTTCAGGTCATTTTGAACTAAGTCGCTTTCAGTCAGAATGAGAAATCAAGAGTGTCCCGTGGGTCAGAAGCACTTGTTTGCCCGCCCCCGCCCCCCCCCCCCCCCCCCACCTTTGCACAGCCTGGAACCCAGTCATTTCGCGGCCTCACTGTCTGCGGCTTCACTGTCTGGTTCTAGGTGCACCATTATGAAAAACAGCTGGATGAAGCCAGAGTCACCTGTGAGAAGGAGCAGGCGGCCATGAAGCAAAAGTATGAGCAAGGAATGCACACCTTGGAGACACAAATAAGTGACCTTCGAGGGGAGATCGCCGATCTCCAAGGGCAGGCGGCAGTGCTGAAGGAGGCCCACCACGAGGCCAACTGCAGGCATGAGGAGGAAAAGAAGCAGCTGCAGCTGGTGTTTGATGAGGAGAAGACTCAGCTCCAGGAGGAGCTGCGGCTGGAGCATGAACAGGAGCTCAAGGCCAGGCTGCAGCAGGCCGAGGAACGGTTTCAGCGGGAGAGAGAGGGGCTCGCTCGGGGTGCTGCGTGGACCGAGGAGAAGGTGAGGGGCTTGACGAGGGACCTGGAGCAATCCTACCAGGAGCAGCTGCTGAGCCTCGTGGAGAAGCACGCTCTTGAGAAAGAGGAGCTGAGGAAAGAGCTCCTGGAACGTCACCAGAGGGAACTTCAAGAGGAGAGGTAAGAAGGTGAAGGGAACTGGGACAGCCTGGGCACCGCTTCTCGGGGAGTCCCTGCCAGTCAGAGAGGACTGGGGACATGGCAGACACAGAGCAGCCCGTAGATCTAATTGGTTCTTTAAAAATTAAAATCCAGCCAGTTTTGCCTCATTTACCCAGGAGCCTCCCTTGGGCTTACTGGAACTGTTGTGGTGTATGTGCATGTGGGGAAGGGCAGGCAGTTGCAGGATCCATTCCTGCATGAGACTTGTTGTCTCTCTGTGCTCCAGATGAGGACCAGAGCCTTCCTGCATCGATGCCGCTGCTTTCTGAGAAAAGCTATTTATAAACTGCATTCCGGACATACTTATGTTCCCTCCCTGTTATGAAATGTCATTTTGTGTTTATCTTCCTTGTGTGAAATTCCAGGTCTAACTGAGAGATTTTGAGCTTCCCACCTTGTTTAATATAGTGCTGCTTCATTAAATAAGAAGCAAAAGCAGATGACAGGGCGGGCTGGAGAGAGGGCTTAGCAGTTAAGAGTACTGGCTGCTCTTCCAGAGGACCTGGGTTCAATTCCCAGCATCCACATGGCAGCTCACAACAGTCTGTAATTCCAGTTCCAGGGGATCTAACACCTTCACACCAATGCACAAAAAATCAGTTTAAATTTAAAAAAAAAGCAGAAGACAGTTATTATAGTGCCTGATTTATGCAACTGAACTCCTAGAATGCCTTCTTTGTCCAAATGAATAAGTATTTCCCAGATGAGGAATGAGGTCACTGTGTCTTTGGTCATTTCATGTGAAAGGCCAGTTTAAGGCATCGGTTTAAACCACATAAGTACATCCAGGGGTATATACAAGGATTTGGTTCTGTAAGTTTCCCCTTGCTTCAGAGAAAGATATGTTTTCCATATTGATGACCACCAGCCTTAGCTCCCAGAGGAGAGCTCCCTTCCCCGTCCACCTGAACCACATAGGAATCGGAGCACTGTGGAAAGTGGTCCCATGGTCCCATGGCTGTTTGCCCGGAAGCCTCCTTTGGGCACGGGAAAATGTTGGGTTTGCTTCCGGAGTTGGCAGCACTTTCAATAATGCTGTATGTTGACCACATTTAGGGAAAAAATGGAAACAGAGTATAATAGAAGAGCCTCTCAGCTAGAAGCCCAGTTTCAGGCTGACTGTGAGAAAGTCACTGAGCGCTACGAACGCACTCTGCAAAGCTCGGAGGGGCGCCACCGCCGAGAGCTGAAGGACCTCCTGGACCAGCACCTGGAAGAGAGATCCCAGTGGGAGTTTGAGAAGGATGAGCTCACTCAGGAGTGCACAGAAGCCCAGGAGCAGCTGAAGGAGGCGCTCCAGAGGGAGAAGGCGACCGCTCTTGTCCTGAACCAGGAGCGGGAAATGCTGGAGGAGACGTACAGGGAACGTTTGAACAGCCTGAGCGCGGAAAGAGATCAGCTGCTGCAAGACCTGGAAGACCTACGGAACACGTCTGAGGGCCAGCACAGGCTCCTGTCTGACCAGATGTTTGAGTTGAAGAGAAGTCAGGAGAGAGAGCTGAGGGAGAGAGAGCGATGCCAGACAGGGGCCTCTGAGCAGCTGGCCAGCCAGCAGCTTGAAAGGCTGCAGGTAGAGCATGAGCAAGAGAGGCGAGATATGCTAGGCAAGCTGGCGGCCCTGGAGAGCGCCCACAGAGAGAGCCGTGAGAGAGCAGATCTAGAGAAGGCAGAGCTGAGTGCAGAAATCCGCAGGCTCCAGAATGCAGTAAAGGGCATGCAAGAGGCGGCCTCTCTCTCCGGGCTTCAGAGCGCTCATTCCCTGGTAATGGCGGGGGAGGAGGTGGAAGAAAATGGAGCCATGTCCCTACTTCAGCAAGGGGAGCAGCTGCTGGAAGAAAATGGAGATGTCCTCGTCAGCCTGCAGAGAGCTCATGAGCGTGCAGTGAAGGAAAATGCAAAAATGGCTACTGAAATTTCTAGGTTGCAGCAGAGGCTGAAAAAGTTAGAGCCGGGGGCAGTGATGTCATCTTGTTTGGAGGAGCAAATGACTGAGATGTCTGGAAGGTCCAGGGAACAAGCAGAGCCATTTCTATCACAAGTAAAGCAAGGAGAAAGTGCCACCTCCAAGCACATCCTCAGTGACCTGGGAAGCCATGAGACCCAGGACCTGGGAAGCCCAGGGACAAGCTCTATTCGGAGGCAGGAGAGCAAAACCGAGGAGTCAGAAGCTTCCGTGGAGTGCTTTTCTGAGCTGGAAAACAGTGAAGCCACCAGGACTGAATCCTGGGACCTGAAGAGCCAGATCATCCAGCTTCAGGAGCAACTAACAGTCTTACGTGCAGACTGCGATCGGGCTTCCGAAAGGAAGCAGGACCTACTTTTTGATATTTCTGTGCTGAAAAAGAAACTAAAGATGCTGGAGAGAATCCCCGAGGCGTCTTCCAGGTATAAGTTGTTATTTGAGGATGCCACTAGAGAAAATGCCTGTCTCCAGGAGGAGCTGAGACTCATGGAGACGCGCTATGATGAGTCACTGGACAGCAACAAGGAGCTCGCTGCTGAAGTCTTCAGGCTGCAGGATGAGATGAAGAAGATGGAGGAGGTGATGGAGACATTCCTTAGCCTGGAGAAGAGTTATGATGAGGTCAAAATGGAAAATGAGGAGCTCAGTGCTCTGGTGTTGAGACTTCAAGGGAAGATGGAGAAGGCGTTGGAAAGAGCCCCCCTGCGCTATGACAGCTACCCCTTGTGGGAAGCCCCTTCAGAAAACCTGGAGGTCGTCTCTGATGAAAAGGTGCTTGACCGCCATCAGACTCCAGAAGAGTGTACACCCAAGGTCATGAGCATGCACCACATCATAGAAGAATGCAGACAAGAAACCAAATGCTGTGAACAGGGAAGCGCACGGCTCCTGGCTAGAATAAGAGCACACGAGATTGCCTGGTTCCACGGAACAATTCAGCCACATCAAGAAAAGGCGAGTGTGCAGAATGAAGTTATCCTGGAGGAGAGCGCTGCCCTCCTAGGCCTTCAAGACACACACCTTCAACATCAGGTCACAATCGCAGAGTTAGAACTGGAGAAACAAAAGCTTCAGGAGCTGACTAGAAAGTTGAGGGAGCGAGTCAGTACGTTAATTAAACAAAAAGATACACCTTCTCAAGGAGAGAAGGAGGAAGAGCTGAAGGCCATGATGCATGACTTGCAGATCACGTGCAGTGAGATGCAGCGGAAAGTTGAGCTTCTGAGGTAATGTATGGGCCTTCTAGACCCCACGGAAGCCTGCAAAGCACCTGGTCATATCTAACTGCTGCTGCTTGCTGTGCCTAGAGACACTAATCTGTTAGTCTCGAGAAGAGCAATGTTCTAGCTTTCTCCTGCTTCTGTGTATTAACAACTAGAGTACCCTTGTCTCGGAAGCATCCCCTTCCTCATAGCAAATCAGTGTTGTTCCTATGGAGCGTGGAAGCTCAACATGGCGAGTGTCTGCTACTTAACCACATGTATCATCGGTGTTCGTCCCTAGCCCTCTTCTAGCCCATGTGTCCTTTGGATGGATAGATAACTGTTCTGCTCAATGTTAGTTACTGTCCTCAATGCGATGAAGCATGTTATACGGAATGAATGCCTTTTGTGTAGTATTAACTCACTTGGTAGATAACGATGCTCTTCTTCCACTAATACAGGAAAATGCGTTGAATTGATTATATTTTTTTCTTCCGTACTTCAAGTGTATGCTACAAACGGTACATTTTTATTTTAGAACATATCATTTTACCAAGGAGTTACCAGAGTCTAATAAATATTCTTGAGGGATACAGACAAAGTAAACCACTTTGAACAACTACCAACCTGACTTTATGAAATAAGATTGCATTTTAGTATTCTAGCTTAGTGGGGTTTTCTTTCATTTGTAAACTATTATGTTGTATCTTAATGGTATAAGACAAAATAATTCAGTTGGGAATGTTGTGTTTCCTTGTCCTCAAATTACTTTTACTTCAGAACCTCAGAATACAGTGAGAAGAATAAACCGCATATTTTGGTGTGCCCTGGGTTTATGTAGTACGTTTTCTTTCTTTCTTTTTCTTCTTTTTTTTTTTTTGTCGGAGCTGAGGACCAAACCCAGGGCCTTGCACTTCCTAGGCAAGTGCTCTACCACTGAGCTATATCCCCAACCCCTACGTTTTCTTTCTTAAGGTCCCTGGGAGTCTAAACTAAAGCTCAGACAGCTTAGTAATGTGGCTTCTGTCTGTTCAGAGCAGGGACGACTTGAGACTGAGGTAAATTGAAGTCAGCTGTTCAAAGCAGCCTGCCTGCCATTGAGAAGTCAACACCCCGCGTTGGCTTTGAGTCTTGATCCCCATCTCCACGCTCAGGGGTTTCTAGTCACACTTCCCTCCTCAGCCCCCAATGTCTTTTAGTGAGCTGCTTCTTTCCCAAAAGTAGTGAGTGACTCAATATGTTACAACTTGATTCCAAGTACCAAGATGCTACTAATTTAGACTTCTACTTTAACTGGCGTGAAAAGCTTTCTGTATTGGAAGTTACTAGAAAATATTTTCCAAGGATACCAGATGACTGCCATGTTGTAACTTTTTTTTTTAATCTCTACACTTCAGATACGAATCTGAAAAGCTTCAAGAGGAAAATTCTATTTTGAGAAATGAAATTACTACTTTAAATGAAGAAGATACCATCTCTAACCTGAAATTAGAGGAATTAAATGGATCTCAGGAAGAACTGTGGTAAGACATAGATAGTGTACTTAAATTTTGCAAGGACTAAGAACGATTTCACGTCAACCCTCAAAGCTTCACTCCTGAATCATGTTCTCATTGCTCCTTTAGGCAGAAAATAGAAACTGTAGAACAGGAAAAAGCTTCAATTCAGAAGATGGTTGAGAAATTAAAGAAACAGGTAAGGAAACACTTAAAATGTCCCAGTGTTTCTTGACTCTGAAATTTTCTTTCTTTTTTTTTATTTGAAATTTATTAAATAATTAAATAGATCAGTAAAATAATATATTGTATGTGATGATAAGGTTGACAGTGGAAACTCACTTCCTAATGACTCTAAACTTAAGTTCCTACCTTTGGAAAGTAATGTATCGTCTATTTATAGACCATAAGTGCTAAATCCAAGCTTTATATCTAGTACACATGGGAAGGTAATGCTTTTGAGCCTTACCTGTGAATACTGGTTCTAGCCTTTATTAATTTTGATTAATGTCAGCTCCTTCGTTTTTCTGATTAAAAGTAGAAAGTTTCAGACAGAATTTCACAGATATAGAATGCCAGCAAATCTGCATATCATTTCACAGACTTGTAACTCGTTCAGATGGCTTATGCCATTCAATGCTCATTTTGTATAATCTTACATTTTGTATAATCTTACAATTTTGTACTCAAGTTATGGGAAGCCTATTTAAGAACATATCTGAAATAGTCACAAGACAAGGACATACTTGGGAAAGGAATATCTTTAGTGTCTGAAATAGCCAAGGTAACATCCAAAATACATCTTGTACTATTTCAAATAAATGGCAGGACTCAGTTGGAAAATAGGCTATAGATATGAAGGATCAAATCATAGACGGACATAACATAACATACAAGATGGCTAGCTTCCGAGTGTTAGGGCAATTTAGATAGTTTAGTTTTTTCACCTGCTAAACTAACCAAAGTTAAACATGGATACCCTTCCGCTGTCAAGAGTAATCTGATAGCACCTGGAGGAAGGCCTCTGGGGCCTTCTGTCAAAGCACTGATGTATGTGCCTCCTTTCTCACCCAGCAAGGCCGTTTCTGCACAAAGAGAAACAAACCTAGAAATGCTGCCATTCTGTTGTTAATAAGAAAAAGAAATCATAATGACAGACATATATATCTATCTGTGCAGGAATGGATAATGACAATATGGGAAATCTTTTTGCATAAAATGTCCTGCATTCATTAAAATACATACCATATGGTGGTATCTAGATATACTAAGTTGGAAAGATAACATCTATAGGATATAAAAGTGGAGAAAGCAAGCTGTTCAAACATGCAATGATTCTTTTTATCTTTATTTTTATTTTTTTGGCCAAAATAAGGTGGTATTGTATATGCATAGAAAATGACCTAGTGATATGTGTATTCAACTATAAAGAATAGGGAACCTATAGCCTGGAATTAACTGGTACCTAACTTGTTCCATATACTTCTGAATAGATTGAATTTGTAATAATGAGCATGTATTATTTTTGTTATTGTGTGTGGTTAACAAAGCACGCAAAGAAAAATTAAGTTTGTTACAAAGAAGACATGCAGTAGGCTGGTTCAGGCTGGTTCTCCACAGCAGCGGTTCTCAACCTGTTCTTGACCCCTTTGTGGGCGTCCAGTGATCCTTTCACAGGGATCGCCTGAGACCATTGGAAAACACAGGTATTTACGTTATGATTCAAAACAGTAGCCAAATCACAGTATGAAGTAGCAAGGCAAATAATTTGATGGTTTGGGGTCACTCCAACATGAAGAACTGTATTAAAGGGGTGTCGCCTAAGAAGGTTAAGAACCATTGCTTCCCAGGCAGAACAGCCAGGGTGGGAAGCAGGGCTGTCCTGTGGCACAGTAGCCTTGTACAGAGATTTTTTTTAACTTTACATTGAGAGAGGAAGAGTCTCTAAATATGCTTTTTTTTTCTTTTATAGAAAAAGTAGGCCAGCGATTTTTTTTTTAAAAAACTTATTTCAATTTTAATTAGGTTTCAGATTTAAAAATCAAAAACCAACAGTTGGATTCAGAAAACACAGAACTCAGCCAAAAGAACTCCCAAAACAAGGAAGAACTGCAAAACCTTAATCAACGTCTGGCAGAGGCGCTGTGCCGGAGGGAGGAGCCAGGAGCTTGCAGCCCCGAGAAATGGGAACAGGAAAACTCGAATCTGAGAGAAGAGCTGGAGCGCTGCAAAGTACAGGTTGGTTCTCCAGCCATGCTCACCTTCGCTCGCTCAAGCCAGAGAAATAAAAGAAATTTCTTTAGACGTAAGACCTTAATTATTCAATCAATATGGTACTGGCACATTAATATATCCTCCAGATATATCAGATATGTGAAGGGGGATAGTGCGTCCCCCAGCAAATGGAGAGCGAGCTCATGGAAGCATCTGCAAGCTATGAATAACACACTGGTGAATTCATCTCAGCTGTGATCAAAAAGATCTTTTTACAAAAGCGTTACGCTTGTGCCAGATAGCACAGACTTCCTGTTTGTTGTTGTTGTTGTTGTTCCCCAAAGAACACAGGTAGCAAATATTTACTTAGGTTTACATTCTCCTGCTGGAGATGAGTGGAGTCTACAAGCAAATGTAAACAAAAGTTCCGTGCAAATACTGAACCAGTTTATAAAGGGCCTTGAGTACCCGGGGATTTAGCTATCTTTGGATGGTGGTGGTGGAGGTGCTCCTGGGACTAAACCCCCATAGATATCAAGAGTAAGTATGTGTAATCAAAGTGTTTTCTCAAATCACTGGGGTCAAGATAGAGGGGCTTTTTGTTTTGTTTTGTTTTGTTTTGTTTTTAGGCACCTGGACAAATTGGGTAGATATTTAGGAATAGATTCAGATTTCATAAAATATAGAGATAAATCCCAACCGCAGTAGAACACTGCGTATAATAAATAAAGCCGTCCAAACACCAGAAAAACACATGTGTAGCTAGAGTTTTCCTGATCCTGCCTGGCCCACAGTCAGGACAAATCTCTCTCACCCGCCAGTCCCACAGCCACTCAGACCCAACCAAGTAAACACATAGAGACTTATATCGGTTACAAACTGTGTGGCCATGGCAGGCTTCTTGCTAACTGTTCCTATATCTTAAATTAACCCATTTCTATAAATCTATACCTTGCCACATGGCTCTTGGCTTACCGGTATCTTACATCATGCTTTTCCTCATGGTAGCTGGCAGCATCTCCCTGCCTCAGCCTTCCACCTCCCCTCCTTCTCCTCCTCCTTGTCCTGCCTACACTATTCTTCCTGCCTGGCTACTGGCCAATCAGTGTTTTATTTATCAATCAATCATAGCAACATATATTTACAGCATACAGGACATCCCACAGCATACATGGGTGAAGTTGTCTTTAGCCACAGAGAGAAGAGATGCTGTCTCTCAATAAAAAAAATTTAAAAACCCTTGAAACGTAGGGAGAGGGCTGGAGAGATGGCCAGTGGTGTAGAGCACTTAAGCTCCTGCAGAGTACCCTTTTGTTTATTTCTCAGAACTCACGTGGCAACTCACAAACCACCTATAGCTCCAGTTCCAGTGGATCTGATGCCTCTGCTGACCCCACTCCTCCTGCACACTCCTGCACACATGTGGTGCACATACATATGCACACAAGATAAAAAAAATATAAAATAATTTTTTTAAAGAAGAAAAAAAATAAGGACATAAGAAAAATCTGATAGCAAAGTGGGAACCAAAAACAGGAAGAGATAATTTTTTTTAAGATTAAAATGACCCTCAAAGTTTCGAAAAGATATTCAAAATCACTCATAATTAGAGAAATGTAAAATAAATAGTACTGACATGTAATTCCTCACTTGAAAGATCAGTATCTATTTAAAAAATACAGCAGCATGTTCTGTTGGCAAGGCTGTGTTGGCAGACATTTTCATATATTGTGGGAGTCCTGCACTGATACCATCCATGTGGAGGTGAATTTGGCACTGCCTACCACTTACCTTTTGTCCAACAATCTCACATCTAGGAATTTAGCCTCAAAATATCCCTGCAACAGTATGAAAGGTCATACGCATGAGGCTATTCATTCCAGCTTCGCTCGTATCTGCAAAGCTGTAAGAACCATCGAGATGCTTGCGCACAAAGGAGTGACTGAATTAAGTGTTGGGGTTATATCCATGCTATGGGTGGTCTTATATAACTATGAAAAAGGGAGGAATATAGTCGGCAGTGGTGGTGGCGCTCACCTTTAATCCCAGCACTCAGGAGGCAGAGGCGGGTGGATCTGTGAGTTCGAGGCCAGCCTGGTCTATACAGCTAGTTCCACAGAGGGCTACACAGAGAAACCCTGTCTTGAAAAACAGCAAAAAAGGGAACATGAAAAGAACGAGAACAATCCATAGGAAATGAGTTCCGGGACGTGATGTTAATTGGGGGGTGGAGCCACAGACTGTCAACACTGATCAACGCTGTGCTTCCATGCTTGTGAGGGAAAAAGGGAGATGTTAGAAAAGCAATGTGTGTGTGCCTGCCCTTTATGTAAAGGAAATGGTAAAGCGGACACTAAAGAGATGGTTGAAGAGAGGTTGGCTGGGAAAGGCAGGGTCGGTGAGATGGGAATGGGGTGGAAGGTCTGAGGAGGAGAATGACGCTCTGTTGAGTTCTTCTTTGTACAAAGCTGGACTCATGGGTCTCACGTGGTTTGTTTGTTTTGTTTTGTTTTTCTCCCAGTTCTGGGAATTTAAGCTAGAGCTTTGCGACAGCTTGGCTACTCTAGTACTGAGCTACATCCCATCCCTGGTTCACACAATCTTTATATACTCAAATAAATAAAATCAATCATGATGGCTGGGGTGGGGGGTACAAGAATAGAACAGAAATACTAACAAACAGAGCTGACACTGTGTATAATATAACCACGGTTGGGAGAAAACAAGAACTCACAGTCCATAAATGCTTTCAGAATCTAATCGGAAATCGTGATTCTTGTGGGCAGGCATACAAGCTTATTTTGGATATGCTAGAGGTGAATGAATAAGTGAATACAGCATAAGCCAAGGATGAGAACTATGCCTCTCACTGTTGAAAAATAAAGTTGCAGTGTCAATAGGTGGAGGGTTAAGGTGAACCCTCTGATGTTGGTTCAGGATCTGAGACATTGGTATGTATACATAGTATATATACTGAAAGATAAAGAAACGTAGATGTGTTTTTGTATGGGATAACCAGATCGTGATTTCTAAATACCATTTTCCTATAAAAGCACCTTGGAAAAAAATTACTGGTTCTGGGGTCAGAACAGGAAAGATACAAGTTGAACCTGAAATGTCCCATGGTGCCAGACAGAAAAAAAGTGCTAAAAAATAAATGAATAAAAATTAAAAATAGGTGGCTAGAAAGATGACTCAGTAGTTAAGAGCACAGCTGTTCTTATAGAGGACCTGGGTTCAATTCCCAGCACCCATATGGCAGCTCACAATTGCCTATAACTCCACCTCCAGGGGATCTGATACTCTCACACAGACATACATGCAGGAAAATACCAATGCAAATAAAGTAAAACTAATAGGTCATTTTTTGTTGTTGTTGTTGTTGTTTTGGTTTTGGTTTTTGGTTTTTCAAGACAGGGTTTCTCTGTGTAGTTTTGGTACCTGTCCAGATCTCACTCTGTAGACCAGGCTGGCCTCAAACTCACAGAGATCCTTCTGGCTCTGCCTCCCGAGTGCTGGGACTAAAGGTGTGCGCCACCACTGCCCAGCACTAATAGTAGATCATTTTTTAAAAACTTAAAATACGGACAAATTCAAAAGACTCACACTGTTCCCCCTCCCATGTAAAGGAAGTTCCAATAGCCCAGACTCAAATAGTTTGATCAATGAACTACAGGACAGAATGAAATAATTATAGAATAAGTATAACAGATATCTGAGTACATATTAGCATCAGGTGATTATTTGAATAAACAAATAGGGGAGAAGCAACTGTTCTTCCTACAGAATTCTAACAAATGCAGAAATGAAGGAAAAAGACAGAAAATCGTCCTTAGGAAAACCCTAAGTGATTGTTTTGCACCCTGATTATTGCAGCCTGAATGCACTGGTGGACACTGGGATAAATAAGCAGAAATCCCAGGAAAAAATCCAATCTCTAAGTACCTCTCCCAGGAGAAGGTGACTTCAGCAGAGAAACATGCAAAGATGTGGCTCAGTCATTAGGCCCATGCTATACACATGGAAATTCTTGGAAGATAATTTTGTTTGTTCATTGACTATAAGGATAAATGATCTCAAAGCAATGCCATTGAACTGGTATTACTGTTTCTTAGGATTGCCTTCTGTGGGCTTGGCGAAGTTTCCCCAGCCAATGAATATGCCTGTTATATGCCTGGGGTGGTTTCCCCAGCCAATGAATATGTCTGTTATATGCCTGGGGTGAGGTTTCCCCAGCCAATGAATATGTCTGTTTTATGCCTGGGGTGAAGTTTCCCCAGCCAATGAATATGTCTGTTATATGCCTGGGGTGAGGTTTCCCCAGCCAATGAATATGTATGTTATATACCTGCTATCTTTCTTAGACTTCCACTTTAGTGGCTTCTCTGGAGGCAGAACTTTCTGAAGTTAAACTCCAGACTCACACCGTGGAACAGGAAAACCTCCTTCTTAAAGATGAACTGGAGGAACTGAAGCAAGTAAGTCTGTGCTTCCGGCGTGGAGTGTGGAACTGTTAACACGCACTTGATAATGTGCCCTTTGCACTGCCGTTGCTCAACCAGCTTGCTGCTTCAAGTTGAGGGCTTGAAGTGCAAGTGTGTTTATAAAGGCTCCGGTTGCTAATTCAATAGTGAAACAGCTTATTTATAGGGTAGACTCTAAAATTCCGTTGCTATGAATCCCAACCATTTTAGGAGGATAAATTCTCCAGTGTCCTCATACTACACTCTCTTGCACTTACAAGGTTAACTTGTAGAATTTGCTATGATGTTGCCTGCTTGTAGCCCCAGCACTCCGGAAACTGAGGCAGGAGGATTGTGAGTTCAAGATCAGTAAAGCTCCATGGCGAGACCCTGTCTCAAAAAAATTAGCATGGTTTTTAGAAGGCTATTTCAGAATTTCAAGCAAAGACTTAATTTTAAATATAGAAAAGGGCATACCTCAAAAAAAACTACAGATGAAATATTGCCCAATCTCCTTTGTTTTTATTATGTGTAAGAATGTTCCCACTGTACCAGTCTTGTTTTATAATAGAATTTAGTTGTTCCATTTATTTGCCCCACCCTCAGGTTACTTTAATATTTGTGCCATCAGATTGTAAATGTTCCCTCCTACATCTGTTGACCCTGTAAGCATAAGGTGTCCTTCCCTAAATGCCGTTAACAGTCTTAACTAGGTTCACACAACCCCTGTACCATATGTGTTGTCTGAGCTGATCGCTAATTGACTCCCTTACCTAGTGATAGAGTAAGGTCCTCAGAGCGCTGTGTCTCTGGTAATGCTTCTTCCAGGACTGGCACCAAACAAGTGTCTTAGAAGAGTCTTTCTATGCTGGGTACTGTAGTGCAGAGTATGTCTCTCCTGCCACAAGTGGAAACTCCGTTTGTTCCATATAAACATGCAGGAAGCTAACATTCACAGTCTTTCTGTGAGGTGAGAGTATCCCAGAGCCATTGCTGCCAAGTTTGTTATAATTAACTCCAGTACCCCTCTCCCACTGTACCTTTGAAAGCATTGCTTGCTGACCCTTTCAGTGATAATGACCAACCCATGTGCATACTCTGTGGGATGTATGCCAATCAATTCATGTGCATAACATGTGGGATGTATGACAATTAATCCAGGTACATGCCATGTGGGATGTATGCCAGCCAATCCATGTGCATACTGTGTGGGATGTATGCCAGCCAATCCATGTGCATACTGTGTGGGAATATATGCTGTATGGCCTTGCTGAGCTACATAGCACAAGAAAAGGAGCAGAGTGGGGAGAAAAAGAACATGAGGAGGACATCACTTGGCACATTTTAGTACACATGTTCCCCAGGGCATTGGTATAAATAGATGGAAAAACCATGAGTCCCTATGTGCACATGGTAGGAAGTCATTTTGCCCTGAGGATTCTTGATTAAGATGCTGTCAGTTTCCAGCCCATCCTTGCTGCCCTGCAGCTTGGACCCAGAAAGCATATGCTACTCTGTATGATACCATGATTTAAGCCCTGGAAGCACACACACACACACACACACACACACACACACACACACACACACACATATATGAGGTTATGAGGTATGTTGGATTTGCTATCAGTTGAAAACAAGCTTCAACCTGTAAAATCTATTTTATCATAACTATTTCCAGTGTTATGCGGGAGGCCTTCAGATAGAAAGATGGCTGTATCATAATGGTAATAGAGAATCGAACGTGTGAAAACCAAACCAACAAGAGGAATGCTCTTATAATCAAAATGTGTAAAGTGTGGGAGGGGTAAAGGGCATGGGAAACAATTAGCCTCCTAAGAGTGGTTCCCAAATAGTTGGAGGGAGGATTGCTCCTTTTGGGGAGCAAAACCAGGGCATTTTGGCTTTCACAAGTTGGGGAATTAGTATTGCTGAATGTAGTGGATAAAGCCAGAGATGATGTGAAACATCCTACAATGGACTGAAAGGCCTCTGTCGCAAAGTATCCAGCTCAGAGGATCGCCAGTACCAACATGGATGCCGAAAGGAACAAAAGCAGCCTGGATTGCCTCAGCTCTGAGGAGTAGAGAGAAGGAAGCCAGCGTGTCCACTCCGATGGCATGCTACTGGGAAGTCATTAGGCTTCTCCCAGAGCAAGGGCACAACCATAATTCGCCCACATGCTGATACTCGTGTGTGATAAATACCAATCCCCTAGTTTTGTTTTTGAAACAAGATCTTGATGTGTAGCCCAGGCTTGCCTCGATCTTCCAATCTTCCTGCTCAGCTTCCTGTGTGCTAGGATGATAGGCATGTACAACCATGCCGTGCATTTCTTTTTTTTTTTTTTTTTCTTTCCTTTTCTTTTTGGAGACAGGGTCTCATAAAGCCCTTGCTGGACTAGAAACAACTGTGTGTGTGGCCAGGACTGCCCTTGAGCCTCGGATCCTCTAGAGCAGTGGTTCTCAACCTTCCTAAGGCTGCGACCCCTTAAAACAGTTCCTCGTGGTGTGGTGACCCCCAACCGTAAAGTTACTTTCGTTGCTACTTCGTAACTGTAGTTTTGCTACTGTTATGAAGAGTAATATTTTTGGAGATGGAGGTTTGCCAACGGGGTTTTGACCCACAGGTTGAGGACCGCTGCTCCAAACCCACCTCCACTTGCCCGCGCTAGGGTTACCGTGCTCAGCTAATGCTCTGGTCCTGACTGAAATGGTTCAAAACACGTATTTTGAATACCTTATTAAAAGCCTGATAAGACATGTAGCACGTGTTCCGGGAGCAGAAGTTGAACCGATGGCAGGAGAGCAGTGTGATATTTAACTGTGACAGTGGAATTGAAAGCCAGGAGCAGTATTCGGCAACATCTGCCTGCCTCTCTCTAAGCAGACATTTCGGCAGTCATCAAGGGAACAGTGAGGAGCTAGTTGGGAACAGTTAGTTCCAGTTAATTATAGGCTGCTAGAGTTTATATCCCCCTTGAAATCTGTCCAGATAGGAAGGTTTCAGGGCCACGAAAGAGCCCTGTTTACGAACCCCCTCCTTTTCCAGTTTCTAGTATAAACAGAGCAGGGAGGGGATGGCAGGGCTCATTTGTTTAACCTCTTTCAGCTGCACAGACGTCCTGACCTCTCTGACTTCCAGCAGAAAATGGCTAGCATTCTAAGCTACAACGAAAAGCTCCAGAAGGAAAAAGAGGTTCTCAGTGAAGAATTGAACAGCTGCGCTGATAAGGTAGTAAGAACAATAGATGTTCTTGTCCTTGTATACGACAGCGAGCTTTTCCCCAAGGGCTGTGGCCGCTGGCTTTCCTGTATTAGTCCAAAAGTCATAGGTGGAGTTATGTGACCCTGGACCTAGTGAAGTTGAGATCATGGTGTAGTCTCACTTAATATAGCATGATGCTGTTTGGTATGTAATATATAAAGCACATAATAGAAATACGGCTTTTATCCTCTGAGATCTATTTCATAGGCAAACACAATTTTTTCTATTATGTTTTCACCAGCAGTACAAAGATGTTGCTGTCCTTGCTCTGCCTGCCTCATAGACATTCTTCATTTTCCTGTTACAGTACACGCTTGAGATTTCCAGTTGCCTTTCTGCCCACTTCCTGCCCCAAAATAGGAGACACTGGGGGAAAAATAGAAAAAGGAAAACCCAATTAGGAAGAGAAGCCTGACATTAAGTCAGATAGAGCCAGGGAAACCCCACCCCTACTACCATCCCTGTCTGCTCTTCAAGGCAGTTAGGCTGGTTCTTGATGGTAGTGGTGGACACCCCCAACCCCCACCCCTGCCTGGCCTGCTCCTCAAGGCAGATAGGCTGGTTCTTGATGGTAGTGGTGGGTACCCCAACCCCCCACCCCTGCCTGGCCTGCTCCTCAAGGCAGATAGGCTGGTTCTTGATGATAATGGTGGACAGCCCCACCCCCCACCCCTGCCTAGCCTGCTCCTCAAGGCAGATAGGTTGGATGGTAGTGGTGGAAACTGTAAATCGGGTCTGGGTTTGCTTACAAAAATGCTCTCCCACCCCTCTCTTCCCTTCCTGAAACAGTTGGCAAAGTCAAGCCTTTTAGAGCACAAAATTGCTACAATGAAGCAGGAACAGAAGTCCTGGGAGCAGCAGAGTGAAAGCTTAAAGTCACAGCTGGTGACATCCCAGGAGAAGGTGCGTAGACTGTTCTTGCTGCATCTCCATAATTAGCACTGTCTAGTATTTCTAGTATTTTCAGCTTCCACAGAAAGGCCCAGAATATTCCAGATGAGACTGGCCCAAGTGGACTCAGAATGATCCCATGGGACCTCATTTGAGACATCTTTACAATATGACAAAATAATTTAAACAGTGTGTCCATCAAAGCCCGTTGACTGAGAGATTGCTTCCTCTGAAGGTTTAAGGGCGGGACTTAAAGAGCACTGCTTCTTGGTAACCTAGGACAGGAGTTCTGGAGCAAGTATGCACCCTCTTATTCTGAAAGCCCTAGATATCGACCTGCCTTTCACAAATTTAACTTGAACTGAAATACATGTGAGATACTAATGTAAAGTAGAATTCTGCAAGTATAAATGATTATTTTCAACCAAGAGGTCCTTTACAAACCAGCACCTCAGACTAAATTTAATTTCTCAAGACTCACTGCAAGTATGGTTGGCCATGGTAACCGGCATTCCTCGGTTCTGTCCCCAGCCCCTGGCAGTGGACTGGATGACCATGTCAGCAGTTCCTGGCTTTATCTTTTTCTTAAATGTAACTTAACACCCTGTAACATATGTAACATCTTGAGTTTCCACTGGTTTGCTGGAAAGAGAACTGGATGTAGCAAATCATAACTGAAGGGACCTTGGCATTCTCTGGTTTCTTCTTTCCTGGACATTTGAGAGGTGAGACCGTGTGTCACCGTATACCATTGTTCTTACCGTGCAGGTTCAGAGTTTAGAAGACATCCTGCAGAGTGTAAACCTTCAGATGTCCCAGATTAAATCAGACCTCCAAGTGACTCAGCAGGAGAAGGAGGCGTTAAAACAAGAAGTGATGTCTTTACGCAGAGAACTTCAGAATGCTGGCAACAAGGTCATTTCTTTTTTTTGTAATGATGCTATAAGTCATTTTAGTCTATAATTTGATGGGTTTGCATACATGTATCACGGTGGTTTTGGTTTTTTGTTTGTTTTACATATAGGTAATGTGTTTGTGTAGCCACCAACTACCAGGAGCAAGCAGTAAAACATTTCTGTCCGCACCCTTTGTCCTCTCCAGTTGATAAGGGACCCACTTATGTACTCTCAGCCACCGTAGTCAGGGGTGCTTGCTTCCGAACCTCATATAAATGGAATTATAGTGGTACGAAAAGGGTGGGTTTTTTTTTTTAAACCAAAGAAGCTAAAAGACCATAGCTGAGTTGAGTTTTATAATAATACAACCAAAACATTTTCAAAGTTTAAATAAGAGCATGCATGGGAACCTACAAAACCAGCCAAGAAAAACAGTGAGAGAAATTAAGCTAGGAACACCCATCTATGGGGGTGGGGGATGGTGAAACTACAGAAAAGGAAACCTCTGGCCTAAGACAATGGTCCTGACTTAGAAGGCAGGTCAGGACTGCCAAATGGTTGCCTCTGTGGGAGCAGAGTCTAGGAAAAGCTGCTTGAAAATAGATGGCTGGCCTCCCTGGTGCTGCTAAAATCATATCTCATTTTAGATACCACAGAGCTGCTTAATGTGTCCACACATCATTAGCCACCTTCCAATTCTGGTAGATGGTAAAATTTTCTTCTGTAATAAAAATAGGTCCTAATTCAGTTATTTTTTTCTCTTGGTTGATAGTACTTTAAATAAATAAATAAATAAATAAATAAATAAATAAATAAATAAATAAATAAATAAATAAGGGCCAGGCAGTGGTGGCACACACCTTTAATCCCAGCACTTGGGCGGCAGAGCCAGGCAGATCTCTGTGAGTTCAAAGCCAGTCTGGTCTACAGAGCGAGATCCAGGACAGGCACCAAAACTACACAGAGAAACCCTGCCTCAAAAAAAAAAAAACAAAAAACAAAAACAAAAAAAAAGGTAGTTGTTTCAACTTTAAAAATATCTAGAGGCTGACCTTTTTCTCAAACCTTTAAACTTTCTTTTCTTTTTCATGTTTGACTTAAAAGGTAGAAACCTTATCTGGCTGTGTTACCTTTTTAAATTTTTCTGAAGTTTTTTTTTTAGGATAAAAAAAAGTCACTTTGGTGGCTTAGTGCATATTTCTGAATTCAGGCCTCAATTACTAGGGCAGTATGTGGATTGGCGCCTAAAAGGGGCATGCTTGTCTGTGTGAAAGCCGATGGTGTTAGCCTGTGGAAGCCTGCAGGCTGAACTGCCTCTCAGTCCCTGTCTTCTGTTAATCAAAAGAGTGCTGCCTAGAACAGCAAAAGAGGGCTTCCCAAGAAGGAGGCACCTTGGAAACCACCAACTTCTAGACACTTGAGTCCTTTGTAGACCAGGTCAGAATCCTTCCATCAGATTTTCTATTGAAGTCCACTGGACTGTTTTGCCATTGACCACTTTGAACCTTTAAAAAAAAAAAAATCAAAATCCCAGAGTATCATTTTTTTCCTATCTGTATCTATAAGTTTGAAAAGTGTTCACTAAGGATTGTCATTAGGTAAACAGGAAACCTGTCTCAAGACAGAAGTGATCCGTCAGTTTGTTATTAAGTTTTAACACCACAATTCTCTCTTCAGGACTGGGTCTCAGAAACAGCCCCCCATCTCTCAGGGCTCCATGGCCAGCAGAAAAGGCTGTCCTGGGACAAGCTGGATCATCTGATGGACGAGGAACCACAGCTACTTTGTCAAGAGAGCCAGAGACTCCAGGCTGTGCTTCAGAACACCAAGGCAGACCTCACACACTCGCGTGAGAAGGTAACTCAAAAGCCGCACCTTGTTGAAAGTGACCGATTAGATGTGAAAACGAACTGTTTGATGTGGTCCAAACAGTTCTTAGCTGTAGGTTTGAGTATCCTGTTCTGGCAGACCTATTCTAAGAATGAATAATTTTTCCTTTACTTATATATAAACTTATCTTTATACATTTAAACTTTTTTCATTCTATATAGGCAGTTCTATATTAAAATACATCTGTGACGTTAGCTCTCATATCAAAAGTACAGACTCATGGAAATTATGACATCCATATATTCCTCATTCAAACTGGTTAGCTGCCCAGACCAATAATAACAAAATGGCAAAGTCAGACTCAGATCTTATGGGTCTGGCTAACTCTTTATAGGAGAACACTTGGTGCCCCTTCCTAGAGATTCAGCATTTGAAGGTCAGAACTTATTTTTTACATTTTGGTAACCGCCCAGCTGACACTTGATTACCTGTGCTGTTGTCAGCCAGTTAGCCCTCGTCAGCACCTCTGCTGTGAAATGCCCTCAAGAATCATGACTTTTCCTTTAGAATACCTACTATGTGCAGGAATTCTGCTGTTCCTGAAGCTACAGTGGGAATAGTCCCCATCCTGCTGGGACTATGTAGCAGATGTAATACATGTATCCAGCAGCAGACTCAAACAGAGTCAACAGAACTTACACCTCAGCCACCTCTCAGAGTTCTGCCCACAGCAGAGCTAACCAACCCAGGACTGCCACCCCCATTTGCTCGGCAATTCCGCCACACTCACTCTTGGCTCCTGGGAGTGTGGCTGGCCCAGAGGTCTCCTCTTATCTGTCTTGCCCTTACCATGTTGAGCTTGTAAGCTCAACCAGATTTATCTAGAAAGGATGTTTAGAAATAATTTTAAAAGGAAGAAAGGAAGGAAGAAAGAAAGAGTAGACTTCAAGAATTAAAGAGTCCCGTCTTGTTGTGTTGCCCGGGCTGATTTGAGCATTTGAGCTCAAGAGATCCCCTACCCCTCTCTGGTAACTGGGACCACAGCCCTCTACCACCTTGCTCAGATAAAAACGTGCTTTGAATTCCGTGGAACCCAAGTAGTAAATAGAAGCATGCCTCCTCTGCCGTTTGTTTTCCTGGCTGGGTGGTTATATAAGCATTTCTTCCTCTTACTAGGTCCGTCAACTGGAATCCAACCTTCTTCCCATCAAGCATCAGAAACAACCCCACCAGTCATGTGCTGTGAAAACCATAGAACAAGAAAAATTGGCTTTAAAGAGAGAGTGTGAACAGTCTCAGAAAGAACAATCTCCTACTAGTAGGAAGGTGGGTTTTTCAAGTGTAACCACGCACCTGTGCTCTGACAAGTGTGTCCCTAATGTGTGCTTCTCCCCACGGGTGATCCTCTGATGCCTTCATAATCTTGTCAAAACAGTATCATTGTTCTTTTTTATTGAGTAAAGATTATTTTTTTTATTTATTTATTTATTTTGGTTTTTTCGAGACAGGGTTTCTCTATGTAGCTTTGGAGCCTGTCCTGGGACTTGCTCTGTAGACCAGGCTGGCCTCGAGCTCACACAGATCCATCTGCTTCTGCTTCCCAAGTGCTGGGATTAAAGGCGTGCGCCACTACCACCCAGCAGATTTTTTTAAAAAAGGAACAATTTAAGCTTTCAGGAAGAAAACAGTTCACACACACACATCACCTTAAAACAATTCATTTTAAATTGTGTGTCCATGTGTGGGTGTGTGCACATGAGCATAGAGGCCAAAACAGGGTGTCAGATCCCCCAGAGCTGGAGGTATGGGCAGTTATAAGCCACCCAATGTGGTTTGTAGGAACCACTCAGGTCATCTAGAAGAGCAGCATGTGCTTCTAACCACTTAGCAATCTCTCTAGCTCCTAAAAACTAGGTTTTAAAAGCAGATACAAAAAAATAAAGAAAGAAAAAAGAAGAAGGAAAGAAAGAGGAAGAAAGGAAAGAAGGAAGGAAGGAAGAATGGACGGACTATAAGATGAGAAAGCAGAGTAAGCTGTTGTGGAATATTTGTTTACACTGTGAAGATGTGTCACTGCGATTGGTTTAATAAAGAGCTGAATGGCCAATAGCTAGGCAGGAGAAATTAGACAAGACTTCTAGGCAGAGAGAGAAACTCGGGATGAACCTAGGCACACAGGAGATGCCAGCAAGACACTAAAGAAGTCAGACATATGGTATAGAAGAGAGGTAATGTGGCAGAATGTAGATTAATAGTTATAATTAGTTTAATTATAATTATTATATGTTAATTTAAGTTATAAGAGCTGGTAAGCTAAGGTCAAGCTTTCATAATTAATAATGTCTCCGTGTCATTATTTGTGAGCTGGCAGCCCAAAAGAAAGTCTGACTACATTTGACACCCAGCATGAGCCTCTTTAACAACTCTTGTGGAAGAATTTTTCACTGATAACCTTTTAATAGGCTAGGAATTATTATAAGTAGGCACCATGAAGGCAAATATTTCTCTATCCTGTTTTTGTAAAGATGTAGTGAAAAAGCAGTCTTTTAAATCAATCACTATAATAAACCATCCCTTAGGTAATAAAGAAAGCAAGGGAATTACCAGCTGTAAGGAGCCCATCAGCTAAATCACCTTATTTATGGTTCTTAAACCTGTTAACATTCTCCATTTTCCAGATTTTTTCTAATGGCAAATATAGGAGAATTCCAAGGACTGGTCGATTCTTCAATATGTTGAGCATGTAGCTGCTCTTGTATCAGCTGTTCTAGTGCCTGTAATTTTTCTGATGTCAAAGGCCATTGTTCCACCCACACAGGTTTGTCAGTTAACCATTTCAAAGATAGGATTGTTGATACCTTTGAAAGATCAGCAGCTGTTGTGTCCTGCTTATGTACAACCTGAATGGACTGTGACCATTCTTGATAATACCTTGTAATATTTTTCTCAGAAGTATTCTCTATTTTTTCAGTTTGTTTCTGAGATTGGAGGAATGTTAATCTGTGTTTTCCATTGCTGCAACAATAAACTCATTGCTATGTTAAACACTTATAACTTTAATTTTCCTATCTGTCCTTCTGGTCCCATACACTAGACCCATCTTGGACTTTGTTTTACCTGAAATAAAGTTCCAGTTCCGAGAAGTTGAATATTCACCTCCTGTAGAGGCCAGTCTGGATGCCAAGATTTTTAGTGAAATTATTGTTAACATCTGTCCCTTTGTCTACTAGACCTTCAATTTCAGTGCCATTTATTTGTATTTTTAGCTGTGGTCCTTGATCATTTATAGAAGTTTGCCAAAATATTTGTTTTATGGTCTTTCCTGAAAATTTTATTTTATCTATGGAAGCTGTTCTGGCTTCTAGAGCAGTATTGTTTTTAACAACAGGCATTAAGTCTTTTAACTGCTCTGTGTAAGAGTTTCTTCAATGCTGACAGGGAGTGACTGGACCAAATTTGTATGGGGCCAGCAGGGGGACTCCTAAGGCATTTCCCAATGACAAAGGGTTACCATGCCTGTCCCTCGTTGATCTGCATTCATTAGTCCAATGCTGGCCTTTGCCACACCTTCTGCACACTCCAGAAGGCTGGGGCCTTATATTTGGATTATCTCTAGAAAAAAACATTGTTTCTAGGAACGCCTTGCCTACAGTCCTTTTTCAGATGACCTTGCTTACCCCAATTAAAACTTCTGACATTTTGATTTTCCTTAAAATTTTTAGAAATCACTTCTCCTATCCAAGTAGCATCATGAGCATGAGATCCAATATCAGCTGTGTTTCTAATCCATATGGGTATTGATTTTGCCTTTAAGGGCCTAATCATCTTTTTCCATCCTGAATTGTTGGATTTTTCTTGTGGGCCGCCAGCTCACAAATAACAACACAGAGACTTATTATTAATTATAAAAGCTTGGCCTTAGCTTAGGCTTTTTCCCAACTAGCTCTTGTGACTTAAATTAATTAATCTATGTTCTACCACCTGGCTCAGTTACCTCTGCTCTATACTGTATGTCTGACTTCTTCAGTGTCTCACTGATGTCTCCTGTGCATGTAGATTCATCCTGAGTTTCTCTCTCTGCCCAGAAGTCCCAGCTAGTCTCTCCTGCCTGGCTATTTATTGGCCATTCAGCTCTTTATTAAACTGATCACAGTGACACATCTTCACACAGTATAAACAAATATTCTGCAACAGTGAGCCATGGGGAGTGCTAATGTGATTTTGCAAAGCTTCTCTGAGGGAATTAAGAAGCTGGAAAATGCCTTACCTCCCAATTAACGTTTGATAAGTATTTAGAAACAAATGTGCATCTAAACTAGAAAGAATTTACTTAGAAAGCCACAAGGAATAGCTTTTTATTTTTATTTTTCACTCTCAATTATGAAACTAAATGGGTAAAAGCCAAGGTGAAATTTCCGAAAAATGATTATTTTTAAAGCATTAAAGAGAATCAAATGTTAGTAGTCATGGATAATGTAAGATGGCGTGTGTAGAAAGCTGGGGTCCTGCTAACTCAAGGGGAGTGGGAGGAGCGGTATTTTCTTAGTAGTTTTTCCAGCTAAGTATGTACTTAGAACTGACGGCACATATGCATTTGTGGGCATGGCTACTGTGTTGTAGGGTCATGTGTATTTCTTGCAGTGGGTGGCAGGGAAGTGAAAGCCAGCTGCCCTAGAAAAATCTGGTCTGTGTGAGACGTGGTGGTTAAATCCAGATTGCTTAAATGCCAGCTGTGCACTCAAGTGTTGTTTGTTGGTATTCCTTACTGAACTATCTTGGCTTTCCTCCAAGATTAGAGATCTCCTCACACAAATTTATCAAAATAAAAGGTAGCAACTCAAATGTTTTTGTCTTTTTAAAAAGTGTTTTGTTGTTGTTGTTTTTGTTTAACAGGTCAGTCAGATGAGTTCCCTTGAGCGAGAATTAGAAACGGTTCATTTGGATAACGAAGGTCTGAAAAAGAAACAGGTGAGACTGGACGAGAAGCTAATGGAGGTAAGTTTGAGTCAATGACCTTGACTGTGGAGAATACCTATGAGCCATGTATTAGGCGGGACTAGACATGGCGTTGAATTCCTCTCATGAAAGTCTAGTTGCCAGACTTAATTCTTGGGTCTGTCTGTCCAAAATGAACAGACGTTAGAGTCATAGGTATCTGCACTGCTTTGCAGAATAAAGAATAACTTTAGCTCCAAATGTAAAGACCTGTATACATCAATAAATGCAGATCACAGGGCTTGATACTGTCTGAGGGGCCCAAGCTCTCCTGTCATTGTATATGTGACAGTTTCCTGACATACCCTATCTTGCAGTGTTCTTATGATATAGTCACTCCCTGTCCACCTGTTCAGACATATGTGGAGATCTGAGAACATCTGAATTTAGTTTCCTTTTCAGCAACTGCCATCCTAGCAGATGTAGCTCAGTGGTGGAGCACCTCCCTTGCATGTGTGAAGCATTGGGTTGGATTCCCAATGATCAAAAAGCAAACAGTGTCCGAGGCTTATGGCTACACTTGTGGCTCGGCTCTACCTTGTGAAAGGTAGAGCTGACAGATGTTCAGCTGATTTGGAAAACTCACCACTGGTGTGTGTGTTGGGCCCTAGGAACCACAGCGTGCATTCACGTACTATGGCAGGATATGAGCAAATGTACAGCCCTCAGTAACTGAAGACTTCATTGAGATGCTTTGCTGTAGGTAGATGAAAAATTAATCTAATATTAAATAAACTATAAAATCTGTAGAAGGAAGCGTTCATAGAATTTATCTTACTATGCTCTTAAAATAACGTATACATACATTTTTGTTTTTCAAGACAGAATTTTAGGAAAGAAGGGAGATACTGAAGTATTTTCTATTTATTTATTTGTTAGTTTGGTGTTTTAAGACAGGGCTTCTCTGTGTAGCCCTGGCTGTCCTGGAAATCGCTCTGTAGACCAGGCTACTCTCAAACTCAGAGATCTGCCTCCCTCTGCCTCCCATGTACTTGGATTAAAGTGTGTGCACCACCAGGCCTGGCAAAGTATTTTCTTTATAAAGTTAGATATATGGCAAGGTGGCTTTAATGCTTAGCTTTAAAATAATGTGAAATATGGGCAAACATATCACATTGGCATTTAAATGACCACTGAGATTTCTGAGAATTTTATGTTCTCTAGTTTATCCACTGATGGGGGATTGGTGAATCTATAAGCAGTGAAATCTAAACTGTTTCCTGACACCATATAATACATGTATTCAAAACTGAGAGTTCAGCCTGTGCTTTGATGTAGATAATGCTTTTCTGATGAAATAACTATAGACTCTGTTGAATATCTGAAGCTGAGCTCTCTGTGTGTGTCTGGTAAGAAACTGAAGGGTGCCAGGGTGTGTGTACTTACTTCTGAACTCTGTCCAAATGCTCTTCAGTAAGCTGGTCCTTCACCTCTTTGCCCTAGCCTGGGAAGCCCCCTTCTTCCAGGCGGGCCCCAGTTTCTATTATTAACTGTCATCAGCCATTTCCTGCCATTCTTTTTCCCTAGTAGTAAATATTTGCTGATAAGGAAAATAAGTGTTCCTGGCACCAGAGCTGAATAAGGAAAAAGCATGAATTTAAACAGTGAGAAGAACATTTCATACACTTTTCTAGCGAAACTCTCATTAGGAGGCAAGACTGAGTTATAAACCCTACAGTTATACAGATTGGATTTTTGTTTTTTCTCCTTTACTTTTCTAAGATGGGATCTAGCCATGTAGCTCAGACTGTCCTTGAACTTACGGTCCCTCTGCTTGAGTCTTCTGAGTGCTGGTACTTCAGGCACACACCACCACAGCTAGTTCCAGATTGGATTCTTAACAGCTCTTTTGACATAATTCACATGCTATGCAATTCACATATTTAAATTATACAGTTGCGCTTGGGGTATGTTTTTACTTCTTAAACTTTGGGGACATGGATAGGACAACTTTGCAGCTTTAACCATTTTTAAGTTTCCAATCCAATGGCTTTAATTAAATTTGATGTTTCTAAAACCTTTCATCACGCCCCACCATCCTGTTGGGTTGGATTACAGTACGATTGTATGAGGGTGGTAGAGAGTGGCTTTCATGCTGCCTTTTGTCTTCACCCAAGGGATCCATGTATTCCTCCCTCGCTGGCAGTATTCCCACTTGGCCGGGTTGAGGGGTGGTGAGCAGACACAGAGGTATTCCTGTATCAGCGTCCTTAGGGCCAGGGACTTTGAGAATAGCTTTCTAGGTGATTCTTATCTGATATGCATACTTCCTCCAGAGAAGTCTCCCCCATCTCTACAGACTAATTTTAAGAGTCTAGAGAAGTCTCCCCCATCTCTACAGACTAGTTTTAAGGGTCTAGTGTAATTAAAGATTACAAATTACTAGACTGGGAAATGGAAGGATTTGGGCTTGAAACTGACTCCCATTCCTGGGCTTTTTCAACACTACAGTAGTTGAATATGCAGTAAGCACTTCGTTTTGAACATTCAAAGATTCACAGACACCTCTACAGTCCTTTGTCTGCTGTGTCACTTAGCAGTCCACAGTTCAGAGGGTTGAACAGAAAATGCTTTTCTTCTTCGTGCCCATGCAACAAGGCATTTAACCTCAGATCCTACGCTTCCTGGATCTGGGTATGGGTAAAGCTGTCAAGTTCACAACCAATGGGATTGCAGCAGATGAGGGTGCAGTTGCAGAGTTACAGTCGTAAGGCCCTTTACTGTAAAACTGACATACAGCAAAAGGTGACTTCGGTTGCTTGTACGCTCTTATTCATGTGCATAATTTGCTCGTTGTTTCTTTTTGTAACTTGCACTTTTCTTCCTCTTCCTGTAACTCCTGTAACTTTCTTTTGTTTTTGTTTTGTCTCTGGCTAACCTCTCCCTAGAACTCAGTGGTTGGAAGTAGCAGAGAAGGGTGCAGTTCTGTGCCCGAGCTAGTGTGTGAAGGTAGATCATGCTCTTCCGGTGAACCTTCATCGCATGGGAACGTCTCGACATTGTGTCCATCCAGTCTTTTCTGTTGATTATGACCATTGATATGTCCTTGGGCAAGAGCCAGTATTCATTTTTCTTTTCATTTTAATTGGACCATGTCTATTTACTTAAGATTTCCCTCAGTATTTAAAGCTTTATGAAGAAAACTACCCCACTGATAGAAATGGATTGTGGGAGCATAATCCATCATATTCTTTATTCATAAATAATGTTATATTTTCACATCTACAAACAACTAATAATAATATTTCAAAACGGATAATGACCCACCTTAGAGGTTTCGAGTTAAGAAAATGGATAGTGGCTCTGGAACTTCCTAACATTTAGTTATAGTTGAGTATGAGAGGTCCTTTCCCTTCCACAAGCCCAGAGGTCCTTCCCCCCAGTTTACTTCTTGCTCATGTGGGTTGCATGCCTCCCATTGGGCCCTGTGTCTGCTGAATGTGTTGACAGATGAAAAGTAGCATGTTCCGTTGGCTAAAATGACTTCTTGTCAACATCTTAAATTTGATTGGCATGTGGATACACTGTTTCCTTGTTGTTTACAACAAATACTTTTATTACAGTTCTGGGGTGTTCTGGGCATTCTGTGGGTTCTGTGGGTGTTCTGTGCCCACACTTGCCTATCCTGTTGCTATTTAAGTATATAACAACACATCGGTAAAACTAAGATGGGCTGAAGTAATTGTAGGTACAATATTCTTTTTAAAATGTTAATTTGGGGTCGACAGATACGTAGTCACCTTTAAGAATCTTCATGGATGGTAAGGAAAGTGGGAAAAGCTTAAAGCCAAGCCACCCTCTCCATCTTCCTGTCTCACTTTTAACAAAAGGAAAAAGGGCAATTGAATGTTCTAGAATCAAAAACTTAGATATAATTTAGATGTGATATAGATAGATAGATAGATAGATAGATAGATAGATAGATAGATAGATAGATAGATCATAGACCTCATGTCCTTATAGTCACTCAGGAGTGATGAAGATCTATTCTTTCAAGTTATAAATTTTCTTTAAAAAGCCTGATCCCATAATGTATTACCTCCAGAAGGCAGTGAAAGGACTCTATCCATGCACTTCCACCAGGCTTTGTCCTGTTTCTAAGTGATCAGGGGCTAGGAGGCCATGAAGGGACTCTGAGCTCAGTGTTCCCTGCTTGGCACCTTCTTTGGCAGAAGGCCCTGTACTGACCAAGCCTTGTCCTTGTCCTTCAGATGCAGCCCCTGAGGTCCACTGCGACGCTTAGCCCGTCCTCTCGCTGGGATCTGCAGCTGCTCCAGCAGCAAAGCTGTCCAATGGTGCCCAGGGAGCAGTTCCTGCAGCTTCACCAGCAGCTGCTGCAGGCAGAAAGGAGAAGCCAGAACCTGCAGGAAGAGCTTGACAATCGGACCTCCGCAACCAACACTCCGCAGGTACAGAGTGCTTCCCCTCCACAGAGACACCCAGATCATCCCCTTCACTTTACCTTGGTTAGAAAAATAAACCAGTCCAAAGGAGGGCATGGAGAACTACTTCTCCATCATTGTTCTGCCTTCCCTGAAATGCACACACACTGACCTATGCCCAGCATTTGCTTTGGTTTTACAGTTCACTTCAAGCCCTCTCTGCTTGTGAGTCAGGCCGCTCAGCATGCTGGGTCTCCTTTATACAGTGGTCTATGACAAAGGATCAAGGTTACTTATACATAGTGCATATTTGGCCTGACATTCTTCTCTGATGCCCAAAATGTCATAAACTCAGTCCTTGAGTAGGAATCTCTGTGGACAGACATTTGCAGTTTTCCTGTACAGTGTGGCCTGCCAAGGTCTGTGGAAATCACAGGTGGGGAGTTTTATAACTAATGATGAACAATGTGCAGCTAGGTAGTGTCATGTTCTTAGTTATCTAGTTCATTTCACTCAACATTTGAAAGAATCAAGTTTGAAAAACTGCTTAAATAGTTGTTTCTCTTTAGGTCTGGATACATAATCTTTATTTTTCAGAAATTACCTCCTTGTTCTTACCCATTTAATTAAGTTGTAGTTAAGGGTGAGAATTCAAAATATAAAGCTGTTCTTTGTTTATATCTATCAATTCTTTCTAGTTTAGAAATACTTATGTCCCAGTTAATGTTGGATAAGAAATTTTCCAGTTTCTTAATTCTCTCAGAGGAGCAAGTCACATAAGCCCTCCCCGTGGGCTACTCTGCTTTCTCTTCTTACTAGTAGACAGCCATGCTGTGCTGTCCACATCTGTCTCTCATTCTTCTCAACAAGACCTTCAAAAAGTTCTTTTATTTATGGTCTTCAAAACTCGATGTTTTGGGGAGCTTTCTGTCTACCACTCCCCCACCCAATGTTAGAGTCAGCTTTTTAAATTAAGTCCGCAATGGTGGGCTATTAAAGAGACGTTCCAACTCTCCACGGAGCACTTCAACTTCTCAGTATTAAAGTGAAATTTTAAAACAAAAGCTGCTATGGTTGAATCTAAGAGGGAAGCTGCAGTTTTTCGTTGTGTCATTGAAATCCGAAACCTTGGCTTCTGTTTTTGAAAAGACCTTCTAGTTACTTGGCAAAGATGTGCTCCTTGCCCTTCCGCACACACTGTTTTTAAAGTATGCTTTTCCTAATCTGCCCATCAATATGAGAGAACTGAAAAACAAATGTCTTGTGCCAATAACTCCCAGTATTAGACAAAAAAATTATTAAGAAAAAAGAAAGAAATCCTTCAGCAGAGGAAAGAGTGGACTGTTCAGTACTTGCAGTGGAATGGCCTCCGGGCTTTCTCCTTTTCCGGTTGCTGAGCTGACTCTAATTGGAAGAATACTGCACATTACACAAATCTGCACCGTGCCTGTGTGTGGAGTGAGGGGTTTCTCCTGTCTTTGTATTGCTTTGCTTATACATGTAGTGTGACTGTGTGTGCTTCTGAGAGTGTGTTTGCATTATAAGTGTGTAAACTTAGACCCCCTAAAAACAAGCCATAATCTTGACACCAGGGTGAAGTATACCACTTGCCTCCTTTCTCTAGGCCTTGCTACCGGAGCAGCGAGCGGTGCATGCAGATTCCTACAGAAGGATTGGGCACCTCTGAAAAATGGGCTGCTAATGATGGCATTGGTTACCATGACAGTCTCAAATGCACACGTACCCCCACCCACACAAGCACACACACACTCCACACAGACATGAGCTGGGACATGTTGGAATCAAGTGCTCTTTCAAAGTACTCAACTGTTAAGCCTTCACAGTATTGTCTCTTATTTATGTAGACATGATAGACTTTGTGAATCAGTCACAAACTTCAGCTTATGACAAACCAGTTTATTTATATGGTTTAAAGAGTAGATTTAAGATTCTTGAAAGGATATATTCTATATATATTTTCTCATTCCCTATGTTGTAATTATTTTTAAAAGAAGGTACTACTTTTATATATATGGAATTTGAAGAAAATCAGAGTTATTTATACTGCTTTGTATAAGATGTATCATACTTTTTTGACAGAAAAAAAAGAAAAATTTTGATGCAACAATAAAGACAATTTAAATATATGACTGTCCTCTGTTTTTCTTCTGTTGAAATACTCAGTGTTCTTTGAATTATCTGCTACTGTGGTTTTCTATTTTGATTTCTTGAAACAAGCATTATTCACTATGCATAAACCTTAAAAAGCCATTATACTTTTTAAAGTATAGGCTTAAAAAAAAAAAAAAAAGCCAGACATCCAAGGCCCTATTTACTTTGTATATGAAGCTTTACCAACTACAGATTTTGTCTTCAAATTGGTGACATGGTCTAGTGCTGTTATTTAAATCCAAGCAAATAATGGGTTTCAACTCATGTTTGAGCATCCTGCATTCTTTTCAAAATATGCCTTTTAAGAAACATTTAGCCATCACCCAATTGTTAACACCTGAATCACAATAATAATAATTAGTAATAATAATCTTTTTAAAAATTTATTTATTATCTTTTATATACATCAGTGTTTTGCCTGCATGTATGTCTGTGTGAGGGTGTTAGATCTTGGCGTTACAGACAGTTGTGAGCTGCCATGTGGTTGCTGGGAATTGAACTCAGAACCTCTGGAAGAGCAACCAGTGCTCTTAACCTCTGAGCCATCTCTCCAGCCCTGTGATAATAATCTTAAGGACCTGAAGCACCTTCTGAAATGTGCAATCCCTGGTGAGGGCATTTTGTAAGCGAGGGTACGGGCAGTCTCATCTCTCTCAAGGTCACTGGCTTCCTAAACTCATGTTCTCCCTATTCCATCCTTGTATGAGAAGGAGAGGAAAGGTCACGCCTCTTCCTGTCCTGTGGTTTTATCAGGAAGGAGAGGGAAGACCACGCCTCTTCCTGTCCTGTGGTTTTATCTGGGTTGGATGTCTGAGATGTCTCACTTCTAGTCTGCTCTGATGATAAATGCATCCCCGAGTGAGATGTTTGCTTCACACTGACAAGCCCCTGAGAAACAGCTGAGGAGGGTCACTGGCAGGAAGAAGCTGATTACCATGAAGGAAAAACTAAACTTTGATGGTTGCCAGTCATTTCAAAGGAAAAATGAGAGGCATGTGTTGGAAGCTGATCGGAAACCTTAGGCAACCCCAAACGACCCCAGTGTTCGCAATGTTCAGAGGCCCACGGCACTGCAGAGACCCACGTCACAGTGGACGGTTGGCCACTGTGCTTTGATTTAGAGTGCACGTGGGTATCGGTTACAGGTTTAAGAATCAATCAGGGGATGGTGGTACGGCAGGTAAGCGTCTTTGTTTCTTCCCTGGCTCCTCTGTGATGGGGCTGCTTGTCTAACATGTTCAACCCGTGCAGCGCCCAGAACTCCCGTTTCACTGGCAATCCCTCCTTCTGGTTACACACGCACGCCAAGCATCGGCTGAGCTTTCTCTAGGTTCTGATGGGGAGAGTAACGACTAGTGAGGCGTGACTTTGAAATGGTAATGCACGTTTTTCTCCCTCCTCTCCTTAGGGAAGCCAGGAACACCTTGTAAATCTCATGGAAGAACGAATGATAGAAGTTGAACAAAAACTGAAGCTGGTAAAAAGGCTACTTCAAGAGAAAGTGAATCAGCTCAAAGAACAGGTAAGTCTCCTTTGTCCCCTCGGCTGTCCTGACAGGCCAGTGCGTGTGTGTGCGCGTGCGCGTGTGTGTGCGTGTGTGCGTGTGTAAGTCTCCTTTGTCCCCTCGGCTGTCCTGACAGGCCAGTGCGTGTGTGTGCGCGTGCGCGTGTGTGTGCGTGTGTGCGTGTGTAAGTCTCCTTTGTCCCCTCGGCTGTCCTGACAGGCCAGTGTGTGTGTGTGTGCGTGTGTGTGTGTGTGCGTGTGTGCGTGTGTAAGTCTCCTTTGTCCCCTCGGCTGTCCTGACAGGCCAGTGTGTGTGTGTGTGTGTGCGTGTGTGCGTGTGTAAGTCTCCTTTGTCCCCTCGGCTGTCCTGACAGGCCAGTGTGTGTGTGTGCGCGCGTGCGTGTGTAAGTCTCCTTTGTCCCCTCGGCTGTCCTGACAGGCCAGTGTGTGTGCGCACGTGCGTGTGTAAGTCTCCTTTGTCACCTCGGCTGTCCTGACAGGCCAGTGTGTGTGTGTGTGCGTGCGTGCATGCGTGCGTGCGTGCGTGTGTGTGTGTGTTCGCGTGTGTAAGTCTCCTTTGTCACCTCGGCTGTCCTGACAGGCCAGTGTTTGTGTGTGTGTGTGTGTGTGTGTGTGTGTGTGTGTGTGTGTGTGTGCGTGTGTGCGTGTGTAAGTCTCCTTTGTCACCTCGGCTGTCCTGACAGGCCAGTGTGTGTGTGTGTGTGTGTGTGTGTGCGCGCGTGTGTAAGTCTCCTTTGTCACCTCGGCTGTCCTGACAGGCCAGTTTTTATGGCTGTATAGGGGGGGTGTATGTGTGTGTGCGTGTACCTGTGTATATATGTGTGCATGCGTGTGTGCAGATGGGCGTGTTATTCCTCAGGAGCTATCCACCTTGTTTTTGAGAGGACCTGGGTCTCTCTGATTAGGCTAGGCCTGTGTCCTCCTCAGCACAGGAACTGCCACTGTGCACGCTCACTGTCCCCAGCTTTTTTACGTGGGCGCTTGGGCTCCGAGTCAGGTCCCACACTTGCAAGGCCTAGCTTTACGGCCAAGCTGCCTCTCTAGTCCCAACGTTCCACACATAACTCCAGGTTTTGGCTCCTTTTGTCATTGTTGGGTTTTTTGTTTGTTTGTTTTTGTTGTTGTTGTTGCTTTGTTTTGTTTTTTGAGACAGGGTTTTTGTAGCCCTGGATACTCTGTAGACCAGGCTGGCTTTGAACTCACAGAGATCTGCCTGGCTCTGCCTCCCGAGTGCTGGGATTAAAGGCGTGCGCCACCACCGCCCAGCAAGATTCTGTATCCTTCTAGTGCTGTTAATTTGTGTTGTTAATAAGAGTTAATTCTGCTGGTAATGTCTAAAGAACTTAGGAATCATTTTTTTTAAGCCCCCAAATATGAATTCTGTATTCTACCTTTTTTTTTTTTCCTAAAGCTCCTTCGAGGCCTCTTTGTTCACAGCTCTATAAATGTGTATTTGCTAATGATGGCTTGTATCCAAAGTGTTCCTAATTAAGCGAGTGGCTCAAGTCAAATACTTACAGATTTTTCTTCATCCAAGATATGAAATACACATCTCTAAATAAACAGAAAATGATATACTCCTTGTTAAAAATGGGTAATAATGGAACTTGGCCTTTCCTGTTCCCAACCTTGTGGCAACCCCCAAAGGTACCTTAGGGCTGATGAATCAGTAGTAGGAAAAGGTGTTTGCCACCAAGCCTGACAATCTGGGTACAGTACCTGGAACCCACATTGTAGAATGAGAGCACCGATGCCCGGAGGTTGTCCTCCGACGTCCCTTCTGTTAGTCCTGACACTCGAGGGTGGTTCACACAAGCGGAGTAAGATGCTTCTGGTTCTGTCCTAGCTCTGCAAGAACACAAAAGCAGATGCCATGGTGAAGGATCTGTATGTTGAAAACGCCCAGCTGTTGAAAGCTCTGGAAATGACTGAACAGCGACAGAAAACAGCAGAGAAGAAAAATTACCTCCTAGAAGAGAAGATTGCCAGCCTCAGCACCATCGTCAGGAACCTGGCCCCGGCACCTCTGGCTTCCACCCCTCCTTTGAGGTCATAGCTGTACCAAAGGATGCACTTGCATTTGTACACTGTGCTGACGTTCACGGGAGGCTTCAATCCGTTCTCCGAACCCGCTAAAGAACTTTCCGGGGCTTCAAATCAAGCCCACCCAAAGTCTGCTCTGCCAGCAAGGGAATTGGAGCCTCCAAATGGATGCTTACAGGAGTTCCACAAATCACATATTTCACTTTTTAAATTACTCCTGAGCATTAAACTTTTAAAGGATGTTCTGGATAGCTACCAAGAATGAAAATAATTTAAGAACTTAAAATCCCAATTTTTAATGGTTTGTAATTGCTATTATCTGTATATACAATCCAGATTCCTTTTAAGTTTGAGATCTAACTGGAGTGGTTATTATATTATTATAGTCTTTATTTTTGGAAACATTTAAGTACTGTAATCCTTATGCTTATAATAGTTTTGTTTCTTGGGATTAATTGACTGACTGCAGCTCTGTTTAAAGAAGGCTTACAGAAGCTAGCCGCTGAGGTCAGAAAAGTCCCCATTTTGTGAAATTCTGGCTTCTAGTGCCTGTTCTCGCTCCTCTTCCTATATAATAGATTCAGAGCTGATCTACTCAACTGCACTCTTTACTAAGGTCAAAGGTTTACTTGATTTTAACAATCCTTTCTTCTCCTCTTAAAGCTTTTGTTTGGGACCTTGTATTCTTAAAAATGGATAAAACTGCATTTTAACAATATTTGAACTATGAGGAGACCATTGAACAGCCCATTTTGGAGTAAAAAGCCACTCTTGGAAGAAGATTACATGAGCCTGATGGGGGTGGTTTCCTCTCTCCCAAGCCTTGGAGTTCACGGACCTACCTTTGAGTTCTCGTCGAGAGCTCAGGGAACAGTTTCTAACCTGTCTCCCTGAACTGCGTACTGCCCAGCCTCGCTAAGAACTGGACATGTGTAAACCACAGGACCTTACTTGTCTTATGTATTAACAGCCATAGAATTTTTATTTCTATATTTAGTGCACTTAATTATCTGAAAAGGCCTTGACTTTAGAGTTAAAAACCTCTCCAATTTATAGAAGAGGGATTTGTAGAAGACTTTTTACCCTCTGTTTAATGCAGGTCAGGATTCCCATGCTCCTGGCCGATAGATACCTCACATCTGAACATATGAATTTCATACTGCGGAGAATGTTGGCAAGCCATCGGAGGTGAAAGCAATGACAGGACTTTGTTCTCAAGGTCTGGGCTTAAGGAACAGTAAACCTTTTAAGTGGACACACACACACACACACACACACACACACACACACACACACACACACACACACAGAGTGGTTGGTGGAGGAATTACCAGGTGCAGGACACTACCAAAGCTCTGCTCAACCACCTCCGAGTTCCCATGGGGAGAGAAATGAGAGTTTCACTTTATTAGAGGTGCAAGAGAAGAGTCAAGCATGGCTTATGAGCAGGAACACAGAGTAAGTCAAATAGGCTGAGAAGTCACATGATGTGAGGAAATCTCAAGTCATTTCTGTGACGACTCTTAGGGATTCTTTAGGATCAACTACCTAGTCCTGGTAGCCCAGCGCCGGCTCCACAGGGGCTCTGATGGCACACTGTGGTCCAATGGTTCACACTGGTTTTACACTACTGTTACTATCAGAAAGTTCTGATTTCCCACTGGGAAAAGAATCCTTCCCTATAATTATACATCTAAATGTTTGGCATCTGGTATTAACTCTCCTCTAAATCCTTCTTCTCAAGTACTTGTATGGCCTTAGCTTTATTTAGCAGAAATTTTTTCACTTGAACTTAGGTCTGAGCTGAGATCAGAGGGAAATTAAAACTGTCTGAAGTGCTTCTGTGAGCTGTTTCACGGTCTCCAGGTCTGTACCACTGACCTGAACAACAAGCACGTTTCTCCAGCACTGACTTGGCATGGGGCCATGTTTGTTGCGCTTTTTTATTTTTTTATTTTTATATTATGATAAGTGTAGGTTAGTGTTTCTTATAAATTTGTATTTATGTGTACATAAAGTGATGTACAATGACTGTAAATAGGACTTTCTGAGAAGTTTTAGAGTACACTTAGAATTATTTCACCCAACTTCAAAGTGCTACTCTAGTAAAGTGGTAATTCCTTGCTTTATCCCTTATCAAATAGGGGGAGAGACCAATGTGAGAACTGCCCGACATTAAATTGATACCTGCAAGTTATACACTTGTGCAGCGGTTTCTTTTTGAGAAGCTGGTAGAGTGGGGGAGTGGCTGGCCCTGTGGGATAGCTTAAAGCTTTAAAGGCATCAGATGTCAAATCCTAGAACTGTGTGTCCTTTGACTTTCAGACTTTGCAGGGGCTCTCTCCAAAATCACAAGTTACGTGTTTTTTTTTTGTCTTCTTTTCTTTTTTAAAGCACTGGTTTTCAAACTTTATTTTTATCTAAGAACAGTAGCGAGACAATACTGGACTCAGAAGACCTCCCTTGTCCTGCTTGCTGTTTTCTACTTTTTAAAGGCCTTACCCCCACCCCCAAGGGGAGAAAGGATTTATTTTATCCAAAGGCTTTTACTCTTAAAGTCAGATTTGTGGAGGGAGAGCAGTAGGCGGTGTGGTTTAGAATCAACCTCAGTATTTTCATTTGTTTTTCTAAAACTCTTGATTCCAGCTAAGCCATGTTAAATGTGAATCCCCCCACCCTTGGGGCTTCAGTGTGCCATTTGTGGATTTGGCCATCAGTGAGTTTTATATAAATAGATCATGAAATCATAGACTTTAAAGAAGACATCTTACAGGTCTAGTGTTTCAGCAATATCAATGTTAAGGGCAGGTATTATTTTGAGAAACTTTTTTTTAAAGGAATATCTAAGTCTTCTTGGGAAACTTTTTTTTAACATGTGGAAAATGAATTTGTGGTTTCTCTTTTTATTTTCCTGAGTAAAGAAAAAGAAAGCATGTTGCTGTGGTCAGCATCTTTTAAAGGCATTCTGAGTCAAGGAACATCTGAGTTCTCTCAAGTACAGTATTAAGCAAGTGCTGTTCTGAATGGATTATCTGTAGTTGTATAGCACTCCAGTGAGTCATTAAGCCATGCTAGAAGCCAGGCCAAAGCCAATAACCAAAGCACTCACACTGGAAAGTCAGTAGACCATGGTTGGCCCTGTTTGAACATCTCTGTACTGTGAAGGCTTGGTTTCTGGTGTCTAGACAGCTAGTTAACAGCAAATTCAAGTTGTCCTTTTGTTTGTTCATTCATTTTCTTTCTTGCTTGCTTTTTAATTTTTTGAATGACACAAGGTAAGTCTATTCTTAAAAGATATACCGCATGATTTAAAGAATATTAGTTTTATGAAAGACAACTTGAGTTAGTCTAGAGCCCATCTCCAGAAGTGTATTCAGATAAAGATTAATGTGAATATGTTTATATCAGGTTTGTAAATTTCTTCTTAGCTGTTCTATCCCAGAAAGATTTTTAATGTGAGCTTAAAATGTAAATAAATAATTTTGCAAACATGCATCTGGTTTTCTATGTCTTAGCATTTTGATGAGCTGTTTCAACGTGTTTATCATTAATATGTGAATTTTTAAGTGAAACCATCAAAATGTTGCAGGAAACACATTCTACAAATGCAGAATTTAGCTCCCACTCTGCATACTAGGTTAGAACCATCATTTTAAGAAGATTCCTCCAGGGGACTTAGAGAAATGGTTCAGTGGTTACTCTTCAGAGGACCTGGATTCAGTCCCCAGCACCTACATCAGACAGCTCACAACTACCTGTTACTCTAGCTCCAGGGGGTTCAGTGCCCTCTTGTGGCCTCTAAGAGCATCTGCATGCTTGTGGTGCACATAAACTCGTGTAGGTACTCATACACATAATTAAGCAGGTGATTTATTTGTCGTAAATTAGAGCACAGAGACTCATTCCCTTCCTGTCCAGGAAGTGACGACATCCATACCAGCCAGCTCGTGGTGTTTGTGTTCTGTAGCAGTGAAGAGTTCACACAGAATCTTAAGTTAGCCTTAGGCAAGGTCCTGCTTGGCATCCAGGATGCTTCAGAGGTGAACCTGTGTCATTTTGCCATCTCCATAGGTGAGTAATTCAGACTTTCTTAACTGAGATGTTCATAGCTGGTAATATAGGTGGTATTAGAGAACCCAAAAAGTAAACCCAGAGCACATTGTTAATAACCAAACACTGCCCAGCACTTGGAAGGCAGAGGCCAGTGGATCTCTGTGCATTCGAGGCCAGCCTGGTCTATAGAGAGAGTTTCAGGACAGCCAGGGCTACACAGAGAAACCCTGTCTTCAAAAAACAAAAAACAAAACAAAAAATACCAAACACTGAAGTGTAGAGTGGAAATGTTGGCCAACCTAGATCCATTTCAGAGGCCCTATTTTATTCATTGTCAAAACTTTTATATCAACTTCAGATTCACTGCTTTTATTAGGCAGGAACTATTTATCCCCACTTAACATAAGGGGAAAACTGAAGCTTGCAAAATTGAAAGTCAAGGCTATCCTGCCTGCAAATAGGGAAAGTCGGGTATTCATGGTCCAAGATCTGCTGTTAAAACCCTACAATACTAAGTGGGCAGTGGTGGTGCACGCCTTTAATCCCAGCCCTTGGGAGGCAGAAGCAGCCAGCCTGGTCTACAAAGCAGGTAGGTTCCAGGACATCCTGGGCTGAGAAACCCTGTCTCAAACAAACCAATCAATCAATCAATCAATCCTACAATACTTCTGTCAGTGCCTACAGGGAGGAGTATTTAATGAGTGGTGACGCAGTAGCCACCATGCAATTCTACTTTAGGAACAATAAAAGACTGTCCTGAGGAGGGATATCCAAAAGAGCAGAATAGGAGTTTTCAACATCCCTCCATAAAGAAGAGCAAAATTACAGTCTCCAGCAATCTACACTGCCACGCTACTGCCACACCTCCCCTGACCATGCCGTTATCAGAGTGGGCGTGACGACCACAGAGGAGGTGCTGTAGCTCCTCCCACCACCTCCCCGGTACAGCATCTGCCCACACACCACTGACGGAGGACAAGGGCCTTAGGACCTCTCACTACTGCCTGGGCTGCCAGTAGTGCCAGAAGCCCTTCCTAATAATAGAGTTGGCATCAGCAGTGCCTGAAGAAATCCCTATGACCCAATAGAAGCCACCACACTGTTTCACCATACCTGCCTGAACTGCTAGAAGGTCCCCAATCTCAAGTGGCCCAAGACTCAATTGCTCTTTCTGACTACACCGTGATACATATTGTGCTCACCATCATTATATCACAGTCAAGAAGCTACTGTAAGTCAACACTATAGTTTCATGACAACAACCTAAGGCAAATCCTCAGGAAAATGCTGCTTACTCCAGAAGTGGTGAAGATACCTGATCCACAAAATGTGAAAAGAAATATAGACAATGAAGTAATATGAGGGCCCCTAAAGAACATAACAACTCTAGTAACACATTACAGAGAAAGAAGTATGGATGAAATACCTAATAAGGAATTTAAAACAATATCTTAAAGCTGGTTGTGGTGGTTCCTTCCTATAATCCCAGAACTTGGGTAGATTTTTGTGAGTTCAAAACTGGCTTGGTCTATAGAAACTGACCCTGTTTCAAAAAACAAACAATAACAAAACGCACACAAAAACAAAAAAAACCAGAATGATTACTAAAACAGTTCAATGAAATACAAGAAAGAACAGATAATTAAATGAAATTTAGAAGACAATGAAGAATGTGAATGAGATATTCAATGAAGGGATAGATATTGTGAAAAAGAGCAAATCAAACCCCTGGAAATTAAGAGTTCAGTAAGTCAAATAAAAAAATGTAATTGGGCCGGGCGGTGGTGGCGCACGCCTTTAATCCCAGCACTTGGGAGGCAGAGCCAGGAGGATCTCTGTGAGTTCGAGGCCAGCCTGGACTACCAAGTGAGTTCCAGGAAAGGCACAAAGCTACACAGAGAAACCCTGTCTCAAAAAATCAAAAAAAAAAAAAATGTAATTGAAAGTCTCAACAAACAGACAAATGAAAGAAACATCTTCACTGTGCATATTACAGTCAAACTGTCAAATGAACAAGACAAAAGTCCTAGGGGTGGACTTGTCAGACTAAAGATTTCCAAACAGAAACACTACAGGACAGGAAGAAGTGAAGAGGCATGGTCAAAGCCCTGAAACAAAATAACTACCAAGAAGGCTTCACTCATCGGCACCATGCTTCAGAAATGAAAAGGAAAGAAAATCCTTTCAAGACACACAACTCTGAGGAGCTCACAACTGCTAGACCAACTGTATGAAAGACGCTTTAAGGAAGTTTACATCCAGAAGTGAAAGATAATCACCAACCCAAATGCATGGGAAAGACTTAGAGCGTCAGAGTAGAGCCTGCTGGGTCAAAGCTTAACCAAATGCAGCCATTTTGTTTTCCTACTAACATCTAATAGGCTGGGCCCTGGATTCCAGGGCCTGAAGACTGGTCTCATACCACAGAGAACCAAGCCAATAGACGTGTGGTACAGGGGAGACTTTCTGACTGTATCATTTCTAAGAACAGGAGTGAATATCTGAAAAAATGGAGACTCTGGAAGAGAATGGTGAATGAAAGAGAAACGAGGTGATTTGCCTGTTAAAGAGGCAATATAACCAGGACATAGACACTAGATGGTTCTCTGCAGATTCGTCACAATGGGACCTCCTTCTGCTGATCCGACTGCTTTCTTGTTGCCCACCGCTAATCCTCACACCTGCTTCACGTTTTCACAGCTCTTTGCTCAGTATACACTCATCACCAGAGCCACCACCATAAAAACAGTGTACTTGCCCCGTCAGCCTTCACTATATTTACCTGGGACAATGTCATATTTTCAGAGGGCAATAAAATCTCTTCCTGTTTTAATTTTTTGGCTATAAGGAAAAAGGGTTTTTCTTTTTAATTATTTTGTGTGTATGAGTGTTTTGGATGCATGTATATATGTGCACCATGTGTGTGCCTGGCATCCACCAAGGTTGTGTGTGGCCATCGGATTCCCTTGAACTGGAGTTACAGATGATTGTAAGCCACCATGTGGGTGCTGGGAATCAAACCTGGGTCCTTTGCAGGAGCAACAAAGTACTCTTAACCAATGAGCCAACTCTCCAGGCTAGAAGGGGAGATTTTTCACCTTTTGAAAAAATGTCTCATCATTTACAAGGGATCATTTTCTCTCCTTCAGGTTGCTGATTTCTTAGATCACAAATTTTCAAGAAATCCTTTGGGTATCCTTGGGCATCTTTGCCAGGCTGAACTCCTTTTGTTCATCTTATTGGTTGTGTTCTCCCAGGACTGTGCCACAGTCTGGTCCTCTTCCTGTGATGTGATCCTACCTTGGTCCTGTCCAAGCTTTTAACATCTGACCTAGGTGGAAAGCATGTTGTTGAACAACACAGATGTGAGGCATCTTCTTTCTCTTTGAGAGCATTTGCACTGCACTTACAGGGTTAGAGTTTATGGTTTATTTTGATCAATCTTTCCCTGTATGAGTTAATGCTATTTGAGCTTGTCTTAAAAAAAAAATCCTGTCTCTGCCGTCTTGATGCATTTGCTTCCACCCTTCATTTTGGGTGTCATATGAGCGCTTGTTTTATTGTAAACTAATGGAATGAAACCATACCTATTTTGTAAACTTGCTCTCTTTTTAAATAAAAGTTCATTTCAATAAAAACATTCATGTCTCTTGTTTGAATTTTGTGAGATATGTATGCCTTCTGCAGTCTTAATATCTACTCACTCAAACCCATTTGCCCTCTTCCTATTAGAACTCCAACTCTGGTCAGTGTTCTAGGAATCCCACTGTTGACATTTACCAACAATTTACCCCTTTTCTGGAATTGCACAGGCACATACCTATAACCCTTGCATTTAGGAGGCTAAGACAAGAGGACTATTGATGCTGGCCTGAGCGACATAACAAGACTCTGTCTCAGAAAATAATTTTAGTATTTGAACATTTTGTCATCTAACATGAGCCAAGCATTATCAGTGCTGCTACACTGATGTTTTCAGAGACTATCGTGTCAAATGTATTTTATTTTGTATTAAAAATGGAGACTCAAAGAGATAGTAAATTAAGAGTTATCTTAATTTAACACCAATTTTCAATCTAATATAAAATATACTGTACTAGCAGCTAAAATACAAAGATGAAATACAAAGTCTTTGTTTCAGTGTTCAGTACTACAGGAGAGGCAGATAAACTAGCAAAAGACAGTTTCACCTAAGCTAATGTGCTGACAATTGTAGATGAGTTTAGAACATTATTAAATATTTAACCCCTCAGACTTTGCTTTGCTGCATCTATAAATTGGGAGTAATAATAATGCTTGATCCTGTGGACGATGCAAAGTTAAATTGAAACATCTCAATATAAAATAATACAAGACCCAGTAAATGGTAATTATATGCTAAGAGTTCAAGAAGTATAGTCTATGGAAACTAGGGGATGCCCAAGACCCATTTCAGTAGATCAATGTGGCCAAGACATTCTTTAGAAGGCATTGTTGTTCTTTTCTCTATGTTGATATTTTCACTGATTATCTAAAGTCAATAATGGATAAGCCTGGTGATGTTTTATTATAAATAAAAATGATGGCACTAAGCTATACTAATAGTCGTTGCATTTTTCTCCACTGTATATTGTTAAAGTGTTGGTGATAGGAAGACAAATTTTACTCAAGAATTTCTCTGATGAAGCAGAAGAAATGTTATATAATCTTGACCTTCCAACCCATATTTTTTATTTTGTCTGTGGGACACAATGGGAAGTACACATGAGGAATGATGAGTGTCTCAATCAAGAACACTGATGTAACTTTTGATGTCAAACCAGCTGCTTGTACCTCATGGAACACCTTTTTTACTTATACTGATAGTCAAATGACAGTTACTCAAACTACACTATCTGGATAACATGGTAAAATGAGTGAAGTGAGCCTGAAGTTTCAGAGCAACAGATTATATTTGTTGTCAATGATAAGACTCAAATTTATCTTCTTAATTGGGTCTGCAATGTAATGTTGTCACATGTACTGGGAATCAGGGCATGGAAATCTTTGGAGGATAATTAATCTGTCTATCTAGATCACTATGATTTGGGCATGATTAACAAAGTTGAACTGACATTTATGGAACATTCCCCCAACAGTATCAAAATATATTATTTCTAAGTATATGTGAACACTGATCAAGAGAGATCATACTTGAGACTTTATAACAATTTTCAATACATATAAAAGAATTTAAATCATATGATGTGCATTCTATGGCCACAATTGAGTCAGAAATTAGTAACACAAACATAGCTAAAAAAAAGTGCCCAAATATTTATAAAATAGATGCTTCTTTTCAAAAAACATTGTTTTATGTGTATATGTGTATGCCTGAGTCTGTTTGTGCAACACGTGCATGAAGGAGCCTGTAGAGGTCTGAAGAGGGCAACAGAGCTCCTGGGACTGGAGTTACAGGAAATTGTGAGTCATTTTGTGGGTACTGGGAACAGGACCTGGGTCTGCTGCAAGAGAATTAAATGTGTTAACCACTAGTCAATATCTTGAGTCCCCAAACTGGATGCGTAACAAGTCTTTTTCAGTCCTACCAGCCAGCTCCCAAATAATGACATAAAGTCTTCTTATTAATTATGAAAGCTTGGCCTATAGCTTAGGTTTGTTCCTAACTAGCTCTTATAACTTGAATTGACCCATATTTTTATTAATCTACATTCTACCACATGGCTTTTACCTCTATCCCATTCTGTGTGTCCAACTCATTCTGTATCTGGCTGGCTTCTCTGTCTCTCTTCTACCTAGAGTCTTCTCTATGCCTAGAAATCCTGGCTATACTTTCTGCCTAGCTATTGGCCATTTAGCTCTTTATTAAACCAATCAGAATGCACCTTGGTAAAGACACATCTTTCATAGAGTACAAAAAGATTATTTCACAGCATTTCCCTCTTTTTGTCTAAATAAAAAGGAAAGAGTTTATCTCTAGCACAGTAAAACTATATATAACAAGAACAATTACCAGGTAAGAATTACATTGAAAATATCCAGTCCATTTGCATTTGGCAAATTCAGAGGAAATATTCTATTATCTGTCCTGTCTTGGTGAATTCAAAGTTTTGTACCTAATACATTTTTAATTGTATCTTGTGTTATCAACTCAATACTATTTTTTTTAATCTCAAAACATTTTCTTAGATGAACAATTTAAGCTTTTATGTCTCTCAACCTTACACATTTTACACCTCTTTTGTGAGTTTCTTTTCAGAATTTGGTAAAAAGGAAAACTGTAACTGTAACTATCTAGTCTTCAATGCCATCAAAGACCCGAGGAAGATATAATATACCCTGAGTAAGCAGGAAGTGCATAGCAAGCAACTTATAAAACTATATGAAGTACGAATTCTAATTGATCTTAATAATAAAACCTGGAGCCAGATATCAGGGTAAATGCTGAAAGATCAGAGAAGCAGAGCAGCCAGCCACTAGAAAGACTTCTTACCTCTACCGAATCCCCAGCCTGAAAGGGAGCTGAGCTCCTGTATCCTCCCACCTTACATTTCTCTCTCTGCCCAGCCATATCACTTCCTGTCTCCACCTACCTAGTGCTGGGATTAAGAGCATGAGATCCCAAGGGCTGGGATCAAAGGTGTGTGCCACCACTGCCTGGCTGTTTCTCTTTTAGACTGGATCAATCTTGTGTAGCCCAAGGTGGCCTTGAATTCACAGAGATCCTCTGCCTCCTGAGTGGTAGAATTAAAGGTGTGTACCACCACTGCCTGGCCTCTATACCTAAGTATTGGCTTAGCTCTGTATCCTGATCTTCTGGCAAGCTTTATTTGTTAGATTACAAAAAAATATCACCACATTTCCTCTTTTTTACTAAAATACATAAAGGTTCTAACTAATATAAAAAAACTATATACAATAAGTATAACAACTATATACAAATATATCAACAATATCTAGTCCATTTGCATTTGCCTTCATTCTTCTGAACAGACAAAAACAAAACCCTTCCAGAACCCTAATTTTGAGGAGGTTCCCTTTTGGTAAGTTATAGCTGATCAAACAAGAAGCATTTGTTAGTCCTATGAGTTAGTTTAGATTGAATGGCCATGTTGGTTAATGAACTATCATCCCTTCTAATCAAGAGGTCTCTCTTGTTCAAATCAAACCTTTATCAATTCTCTCTGCTTCAGTTGATAAATCTCTTGGACTATTTAAGTCCTTGTCACCATTTAAAGTTTTGAACTAATTAATCAATTCTTGATTTTCTACTCCAATAGTAGGCCATTGGTAAGAAATGTCTCCTAGCAATCTTTGAAAGTCATTAAGAGTCCACAATTGATCTCTCCTAATTATACCTTTTGGGGTCTAATTTTTTGTAGACCTATTTTATATCCCAAATAATTAATAGAATCTCCTCTTTGTATTTTTTCAAAAGCAATTTGTAATCCCCAACAAAGCAAAATTTTCTTTACTTCTTCAAACATTCTTTCTAAAGTATCTACATTTGAATCAGCTAGTAAAACATTGTCCAAGTAATGGTAAACTACAGATTGAGGAAATTGCTTATGTATCATTCCCAACAGCTGACCTTAAAATATTGGCACAGGGTGGGGCTATTTAAAATTCTCTGTGGGTAAACCTTCCATTAATATCTCCTAACAGGCTGAGGATTATTATAAGTAGGCACAGTGAAGGCAAATTTTTCTCTGTCTTTTTCTTGTATAGTGAAGAAACAGTCTTTTAAGTCAATAACTATAAGTGGCTATCCTTTAGGTGACAGAAAATCAAAGGAATTCTAGAGCGTAGAGAGCCCATTGGTTGAATTTCTTTATTAACAGCTCTTAGATCAGTTACCATTCTCCATTTTCCAGATTTCTTTTTAATAACAAATACAGGAGAATTCCAAGGGCTGGTTGATTCTTCAAAACACTGAGCATTTAGCTGCTCCTACGCCAGTTTTTCTAAGTCCTGTAATTTCTCTGATGTTAAAGGCCATTGCTCAACCCATACAGGTTTGTCCATTAGCCATTTTAAAGGTAGGGCTGTTGGTGCCTTTGAAAGATCAGCAACTGTTGTGCCTTGTTCTTGTACAACCTGAATGGTCAGTGAATGTTCTTTATAATACCTTCTAATATTCCCAGAAATATGTGTTAGTTTATGGTTTGTTTCTGAAATTGGAGGAATGTTAATATGCGTATTCCATTGCTGTAATAAATCATGTCCCCATAAATTCATTGCAATGTTAGTCACATCTGGCTTTAATTTTCTTCTCTGTGCTTCTGGCCCTATATATTTGACCCATCTTGCCCTCTGTTTTACCTGACATAACATTCCAATTCCTAAAAGCTGAACATTTACCTCCTGAAGAGGCCAATTTGGATGCCAAGGTTCTGGTGCAATTATTGTTTCATCTGCACCTGTGTCTACAAGACCTTCAATGGCAATGCCATTTATTCTTATTTTTAATTTTGATCTTTGTTCACTTATAGAAGTTTGCCAATATATTCACTTTATGGTTCCTTCTGAATTTTTTGTTCTCTCTTCTATAGCTGTTCTATCATCCAGGGCAGTATGGTTTCTTACAATAAGCATTAGGTTCTTTAATTGCTCTGGGAAGGAGTTTCCTCCACAATGACAGGAAATGACTGAACCAAATTTGATATGGAGGCCTGTGAGAGGCCCTTCAATGTGTTTCCCAATGGCAAAGGGTTGCCTTGACTGTCCCTTGTTGATCTACATTCATTAGTCCAGTGTCTGCCTTTGCACCACCTTTTGCATAATCCAGAAGGGAGGGGCATTCAGTTGGGATTAGTGTTAGAAAAAGCATTATTTCTAAGAATGCCCTGTTTACAGTTCCTTTTTAGGTGACCTTGTTTACTGCAGTTGAAACACTTCACATTTTGACCTTTCTTCAAACCTCTGGAAATTACCTCTCCTATCCCAGCATCATTATGGTTATGAGATTCAATATTGATTATATCTTGGATCCATTCCTCTTAGGTGCTGATCTTGACTTTAATAGCCTACTTACCCTTTTGCATTGTGCATTAGCATTTTCAAAAACCAGAGATTCAATTATTATTTGTCTAGCTTTTGAATTTGGTATCATTCTATTAACTGATGTAGTTAATTTTTGTACAAAATCAGTGAAGGTTTCTTCTGGGCCCTGTATAACTTTAGTAAATGACTCAGTTTTCTTTACTACTTCTTCAATTCTGTCCCAAGCATTCAAGGCTGCTACATGGCATAAAGCCATGGTGTGGTCATCATATAGAGATTGCCTTTCTACATTAGCATAATCTCCCTCTCTAAGAAGTTGGTCTTGGGAGATTTTCACACTGCTAGCCTTACTTCAGTGTTCAATGTTCTTAGCCTCATTTTTCCACCAGGTCCTCCACTATAACTGAGGACCAGGCTCCAAAACTGCCGTAACAATTCTCTCCAGTCTTGAAGGATAATTCTATTACAAGTTGACCATACGTTTAACATCTGCTTCACAAAAGGTGAATGCATGCCATATGAGACTATCACTTCCTTGAATCTCCTCAAACTAACATTTGCACAGGAGTTTAGTCAGCTCTTACACAGCTTTGAGGATATCAATCATTTGGCAGTACCTGTAAGGTTACTGGATAAATTAAGGTTGGCTGTTTGAAAATCTTAGGCTGTTTCCCTGTAACCTTATAATACAATGCTCCTTTAAATTCCTCTGTCTGGGTCTGAATATCTCTATGATCTGTTTTAATATGTTTTTCTAAAATGTATATCTTGGCACTCAAATTAACCAACGTTTTTAATTATAAAACAAAAATGATCAAACAGATAAGATTTATAATTGACATTACATAAATTCCATCTAAATTAATTATCCTCTCATTTAATTGCTCCATTTTCAAACCATGTATCGTGTAATCATACAAAGACCTAACTCTCTCCATCACAATAGTGTTTCCCATTTTTTAATGTGGGAAAAGACTCTCTCTTTTAACAAATTCCTCCCTTTAAAAATTCCCAATTGTCTCACCAAATCTGCCAACAATGATGATTCTGATGTGAGGCTGACTGTTTCTGCATAGAACAGTAGAAGCCCAAGCAGGTTTCAAGGCAGCTACCTAGTGTGTTAGCAGCATGAGAAAGGGATCCAAGTACACAACCCACCAGGAGAGAAAAAGCCAAAGAGCCAGTCATCTGCATGGGGGAATGTGTGAAAGTGGCTAACCCCTGCAGTTTGGGAAGGCCAAAAGCCTATGGAGTTTGCTGTAGCTAGGCTGCAACAGAAACTTAGCTGGTGGGGTGGTGACTCCGGCAGCATGCAGCTCTGGCCTGTGCTAGTGACGCAAAGCCACAGGCAAGCGGCTTTTTCATGGATTCGTGCCCCCAAAAGTTGGATGCCAGATGTAGCGTGAATCTTAATTGGTCTTAATAATAAAAACCTGGAGTAAGATATCAGAGTAAATGCTGAAAGATCAGAGAAGCAGAGCAGCCAGCCACTAGAAAGACTTCTTACCTCTACCAAATCCTCAGCCTGAAAGGGAGCTGAGCTCATGTCTCCTCCTACCTTATATTTCTCTCTCTGCCCAGCCATATTACTTCCTGTTTCCACCTACCTAGTGCTGGGATTAAAGGCATGAGATCCCAAGGGCTGGGATCAAAGGTGTGTGCCACCACTGCCTGGCTCTGTTTCTCTTTTAGACTGGATCAATCTTGTGTATCCTAGGGTGGCCTTGAACTCACAGACATCTGCCTGTCTCTGCCTCCTGAGTGGTAGAATTAAAGGTGTGTGCCACCACTGCCTGGCCTCTATGTCTAACTAGTAGCGTAGCTTTGCACTCTGATCTTCTGGCAAGCTTTATTTGTTAGATCACAAACAAAATATTACCACAACTAAAGAAATGACAGACATCTGGCTGGCTGGACAATCACCCAAGATTCCTCTGTAACATCCATCTTTAGCCTACAGGCCTAGAATACTGACAGACTTTTCTGTGAAGCAGAAATTTTGAAGGACTGTCCTTCCTACCCTGTCTTGTCAAAGTTTGGCAGCTGCTTTCTTTTGTGTCCTGCTTATCCAGTTTGGATACCATTCTGTCAGCAGTTGGGGCAATGGCAGTTTCTTGCCCAAATGGCTAGCTTTGCCACATCAAAAGCAAACACCATATGGAGATTCTTTGATGTCTGTTATCATTTTTTGAAGTAAATTGGTTCTGCCAGGAGCAGAAATGTCTCACTGTCATGAAAAGCCTTATATTATTAAAAACATCTTAAATGCCATATCCTATAGATCTCTGAAGTGTTTGAAGACCATCTATCTGTCTAAAATACATCCCTGTATGACCTTGAAAACATACCTAACATGACTACAAGTTTGATTGTTATAGATGACTAACTACTAACCTGCATTTCTTAATTATTCTAAATAGTTTATAATAATAGCTTTCAAGGACTAGAACTTTATATTACATTTTTAAATGAGCTGCATAGGTACAATACCTTAAACAAGAGTAGAAATTATATATATATATATATATATATATATATATATATATATATATATATATATATATAACAAAAATGACCTTCAATTTGTATCAATATACAAACATCCATACCAATGTAAAATATTTGAGACTAGAGGTTGTTCAAAAGCAGACTCAACAATCCACCCTTTTGTCCCATCATTTCTATACTATATACCCACTTTTCCCTTCAGAAAGAGATTCCTGACTCTAATCTCCTTGGTTCAGCTTTTTTCCTGACCATGACCAACAACAACTTGCAACCAATCCCGCAAAATGATGATAAACATTCATAATCCATTGAAAGACCAAAAACCACCCACTCCACCTCTTGGGAATGTGGGCATCATGTTCTCTAGACTGATTCCTGTTGCCTGGGAGAGTGACAGCATCTCTAGATGGGACCTGAGAAAATTGAGATAATGGTCAAGTCATGGAGACTTCTTATTAATTATGAAAGCTCAGCCTATAGCTTAGGTTTGTTCCTAAATAGCTCTTATAACTTGAATTGACCCATATTTTTATTAATCTGCATTCTACCACCTGGCTTTTACCTCTATCCCATCCTGTGTGTCCGACTCATTCTGTATCTGGCTGGCTTCTTTGCCTCTCTTCTTCCCAGAGTCCTCGCTGTGCCTGGAAGTCCTGCCTATACTTTCTGCCTAGCTATTGGCCATTTAGTTCTTTATTAAAAAAATCAGAAGGTGTCTTGGCAAAATCACATTTTCACAGTGTACAAAAAGATTATTCCACGGCATGGATGCTTCAAAAAAGGTCATAGATTAAAGCAGGGGAGGGGGAACAAGAATCATTACAAGTGTCTTGAACTGAGTGGAAATAAAAACATTTTAAAATTAGCTTAAGCAGTAATTATAGATAAACTCATACCCCTGGTACAGTGAGAGAGAGACAGAGACAGAGACAGAGAGAAAAGACTAGAAAGCTAAAGTCAGCTAGGGACTGCAGAGATGATTCAGCAGTTAAGAGCATTTGCTTCACGTCCACAGGAACTGAGTTTGGTGCCTGTGACTCCAGCCAGCCTTTGAAGGCACCCATACACACATGGCATACACTTAGATAAATATATGTAAATAAAAATAAAATAAATCTTTAAGAGAAGAAATAGCATCTATTCTACACAAACTCTTCTAAAAGTATTTAGAAGAAAGAATATAAAGTCTTACCCCAGCCTATAGCAAACCACTTGCAATGGCCTATCCTTCTTCTCTGCCTCCATTCTCTGAGGATTCATCAGATTCTTTCAGGGGACTCAGCCTTCCTTCCTCACCCCATCCCTTTGTGTCAGCTGCCAGTACCCAGAGGACTCTCTACCTGGGATTCCACTGGTTATACCTGGGAATCAAATAGGTGATCTCTACTCTCCTTCTTGTTCTCTATTTCCAAGTCACCAGTCTCATCCCCCAGCCTTGTAGGAAACCACTTGGCAGGGAGAGGGGCTGTCCTCCCTCTGACTCCACTTCCTAGGGACTCCACCAAACCTCTTGGCAGACCCAGATTTTCTCCTTCCTGTGAACTCTTTTAGCCCTACTCCCCCTTCTAGACCATCCCCATTTATTGTGTCAGCCCCCAATACTAAGATACACATTCTACCCAGAACACTAGTGGCCACACTTGGCATAGAATCAAAAGCACTCCCCACAAAGCAAGCTACAGCCACCTTTGGATTCCTAAGATCTAAAGAGGGCAACAGAATTCAAGGATTAGAATACCCACCCCAAAGAGACAAGACAAGATATCAACACCTAGAATTATAATCATCCCAAACCCAGATGCCTAGACACCAGTGAAAAAATACAATCATTGACAGAACAATATGTCTCTACCAGAATTCAGCAACCCTAATTCAGTTGGTCCTGAGAAATGCAATATCGTTGAAGCTAAAGACAAGGACTTCAAGACAGCTATTTATGAATATGCTCGAGTCTCAAAGAAGATATGATTAAATCCATTAATGAAGCCTGTGAAAACACAGTCAGTAGAACTGAAATGACGTAAGCAATTCAAGACGTGAAAGTAGAAATAGAATCACTAGAGAAAACCCAAACTGAGGGAAAACTAGAAACGAAAAATTTAGAAACTCAAACAGGAACCTTCAAGGCAAGCCTCACCAACAGAATACAAGAGATGGAAAAGAAAATTCTAGGCGTTAAAGACAAGATAGAATAAATGGATACCTCAGTCAAAGAAAATGTTAAATCTATAAATATCCAGTCACAAAACATCCAGGAAATGTGGGACACCAAGAAAAGACTAAATCTATGAATAATGGGAATAGAGGCAGGAGAAGAAACCCAGTGAAAGACACAGAAAATATTTTCAACAAAATTACAAAAGAAAATTCCCCAAATTTGAAGAATGGTATGTCTATCAAGATATAAGAAGTATACAGAACACCAAATGGTCTGGACCAGAAAAAAAATTCCCATGTCACATAATAATCAAAGCATTTAATGTACAGAACAAAAAGAATATTAGAAGCTGCAAGAGAAAAAGACAAGTAACACATAAAGGTAGACCCATTAGAATAACAGTGGACCTCCCAATGGAGACTCAAGAGCAAGAAGAGTCTGGTCAGATGGTCTATAAATTTTAAGAGACCGTAGAGTGAGCCCAGACTACAATACCTAGGAAACTTTCAATCACAAGAGATGGAGAAAATAATATTCCATGAAAAACCAAATTTTAGCAATGTCTATCTGCAAATCAAGTTCCACAGAAGGCACTAGAAGGACTTCAATCTGAAGAGGTTAACCACCCCAAGAAAACACAAGGAATAAACAATGCAGACCAACAAATCAAAAGAGGGGGGAAAACATACTGTAACAACAAAATAACAGGGATCAGCAACCCCTGCTCATTGATACCTCTGAACATCAATGGTCTCAATTCACCAATAAAAAGACACAAATTACCATATTCAATTTAAAAACAGAATCCATCCTTCTGCTGCATCCAGGAAACACACTTTAATATCAAAGATAGAAATCACTTTAGGGTGAAAGGATGGAAAAAGATATTCCAAGCAAATGGACCCAAGAAGCAAGCCAGTGTAGACATTTTATTATTTGACAAAATAGACTTCCAACAAAAGCTAATCTAGAACAAAAAGGAGAAACAACACCCAAAAGGAGTACGTGGTAGGAAAAAGTCAACATAGGGCTGAAATCAATAAAATAGAAACAAACAAACAAACAAAAATATAAAGAATCAATGACATGAAAAATCAGTCTTTGAGAAAATCAGTAAAATTGATAAACTCTTAGCCAAATTAACGAAAAGGTATTAAAAGAAGATCCAAATTCATAAAATTAGAGATGGGGGGGCACATAACAACATGGAGGAAATCCAGAGAATCAGAAGGACATACTTTAAAAACATGTACTCCAACAAAGAGGAGAAAAGGAGCACCAAGAAGTATAATGGAGCTAAATCCAGTTCTCAAGGAGATAAAAAGTTTAAAGAAAAACTTGATGCTAAATGGAGAAAAAAGGAGTGATGACATCAGGGCCATTCCCCACCCAACTAAGCTTCTACCTGGTGAAAAGGAATTAAAGAAAAGCGTAAGCAGTGAAGGAAGCCATCTACAACAGAAAGCTGATGCAGATGTAATTGAACAAGGGGGCCAAGTGCCAGCCCCATCAAGCAGCAGAACTTGGCAGCTTCAGCCACATGTCTCTGGCTTTAGAGTCAAGAATAGAAGAAAGGGGTGTAGAATTTCCCTTCTCAGTTAAGGAAAGCTGCTGAGGCCAGGCATAAGTCAGGGATGTCCCCGCACAGCAGTGCAGAGAGGCCATTGAATGAAGATGTGAAGGTGAAGCTTTAATTGCCTTAGGGACCCCAAGGTCTTGGAGATGCCAGAGTCATAGGATACCTGTCAGGGAAAGCTGCTAACAAGGAGTGGAACCAGCCCAAGAGAAAGAAGTGTGTTGCAGTCAACAAGCTGAAAGGAGCTGACTATCTGAAGAGTGCTTTGACATGGAGATGCAGAGTTTGGAGTTTGCCCAGTTGGATTTCAGTCTTGCTTTGGTCCAATATTTCCTCACTATGCTCCATTTTGTAATGATAATGGATATCCTGTGCCATTGTTTGTTGAAAGTATGTGATCTGATTTTTCACTTTGATTTTACAGTGGGGTAGATAGAGTAAGAGATTGTCATCAGTATCAGAGACTTTGAACTATGGACTTTTGAAAGTGTTGAGACTGCAGTAGACTATGGGGTCTTTTGAAGTTACACTAAATTCGTTTTTTTTGTTTTGTTTTGGTTTGTTTTTCAGAGCTGAGGACTGAACCCAGGACCTTGCGCTTGCTAGGCAAGTGCTCTACCACTGAGCTGAATCCCCAATCCCAACTAAATGCATGTTTGCATTGTGATATGGGGCTCCAAGCCCATGGGGGCCAGGGAGTGGAACGTGGTGGTTTGGATGAGAATGGCCTCCACAGGCTTACAGATTTGGTCACTAGGGAGTGGCACTATTTGAAATTATTAGGAGGTATGGCCTTGTTGGAGAAAGAGTAGCACTGGGGGTGGACTTTGAGAGCTCAAAAGCCCATTACAAACCCAGAGTCTCACTCTTCCTGGTGCCTTCTAATCTGGATGTAGATCTCTCAGCTACCATGTCTGCCTATGTATCACCATGCTCCTCACAATGAAGATAATAGACTAATCCTCTGAAACCATAAATAATCCCCAATTAAATGCTTTCCTTTATAAGAGCTGCCGTCTGTGGTCATGGTATCTCTTCTTAGCAATAGAACATTGACTAAGACAAAAGTATAAAGAAAATGTGGTACGTTTATGCAATGGAATATTGCTCAGATTCTAAAATAAATAAATAAATAAATAAATAAGTAAGTAAGTAAGTAAGTAAGTAAGTAAATAAATAAATAAATAAATAAATAAAATTCGAAGGTAAATGGATGGAGATACCAAAAAATCATTCTGAGAGAGGTAACCCAAACCGAAAAAGACAAACATGGTATGTATTCTCTTATATGTGGGTATAAGCTGTTAAGTATTTGATAAACAGGCTACAGTTCATATAACCATAGAGGATAGTTATAGAGTAAGGGACTAGGGGTGGGGGAAGAATAAATAGAATGGGCAGTTATGGATGGATTGGATGGGGGGACTGGAATGGGAGGCTCAGCAGGGACAGGGAGGGGATGGGGAGTAGGGGGGGGGATACAGGGAGGAACAACTAACAAGAAAGGCCATGGGAACCTATGAAATTCTCCCTAGGTACCTGCCCTGAGGGGAACTCTCCCAGAGTCCAGAAAAGATGCTACCAGCGGCTGAGAATTAATCTGAGGGATATCAAAAGAATCCAAGCACACTGAGCTCTTTAGTCCATTCACTTTATTCTTCCAAATCAATTCTATCTACACAGTTTCTTTTCTGTTCTCACACTTAGCTCCTCTCTGTCCCTTTCTTTGCTGTTCCCTCATTGTTCTTAGCTCTCCCTATCTTAGCTCTCCCCCAGTCTCTGAAGTTTCCAGTACATCTGCACATACCATCAGCAATTCTCTGGCTGAAGCAAGGTCACAAGGCTTGAATTCTTTCAGGGTCATAAAGGCAGATAAGAGTTTACACCAGGCGGTGACTGTCAGGCTTTCTTTTACAACCCCAAAGGGGAGTGACTAACAGGAGTTCTCTGGTAAGGTCAGCTAAGGACTAAAATCAATTAGGGGATTCTAAAGAGGAATTTATGTGCTCAGACTATAATCTTAGAAGTGGCTGGGTAAATAGGTTGGGACACTATGTCAGCGTAAGTCACTAGTAAAATAAAACTCTCTTTTTTTCCTTTGGTGCCATTTCTGTCTCAGCTTATCTCAGCTGTGCCACTTTCTGATAGGGTGGGGAACGTTTACTTGGTTGCTAGGCAACCTGTGTCACAATGTGTAGTATTTGATTCGGAAAGGCACTTTCACTCTGAGTTAATAGCTAAAGGGGGAATCTTTAGAACTAGGGGTAACACCTGGGCTGAGATAAAAGAAGGAGGACTGAAGCTTAATTAGCACAAGAAACAAGGCTTGGCACCTATCACCCTCCAGGCTTTGTCAGTAGTCTCCTTGGGTCAGTGGGAATAATTACCTTTACTCAGTAACTAGCAGATGGCCAAACCACCATCCCAGAATTGTAAGCAGTAAACCTCTTAAATTAGGGTCCTGTGTAAATAAACTGGGGTGAAGGCAAGAAGTTAAGGATTTAATTGTTAGTGGTTATTTTCAGTTACCTGTAGGTGAGATGAGCTAATGCTTATCTATCGGCAGTCTGTCCTTAGATGTAGAGAAGTATCTCAGATGAAATACTTTTGCCCAGAGAATGGCCCTAGCCAGATGTTTGCTAATGAAGAATAAACACAGCTGGGGAATGTTATCTAAAAACCCAAATAGTATATGGGAACTACATTGTTACAAGTTCTTGGGAAAAGAATCACATGGGAAAGCTACAATAGCACACAAGAAACTCACTGCAGGAAACAGTTAATACATTCAAAAGCCATTATCACCAAGACTCCTTGAGTTTTGGCTTCCCTCTAGAAGAGTTCTTGGCTCTTCCAGGTAGTAGCTTTGCCAGTGTCAGCTGAATTCCTACTTCACATTCCTGTAGCTTGCAGCAGAAACCTAGTACAGTAGAAACTACTTAAATATATATACAGATATGAAAGAAATCTAAATGGAATCACCAAATAATGGGGGAGACAAAGCCCCAACCTGAAATCTCTCATTACCAGATAAAAGTTCCAGTGGCAGGAATGGGTCACATCTATTTGAGTTGTTGGCCAAAGGGGCCCCATGGAAACCTCAAACAACCTAGGTTATTGCCAAGGCTATTGTTTGCTCTCCACGAACTTATGGCAAGGCCCCAATGTTGAAGACAACACCTATATAACTCATTGAATAAAGAGAAATTCAGCTCATACCTACCTAGAGCCTTCTCCCCTACTGATTAATGACCATGGTACTGGGAGGTACTCTGCATGCTATCAGAGGGGCAAGCTAAATCCCAACCAAGATGCAACCTTTCAATCTACAGTGGTGACCTGCCTGCAAGATACATTGGTAGAATAGTAGCACAAGAGTTGTGGGAGCAACCAACCGCTATCTGATTGGATTTAAGGCCCATGCCATGAGACGGAACCCATGATTGATATGCCTGGGTGCCCAAGAACTTGAGTGCTGTGGAACAATCCTTTCTACACTATGAATATGTATTACTCTCATTGGTTAATGAAGAGCTGACAGGTCACTAGCTAACAGGAAGTTAGGTGAGAAAACTAAATTGAGACTAATGGAAGAAGGAGGGCAGAGTAAGGAGAGATGCCAGCCAGCAGCCACCCAGGAAGCAAGACATGCTAGAGGACAGGTAAAGCCATAAGCCACGTAGCAATACATGATTAATAGAAATTGGTTAATTTAAATGTAGGAGTTACCTAGTAAGAAGCCTGAGCTATTGCTCAAGCATTTATAATTCATATTCAGCCTCTGAGTCGGTTATTTGGGACCAAGCAGTTGAGACAGGAAACAACCATTTACACTTGAAACTATAGGGGAAAACCAAATAGTATTGTTCTTCTAAACAGCAATATGTTTAGCAATAAAATGACTCCTAACAACATTCTGCTGTATTCCTAGATCAGTGTCTTACTCAGCCATCATCAGAAAAACTTCCTCCTATAGGAACAAATACAAAGACCCATACTGGCCAATGTGTAGAGAGAGACCTTGGAACACTCAGTCCCAAAATGGAATGTCTCCATAAAATTCCTCACTTCAGGGTTCAAGGGTCAAATGCTGTGGAATAATCCTGGTTTTGTTGTATATAATTTTACTATGTTAAAATTAATACCTTATTTTTAAATTAGAGACAAAGGGGGAAATGCTGTGGGATAATCCTTCTGTATACTGTAAATATGTATTACTCTCATTGCTAATAAAAAGCTGATTGGCCAATAGCTGGGCAGGAAGAGATTGAACAAGACAGCCTGAGACAGAGGGAATGATGGAAAGATGAAGGATGGAGTCAGAGGAGTCGACAGCCAGACCCAGAAGGAGCAGGAGATGAACGTGCCATGTTAATAAAGGTACCACCATGTGGCAGAGCATAAATAAGAAATATGGCTTAACTTAAAAATGTAAGAGCTAGTTAGTAATAAGCCTGAGCTACTGGCCAAGTATTTGTAATTAATATTAAACCTCTGAGTGATTATTTGTTAGTGAGCAACTGCAGAACAGGAAAACTCCACCTACACACAAATCTGCAAACAACAAAAATTTTCATCAATCAGTCAGCAGACAAGTACCTCTGGCACATCCTCTGGGTGAACTATTATTTCAGTGAAAAAGCTTGAGTTATTGTGCATGGAACACGGATGAATTCTAAAAGAATTATCCAAAGACTAGAAAATACAAAACATCAAAAACTCACCATTTTATATTTGTGGAAATTAAAGGTTCAAATTCAGTCTCACTGGGCTCACAGGTGTCAGAGAGCTTGTTTCTCTAGGAGGCTCTGGAGGTACCTGGCGTTTGTCTCCTGACTCCTTCCTCACATCATATGAACCTTTTGCTTCCCAGTTATGTCTCCCAATCCTATTAACTTGCCTACCTCCCACTTACAAGGAGCCTTGTGATTACAGTGGGCCTACCGGGATCACCTAAATCCATTCACCCTAGCTGCAAATTCTTAATCTGTCATCATAGAATTTGAAAACTATTGTCCTAGCTGGCTTTCCGATGCTGTGATAAAACAATGACAAAAAGCAACTTGGAGAGGGAAGGGTTTATTTCATATTATACTGCCACATCACAGTCTATCATGAAGAGAAGTTGGGCAGGAACCTGCAGACAGGAACCTGCAGACAGGAACTGAAGCAGAGACCATGGAGGAACACTGCTTACTGCCTTCCTGCTCATTGCTTGCTCAGCTGGCTTTCTTATACAGCTCAGGCCCACCAGTCCAGGGGCAGCATGTGGGGTCCCCCTTTTCCCACCACAGTCTGTTGGCCACCAGGCCACGAGGGCAAAGGAGGCAGAAGCGGACAGCAAGGCTTTGTACCTGCCTGTGAGCATGGCGGAAACAGCTTTCTGGGAGAATGCTTCACTGCTAGAGTTCAATTTTATTCCAGAGTGAGGGGCCATATATAGGATGGGAACAGCGGCTGGGGCATCACCTAATTTGCATTTGGCAGCATGGTCCTACCAGCTGAGAGCACAAAACCTAGTTATCATATGGGCAGCAGGGGGAGAGTGTCTGCGGGGATCTGTGTCAAAGGTCACGCTTGAGAAAGGTCAGGCTTAGGGACAGCTTCCGGATAAGGTCAGGAGTCCAAGCCTAGAGAGGGAGTCCTATCTAGGTAGGGAGGGAAGGAGTCCTGCTGGAAAGAGAGTCCTCCATTTTGTGTCAAGCCCAGAGTGCTGTCCGGACATGGTGGACTGCAGCCTAAAGGGCAGGGTACTCCAACAGCAGCATCTTCCACTAAGGACTGGGCCCGACCACACCCATCACTAATTAAGAAAATGCCCACAGGATTGCCCACAGGCCAATCTGATAAAGGCGTTTTCTCAGCTGAGGATCCCTCTTTCCAAATGACTCCAGCTTATTTTGAGTTGGCAAAAAGCTAATTAGCATAAATATGTTAGTGTGCTTACAGGTTCTAGAAATTTGGACCTGACTATCTTTGGAGGATCATTATTTAGCTTTGATGTTTTGGGCCCAGAAATTCAGAGGAAATAGACACATTTAACTAGAACAGTATTTACATGCAAGACCGAGCACTGATTTGATCCTGAAGGTAAAAATTCAAGTCACCATAAAAGGCTGTAGTGTTTGGTGTTTTTCTGAACTGTTCTAGTTATGGACCCTCCAGTTATACCCACTAGTTCCGATAGTTCAAATACTAGTTATTAATATTAACACTGGAACCCAACAAGCGTGGATTTGGATAGAAACAGTTTTTATGTGAAAGATAATGTCCTTATCCCAGAATGAAATAAATGGAGATAGCAAGAATGCCAATTGAAATTCTTCTTTTTCCCCCTTTATATTTTTAAACAGCATAATTCCAGGTCAGAATTATCATCAAAGAATCACTGAAAAGATGAATGATATTATGATGAAGAAAATTACCTTCATTGTTGATAGGATCATCCCAGTCCACTAAGTAGTCCTGTCTGAGATCATCAGGTCCCGCCTGGTGGACAAGCCTCTGCGTGCTCTCGGTCACTGGCAAACTTGGGAGGATTCTGAACAGCAGCTTGTTCTGGAAACGGCAGGTTTCTGGTAGCCTTGTGAATGTAAGAGTAAAACATACAGTGGAAATAAAATGTTTGAATGTCACTATCCAATCATTTGGAATTCTCAGGAGGTGAGAAGATGTGCAAGGATTATGAGTTCACCTGGTGATGCAGGAGTCACAGGGAAGAACACTGTTTTCTTGTGCCTTTTATTTACACTAACCTTTTCTCTTTTCTCTACTATTTTACAGGAAATGCCTCCCATCCTTTTCCATGGCTCACAATTTGTTTTCAACCACAGTCCATGTCTTCTAGCATGCTGAATTTCCTAACCTTCTCAATGTCTTCCTTTCCACCTTTACTCCGACCACTGACGAGTCAGTCATACCTGATAGCTGCTAGCAACTCCAATTGGAATTCCTTTTTGACCACAGCCTTCCGTTCCTGCCCTCCTGTTTCCCACTCCACTCAGTCTGGCCTTTGTCTCCATTGTTATTTCTAGGTCTTCAGTGCTGATCTGCATGAGGTAACCAGCACCTCAGCCAAAGGCAAAGAATCTTGATAGTGGATGTCCTGCTCAGACCTGCCCTGACCAAGGGCATGGTTTAAGTGATTTTTTTTAAGATACTAGGCTCTTAAAGGTAAAAATTTAAAGATGTGTTCACATGGGAAAACTCGAAGTAAAGTATGGTTTAAAACTATTTTTCCGAGCCGGGCGGTGGTGGCACACGCCTTTAATCCCAGCACTCGGGAGGCAGAGCCAGGCGGATCTCTGTGAGTTCGAGGCCAGCCTGGGCTACCAAGTGAGTTCCAGGAGAGGCGCAAAGCTACACAGAGAAACCCTGTCTCGAAAAACAAAAAAAAAAAAAAAAAAAAACTATTTTTCCATCATCTTTTTCTAGGCTTTTCTATTTAAAGCATAGCCAACATTTAATCTCTAGTTTTTTCAATTCCTTCTAAAATCCCAAGTTCTTTTCTCCGTGATACTAGGGATGGAAATCATGTACCTTATGCTTGCTAGGCACATTTCATCTACTGTGCCACACCCTAGTCCCTCCAGTACCGGTATGAATTCTGCATGTGGTCTCTTCAGGAGTAGGGCATGCTATTTAGTTCCATCGGACAACCAGCAGCAGTGACAATAGCCTATAGTGTTTGGAGGCTATGATGGTTTGAATGAAAATGGCCCCCATAGGCTCATAGGGAGGGGCATTATTTAAAAGGATTAGGACTTGTGGCCTTTGGGAGTAGGTGTGGCCTCACTGGAGGAAGTGTGTCACTGGGGGTGGGCTTTGAGATTTCGGGAGCTTAAGTCAGGCCCAGTGTCTCACTCTCTCTTCCTGCTGCCTGCAGATCAGGATGTAGAATTCTCAGCTTATTCTCCACCACCATGTCTGCCCGTGTGTTACCGTGTTTCCCCCCACGATGACAGTGGACTAAACATCTGGACTGTAAGCCAGCCCCAATTAAATGTTTTTCTTTATATGACTTGCCATGGTCATGGTGTCTCTTCACAGCAATAGAAACCCTAACTAAGACAGGAGTCCTCACAACAAGACAACTATTTATAGGGATGTAGCTCATGCCCAACACTAGAATTTTCATTTAATAACTGTGTGGTTACTAGGTTTTTTCCCCCCATGTACATAGAATACCTCTATTTAACATTGAAAAATACTTTTTAATTTCCTAATTAGATTGCAAAATAGCAGGTTTTCTTGTGGCTTTTTCATACACATGTAGTTCTGGTTGATCCTCCTCCCATCCCTCCGTTCCTGCCCTGTTACGAGCTGCAGGACGGTAGTAGGAATTCAGCTGACTATGGTAAAGCTGTACCTGGAAAAATCAAGGCATTCTTCCAGAGGAACCCAAATCTCAAGGACTGTTTGGTGTTATTCGGCTTTTAATATATCAGCTGTTTTCTGCTATGAATTCCATGTGTGCTCATAACTTCCCCAAAAACTTTTAACAGTGTATTTTACCTAAAATTCTTCTCAAGCATCCTAGGCCTAGGAGACCCTCCTTTCTCTCACAGCCTAAATGGCATTCCAGAGCAATTGACTCAGAACAAAAAGGGTTTTTTTTGTTGTTGTTTGTTTGTTTTGGTATACCAGGTGCAGTGTAGCTATGAGGCAGATCTCCTAGCTCTGAGCAGAGTTACCCCACCCTGCCAGTAAACTGCGACAAAGAAATAGAGAGGCAGTTACATTTAGTGACTTACAGACTCTTTAACCTAACCACCTATAAGATTGTAGTTTGAGCACATTTATGATAGACTTGTAACGTTTCACCTAATCACTTATAAGAATATATTTTGAGCACATAAATTCCCTTTCTGACTTATTCCAGGCCTTATCTGACCCCACCTCTTTTATTCACTCCCCTTTGGGGTTGTAAAAGAAAGCCTGACAGTCACTGCCTGAGAAAAACTCTTATTTGCCTTTATGACCCTGTAAGAATTCAAGCCTGGTGACCTTGCCTTAGCCAGAGCATTACTATTGCATGGATATATAAGTGTAAACCTCAGAGACTCGGGGGACTAGATTAGAGAACTGGATGGAGAACTAGAAGGACAAGATGGGAGATGAGGAAGAGCCTGACAAGGAAAAACTAGGTGGGTAAGGAGATGAGAAAGACCAAGATGGGGCAGAACTAAGATGAAGGAATTAAGGTAGCACTTAGAGGGAACAGCAGAAAGAGGTAGAGAGAACCAGGCGAGAAAGGAGCTAAGTGTGAGAGCCAAAAAGAAGCTGTGTAGAGAGAGAACTGACTCAGAAGAGTAAAGTGTATAGACTAAAGAGTATCGTGTATGTAGGTTTATTAGTGAACCCCTCAGATTAATCCGCCACCGGGAGAGTCTCTTCTGGAACTCTGGGTGAAGGCTGTCGAGGGGCAGGACCCCAACAGCCTTCGTTACTGCCCCTTCCCTGCTGCACTCTTCCACTCTCAGTATTTCCCCTTCTACTTCCATATCTCGTGTGCTATGCTGCCTTCCCACTGACAAACCTCTTTCCCCGCTGCACGTGCCCATGTCTAGTTTTCTGTTCTCTCTACACACTCATCCCCACATAAAGACACATTTGAGCATTAGAGGCTAATATCAGAATATGAGAAAGAGCATGTGATGTTTGTCTTTTTGGGCCTGGGTTACCTTCATTTATATTGTCTCGTTCCATCCATTTTTAAGACGCTGTCATAATTTCATTTTTTAGAGCTAAATAAAATTCCATTGGTTATATATAGCACATTTTCATTATCTGTTCTTCAGTGAATGGACAGCTAGGCTAAATCTATCTCCTTGCTATTGTGAATACAGAAGCATTAGAGAAGGATGTACAAGCACCTCTGTGGTAAGGAACAGAATCTTTTGGATATAGGCCCAGGAGTGATGATAGACCTGACTCATATGGGAGTCCTATTTTTAGTGTTTACGAGGCCTCCAGAGTTATTTCCATAGTGGCTCTACCAGTTCACACTCTCATCAGAGCAAATAAGGGTTCTTCTCTACCCATATCCTTACTAGCATTTATAATCACTTGTTTCCTTGATGACAGTCATTGTGACTGGGGTGGGATGGAATCTCAAAATCGTTTTCATTTGCATGTCCCTGATATCCGAGGATTTGAAATATTTATTGGCCATATGTATTTTCTCTTTTCAGGGCTGTAGTTTCTTAACCCATTTTTATTGGTTGTTTTCTTGTCGCTTGTTTATTTTGTTTTGTTTTGTTTTGTTTTTAGTTCTTTGGATAGTCTAGATATTCCCTGTCAGATGTATAGCTGGCAAAATTTTCTTTCATTCTCTAGACTGTCTTTTCACTCAACTGTTTTCTTTGCTGTATAGCTTTTAAATTTTCATGTGATTCTATTTGTTAATTAGTGGCCTCATTTTCTGAGCAACTAGTGCCCTAATCAGAAAGTCCCTTCCTGGGCTTGAAGTGACTCCTACTTTGCCCTCCAGTATTTTCAATTCCAAGTCTCATGCTAAATCATTGATCTACTTGGAGTTGCTATTAGTGAAAGACAGGGGTCTAGTTTCAGTTTCCTCTCTGCAGACACTCCACTTCCCAGCACTGTTTATCAAGGAGTTGCCTTTTCTCCAATGATTACTTGTGGAATCTTGACAAAAATCAGGAGGCTGGCTGTAGCTTTTTGGGTTTATGTCTGAACCTGGCTCTGCCTCCTGAGTGCTGGGATTAAAAGCGTGCACCACCACCTCCAGGCTGTGTTTTTGTGTTTTCAGATGGTAATACTGCTAATGACCTCTAATTTTTTTCACCTGGGTCTGATAGGATACAAAGAATTATTTTTGTTAATTAAAGCTTGCATTGTGGCCTATGGTATGATCAGTTTTAGGGAAGGTTCCACATACCACAAAGAAAAATGTGTTTTTCCTGTTAGGTGAATTATTCTGTAGATACCTGTTAAGTACATATAATTTAGCTCTGAGGTTTCTTTTCTTATTCATTTAGAAGATCTATCTAGATAAGAGAGTAGGTTACAAAACCTCCCACTATCATTACATGTCTGTGTTTATATGTGTACTACAACATGCATGTGGAGGTCAGAGGACAACTTAGGGGAGTCAGTTTCTCCTCCCATCATTTGGTTCCCAGGGAACAAACCCAGGTCACCAGGTAGGTGGCACACACCTTTACCCACTGAACCACCTTAACAGTTCAAAATCTGCCATTATTATTTTTGTCAAGATCTATGTGGTCTCTTATGCTTTCCTGTGTTTCGTTTATGAAATTGGGGCCCTAAGACTTGCTGCATAAATATTTACAGTAGTCTATGTTGTCTTACTGAATTGTTCCTCTTATTACTATGTAGTAGCCCTCTTTATCTCTTTTGATTAATTTTGGCTTGAAGTCTACTCTATCAAATAAAAGTGGTGCCGGTCTTGCTTGTTTGAGCTTCTAGTTGCTTGGTAATTTTTCAACCTTTGATCCTCAGTTTATGGTTCTTTCCCATTTAATTTTCTTGGAGACAGAGGATAGTTGGATTGTATTTTTAATCTATTCCATTAGCCTGTGTTTTAATTGATTGGTTAAAGCCATTTACATTCAAGGTTATTTGAGAAGAGTTTGCTATTGTTTATGACTTTGTTGTTATCCTGGTTGACTGGTTAATTGGTAGTTTTTATTTTTCCTCTGGTAGTGTTGGATGTTTGCTGCATTGTACAAGATTAATTCCTTCCCAGTTCTCTTATGCTATCTATTGCTTTCATGAAATGTGGCTTTCCTGTGTTCCATGTATAAAAATGTCTTTTTATTTTTCCCTCTCTGTATTCCTTTGGGAGTTTTCTGCAGTGTTGACTTGTCAGGAATTGCTTTATTGCCTTGAAATATTCTTACCTTTTCATCTATTTAAGTAATTTTGTTGGGTATAGGAATCTTGGTAGACAAATACTTTCAAGGCTTGAAATACATCACTCCATGCTTTCTTGGCTTTTAGGTTTGCTGATAACAAGTCTGTTGCTATGCTGTTCCTGGGTCTGTATGTCAGTTGCCAGGTTTCCCATACAGCTTTTAGTTTTCTTTGCTTTACATTTGACATCTTAGCAGAGATATATATGGAAAGATTCTTCTCTAGTCATATCTTTTTGGGCTTCTAAAAGCTTTCTTACTTGAATGCCCGTTTCTTCACCTAGGTGTGGGAAATTCCTGGGTACAATTTCATTGAATAGCTTGTCTTTGCCATTTGATCCCATCTCAGCTTATTCTGTCCCATGAATTCCTCGGTTTGATCTTTTGAGTGGAACTGGTAGAGTATAGGCCTGTCCCTTGTTTTCTATGCCTTTAGAAGGAAATTCTTCTAGGTCTATGATTTTCATAGTGCCCCAAATGTATGGAAGTGTGTTTTATTATTTTTGTTCCAATTCTTCCACCTTGTCTTTAAGCTCAGATTTTGTCCTCTCCACAATCCATCCTGTCAGGGAAACCTTTCACAGTGCTGTCATTCCCAACATTTTGTATTTGTTAAATTCTTTGCTAGCATATAGATTTCCTTACTCCATCAAGTTGTTCATGTTCCCTTGAGGTTATTATCTTATTTCTTTGAACATATTTCTAGTCATAATTTGTGGTCTGAGATTTTTATCTACTTGACTTTCACTGGAGACCATTAATGTGCAATTAGTAATTTCTGGAAGTGTTTGCTTTTTTGTGTGCTTTTTATATTATGCATTGAGATGTACATCTGAGTTATTTTGTTGTTTGTATGTTTTTTAAAAGTTGTATTCTTTAAAGGTATTTGCAATGTTCAAGTGGGGCAATATCATGATATAGTTGAGGTGTGTAGTTCAGAAGTGAAATCCTCCAACCAGGAGTTCAGAGTACCTTGGGTGGCCTCTAAATTACTCCCAACATAGATTAACTGTGGGAACAAGCAGACACTATGAAATGCCACACTACTCAGTAACACTGGTCCTTGGTAAGTGCAAGTCAGTGCACAGCACAGCTGCACTGAATAAAGCAGTGCAGTTCCCAGCCCCTCCTCGGGACCCCTCCCCAACTCTGTTCATGGATTGCATGGGAAGCATGAAAGGGAGCCCTTTTAACTTCAGAAGAGCTTATCTGCAGTAACTTGCTTGATTAGGCTGGATGGAAAGTTTATCTCCCGAGTCCTCTCGGGCGCCCATGTTTGTACTCTCTCCTGCGTTTGCTTGACATTTTGGATGGACATGGACTTGTAAACAGATTATCCCCCATTTTATTTGAAGACATTGTTCTATTGTTTTCTGACGGTTTTTGTTGATGCAACTAATTCTGATTCGCAATCCTTTACAATTTTCCTTTTCAATATCAGCTCTTAAGAGCTTTAGCTTAGTTTTTATATTCTGAAATATGTCATTTTCCATCAATTTTGAAGGACACTTGAGATGCCTTTCATTTAGAAAATTCTTCCGTTTCTAGGGAAGTATCTTACACTAATCTCAGGCTATCTTCTCTAGCCTCTTTCTGGAGCTCATCTTTAGCAGGCCTCTAAAAGCCCCCCTTTTTTTCCGTTTCCCATTCTGGTATGTTGTTCTGTTCTCAGTGGAGTTTACTCAGCTTTCTCTTCCCTTTGTTTTACTTTATTTTGGCAATGCTTATATTTAATTTCCAAAAGTTCTTTGTTGGTTGCTAGTGTTTACTCACAGCAGCTGCTGATGGATGCAGTATCTTCTCTCAACCTGTTCATTGCAATAATCATTGTTGCTTAAAGTTTTAGGGGGATTGTTTTTCTGTTTATCTTTCTCACTCGTGTTACAAATGTTTCTAAAATTTCTGGGAATCCTTGGTATATTTATATTAAAAATAACACATTAAGCCGCATCTAGACATTTGGAAGTGCTGGCCGAGGGATCATGGCCTATTGGCTGGAAGATATGATCATGAGTTGACTCTTTTTGTCACAGGTTGTTCAACTGTTAGAGTGACAAGACCTTTGTTACAGGGCTGCTTGACATCTTCACAAAAACACATGGAGGTTTTGACTTCGAGTCAGGTGCTCGGTTTCTTGGTGGAGGTTTGACTTTCAATTTGTGCCTGTTTCCAGCTTCGTGGTATTGTCTATCTTCCTTAATTAAACTAGGTACACACGAGTCCTAAGCTTCTCCTGTTAGCTGTTTGTGCTTGTATAAGACTGTGGCTTCCTCAATTCTGTCTCATCTTCTCATGTCCTCCCTGCCTCCCCTCCTCTTCCCTCCCCTCCCCCACCCCACTGTGCTTCATCTTTCAGGTACTCACGAATGTTATTTTTGTTGAAGGCCCATCTGTGCTTCTATAATCCTTAGGAATTTATTCCGTCTATATTATTTCAGTGTCAAGTGTGGTTCCAGGAAGAAGAGATACATATATGTGGTCTAGTCTCCTCATAGAACAGAATATTTCATTTCCATCCCTTAATCCTTTGCATTCTGGATCTACCAAAGGAATACCGCTTAATCAGTTTTCTACAAATATTTTAATTCCACACTTTTCAAAGCCTCCTCTGTGGATTGTACCCTAACTAAGGTTAAAGGTTTTTGCCCTAGATAAGGGTCAAGAAAGCTTTCCTCAAAGTATTCAGTGAGATAGAAAGGAGACATTACAGAGGAACTGCCCAGCAGAAAAGAAATAGAAGTAGAGTGCTTTGGGCAGGGAGAAGACAAGGGGTAGGGGTGGAGCTCAGGTCCTGGGGAGGGGAAAATAGTGCTAAGAAACTGGTGAATTCTCCAAGAACTGTTGAAGACAGAGGAATATTTTGTCTCCATGTCCATTTGGCACACTTGGAGATCATCTTTACTGGGAGCCTTTAAACCAGCAGGGAGTGACTCCTCTGGGCAGGTAGGTTTGCTATAGTTTCTGATTACCACTTGGTTCCCATGATATATAGAACCAACACAAGTTTTCATGTAGAGCCTAAAAGGGTAAGTAAACTTTACTGAACTCTCAAAAGAAATCTTCCTACAAGCCAAGCAAAGACTATTTTCAAGGAATAATTAAAGCTGGAAGTGGCTAAAGATAAGGCTTAATTTTAGAAGACAACAGCTTCTAGATCCAGAGGAACTAATCCACAGAGACACCTACAAGGACAGACAGCTGAAGTCAAAAGACAGGAGGGCCAGGAGTCAGACTCACTCTGACTTTCAGAACTTTGGATGCCCTCTAAATCCAGGCAACAACAGTTATTACACAAATCAGCCTTGCATTATTATGATGAAATGCCTGAGGCCACAAACTCGTAAGGGAAAGAAACCTTATTTGTGTCACAATTTTAGATATTCAAAGGCCCGGCTCCGGCATCAGCTCAATTCTGAGAGACAGCACATTATGGCAGGAAGAAATTCATATAGAGGCCATCTCTAAGCTCTCATCTAACCAGGGTGGAGTGACAGGAGGAAAGGGGAGGAAGGAAGAGAGAAAGAAAGGGAGAAAAGGGGGAGGCAGACTTGAAAGTGGGCAGAACTTTACAGTTGGAGGGCATAGGCCTAATAACCAAACTTCACCATCTTCAACTGCACCATTCTAGACCAAATCTTCAATCACATTCCTTAGAGACAAAACTATTTTCTGAACAATAGCAGGCAGCAATCTGGAATAAGAGCTAAGTTTAGGGACAACCAATCTCAGCCCTCTAAAAATAGTATGTGTACATGTGCTGTATACCTACGTGTGTTTGTGTATGTGGAATTCAGGGGTCAACATTTGGCATCATACTTTATTGCTCCTAAGACCTTGTTTTTTGAGACAGAGTTTCTCACTGTTACCTGGAGCTCATGCATTCAGCTAGACCAGATCAGTGAGTTCCTAGGATCCACCTATTTCTGCCTCATCAGCACTGAGACTACAGATACTCTCAACTGCACTTAGCTTTTTAATGTTGATCTGGGGATTCAAACTCAGGTCTTCATGTTTTCAACAAGGACTTTCCCAACTGAGCCATTTCCCCTGCCCCAGCATAGGCGTCCCAAGACAGTTCTTCGTCTAGTTTGGCCCAGAGAAGCCAAAAGGCTGGACACTTCTGCCTTACTAGATAATCTGCCCACTTGATTTTTTAAAATATTTATTAGTAAATGGGTGTTTCCCCTGCATATGTCTCAGCACCACATGTGTGCAGTGCTCAAGAAGGCCGGAAGAAGGCATCCAATCTCTTTGGAACTGTAGTTAGAGGGTTGTGAGCTGTCACGTTGGTGCTGGGAATTGAACCTAGGACCTCTGCAGAGCAACAAATGCTCTTTACCACTGAGCTATCTTTCTAGCCCACCCATTTAATTTTTATTTGCATCGTATAAAAGGAAATCAAAATACAATACATAAAGAACTTGAGTTCTTGAGAACAAGTTAGAATGAAAGTTTGATTTTCTAAAACATTAACATTTTAATACTTTAGTAAGTCTATGAAAACAGGAAAGACTTTCTAAAAGACCAATTTATATACCTATTATCCTATAGAATATATATTTTTGATTTTCATATGTAGCACAAAGTGTTAAGCTGAAACATTACGTTTAAAAATCAAATAGTCAAATCAAAACTGCTTCATTTTCTAATCTGAACTTTTAATCCTAAATTAAAATGCCTGCTAACGAGACATGGTTCCCCAACGGCCATTTTCCTACTGAGAATGCAGCTTCGATGGGAAAAACTCTACTATGTAACCCAGCACTAGCATCAGCAGCAGCATGTCTGAAGAATCACAGCCGCCAATCCTGGTTGTCTCAATAACATCCCCAGAAGGCTGGGAATTTTTAGAACACAGATGTGAATTCAAAGCCTCTGGATTTCAGGATCTGGATTCAAAGCCCATCTATTTACTATGCTCAGCTACTGCTGCCTATAGACTGTTGATTCTGGAAGGCACCCTCCTTGGTAAAAAAGACAAATTATAGGTCTTAAAGAAAGCACCTAATTGAGGCTCTCTCTGCCATAATTCAAAGAATTGAGTGGCTTTGGGAAAGAGAATGCTTTGTAGGGAATGTGGATGGCTTTCAAAACAACTGTGTAAGAAACAGTCTGGACTCAGGTTAGTGGGGTTTTGACTGTGCCAGAGCAGGACAAAGGCCCAAGAGGGGAGTAGAAACTCCAGTTCTGATGCTGGTTTTGTTATGGTTAAACGGGAAATGTTCTCCCTAGGCTCACTGCTTTTGTTTTGTTGTTTTGATTTGTTGAGACAGGCTCTCATTAGCAAAGGCTGACTTGGATCTATGCTTCAGAGGTTGACTTTGAAATCCTGTTCCTCCTGCCAACCCCTAATGATTGAGATTGCTTACAGGTTTGCTCACCACACCTGGCTTTAGGCTTTGTCTCCAGCTAGTGGAGCAATTTTGGAAGGGTCTAGAAAGGCCAGGAGGCGAGGCCAAGCTTAAAGAAGTAGGCCATGGGGGGCAGATCCATGGAAGTAACTTGTCCAAAATGCCTTCCAGTTCTTCCGCTTCCGGTATGTCAGGCAATGAAGAAAGCCCTCCCTACAGGCCCAGAAACTCGAAGCCAAGTGGACATGGTCTGAACCTTTTAAAACCATAAGCCTAATCAGTCTTTTCCCCTTTACATTGTTTCTGCCAGGCATCTGGTCACAGTGATGAGAAAAGAAAATGTAGTTCTGCCACTGAACAGGAAGGTAATCTAAGATACCATGTATTACTTTTTCATGAGATTAGCATAGTGGACTTCAGAATTTGCATCCGGCTACAAAATTCTACAATTCTTCCCTTCATGAATGTAGAAAGCATCCTTTCATTCTCTGGAAAGCCCCGGGTATAAAGAACTATCTTTATTAACAAGATCCCAACAACATAATTTTACTCTCCTCTGAGGTCAGCCTTGGGAATTCTATGGCAACCCTTTTGCCTCCCATCCTCAAATCCTTCGGGTAACTAAACTCAGGTCGTTTATGTCTTGTGTTTGTGGGCCCTCTATTCACTGTCAATGCTGCCGTACCTGTACTTATCTGAACCACAGGAATACTTAACTGCTTTTCTTCCTCTATGAGTCTGCCCTACTGAACTCCATTTGGCTCATTATGGTTTACACTAGGAGAAACCTGTTATTTCTTTTCTTTTCTTTCTTTCATTTTTTGTTTTCGTTGAGACAGGGTTTCTCTGTGTACCTTTGGAGCCTTTCCTGGAACTCACTCTGTAGCCCAGAATGGCCTCGAACTCATAGAGATCCTCCTGCCTCTGCCTCTCGAGTTTTGGGATTAAAGGCGTGCGCCACCACCACCCAGCTAAACCCCTTCTTACTCTTATTCCAAAGCCCATTGTGTCTCTAAGATGTATTTTAGACAAAATACTATTACTTATTGCTTTTCCTGTTGCCTTTATCCAGATGCATGCCAGCAATATTTTTTTGACTCTCCTCCTTGCTTTTGAAACCCTATTCCTGTCCAGTCTACTCTCAACACATCATCCAGAGAGATTGCATTAAAATACTGAATATGTTGCTCCTCTACTTCAAAGGCCTAGGAGTGTGGCCGGTTACTGTAGAACTCCATTTCCCTCCACTCTGTTCCAGCTACACGGACCCTCTTACTGTTCCTACCATCGGCCACAAACGAGACCACTTGCAGTGACTTTGCATTTGCTGTTGTTCTGTCGGGAAGTCTCACTCCAGACAGCTGCAGGGTAAGTTAATTCCAGCATCGCCTTCTCACGAACGCTGCTGTTCTGTCTCCTTTTCCAAAACTGAGATCTCACTTGTTAATGCTTACTTCAGCACTCACTATCCAACAGACTATTTTTTTTTTTTTTTTAGGCTTTTTCTGTCATCTCTCTTCCCCATAGCAGGGGCTTTGACTGTCTTATCAGACACCTAAAAACAACACTTACATGGTATTTGGTATAGAATTGTAGGAACCTGTAACAAGGAAACATTCCATGAAAACACGGAGACTTACAACGGATGAAACGTCTCCTTTACGGATGGCTAAACAAAATTTGACGGGGTTTGTCGTCCTGTGTAAGGAAACCACGTGCTTTCGTTATAAGGCTTTGCTTCTGTGTTTTAAGCACCAGGGAAAACATTCTCCTTGTTATGAAGGCCTTTAACGTCGTCAAGGGGGATGAATCCCGTCTTATTTCTCCACGGATTATTATTCTGTGTACCTGACTGCGAGATAAGAGGACAGAGTAGAATCTGCCGGATTAGGAAACTCCCAGTTCTGAACGCCGGTGCTCAAAAGGCCTCAAGCCTGAACTGCAAGAGAAAACACGTGGTTACGAAGCACACCATTAAAACGACGACGACGAGTCGAGCTAAACACAGGAACGTCCCATTAATCTTGGGAGTTGTAGGCGCTCCATCTTCTCCTTTGTCTCTTTAACCCGAAAACCGGGGAAAGAGAAATAGGGAAGGCAGAGGGGGTGCCGTGGGGTGGGGGGGAGGACAGAAGAAGCGAAGAGACCCCGTTTCCGTAGTAGTCCCGCTGTCACCAGGAGACGCATCCGTGTTCCTAGGTGAGACCCCGGCCGTCGTGCCGTCCCGCGTCCCTCCGCGTCGGTGGTGCGGGGGAGGACGGGAGAGCGGCTGGCGGGCAGCACGGCCTTTCCGTAGGGCGCGACCCCAGCGGGCTCCGGCCGGCCTGGACTCCGGCTCCTCCGCGGGCAGCCGCCCCGGAGGAGCAGCCGCCGTGGGGGCCGCGGTGGTCGCCGTTCCCCGGGGCCCGTTAGCCGCCGCTCGCCGCCGTCGCCGCCGGAGGAGCAGCCGCCGTGGGGGCCGCGGTGGTCGCCGTTCCCCGGGGCCCGTTAGCCGCCGCTCGCCGCCGTCGCCGTCGCCGCCGCCGCCGCCGCGAGTCCCCGCGCACGCGGCCTCCGCCCGCGCCGGGCGGGGAGGGGATGGTGGGGAGGGGCGGGGCGGCTGGCGCGGCGTCGGCTTTCCCAGCATGCCCAGCGGCGCGGGGAAAGTTTACCGGACGTAGGCGGTGGCCGCGGCGGGTAGCGGCTCCCGGGCGGCGGACCATGGCCCTGGCGGGCGGCCGCGGCCTTGTGTCACGGCGGACCCGAGCGGCGGCAGCGGCGGCGGCGTCTCCTCCGAGCCGGCTGACTTCCCGGGAGGAGCTGCCCTGCGACTGAGCGGCGGGCGGGCGGGCGGGCGGGCGCGCTTGAGCGCCGCCAACATGCGGCGGAGCTTGCGGGCGGGCGCGGGCGGCGGAGAGCCGAGGCGGAGGCGGCCCCGGCCCGGGAGGCGGCGGCGGCGGCAGGCGGCGGGCGCGCGGCCTTAGCGAGGCTGCTGGGGCGGCGGCGGCGGCGGCGGCGGGGCGGGCGTCGTCCGCGAGGATGCTGTCCCGCAAGAAAACCAAAAACGAGGTGTCCAAGCCGGCCGAGGTGCAGGGCAAGTACGTGAAGAAGGAGACGTCGCCCCTGCTGCGGAGTGAGTGTCGCTCGCGGGGCGGGGACGGGTTCGGGGCGGGGGGGGGGGGGGGACCCTGCGAAGCCCCGGCGGCGGGGTGCTGCAAGACAGGCTCCCGGGGAATGCACGGCTGGCTGTGCCCGGTGTTGGAGGAAAAGTGCTCAGACCCGGGGCGTGCCCGGGGCGTGCCCGGGGTTGGCGACCCTCGCGGGCGACAGTCGCCTGCGCCACCGAGTGAGCACACACAGGAGACTGGACGGACGCCTTAGTCCTGCGGCGGGACCCAGACTTGTAGCCCTTACCCAGAGCCTCCTCCTATGTCTCAGAGCGGACGAGCCACTAAAGTATTCGCTGTAGGTTTTGCTCCTAAAATTCCGAAAACGCAAAGTACTCAGAATAATTTCTGCGGTAGCAGGCAACTTACTAACTTTCTCAAACCTCTTCTTTCTAGGGTATGTTCTGACTCCTCCCATAGCTTTTCTTCTCCGTTTAAGATAGTGGAGTCTGAGTTTTTATACTTGAACGTCTTGATTTTCTTTTTAAAATTCGTGTGTATTCGGAATGGTTTATAAGAGAAGGAGTTAATCCTTTGGTTCTCATTCTAGGAGCTGGGCCCCTTGTGTAATGTACGTTTCCTTCTTGGAAGCTGGTAGTAACAATGTGACTTAAATTAGGCATTACCTCATATTGTTCACAGAGGTTCCTAGTATTTGCACAAGACCACGCCGAAAGGGGTGGAGGGCATATTTTTTTCATTGTGACCATGTGTCGAGCTTTACAGGTTATGTTAATAATTGTAGTGCTTGACGACAAAGTTGGTCCGGTGGGTATGTCAGTAACTTGAAACTTTACTTTTAATTGCTTGTTTTTCTGTTTTTAGGTGATAGCTTGCTTTTTGCTGCAAATAAAGCTTATTAAACATTACTTGAAATCATGCAACATGTTAAGTTGAAATCAGTGAATTACTCGATACAGTTTCTGTCATGAACTGTTAATTATTCCAATATTAAGATATTTTCGTGTTAGCTTCTGACACCTTTCATTTACTTAATGAATTCAGAAAATGTGCTCCATATCCAGATTTCTTCATGTTTTAAAGGTATTCGCTTTCTAAGAAAATCTAAGCTGTTTGCACGTTCTGTTTTCAGCAATCCATTATTTTGCTTTGAGTTATCTGTTCTTAAAGGAGCCATAATTCCAGGCTTATTGTTTTTCAGTAGATTCATCATTTGTGCACATCTTCGGAATTAGATGAGTTTATTTTTCAATTTCCACACTGAAAGGTTTTGCTTTTTAGTTTTGATAAATGTACCTAGAACTGGGTAATTCTGAGAGTAGAAAGACAAAACTATTGATTAAAAATCTTTTAAAAGAAATCTGCCTTTGCATGTTTTGGAGGAGCATTTTTTATTGTACTGAAACTGTGTTTGCATGAAGAAAGATTCTTGGCAATACTAAAATCAAGTGAAAACCAAAGTGCGTCATACGTGATGCTGGTGACTGCACTGATTTGTTAGATTATTGTCAGTCTTACTGACATTGTTTCATATTATGTCTGGCAATATACAGCATCGGTTCAGTTGTAGCTGAGCTTACACATAGCACACTATTGCAGATTAGAAAGAAATCTATTTGCTTGGGAAAATAGTCTCAACTTAAAGTACTAGTACTGTCTTAAAATTTAAATTTTGTTTTCTGGAGCCCTTTGTTATTTTGACAAACAACTTTAGAAGAGTGTATTTATTTGTTGAAATGATGATGTTATTCTTTGTTTGATCGTAGATCTCATGCCTTCATTCATTCGGCATGGTCCAACAATTCCAAGACGGACTGACATCTGCCTTCCAGATTCAGGTTCTAATGCTTTCTCAGCTTCTGGAGATGGAGTAGTTTCAAGAAACCAGAGTTTTCTGAGAACTCCAATTCAAAGGACGCCTCATGAAGTAATGAGAAGAGAAAGCAACAGACTGTCTGCACCTTCTTCTTATCTTGTCAGGAGCCTCGCAGATGTTCCTCGAGAGTATGGCTCCTCACAGTCATTTTTAACAGAAGTTAATTTCGCTGTTGAAAATGGAGACTCTGGTTCCCGATACTTTTATTCAGATAACTTTTTTGATGGTCAGAGAAGGCAGCCACTTGGAGATCGTGCACAAGAAGACTACAGGTATTACGACTACAACCATGAGCTCTTCCAAAGAATGCCACAGAATCAGGGGAGGCACACTTCAGGTAACTTGACATAATAAAATAGCACATTGGTTTATTCTTACTGATATTTTGATTTAAAAGGTGATCTTCCATAGGTTCTTGCTTCTGCCTGCTTGCTCGAAGTTTTTAAACTGTAGTGGATGACGGAATTCTTGTGTCTGTTTACTGTGCTATCATATTAAACTTGGTGCTTACCTCAAGATCATCTTGACTGTTAATACTTCGGGGTTTAAAAATGTGAAAAATTTAATGTCTCTAGTTAGATTGAAATTAGATTTAGATTTGGTAGAATGAGAAAGGTCAAATTGGTCTTAAACCTAGGAAAGGAAAAGAGAGGAGGAATTGACTGCTAGGTATCCATAGTGTGGGCAATTGCATGCTTGGTGATCTAGCACTGTTTCTGTAATCCTGACTCTGTGTAGTCAATAACTTTTTCTCAGTTTGGTCAAAAGACTTACCAAATGGTTAATTATGTGTGAAACATGCCTTTTTCTAACAGGTGGGGAATATTGATGATGTAATGAAGAGAGCTGCACTTTCTTTACCTGCTGACCTGGAGGTACTCCTCCAAGGAGGGGGTTAAGGAATGTGGCAGCTCCACCTGATTCCTAAAGTTACTGTAGATGAACTGGTGCAAGTTAAAAAGAAAACTTGTCCCGCCTAGTAAGTTGTAGGCCTTAAATTTGACAGGATAAAGATAGATGTGTGAGGCTGATTGGCTTTTTAGCAGCCACAACTTCTAATAAACTGACTTAATTTGTAATACAACTGTTTTGGCCATAGGAAAATTATCTTCATTTAATATTAATTTATGTGTCTAGCATTTTCTTGATCTTCTTGGGATACCATATTTGGGGAGACAAAGCCAGCATACACACAATAGTCCTGGAACAACCAATGGTTATACTCTGTAGTCCTAACTGTTAGAGAAAGTCAGAAGAAAGAGGAGTGTAACTGGAATACTTACAGGACTGCACGCTCCAAGGAGCAGATAGACTTTGAAGTAGGCTTTGAGCTCGGACTTGACATTAACAGGGTAGAAGAAAGACCCACTGCAAACAGAGTAGGGGTGGTTTACATTAGGAGACTATATTCTTACCTGTTTGAAGAACTATGATGTAAGGTGAAATGGAGATCCATGGTCCAACAGAAAGCCGAGACTGGAAACAAAGAAGCCATTGCACATGTCAAGATCAAATGCTGGAAAGATGCTCAGTGGTTGAGAGCACTGGCTGCTCTCCTAGAGGACTGGGTTCATTTCCCAGCACCCACACAGCTGCTCATAGTCCTCTGACTCCAGTTTGAGGGGATTTGATACCCTCTTCTGGCCTCCGCAGCACTGGGCACACAAGTGGTGCAGTGTGTGTTCCAAGAGCACCAGGTCCCCTGGAAGTGGATGGAGTTGTGAGCTGCCATATGGGACCTGGGAACAGAACCCAAGTCTTCTGCAAGACCAGCAGGTGCCTTTAACCTCTGAGCCATCTCTCCAGCCCCCAGTGGTTAATACTTTAAAGCAAATTAGTGGGGACCTGCTGCAGACATTTGGAAGGGACAGAGGGAAAGTGGGACACATCCACATTCATAGAACTAGGGCCCCTAATAGGGCCGGAGAGATGAGGGAGAAGGAAGAGTCAGATATGGCTAGCATAACACCTTGGTACAAAGGATGTGCTTAATGAAGCGAGTGAATGAGTGAGTGAGTGAGTGAGTGAGTGAGTGAGTGAGTGAGTGAGTCAGTAAGTACAGGGGTTTCCGATCTGGAGACTGATGGCGTAGCTTGTTAACTGAAGGAGAGCAGAGATAATAGCTGTGTTTATTGTTCATGTGGAGCAGTGGGTCTCAACCTCCTTAAGGCTGTGACCTTTATTACAGTTCCTCATGGTGTGGTGATGATCCCCAACCATCAAATGATTTTTGTTCCTACTTCATGACTGTAATCTTTTTTTTTTTTTTTTTTTTTTTTTTTGGTTTTTCGAGACAGGGTTTCTCTGTGTAGCTTTGCGCCTTTCCTGGAACTCACTTGGTAGTCCAGGCTGGCCTCGAACTCACAGAGATCCGCCTGGCTCTGCCTCCCAAGTGCTGGGATTAAAGGCGTGCGCCACCACCGCCCGGCCATGACTGTAATCTTGATACTGTTATGAATCGTAATGTAAACATCTGTGTTTTCTGATGGTCTTAGGTGACCCCTGTGAAAGGGTTATTTGACCCCAAGGGGGTCACAACCCACAAATTGAGAACCACCAGCATAGATGATTTGTTGAGTTCTTTGCACTTATTTTCCCATTTGTGTATTGCAAATATCACTGATAGCTCAAACGGATTGAATATCCCAGTTCCAGAAATCTGACCTTTGAAATGTTCCAAAATCCAAACATTTTTGAGCATGAACATGACACCATATTGAGGCAATTTTTCTGTCTTTTTTTTTTTTTGGTTTTTCGAGACAGGGTTTCTCTGTGTAGCTTTGCACCTTTCCTGGAACTCACTTGGTAGCCCAGGCTGGCCTCGAACTCACAGAGATCTGCCTGGCTCTGCCTCCCAAGTGCTGGGATTAAAGGCGTGCGCCACCCCCCCCCCACCCCCCCCCCACCCCCGCTCTGTCTTTTTTATTAAGAAATTTTCTATTCATTTTACATACCAATCACAGATCCCCTCCCCTCCCTCCTCCCACCTCCCAACCCCCCCACCCCCATCTCAACCTCCTTTCCCACCTCCAAGGCAAGGCCTCCCGTGGAAAGTCAGCAAAGCCTGATACACTCAGTTGAGGCAGGTCTAAGCCCCTCCCCCTGGACCAAGGCTATGTAAGGTGTCCCACCATAGGTAGTAGGCTCCAAAAAGCCAGCTCATGTCCTAGGGATGAATCTTGGTCCCACTGCCACTTGATCCTAGAGCAGATCAAGCTACATCACTGTCTCACATATGCAGAGGGCCTAGTCCAGTCCCATGGAGGCTCCAGAGCTATTGGCCCACAGTTCATGAGTTCATAATTTGGTTTGCTTGTCTCTGTAGGTTTCCCCATCATGATCTTGATGCCCCTTGTTCATAGACTCTCTCCTCTCTCTCTTCGACTGGACTCCTGGAGCTCGGCCTGGTGCTTGGCTGTGGATCTCTGCAGCTGCTTCCATCAGTTACTGGGTGAAGGCTCTCATAGTCCAATTGGCACTCAGCAATTTTTTTTTAACTGTTGTGTGTGTGCATTCGTGTGCGTATTTTAAGATACGGTCTCAACCGGGCGGTGGTGGCGCACGCCTTTAATCCCAGCACTCAGGAGGCAGAGGCCGGCGGATCTCTGTGAGTTCGAGGCCAGCCTGGGCTACCAAGTGAGTTCCAGGAAAGGCGCAAAGCTACACAGAGAAACCCTGTCTCGAAAAACCAAAAAAAAAAAAAAAAGATACAGTCTCACTGTATAGCCCAGAGTAGTCTGGAATTCACTATGTAGCCTAAACTGGGTTCAAACTTAGTAGTTTGAATGTTCCTCCTGCCTCTGTCTTCCTAGTGCTGGGATTACAGGAGTAAGCCCTCACAGTTCACTGTCAAATTGACAGCTGCACTGAAAATACTATATGAAATTATCTTCAGGCTGTTTTTATAAGAGATATGTAAAACATACATGAATTTGATGTGCAGACTTGGGGCTATGCCCAGGATATTACACCACACCAATTCCAAAATCCAAAACACCATTGTCAGCATCTGGATAAGAGATACTCAACTTGTAATTGTTTTATTCCTTAGCTTTCTGTATTTCATTTATTTGTTGGTTTGTTTTTTTGAGACAGGGTTTCTCTGTGCAGCTTTGGTACCTGTCCTGGAACTCCCTCTGTAGACTAGGCTGGCCTCGAACTCAGAGATCCACCTGCTTCTGCCTCCCAAGTGCTGGGATTTAAAGGTGTGCACCACCACTGCCCAGCTAATTTCTGTATTTTAAATATGAAGAAATGAAATGCCAAGTTGAAATCTTGTTTTAAAATTCTGATTTGTAAAATATCGTTGAGGAAATACTGTAAACTGAATTTCTACCCATCTCTCCTAGGAGCAGTCGGACATGGTTTTTGTAATAAAGGTAGATTTTAAAACAACTTCTCAATCACAATTAGAATGGAAGTGTAAGATCTGGGGAGATATCTCAGTCCCTAGAGTGTTGGCTAAGCAAGCATGAGGACCTAGAACCTTGTCAGGAATGGTGGCCTGCTCCTGTAACCCAACAGTTGGGGTGGAGGCAGCGATAGATGGATCCCTGAAGCTCACTGGCCACCCAGCCTAGGTAAATCCATGAGCTTCAGATTCAGTGAGAGACCCTGTCTCAAAAAAGTTTGGAGAGCAGGTGAGGAAAAGGCACCTGATCTAAACCTCAAGCCTTTTTGGGCCTCCACAAGCACATACTAACATGAATGTGTACCTGTGTGCACATGTACACAGCCACACTATTGTGTACATACTATATATACAACACATAGAAAGTACATGTTCATTGGGCATTTTTCCAAATGTAATATTATCTTAAAAATAAGATTTGAGCTGGGCAATGGTGGCACACACCTTTAATCCCAGCACTCGGGAGGCAGATCTCTTTGAGCTCGAAGACAGCCTGGTCTACAGAGTGAGTTTCAGGAAACCCTGTCTTGAAAAACCAAAAAGGGAAAAAAATAAGATTTGATTTTAGGTTATAACCAACATCTGCTTTTAATGTCAGTAGACTTCCATTCTGAGTCTCTTATGTAAAAAAAAGAAAAAGAAAATTGCCTTTTAATTTTTTTTCCTTTTTTTGAGACAGGGTTTTCTCTGTGTAACTACCTTGGCTGTCCTGGAACTTACTCTGTAGACCAGGCTATCCTTGAACTCACAGAGATCCACCTGCCTCTGCCTCCCAAGTGCTGGGATTAAAGGTGTGGGGCTAATTTTTAAAGATTCCATCTGTGCTAGTTTGGGTTACTCAAGCCTCTTTCCTTTCATGTGGAATGGTAATGAGTCTCTGGTGGATATGGTTCTGTGTGCATTTCACTCCATGTGTTAGGACTGGTTTCTCTGTGATGTTAAGTTTTGACCATGTTCTCGCTGTCAGCCTGGTTTACTCATCAGGAATTCTCCAACAAGCTTACCTGTTGGTTTGGGAAGTCAATAACGATCCTTTTCGTTGGGGGTTGTAAACTCTGAGACCTTAATCCTGTCATTTCTTCTGATTTATTAGTTGGAGTTCTAAAACAGTTTTCTTTTATAAGTACTTTGATGGTTATTCATTTAGGAAAGATGGGTTAAACACTAGATCTTTCCTTTTATTTACTATTTTTCAGAGTAATGAAGTGGTACCCCAGCCACTTCCAAAGATTAGTGCAGTTTTTTTGTGGGCTATCTCCATGACCACATAGATAACTTTTTAATTCCAGGATTTATTTAGGTTTAACTAGGTTTTTCATTAATATCCATTTTCTGTTCCCAGATCCACTCATATCTGTAGCCTTCTGTGGTCTCTGCCACTGTTAGGTTTTTTAGTTTCTGTGATCCTGATAGTGTCGATGAGTTCATGCCAGACATTTTGTTGAACCCCCTCACTGTGACTTTTATCTGATATTTTTCCTCCTGATTAGATTGATCTTATTTTACTGGCTTTGAGAGGTGGAGGAGGGAGGAGAGAAGGGAAGAGGGATGAAGGACAGAGAAAGAAAAAGAAATCTAGTGTGTAAGGAGTTACACAATATCCATGTGCCATTACTATGGCGGATTTCTCCATTGGATTTGACTGTTTCCCCCTTCTAGACCGTTTTTTTTTTTTTTGTTTTTTGTTTTTCGAGACAGGGTTTCTGTGTGTAGCTTTGCACCTTTCCTGGATCTCGATCTGTAGACCAGGCTGGCCTTGAACTCACAAAGATCTGCCTGCCTCTGCCTCCCAAGTGCTGGGATTAAAGGTGTGCGCCACCACCGCCCGGCTTTAGACCATTATTTTTGGGGGGGTGGAGTCACTAGCACTAAGGCACTTTGAAGAGGGCAAGTATATTGAACTTTCCCTGTTGGGGTGGGGACAGCTATATATGTGCAGTTCTGCTCTAATACCTACACATGTCAATTTTCCCACTAAGGAAGTTTTCTCTCCTCTTTTCTCAGTCTGTAGTTTCTATCATACATATATATTACATATGTTTATTTTATATTTAGGGTTACAACGTGATTTTGAGTCATTTATTGTCCAAGTTGTTCCAATTTGATCTGTAGTTGGAAGTTTTCCTGTGTCCCAGCTGGCCGGCGGTCAGGACAGTTTTCTCCTCATGTCCCCCAAGTAAAACACACAGAGACTTATATTCATTATAACTGTTTGGCCATTAGCTCAGGTTTATTACTGACTAGCTCTTACACTTAAATTAACCCATAATTCTTGTTGATGTTTAGCCATGTGGCTTGGTACCTTTTCTCAGTTCTGCCTTGTCATCTTGCTTCCTGTGTCTGGCTGGCGACTCCTGACTCAGCCTTCCTCTTCCCAGAATTCTCCTCATCTGCTTATCGCACCTATACTTCCTGCCTGGCTACTGGCCAATCAGCGTTTTATTTATCAACCAATTAGAGCAACACACATTCACAGCATGCAGAATGACATCCTACAGCATTGAACATTGGACACTTTCTATATGATGTCCATTCTGTTTTTGAATAGTTCCTCCTGAGACTACAGAATGGTAAGCACATCTTGGGATTCTGATCCAGACCCAGGACTGGTTGCTTCTTCAGCGTGAACTTGTAGAATTTGGAGTTGCTCTGCTGCTGTAGTGGGCACTCTGTTGTTTGAACTGCTCCCGTGGACACTCATCCCCTGCGATGGTCTCCTCTGGTCTTCACTGTTCTTTGTGCTTTCTAATGGGCCTGGACGGTTGGACGTTCCAGACTCCTTTGTGTCTGGCCTGTGTCAGCCTTGGAATCCACCTGTGGTTCAAGGAGCTCCGGTTCCTTTCCATAGGGACTGGGATTCATAGGATTGGGATCACAACTAGGATTCGTTGCTACTGCATGGATTATTGCTTCCAGATTTTTCAGTGGACAAATCTAGGAAAGACATTTGGGTATTTGTTTTAGAAACAGTTTCATCAATTTATACTATTGGTGATTTAAATGAAGATCCTAGATTTTTACTTTTTGCTTTAAAAAATTCATTGTAGAGCATGTGAAACATAAAATTCACCATCTTTAAACCTGTTGAGTGTCTTGTTGTGTGGTATTAATTTATATATTCACATTGTCTTGCCATGCTTGCAGATACTTTTTCATACTGAAAATAGTGGTTTATGTTGACAATTAAAATGCTGTTCATTTGTCCACTGTGGTGGCTCGAACCTTTAATCCCAGAACTCTGGATGCAGAGGCAGTTAGTTCTCTGTGCGTTTGAGGCCAGCCTGGTCTGCATAGTTCCAGGCCATCCAGGGATACAAAGTCATTTCTATCATCCCATTCCTTCTATAAATAACCAGTTTCATTAATTTTTGTTGTAGTGTTACATTTTAGCATTTTATGAAAATGGGTATAAATACATGTATGTGTGCATATACATATTTTTCTCATCTCTATTGATTTTGTTTTGTGTGTTACTCTAAACTGGGTAACATAAGAAACATTTGAGTTTATGTTGGATGTCAGAAGCAGCTCAGCTGTGTGCTTCTGACTCAGGGTCTCTCATGAAGTCATAGGGCTTCAATTACGTCAGTACTTCCCCAGGCTGTGAGATCATTGTCCTTAGATGCACAGTTCAGAGAATACTCCTGAAGCTGTGAACAAGAGCCTTTCATTTTAGCTGGAGGCCTCAGTTCCTCATTACATCACTGCTTAAGACATGTGATCCAAGGGGAAGCACATGAGCTTGATAGGAACAGAAGCTGCATGGTATCTTAATATCAGAAGTCACATACCATCCTTTCTGCCATAGATTATTGCTCCCAAACACAGGTGAATACCAGGAAGTCTGGGATGGTGGCACCCAGGGCTGTTCTAAGTATGACTATAAGAAGGAAGCATATTACCTATCCTTTTTTCACCTCTTGTTTTGGTGGGGTGGGGTGGGGAGGGGTGAGACAGGGCTTCTCTCTAGCCCAAGCTGGCCTAGAACTCACTGTGCATCCTAGGCTTGCCTCAAACTTGAGGCATTCTTTCTTCCAGAGTCTCCCAAGTGCTGGGATCACTGGCAAGAGTCGCCAGAGAGATTAAGTAGAAAGCATCTTCGTGTGTGTAGCTGTGCAGTCCATAATCGTCTACTATGACAACAGTGGTTCATCTGCCTTCCTGTAGACTAGGCTACAGTTACTAGCCTTTTGCAAACAGTTTTTAAAACACCTGCCAAAAACCTGTATTTATTTATAAAGTTACATTTCATCCTTTAGAATTTCAGAGTTTGAACAGAAGCATTTCTATTCAAGCATGCTTAATTTGAATGTATCTTCTAAATTATTTTTGTCACTGCTGTTTACAGATACTGAAATGATTGAAAGAAACACTGCTTCTAATCTAAGCGGGGATTCTAACATTTCAGCATATTAAGGGTGTCAGGATAATTTCAAGAGTTGAAAAATGGGTTTATTATCATTCTTTAAACATTTTGCTAGCCAAATATATAAAATATATAGTACATATTCTAAAAACATGTCAGTTAATTGGGAACCTGACTTTGACTTTTAGAGCCATTATAAGTGGTGTTATTTCATGAACTTCTATTTCTAGTTGTGGTCAGCATGTGGCTATTTGACTTTCTTGCATGTTGACTGTATGACTTGCCTTGATAATTATTATATTAAATTATAATAAATTATTAAAATTCTAGGGCGCAGCTCGATTCTTTGAAAAAATCATAAACTGGGAATGGTTTTACAAGTTTACTTTTGCTTTTTTAAAAACTTTTTGGATGAAATGTCAAATCTTAAATCTTGACTGGGATTTATTTTTCCTTTCATTTAGTGGTATAAATATTTAAGTGTTCCTGTACCCTGGTGATGGAAGATTCAAACAAACAAGCCAAAACTCATATTCGTTTCAAAATTCAGTTCATTTTTCTCTTTCTAATTTAATAGTATTTTATGAATTTTGTGGAAATTTTATACTGACATAATCATAAATTTTAACAGATAATTGAACACTTGCCCCATTTTCTTTTCCTTTCAGGTATTGGGAGAGTCGCTGCTACATCTCTAGGGAATTTAACTAACCATGGCTCTGAAGATTTACCCCTTCCCCCTGGCTGGTCTGTGGACTGGACAATGAGAGGGAGAAAATACTACATAGATCATAACACAAACACGACTCACTGGAGTCATCCTCTTGAACGAGAAGGACTTCCTCCCGGGTGGGAACGAGTCGAGTCATCAGAATTTGGAACCTATTATGTGGACCACACCAATAAAAGGGCTCAGTACAGGCACCCGTGTGCTCCCAGGTAAAATAGCACCTTCAGTGTTGGTTTTCTACTTTGAGATCATCCCATGTTAGATTTTGGTCTCACACATTTGGAAGAGAATAAGCATCTTGAAGCTTAAGATTTTAAATAGTTACTTCTCAAAATTTATACTTATCCTAGATATATTTTAATAATGAGTGATTTTAATAATTAGTAAGTTTTTAAAAGTTTTTTTCTCTTGGAGCAACCTGAAACAAATGTATCTTTGAGATAGATTCCAATTAGAAGAGATGCCAGAATGTTTTGTTGTAGATACCCAAAATTCAAGTTAATAAATCACCCGGCTCTTCATCTTAAATTCCCTAAGTCAGACCAATATACTTTGAAATTTTGACATTATCTTGCTGTTTTTAGTCAACTTCAGACACGATTTTATGTTGTTTTCTTTCTGAAAATTTGGAATGGAACAAAACAGTCTAGCTTTTTAATAAATATTACAAGTAGTTCTTTGGGCTGTTTTGAATGACACTTAAGCCTTGTGTTATCTATTATTGTAGCCAGTTGTCATGCGTGGCTATTGAGCACTTGAAACTTGATTAATCCAATTGAGATTGCTGTAAGTATAAAATAGACACTGTGCTTCAAAGTACATAGAAAACTATATTAATGTAATAGTGAAGAAGCAAATAGTTCACATTAGTCATGTTTAAGCTGCAAGAACTGGGTACAATGGGGAAATGTCTTAAGCACATGGAAAGATACTGCCTAGGGTCATCTGGCCTAATACAGTTTGTTGGAAGTCTGTTTTTTCCGGTGATTACATTTAGTGGCATTTAGTCAGCTTTTTTTTTCGAGACAGGGTTTCTCTGTGTAGCTTTGCGCCTTTCCTGGATCTCACTTGGTAGTCCAGGCTGGCCTCGAACTCACAGAGATCCGCCTGGTTCTGCCTCCCGAGTGCTGGGATTAAAGGCGTGCGCCACCACCGCCCGGCATTTAGTCAGCTTTATTGAATAACTTCATGAAGTTTTTGAAGAACTAAGACCATGGTTATGTCTGCTGTCATACAGTAGCAGTCTGTATAACCAGATTTGAAAGGTTACCTTCTGTTTATCACACCTTGTATTACTGAAGAGTGTTGATGGTTCGTAAAGCCATTTTCCAGATGATGGTTTCATTTCTCACACACACACACACACACACACACACACCCACACACCCACACACACAGACACATAAATAATCTTAAAGTAAACTGAACTGTTAACCAGAGTATAATCTAGACCTTATTTTAATGCCAGTTAAGAAAGCAGTGACCTTTTTTTATATTCACATGTCTTTTTTGTTTAGAGGCAGACTCTTCAGTTTTGTCTTTCTGCCTGAAATAGCTCAGTTTGACTTCCCAGACTTCACTCTGTAGCCTGCAGGCGTTGAGTACTTTGCACAGTACCCTCTGCGAACATCTCACTCCTATATAAGCAGTCCTCCCTTCTCGGCTTACACGGTCGGGGGGGACGACACACGGGGACACGACACATGACACACGGACTGAAACCTGACCCTTTTTCATTCTCGATGCTTTCACACAGGCTCTAGTCAGGGCCCAGGTGTCTGCCTGGCCAGGTCCTGCTGCACTGCATACCCCACCCTCACCTCTTCAGTCAGCGGAAGAAGAGAGACATCTTCCTTTGTTTTGAGAAAAGCTATAGACCTTTCCAGTATAGGTGTTGGCAAGTTACTAGTTATTTGCAGAAACCTGTGCTTATAATTTAAGCCTTGTATGAAGGTTAAAACTAAGGCCCAGCTTTTTTATCACCGCTGAACTGTCATTAAAAAGAATGAATACCAGCCAGAAGAAATGTTTTAAAATACGGAAGGTTTAACTTGTTGTTGCTTTTTTTAAAATAGATTTGAGTTTTATTAAAATTTCACATGAACAAGAAATAAGAGATATAATCACATCAAAGAACAAACTGTCATTGTTTGGACATATACATCAAACAAATTTTGTAGGGCAGATTTCAAAAAGGTGGAATTATAACATTTAAAAGCATAGTTATTCTGTTTCTAGGAATGCTAAACATATAGTCTAAGCTTGTTTTCAAAACAAAAAACATTAAGACTGTTCACTTTAATTTCTTAAGACTACTAAGGCAGAGCACTAGCTTGTACTTGATTTATAGTATACTTCATACACTTATGAAATCTGTTCTGAGTCCAGAAAAATAGAACTGTCCAAACCAAAGGTTCTGATGTAACAGATTGTTTTGAAGCTAAAATGAATCCTGGAACGATAAAAGCATTGTAACCCCATACATAATAAGGGAACTCCACAACCCTAAACAATGTCCAAGATCACTTATGAAAAGAAGAAAGATAAAAAGCCTGGGCTGTATACACAGTGATTTCTTCAGCTTAATACAGATGGCAACAAACTGCCCTCACAGATGAAACAGTTAAGGCAGCTTTGTCTTGAAGAATGTAGCTCTAGAGCCAGTCATACCTGGCCAGTACCATTGTCCAGCCCTCCTCACTTGTCTGTTTCCACTGTTGCCGCTAAATATCCTGATAAAATTCTTGTTGTCATTATTGTAACCATAGTTAACAGAATAGTTAACACCTTGTTGAGGCAGTGCTGATCTGTGGGTTAGGAACACGGTTCTGTTAGTTGCTGGCCTCATGACATCTGGAATCAGGCTGGTTGTATCCATCTGCTTTTTTCTTGCCTCCTACATTGCCCCCTCAGTTGCCCTGAGCTCCACAAGGACAAGGGCCTCTCTACTGTTCTACAGGTCTTGAGCCTCTTGGTGATCTCAAATGTGCTCACCCCCCCACCCCCCTGTTGTTGGGGGCCCTGCTACCCAGCTCCCCAATAATCACATACAAAGATGTATTATGACTTATAAATGCCTGTCCTTAGCTTGGCTTCTTTCTAGCCAGCTTTTCTTAAATTACCCTGTCTACCTTTTGCCTCTGGGCTTTTGTCTTCCTCTATTTCTGTGTACCTTTCTTTACTCTGACTCCTTGTCTTGCTCTGCAGCTGGGTGGCTGGCCCTTCGAGGCCTCCTTTTCTTGCTTCTCGATCTTCTCCTCCCAGATTTCTCCTATTTACTCTCTCTGCCAGCCAGCCCCACCTGTCCTTTCTCTGCCTTGCTGTTGGCCGCTCAGTTCTTTATTAGACCATCAGGTGTTTTAGACAGGCACAGTAACACAGCTTCACAGAGTTAAACAAATGCAACATAAAAAAAAATGCAACACAACCAGGCGGTGGTGGCGCAGGCCTTTAATCCCAGCATTCGGGAGGCAGAGGCAGGCAGATCTCTATGAGTTCAAGGCCAGCCTGGTATACAGAGCGAGATCCAGGACAGGCTCCAAAACTACACAGAGGAACCTTGTCTCGGGGAAAAAAAATACAACACATTTTGCATCATTAAACAAATGTTCCACAGCATAAACAAATGTAACACATCTTAAAATAATATTCCACAACATGCCCCCCGTGAATAGCTAGCTCTACCTCGTAGACATGGTGCTCCCCACGCCTTGGTGGTAGTGTAACACTTCACCCTCCCCATCCTTCTCTCATGCATAGCCGTCATCATAGCCATAGTAGGGAATCTTCCTATCCTCCATGATAGTCATGGTAACCATAACCATAGTCATCATCATAGTAGCCTTCATAGCTGTACCAACAATCTGCAGGGTAGCCATATCCACCTCTCCCTCCACCATGGCCTCAACATCTTATTTGGAACAATCTTCATATATATTACTTCTGGAAGCCTGCCTAGCAACTTGTCACTCTCCTTGTCTTGTGTGGTGGCTGAGCTGAGACAGTTTCAACCCCTTCTGTCTCTTCTCTGCTCATTTCATTCATAACCTCAACAGTAGCTCTTTTGTCTACAAAATGAAGAAATGCATCACCTTGTGACTTCTTCACTCTCTCCAGCTTTCCAAACTCAGAAAATGACTTTTCCAGTACTACTTCTGTCATTGTAGCAGCCAAGTTTCTCATAAAACTTTACCATAGCTGCGACTTCTGGATCTGGTTCTTCCACAGGGTCAGCCCATTCAACTGTGTCTTAGTCAGTGTCCTGCTGCTGTGAAGAGTAGCCATGACCATGGCTACTCTTAGGAAGAAAAACACTTAATTTTGGCTGGCTTACAGTCCAGAGGTTTAGTCCATTATCACCATGGCAGGAAGCATGATAGTATTCAGGCAGACATGGTGCTGGAGAGGTAGCTGAGAGTTCTACATCTGAATCAGCAGACAGCAGGAAGAGAGACACTAGGCTTGGCTTGAGCATCTGAAACCTCAAAGCCTACCCTAGTGACACACTTCCTCCAACAAGGCCACACCTACTCAACAAGGCCACAGCTAATAGTGCCACTCCCTGGTGAGCAAGCACTCAAATCTATGAGTCTGTGGGGGCCATCCCTATTCCAAACCACCACAAACTGTAGCTACATCTTCCCCCACTTTCACTTTTCCACTGTCAGCCAGCATCTGGCTCATGCTGCTGACTGGTGATCTTCATTTTATGTCATCAGGTTGATGACCGAGACTAACATCCACCAAACCCTGTTAAACCTGCGACTTCACTGAACTCGTCCAGAATGTTTTCTTTAGTCTCAGTCTCTGGATTGGAGCCAACAAGAAGTCGGTTGCCACAGAAGTGCGCACTCCAGATGTTTGCCAGGACGAATTCCATACTCTCGCACAGTTCAACCGAGAAAGTTCTGTTGGGGTGGAAGATAGTCGGTTTGGCCAGAAAGCACATTGAAGAGCCTTAAAAGCTGTATGGTCGCCAGGCGGTGGTGGCACACGCCTTTAATCCAAGCCCTCGGGAGGCAGAGCCAGACAGATCTCTGAGAGTTCGAGGCCAGCCTGGGCTACCAAGTGAGTTCCAGGAAAGGCGCAAAGCTACACAGAGAAACCCTGTCTCGAGGGGGGAAAAAAAAAGCTGTATGGTCATCATACTTTCTGGCCTATGTGAAGGGGCTTCTGTATTAATAAATGTCAATTCTTTTTTCTTAGCGTACCTCGGTATGATCAGCCTCCTCCCATCACATACCAGCCACAGCAAACTGAAAGAAATCAGTCCCTCCTGGTCCCTGCAAATCCTTACCATACTGCAGAAATTCCTGACTGGCTTCAGGTTTACGCCCGAGCCCCTGTGAAGTAAGTGAGCACACAGCACCAGTATCTTGGGGTCTCTAACAAGCTCAACTTAAGGACCATGCTTAGCTGGGCAGTGGTGGTGCAGATCTTTAATCCCAGCACTTGGGAGGCAGAGGCAAGTGGATGGAGCTCTGCATTCTGGTCCAGCCTGGTCTACAGAGCGAGTTCTAAGACTCTAAGTCAGGGCTACACAGATAAACCGTCTCGAAAAAAAAAAAAAAAAGTAAAGTACCATGCTTTTCTTTTAATATTGGACCTCTATGTAACATTTAAGAAAGGATATCAGAGCTTATAAGGTTTAACTCTTTGATTAGAAGTAAGAATTCTTGAAAGATGTCTGAATCCTCATCACTTTGTGTGCGGACCTCTGGTAATTGATACCTAAGAATACTAAGTATGGACAAGTTTAATTTTTGTTGTTTTCTTTACTTACATTTTATAAGATTAACTTGTAAGTTGATGTAGTTACTTATAACCAAACAAGAACCCAGGTAAGAGCTTGGTACACCGATGAAACTTTCACTCAAAGCAGAACACTCTGGGAGATTGAGTTCTTTGTTAGGAATACGAGTTTATTTCAGAGAAATCATAGATAAACTACCTGAGTGACAGCAGTTCTGGGGAACACCTGAGACGTAACTGCTTCTTCATGCAACTCCAGTTCCCAGGAGTTAGAGTGCCCAGAAAAGAGAAGAATATCCAGGCTTCTGCAAAGAAACCAGTCTTCTGTTAGTAAGTTTTCATCCTCAAGGAAGAGAATAAAAGTGGAAGTCTAGCGAAATGCTTCCCGGGGCTTTGCTGGTGTTCCTGGTGCACACACCCAAGACGGCTGGAACTGTGTGCTGCGCTGGGCAGCTTGCAATAACTGCTCAGTGTCTTGTTTTTGAAGCCATATATATTTTTATATTAGATGGATGGTCCTTTTGGAATAAAATAGCAAATGTACCTATTCGGTAGGATATAGTGATTATTAAAAAGAAATCTAGAATTTGTAATTAAAGCTTCCTTTTATGTCTGCCCTGCAGTGATTTGAGATGATGACATTAACCTAACAGGCACGTGACTTGCTATGTTTACATTCCTCTAATAATGGACATTCACCCTGAAAACTGTAATAGGATGTTTTTTTTGGAAATTACAGAACCACTATAGACTGGAGTTGGTATTAATGGTTGCCCAGGACTAATTTTTAATCTGAAGTAATATTTAACAGTTTTTTTCCCCTTCCTTAAAAAATAGTGCCGCCGGGCGGTGGTGGCGCACACCTTTAATCCCAGCACTCGGGAGGCAGAGCCAGGCGGATCTCTGTGAGTTCGAGGCCAGCCTGGGCTACCAAGTGAGTTGCAGGACAGGCGCAAAGCTACACAGAGAAACCCTGTCTCGAAAAACCAAAAAAAAAAAAAAAAAAAAAAAAAAAAAAAAAAAAAAGTGCATTTGGGACTGGAAAGATAGCTCACTTGTTAAGACCATTGGCTGCTCTTGCAGAGGACCCAGGTTCAGTTCCTTAGCACCCACACGGCAGCTCACAATTGTCTGAAATTCCAGTTCCAGGGGATCCAGTGCCCTTTTCTGGTTTCCATGGGCACCAAGCATGCATGTGGTGCATAGACACATAATGTGGGCAAAAAACACCCATGCACATAAAAATAAATCTTTAAAAAAAATCTCTCAAGTTTAAAAAAAAAATGTACTTAGGGCTGGAGAGAGAGCAGTTAGGAGTGCTTGCTGCTTTTGCAGAGGACCCTGGTTCAGTTCTCAGAACCATATGGTGACTTAATGTGGAAGCCCACAAAGGTATCCTAGGTGAGATCTGAGCTTGCTTTACCCAGCAGGGCTGCATTAGAGGATTGCTTGGCCATGTGCATGGTTACCAGGTGATTGGAAGGGTCTACACTTGGCTGAGGTAGGGGGAGGTCTTTGCTCCACCCCTTGGCATTCCTATAAATAGCCCTTTAGAAGAGACAGAAGGGGCTGGTAGATAAGGATCCAGGCCCTCCCGAGGCTATCCTGTTTTTCTGTTTCTCTCCCCTCTATCCTTCTATCTAATATCTCTTATCCCTCTTTCTTCAAGAATTCCCTGTCACAGAAAAGTGGGAGCTGTTCTCCCACAACTTAAAACTAACTCCTGTTCCAGGAGATCTGACATCTTATTTGGCTTTCTTGGGCACCAGGCATGCACACAGTGCGGTTACATGCATGCAGGCAAAGTCTTCATACGCATAAAAATCTGTAAATGAATTTAAAAAGAGAGGTAAGAGGAGAAGTAGTGTATTTAGAACCATGTGTATTAGCGTGCTCCTGTATTCCCAGCAACTGAGGAGGGTGGGGCAAGAGGATATCCTGAGCCCAGGAGTTCAGGGTTAGATCCCCAACTCAAAAAAAAAAAAAAAGTTTTACTAACTCAAATATTTTAAAATAAAACTTATTAAAACTTAGTTTGTTTACTTATAATAAAAATGTCTATAAAATATAGCAGTTTATTGTTGTAAATGCACATTTATGTATTCTGTTATGAACACTGCTTTCTGACAGATACGACCACATTTTGAAGTGGGAGCTCTTCCAGCTGGCTGACCTGGACACGTACCAGGGAATGCTGAAGCTGCTCTTCATGAAGGAGCTGGAGCAGATCGTTAAGCTGTATGAGGCCTACAGACAGGCTCTTCTCACAGAGCTGGAAAACCGCAAGCAGAGACGGCAGTGGTATGCCCAGCAGCACGGCGACAAGTTCTTAAGTTAAGTTCATCACAGTCCAAGCTTTCTAAGAGCTTTCGAATATTTTCAGATAAATGACTGCAAACAAGTACTTTGGTTAATAAAGGCAACTTACTATTTGGAATTAGAAAATTCTAGTTTTACATATATTTTGTTACCAATTTTTTTTCTTGTATTGAAACAAAAAAAACCAGTTTTATCATTTAAAGAGCCAATATGGCATACACTTCCAAATGCTGTATATTAAGAAACCGCTTTGAATATTCTTGATGAAAAAGAGTACAGGAAGAGAACATCATCATAACCAGGCATTTAGCAAACAATCACTCTTTCTTCTTATGGAATACACTCTTCTTGTTCAGAGACAGGAAGAGGGCGAGAGCACATTTTTGAAAAGTTGCTTATTGTGGTGTGAAGTACTTTCTGGAATAAGGTGGATTGACCATTACTATGAGTGTAGCTCAAAATACAAAATAGGACTTGGAACCTTTCTTGTGATGAACTTGTGTATGATGTATGTGGTCATCTCCCCCTCCTCTTCCTCCCTAATGTAAGGAGCACCTTTGAAGTGGGGTGATAAAGCCTTTCAGCAATATGTTAACCACAAGGCCTTAGCCTGTGTGGGGAAGGCCTGTGCACCTGTTGCCAATACTGCCTCCTTCCTTTGAGCCAGAGCACACAACTCCAGTTAGCAAGGCTCTGGTGAGACACAGGGCAGGCTTCCTGACCACATAGCTCACTGCCTTCCACCAGGCTCGGCCAAGTTGCCAAAACTGACAATCAGGGATCCAGTAAAAAATCTTGGTCATTTGTGAGTTTTATATTGCCTTTTTTATCATAGAGAAGTATTCATTGTAAAGGTCTAGAAACAGGTCACTCCTTCCCATTTGTCTTGCTTTTGGCTTAACAGTTGTTCATAATTAGAGCCAAACACTTGGTTAAGATAAGTTTATGGAACTTGCAGCTGTAAATCTAGAATTCTGTGAGTTTCATAGCTCTTCAGTTGTGCTTACAAGTGTTGTGAATATGTATATATTTTAGTTTAGTTTTCCCAAATGCAAGCACTCTGTGTTAGAAGTGAGTTTGAATTACTGATAAAATATTGTGTTTGATTTTATATGACAAGTTATTAAATATATTTTTGTGGAAACCATCTGGTCCTTGAGTCCATGTTTTGGTGTTTTTGATTCAGTACAATGTTTGATGCTTTTCTGTTCAGAAGGCCTATAAGCCAAGGAAGAAGCCTATAATGAAAGGGGAGTGGAAACTGAAATCTGACTGGTGGATGTTACCAGTGAGCATAAGGCCAGGTGCTTCGAAAGTGTAACTGATGTACTGATGCGAACTTGCATGTACTCTCCTGTCTCTACTGGCTTTTGGTCACCATTACTGAGACAATTAAACCTGTTTGGGGGCTCCCAGATAGGTAAGAGGCGTGACCTTTTCCCCATTACTACTCTCCCCTCCCACTGCCTTTGTTAGTTTGTTAGAAACAGGGTTTCTCTGTGTAGCCCTGGCTGTCCTGGAACTTGCTCTGTAGACCAGGCTGGCCTCAAATTCACAGAAATACACCCGCCTCTGCCTCCCAAGTGCTGGAATCAAAGGTGTGCACTACCACACTCAGCCTCCCACCTCGTTCTATTTTCCTCTCGCGTTTGGTTTACTTAATAAAACTCCACTAAAGATTTCAGTCATTAGAAATAAATTACAGGCCCCCTGGTTTATATGAACATGAAGGACACTGCGGAGAGCAGCACATACTTGTGTTCTCAGGATTTGGGGAGGCAGGCAGGAGGATCACAAGTTGAAGGCCAGCCTAAGCTGCACAGCAAAATTTTGTCCAGAAAAATAAAGCAATAAAATTAAACTTTTTTTTAAATCAAGTAACTAGAAAGTACCTAATACAATTAGCTTGTGTTTCTTAAGTTTGAAATGGTATCAGAAATAGTGTATGGTCATGCCACCCTGAACACCCACTCTCCTCTTGAAATGGTATCAGAAAGAAAATGCATCTTGAATTACAGTAGGATAAGCCCTTCATGCCACAGCAGCACCTCCCAAATAGTTGTAGAGTCAGTAAGCATTTGTTTTAACGTTAGGAACCAGGGTAAAGTTTAATAGTTCACATGTTAAAAGAATAAACCTATGAGAATACATTTCTGGTGTACCAAATGAAAAACTATACAGAGCAGTGAAACGCAAACACACGTACAAAACAACTTCTGTGCATTTTTAATCAAGAGATTTACATTCTATATTAAGTCATAAATATAAAAAGAAACAATGTATCATTTTGGTAAAGCAACTTTTAAGCTCTTAAATATATTTCAAGATAAGAGCCTGTTGTATGTATAAGATTATATAGATTAAATCAAGCCTGCTGAGTTATGCTGTGCTTTAACAAATAGCTACGCAAAATAAATTTCCTATAGAAATTAAATGAGCATATCCAAACCTGGAGTGGTGTCACACAATATTTAATTACAACCCAGTAGTAGAACTTAGTGAAGTCAAGGAGAACACCTCTACTGTCCTCCAGTTTACAAATACCTGAAATGATAACAGCGTATTTAAAGACGAAAATCAGGAAACTGCACATATTAACCAAGACCCATGCATACATACATACATCTGCTTATTAATCACTGGAGGAAAGAATTGGACTGCTCGAGTTCTCAAGCGTTTGGCTTTCACTCTGTTCTGAAGGAAGCACTTTGAATGTTTGCATGGAAACAAAAGCTCTGATAGTTAAGTGACAAATGGTCATGCACCTGCATTTGTTTTTACTGACTTAAATTTTCTTCTTTTCTGGTTGTTCAGTAGGCTCTGACTTGGGTGCAGGAAAAGCTTGATGATACAGGTGTCTGTGGGTTGCTGCTGCACTGTAAAGCTTGTATAAAGCCTGGAATATAAGAGTCGGGTATAAAACATTAAGCACACAGGTATAACTTTTTCCCTTTTTAGCTTATAGTACTCTATAAAATACAGCATGCTGAAGTCACATTTTAAATACATTTTTGTATATGGTGTGCATGCATGTGTGGATGTGGGTGGAGGCCAGAAGTTGTTGGTGTCTTCCTCTATTGCTCTCCACATTATATATGAGGCAGGGTCTCTCACCCAATTTGGCTAGTTTACCTAGCAAGCTTGTCCAGAGAATCCCATCTCTACCTTCTAAGCATAGGGATTATAGGTGGATCACCACATCCACTTGACATTTAAGTGGCTATTGGAGACTTGAACTTGGGTCCTTACTCTTGGGTGGCAAAAGGTTTACCTACTGAGCCATCTTCTCAGTCCTGAATTAATGTTCTTTACATCATTATCTTCTATCAAACACAAACTAGCAGGGGTTGGAGAGATGGCTTAGCAGGTTAGAGCACTAGTTCATCTTCCAGAGGACTTGGGTTCAATTCCCAGTGTCTATATGGTGGTTCACAACTACCTGTAACTCCAGTCCTAAGGGATCTGACACCCTCTTCTGGCCTCCACTAGGTACTGCATGCACATGGTACACAGCCTTATGTGCAGCTGAAACACTCACACACATAAAACAAACAGATCAATACTATCTTAAAATGTAAAGTAGTTTCAGTTCTCTGGCATGTGCTACTGGTTGATCTTCCGAAGTTTTTACTCTCTGACTGCACTTTAAAGATCTTAAACATCTCTTAGAATATTGTCTCCCAGTCCGATCGTTTTCCATGTCCCAGGGTTATGTGGACATCTCACATTGTGAATATTGCCAGTTTTAGACAACTTAGACCTGTAACTTCCTGCTGTGAATCTATTTTCAGAACGGGCTACCTTTCCATTCTTGTGTGTGTGCTGGGTCAGCTAAAGGGTATTGCTCCTTCCCCAAGCTGGGCTCCCTTATTCACACATTCTGCCTGCCGTATTCCCACTGCTAGTTCTGACTGCACAGAACCTTGTTCAGAAACACTTCAGGAAGCCTTTCCTCACTGAAATGACCTCCTCTGATTATTCCTTGTATTAGTTTAATGGTATTTGAATCAAAAGAATTTTAGGGGTTTTCTTAAGGTTGGGTTTCACCATGTGATGCAGGTTAGCTTCAAATTTATTATCCTGCCTCCTCCACCTGCTGAGTGCTGGGATTACGGGCACGTGCCACTATACCCAGAAATCCTATTTTTCCAAACTGCACATTTTTGGGTAGTCCTAAGTACCTTAGTTTTTCCTCTTGGCTAGGGTGTGAGACCTATCCCCCCGACTGTCACATACTGATACCGAACACTCAATTCTAACTCTTTCTGGAGTCTGTTGTTTTTGAATATTTTTAAGAACTGGGTAATAGCTTAATATTTACATAGCTATTCTCAAGAAGTTTTTCATTTGTGATTCTATATAGCTGTTTTCTTTTTTAAAATTTATTAATGTATTTTATGTATATGATGCTTTGTCATCATGTATGTCTTTCTATCAGAAGAGGGCACTGGGTCCCATGGGACTACAGTTATAGACGATTGTGAGCTGCCATGTGAATGCTGGGAATTGAACTCAGGACCTCTGGAAGAGCAGCCCCTGCTCTTAACCACTGAGCCGTCTCTCTAGCCCCTAGAGCTGAACACTAAGTGCGGATGGTGCCGTGTTCAGTTCTGTAAATGTGGTCAGTACAGTGTGATATCATCCTAGTCTGTCACGTTCTGCTCCTGGTAGACTGGGTTTAATTCCAGTTCTCTTCAAGCCTTAGGTCCCCCCACCCAAGGTTTTATGTACAAAGTTGAAATTTGTTTTGTTTTTCTAGTGAGTTTATTTACTTTTACACAAAGTAGCTGTTGTTGACTTTAAAATATTAAATGTTCCACTGGCATTTGATTAAAGGACATAATTCATTTATAGAGTCAAGTAGAAACTGAGATTAGCTTTGAAGAAAATGATCTACCACTCGTATAGACATACTTTTTCTTAGTGTAACTGTTTCTTTCTGGAAGCTCAGCTTCTTTCCATGTGCACATGGAAAGGAGGAAGGAATGCTAGTTCACAGGCCAGGTTTGAGGTGTGCAAAGAAAGCATGGGTGCATCCTGTGATGGAGCCCTCTTAAAGTGGGCTGAGTACTGTCAGCCCGAAGCCAAAGTCCTTACGGTGGCAGCTGCATCTGAATACCCTCTGTGACCATTTACTCAGATTGTAGACCGCGGGCTTCACTGCAGAAGAGCAAAGGACACCGCCATGATCGGTCTTCTTTGTCAACCTTAGGGAATTTGGATCCCTATGGAAACATCTCTGGGTATTTCTATGAGGTTGTTTTCAGAAAGATTAACTAGGCAGAGAAGACCCACCCTCGGTATGGGCAAAACTATCTAGCTCGTGGGCTGTGGTCCCAGAGGGAATTCAAAAAGAGAAAGATGCTGAGCACCAGTGTCCATCTTTCTCTGCTCCCTGCCTGCAGCTGCCTCAGACTTCTGCCACCATGCCTTCTCTGCTACGATCTCCTCTTCAACTGAGCCAATTAACCCTTCGCTCCTGCATGCTTCCTCTTGTCCAGTATTTGACCACAATGGGGAAATCAAATAATGCAACATTGGAGCTTAAACCACGAAATCCTCTACATAGAAACTAAATCAAGCACTCTTTAATGACACTTCTGTGCAAATGAAATCCTACATAATATTTGGAATATGTTAAAAATTCATATAAACTTATATTTTAGAGAAGTATTTTTTAAGATATTCTATAATACCTAGTAGTTGTAAATAGGAACATCACATTACATTTACAAATATATATCTTAGTTAAAAATGTTAACTTACCTCATTTGTGCTTCCCTGTAGCAGAGGGAATTTTAAAAGGAAGAGTTATATTTTGTTTAATAACATAATTTTCAACTTCATCTGCAATATCAATTGTGAGCATTAAGACAAATACTCCTGAAGATTTATCAGTTTAGATTCCATAGTTTACAAAAATACTTTAAAGAACCAGTTCTGTATTTCTGATAGGTTTTACCATTGTGTTCTAGGAGGGTTTTGAAGTTTACACAGATACCTGTCTTTAGCTTCGTGTGCGTGGAGACTTTGAGATACTGAGTAGCTTGGAATCCAGATGAGCTGCATTCACTCCCCATGTGCTCTCATCAGTTCATTTCAGCTTGATTCCTCAAGGCACACAGCTCCTGAGCTAACATTCTATTGTGGAGTACAGACAGTGTGCTCTTCATGCTGGGTGGGGGTGGTGCTACTATTAGCTACCTCTAGACCACAAATGTTCAAGAGCATAAAATATAAAATTGTATGGAGATCTTCAATGTCCCTAAATTCTCAATAAGTAATAAAGAGACTTCTGGAAGAGTAAGCTACTAAGTTGTCATGGTGGCCTTGACTCCCTCAGCTGAAGCTAACTGATGCACAAGCAGCTAGTTCATGACCACTGGCTCACGCTGTGGCTTGCTGCAAAAGTCTAGATCAAATCAAATGTGATACTAATGAGAGGAATTTGATCACCAGTGACAGTAGGTCATGTATGCCCTCACAAAGCCAGTGTCAGTCAAGTACTAGGTTATGTTCAACACAGGGTCACAAGCAGCTAAGTAACTGTTTCTCATACTTCTAACACTATTAACATTGTAGAAATAGAAAGTAAAAATGCCGTTTATCCACATATGTTTTAAATACTAGCATGTCAGTTGTTCATATCTTGCCATGTTGTAAAGTTTTAAAGAGCTGGCCTAAGTCATGTTTACCGTGTATTTCTGATACTGAAGTGAACGCTGACTACACAGTGTGTGCAGAATTTAACTGAGGAAAATAAAAGAACTCTTACCTGGTCCCACAAGGCCGCAGCTACCTGGTCAATGACGGCCCCCAGCTCTCGGTACTCCCCAGAGTAGCGGATGTATGCCCAGGTGCACAGGGTGATTAGAGTCAGTCCCATGACCATGTTGCACAGACTAGCTATGATGTCCAAGCCAATGAAGCCAGTCACACCAGCAATCACATATGTGATGAAGATGACCACAAACAGTGTGGCTGGGGTGCGAGCTGCGTGGAAGATATTTTTGCTGTCATTGTGCTTAATGTACTGGATGTAAAGTTCATCTATCTCACTCTCCAACTGCTGCAGGTAACGCCGGCTGAATTCTTCCCCGCCCATCTTCTTCACCCCTCGGAATAACTTCACAGATTCTTCTTTTAGCTGCAGGTGCTTGGTCTGCAGGTCATTAGGGGCAAGGAATGGTTTGTCACCACCACAAATCTGTGTCAGAGAGAGAAGTATTTGTTTATGTGATAGGGAGGAGATAAACAACTGTATCCACAGTTTTCACTGGAGCACACTGGAATGCTGCATAAGAACGATGAACCCAGTGACAGACTTCATTTCCATCACCCAGGGACACTGCAGCCAGAACAGAACTAACTGGTCAGTTACGGTCCAGTCAGTGTGGACGACCTAGTAAACAGTGGTCGTTTACATACAACGTATACAGTTACATGCAGTACAGAGATTGTCATAATAAATGACTGTTTACCACACTGTACCTTCCATCATTATTTTAGAGCTGATTTCTACTTATTAAAAGTTCACTGTAGCAGTATTCTGTGTTATGCTAGCTATAACCTCATACCTCTTACGTTTATGTTTTTTATTATATCAAGAAGACAAGTTGAGTGACTGACCTAAAACACGTAGGTTTATGTAAGTACACAGTGATGTGTGCCTGACAAAGTTCCTTGCTGCGTTTTCTGTCAGTGACAGAAGGAAGGCTGCACTTGTGTCGTCAGTCCAGACTGTCCCCATTCCACGAGGCGGCACTAGAAAAGGGGGCTGGTATAATGCCTTACAAAGGCTTTGGTTTGGTTTGGTTTGATTTGGGGTTTTTGTTTTGCTTTTTGTTGTTGTTTTGTTTTTCTTTTTTTTTTTTTTTTTTTTTTTTTTGGTTTTTCAAGACAGGGTTTCTTTGTGTAGCTTTGCGCCTTTCCTGGAACTCACTTGGTAGCCCAGGCTGGCCTTGAACTCACAAAGATCAGCCTGCCTCTGCCTCCCAAGTGCTGGGATTAAAGGCGTGCGCCACCACCGCCCGGTGTTGTTTTGTTTTTCATGACAGGGTTTCTCTGTGAAGCCCTGGCTGTCCTGGAACTCACTCTGTAGCCCAGGCTGGCCTTGAACTCACAGTTAGATCCACCTGCCTCTGCCTCCCAAGTGCTGGGATTAAAGGCGTGCACCATCACTACCCAGCTAATAAAGCCATTCTTAATCCTCTTCTGTCTCTCTACAGGGATGTTTTATCGAAACCCTGGCATGGAACTTGCTCTGTAAACAGGTTAGCCTCAAACTCACAGTGATCCACCTACTTCTGTGTCCTCGGTCTGGCATTAAAGGTGCCACCATGCCCAGCCCCTCTTCTAAGACACAGGAAATAGTATCTTTGACTTAACAAATTATCAAAGATAAAAAAGACATGACCCACATAATTGCCAACTGTTTGTTCACAGAATGAATACAAAGCCGAGAAAACACAGAAATAATGCAGTTCTTTCAGAAGTCAAGTTATACTTAAGTAATTTTGAGCAGTGAAGTTTAATCTAAAATAATAATCAGTACTATAAAACTCTTGAACCATGAAGTATATTTTCCTTAGCTCTTTCACTGTTTACTTTGAATGGAGCCAACTGGATGTTTCCTAGAGTAATAGAAGCACATAGAAAGTTCTTGAACTGTATTTTCAAGTTTTTAAAAAGTTACGAGGTAGGCTGGGGAGATGGCTCAGTGGGCAGAAGTAATTGCTTATGCAAGCATGAGGATCTGAGCTCAAATTCCAACACCATGTGAAACAGCTGGGCACAGCTGCACAGGCCTATACTCCAGCACTGTGGACTGGGCACAGCTGCACAGGCCTATACTCCAGCATTGAGGGCTGGGCACAGCTGCACGGGCCTATACTCCAGCACTGTGGGCTGGGCACAGCCGCACAGGCCTATACTCCAGCACTGAGGGCTGGGCACAGCTGCACAGGCCTATACTCCAGCACTGTGGGCTGGGCACAGCTGCACAGGCCTATACTCCAGCACTGAGGGCTGGGCACAGCTGCACGGGCCTATACTCCAGCATTGCGGGCTGGGCACAGCTGCACGGGCCTATACTCCAGCACTTCGGGCTGGAGATAGGAAGATCCTAGAAGCTCACTGGCCAGCCAGCTTAGCTTCTCCTGCAGTGTGAGAGCCTCTCTTAAAGGAACAAGGTAGTTAGTAATAGAGGAAATCACTCAACAGCTTCCACTGGCCTTAACGTGTATGTGTGTGCTTCCCAATTCCCACACACGTGCATGTGTGCACTTCCCAATTCCTACACACATGCATGTGTGCATCTCCTAAATCCCACCTCAGGTGCATGTGTGCATCTCCCAATCACCACCCTCACATGCATGTGTGCATCTCCTAAATCCCACACTCATGTGCATGTGTGCACCTCCCAATCACCACCCTCAAGTGCATGTATTCATCTCCTAAATCCCACACTCAACATACATGTGTGTGCCTCTCAATCACCACACACAGACAGTTACAAAGCAATTTCCAGCTAACTATGTCCTTAACTTTGGCTATAGTTTTAATATTGGTAATACAACTGGTTATTCTTTAATTTTATACCAAACTCCTCTTGATTGTAAGAGTCCATCAATTTTAGATGTAGCTTTGATCTTACAACACTTTTTAGGGGAAAATGATACTTCTTACATTAGTTAAAACTAAAATGAAGAATACTGGCTCCTGAGGCTTGATTTTTGGTTTGTTTTTTTTTTAACAAGTTTTAAGAGAAATAATAAGATTATAGAATCAAATGTGCACAGTGGAGAGAGTAGCATATGTTTTTAGCCACTAAATCTTCCAGTGGGGCGATCTGGCCAAATAAAACATGAGTAAGAATATTTTGTTAGTAGAGAACTAATTTTTAAATGCCTGTAAAAGTGCATTGTGTGTGTAATTTTTTGACACAGGGTTTCATTTCACTGTACCCCAGGCTAGGCTTAAACTTAGTACACTCACTTCACCTTCATGGCAATTCTTCTGCCTCAGCTTCCCATGCCCACTCTGTAATGTTCTGTTTTTAAAGTATCTTAGGGACACAAGACATGTGATACATACATACTGAGCAAAGTGACATTCAAGTCACCTCTTTGCATATGCACGCAGTGTGGTGCGACATTAGAGAATGGGTTCAAAGAAGAAATACTGAATTTTTTTCAAAATCCTGAATGCTTACCTCCTCCATCTTCTTGTTGTATGTGTCCTTGGCAGTTGCGACAGCTGCTAAATTGTTAGCTTCTGCTGTGGCCTTGGGACAAAGTATACGTGTTAATGTACAGCGGAGTCGTCTGTATCAGCATCACATGCAAGAAATGTGCCAGGACCAGCCATCAAGGAATCAGAGGTGTTTCTACTGCATGTTTAAATGATTAACTTTTACGATGTACAGAACCTAGGTGTTTACTCGGTAAGCCACAATGCTCCAGTGAAATGTCATTTGGATGACCTTCCTCTGAAGAGTACCCTAGTCCTACTATCTCCTGTGAATGTGGTGGGGGCAGTACACCAGCCAGAACAGGAGGAGTGTGTTTCTAAGCAGAGTCCGTACAAGGAGGAGGGAAAGTCTTTGGGGCAAAGTGGATCTCAACCTAAGTAACACTGGCGTGCTCGTGTGGGACGTTCAGATAGACACATGGGTAAGGCAAGTGATCTTTAGGTGACTATGGCAGGAAAACGTGGCCTCAGAGACAAACAAGCTTAAACATCATGCCTCCTGATGAGTACACACCTGTAACATGGACTTAGGGTGTGGTAATTCTTCACCTTGATAGATCTTTATGTACGCCTAAAACAAAACCAAACAGGAAAAAGACTCAGTCAAGCAATTTCATTCAACATTTCTTATGTTAACCTGTATTTTAGGGTCTTGACAACTAAATATTTTCAGGAACTATTATTTCTTTCTTTGCTTTTTTAGCTAATGCTGTTCCCTCTTTCTGAAATGCTCTTTTCATACATAGCCACATGCCAATGCTGCCCTTCTTCAGGAAAAGTCATCTCCCTTAAAAGCTTGCTCAAGTCCCTCTGATGGAGTAGCCTCCTTTTCACAGTGAGTCTGTACCCTGATGATACATAAGCTGTATGGACCCGATCTGTGCAGGGATAACGAATCCACACCGTAAGCACATCTACAGTGTTAGACTAGAAAGTCACATACAGCCACTGTTGAGAGTGACAAAGGAAAAGAGGTCACATAAAAAGGCATTTCAGATGGTGAAATACCAACTTTAAAAATTGATATTTAATCTTGAAGCACTTGACAAATCAGGTTAATTTCTTCATTAGATATTCATGTTGGCAAAGGGCATTTGGTGTTAGTAAAGTCAAGAGGTAAATACAAATTTAAAGTAATTCTACTAAAAATGCCTTTGGTGCAGATAGCAGTTTGGAAGAATTATTTTTCAGGAAGAAAATATAGTTGCCTTCAGATAATCTTAAAGGTGAAATTCAGTATGAGGGGACTCTGTGAACACTCCCATAAAGGTTTGTTCAACTCTGATATATTTTTATTTCAAAGTATAGTTCCCTCGAGTTAAAAATAGATGGTAAATTTACTTACAATGAGTTTCCTCAAAAAAGATTTTATTTCCTCAGAAAGTGACTTCTCTTAGGTGTGTCATAGTTTTCCAAAGCCTTTTTAATGGGCACCTTATGCATTTGCCCCACAGAATTTTTATGTGAAGGACTCATACTCCAGGGCACGTCAAAGGGAAGTACTCACGAGAGGTATAGAAATGGGAACGATACCTTGAAATACTCCAGCAGACCTCGGCAGGTGATTTTATTCCCATTGATCTCTTTAATATCTAGGCTCTCAGGACTAAGGAGCCACGGAATCAGTATTTTCAAGTTTTTGATGAATTCGTCATCTATTTCTACAATTGAAAGCAAACTCACCATTATTTTAAAAATCCAGTCCAATCCTCCATGCCACAGAATAAAACCTCCTTCAACTGCCTCCATTTCCCTGGCCTCAGTGGAAATGCTACCACTCACTCTCCTGTGCTTAGCCACTCCAAACTATCGGGAGTGATTCTTCTGACACATGTCCACGCTTGGCTCTCAGCTCCACTCACATGTCTTACACCTATAAAGTATTTCGTAACATTAAATGTTAAACACATTTTATAGCTCCCCCACCCACTCTTTTTTTGTATTTTTGAGACAGGATTTCTCTGAGTAGCCCAGGGTGGCCTGGAACTCACTTCTGTAGACCAGGCTGGCCTTGAACTCAGAGATTCACCTGCCTCTGCCTCTGCCTCTGAAGTGCTGGGATTAAAGGTGTGTGCCACCACCTCCCAGTATTACAGCCCATTTATGTAAGCATTTCATGTAGTCTGGGACCCTTGGGTCTTACTTATGGTTATGTATATAGGCTCAAAAATTGGGAAGCTGGGTGTGGTGGTGTGCACCTATAGTTCCAAATACTTGTGGGGCTGACTCAGGATTATTTGAGTCCAGTCATTCATGTCTGCCCTGGTTAATAATAAGACCATGATAATAATAAGATCATGCTATATCCCAGCGTCTCACTATATAGGTCTCTAATTTGTAGGGATCCTCCTGTCTCTGCCTCCTAAATGCTCAGGTTATAGATGTGTGCTACCACATCTACTTGGGATGTCAGTGAAGGGCACATACATGATTGTAAATAGCCCAGGCTGGCCTCCAACTTGTTATGTAGTCAAGTCTGGCCTTGAACTCCTCTTTCTACCTCCTAATTGCTGGGTTTACAAGCATGTGCCATCACTCAGCTGAGACTACATCTGTAACGAAAATGTAGGGGACAGGTAATTCATGGCTTGTAAGGTATTGCCTCCAAATTCTCCTGTGTTTCCTGTGCCTGCCTTGTAAGTATTGAAAGCTGGGTAAACTGTGGTGACAAACTCTATAGTTTCAGTGGCAGAATTCAGCAGCACAAAATAACACAGCAAGAAGAGGCCAGTCAGGCCTTAAAACAGATCAGCAGTAGTCTCTGTTATTTACCCATTCTTAGCTGTGAGCGCAAGCGCAATGCACACACTTACTAAAACTACAGACTGTAGATGGTGAGGTGAGTTCTACACATGGATATCTTTGTAAGTCATTTTAAATACATGGGAAAATGTGCATACTATGTATAAGAGGTATGACTTGGTTTCTAAGTAAATGATTACGACAATATATCTAGACTATATCAGTTCTTCCTAAACGTCTATATAATAAAGTGTTTTCCTTATAAAACCACCTTAACACACACACACACACACACACACACACACACACACACACTTCTACCCAAACTTTTTCTTATGAAATTGGAATGGAATGGAAATATATATAGGTCTACTAAATCAGAAAGGTAACTATTATTAAAGCAACCAGCATATTTGGGCATAATGTGCTCTGAAGATAGTGTTAGACATCTCTGCTTTCTGTGGAACCATTGTTAACCATTCTAATGATGGGTCCAGGAAATAACAATATATTAATAATAGTATTATTTGACCACAGTAAATTCACAGTCTGGGACATGGTCAGACAAGTTCTGATCAGTTTCCAGAGGGCCCTATGAGTGTTCAGTAGATGTGTAGGTGGATGAACACTCAAGGTCATGTTGTATTGTCATAATTTCTTCACTAAGTTTTGCCTCAAGAGAGCAAAAACTTCTTGGGAATCCAGGAGCTGGGCCAACGTGGTAGTTACATTAGTTACCAAATAATTACTCCATACAATGTATGCTTTATAAATAACTCTATAGAGTAGGAGCGCCAGTATAGGATTTAGGGTATAAACTAACAAAGGACAGTAACTCCTCAAGATTACCTGCCAAGTCATTAGAAATACCATTTCTTTAAAAATATAATTGTCTAGCATTTGACTCTGATAACTGCTGCTAAGGAAGCTGCCCCACAGTGTATGCTGTGGTTACCTGATTGTTCTATATAACTCCCTGCTAATTAAAAGACTATTTACTATGCTAGCGGGGGTATTCAATTCAGTAAAAGCTAGTTGAATGTAGTGTGAATGAACACGACTCAACACTTTTGACCTCTGGTTTCCAGTATGGGAAGTTCCTTCATTAATAGCAATTAAATTAATCATAACATTTTAAAGAACACTGGAAAGACTTTTATTTCTGGTGCTATTAAAGATGGTAATAATTGCAATGCTTTGTAGGACAGTGGGAAAATTATTAGTGTTGATGATGAGTTAGAAAGTTATTTCTGCCTATGAAATAGCACATGAGAACCTACCACCAAAGAACAAAGTTTTCACAGTTGTTTGCATCCAGCACACATTTCTTTGCTAGAGACAATCACTCCCATGCGAGCCCTCTGAAGAATACCAGGGCTACCTCATATGACATCCAGGATAAAAGTCATTGAGTTATAACATTCAGGGTTTGTGTGTTTATTGCTGCTCTATTCATAATAGCCAGAAACTGGAAACAATCTAGATGTCCTTCAACAGAAGAATGGATTTTAAAAATGTGATACATTTACACAATGGTGTATTACTTAGCCATTTAAAAAAAAAGAAATCATGAAATTTGTAGGTAAATGGATGGAACTAGAAAAAATCCTCCGGAGTGAGGTAGCACACAGACCCAGAAAGACAAATGTGGTATATGGATATTAGCTGTTAGGTCAAATGCTAACCTAGCTGCAGTTCATAGAAAGTCAGAGGTTGGGCACAGAGTAAGGTACTGGGGGAACAAATAGATCTCCCTAGGACAGGGAAAGAGAACAGATAGTTACAGATAGGAAGGTGGGAGACTGGAATGGGAAGATCGAGTGGAAAGGGGGAAGGAAGAGGGAGACGAGGGAATAGAGGGAGAGACAGCTAAAATTAAGAGCCATTTGAAGGGTAGTGTGGAAACCTAATACAGGGGAAGCTTACCAAAATACACACACATATGAAGGAGAGCTAAATGAAACCGCCAAACAATGGGAGAGACAGAACCACAACTGTACGTCTCTCATCACCAAATGACGCTTCCAGTACTGGACTGGGTTACATCTAATTGAATGGTTGGCCAAAAGGGTCCCACGAAAACCCCCAAACGACTCGGGCTGTTGCCAAGACAACAGGTTGCTCTCCACAAGTTGACATCAAGGCCACACTGCTGAAGACTACCTGCACGACACACTGAACAGGAAGAAGTCAGAATGGCTTCCATAGAGCTTTCCCACTACATGTTAGCGTTTGGTACGGGAAGTACTCTCTGCACGTTGCCAACCCAGCCATAAACTCTTTATCTTCAATGGCGTCTTGACAAGATGTGCTAGTGTGATGGAGATGCAAAGTTTGTGGAAATAAAAATGTAGTCTCTTCCAAGGGAGTCTCACTGGGGAGACAAACTCCTCTTAGGGGCAAACTGCATGCCCAGCAGTTAATGGCCAACAGAAAATGAACTGAAGGGCATCTTTGGAGGTTCCTTGTCTCATAATGGCACGTCCGTGCTCTTCCTTTTTGAAACATGATTTTATTTTTTCTTCTTTCTTTTTACTCTACAGTTCCTGTGTGTACATATTATGAGATTCCTGAGTGTGGGAACGAGTGGGTCTGTTTCTTGTACCTTCTCTTGGGCTCTTTTCCTTCTATTTGTCTTGTCCATTTCTGATGGGTTAGTTTTTGTTTTATCTTATTTAATTTTATTATCATCCCACAGAAGCCTGTTTATTTTCTATGAGAGACAGAAAGGGAGTGGATCCATATGGGAGGGGAGGTGGGGAGCAGTTGGGAGGAATAGAGGGAGGGGAAACCATAATCAGGATATATTATGGGAGAAAAAAAAATCTATTTTCAATAAAAGGAAAAAAAATGTAGTGTTGGATGGAAAAGTACTGTAGATAACAGATTTTCAAAGCTGCCAAAGAAGACACTGAGAAAAAGTAGGATGTCTCTATACACAAGGTAGATTTAGCAGCAGTCCTGTAAGGTATACAAGCCTCATGAAAACAGAACGTTGAGGGCAGCCGAAGCCAGTTTTCATTGCACTTTCTCCTGGGACTAGCTACTTTGCAAACTCTGAGCTGACAGATGGTTGTGGTCAGCTACCTAGACCGACGTCTTTGTGGACATGTGGACAACTGGATGGGGAACAAATTCTTACAAAGCAGGCATGTGTCTGTGTGGTTTTTCCTAACCCTTCCTGAGCGGGGGGGGGGGGGGGGGGGGGGGGGGGGGCACTGCGAACTGCCCTAGGCGATGAGCTGCAGCTGCCTGCCAGCGGGCCGCCTCCTTCATAAGGAACTCTTGTTCAGCGTCCCCCTCCTGTTTATAGCTCCCAACTCCAGAGAAGAAAGAGAGGCTTTATGGAAGCCCGCTCTTTGTGTAATGTATTCAAGACACACTGAGGCCATTAGTAATTTCATAATCATGAGCAGGCTGTGCGTCTGTCCACTAGTGGGTTAGAGTTCAGAGGCAACAGTGAGATCACAGGCTTCTGGCATCCACATGCCAATGCCATGTGCCCACTGCCATCTGCTGCTGTAAAAAGGAGAACAGAGGATGATTCTGAAGTATAAACGCAATGCTGGTGGCTGAGGAATTTAGAATTCTGCTTACTCTATCAACTGCCAATGTTAAAGATAAAGGTGTCAGGTAATTCCATGGACACAAGGGAAAGTACTTTTGCTGGTCAATTCTGCTAGTTTCTAAAAACTGGATACAAGATATGTTGTCATTTTTAAATGTAATTGAAAATCCCCTTGGCAATAATTGTGCTGAAAAAAATTTGTAATGTCACTGTTTCACCCCTGGCACGATGCAAAAAAAAAAAAAAGCCATAATAAATTAGACAAGAAAATGTGAATTCCATGGTATATTCAGTGGTAGGCTCACAAGTAAAAAGTCAAAACTGCCTTGAACCACCTTGAATTAACTAGAGAGCAAAAGTCTACAGAGAGAGCTTTTCTGCTCTCAGTGATGGGAGCTTCTGAAGACCTCCCTCCACTACTGTGTCTTTTCAAACAGGAGTCAACTCTGTTAGTACAAACTACATGCCACGAGAGGATACCAGCTGAAAACAGTGTCTATTCTTCTGCTTTAAAGAAACTTGTTCTTATGTGGAGAGAACTTTACTTTTTAGTGACTTCTTTATAATGTGTTAAATTCTCCAGTAGCTGTTTTAAAGAGCCTGGGTTCAGTACTGAATGCACTGTTTGCTTTTAGTCCCAAACTATGTATTTCAACAAACGCAATATTCCAAAACTATAGACCCTTTCCCATTTTGATTACTATAATGAGGGAAAGCAAGCATACACAAGCACTTTTCAGAGCACAGAGGTGAGAGGGGGACTGCTGCCTGCTGCTGGTAGACGCAGGGTTTGGGTCCCGTGTGTCAGCTGACTCACGGGAAGCTGCAGCGCCAAGCCCGAGCCCACTTCCTGAGCAGGACTGTGCCATGTGCCTTTCATTAGTGCAGAAGCTAAGGCAGCAGCCGCAGGCGCCCTCAGATAGGCGCCACTAGCAAACTCAGTCAGCAGCCGCAGGCGCCCTCAGATAGGCAACGCTAGCAAACTCAGTCCAAGGCAGACAAACCTTCCAGCTTTCCATCGAAGTTCGGGTTCGTAGCTACTTTCAAGCCAGGATGAGGTAGGAGAAAACAGGAAATGTTGGTAAAACAGGAATGGATGTGCTTTCTGACATTCTGTAGTTCTTCGTGCTGGTTCCCTGAGACCTGCGGAAAGTCATTCTGAAGGTGAACTTTCTTGGGACAGAAACAAAGGCTTTGCTTTGCCTATCAGCTTCCATGATGGTAAAATGGCATGATGTGGCTGGGATGAAAGGGTTGGATTTGTCCATATAGCTATAACTAAGTGTGGCAAACGCATGGTACAATTAGCACAAGTTACAAACCTCTGTTTTCCTTCAAAACCACATGGCCAGGTCTATCACAGCACAGGCTAATCTCTGGGGCGAATTCCTGTCATAGTTCGCTTTCCACGGCTGTGATAACACCATGACCGAAAGCAGTTTGGGGAAGAAAAGGTGGCTTCTGCTTCACCTCCTATTCTGTTGCCAAGGGAAGCCAGGCCAGGATCCCAAGGTCGGAACCCGGAGGCCATGGAGGGGTGCTGCTCACTGGCTTGCTCCTAGTGGCTTGGTCAGTTTGCTGTCTTATACAACCCAGAGCCACCTGCCCAGGGTGGGCACCATCCACAGTAGGCTGGGCCCTCCCACACACGTAGCTACAGGCCAGTCTGATGGAGGAATTTTCTCAAATGAAATTCTCTCTTCCCAGGTGACCCTAGCTTGTATGAAGTTGTCACTAATAAACAAACAAAAGCAAACAAATAAACAAATAACCAGCTCCATACTTAAATTCTAAAAAGGCATCTGAATGGCTAGGTATTTCATACAAGCCTAAATACCACCAGTCCCTTCTAGACATGTGTTTAACAGTCTGCAGAAAAGGCAGAATGAAATACATTTAGACATTTACACTGCAGTATTAAACTGTTTTGAGTCTTCAAGGTGAAAGTTTTGCCTTGAGGAAGAAGTGTTTCACATATCACCTATGAAATATCTGTATCAAAGTCATCGACAGTAACTTAAAAGCACAATTCTAAATTTTATTACAAATCCATCTTGGGTTGTTTATTAGAGAAACTACAGGGGGTGAGTGGAATTGTGGCTCTGAGTATTCAGGAGATCATTCAACAGAGACACTCTAGCTTATTCTGGGGAAATGGCAGGCACCTAAATAGCGAACCAACCTTGAGTCGTTTCTCCAAGAACTTGGCGCCACCATCAGCTCCATAGGAGAACTCGTATGGGAAACTCCAGTCTCGCACGAGAAATATCAGACTCTGAAAAGTAGAAAGGATGGATGATGGATGAGAATACTTGAAGTTGCAGCCCTCTGCTTTTTACTGGAGCCAATCCTGTTATTGCATCTTAACTGTGTTCCTTACCATACAAGAACACACCACATATGTGCCTTACCATACTGTGGAATCAGTTTCTCAGCCGTCTGCCCTGAGCTCATCATGCTTCACAATGTGGGAACAGCAAGTGCTCTACCAACTCCAAGATGAATGCATCCCACTGAGATCAGCGACAGTCATGACCACCATTAAGTTGACTGAAGGGAGCCATAGTTAGATTTTCTGTGGTGTGTTCCTGTGTGTGTGTGTGTCTGTCTGTCTGTCTGTCTGTCTCTCTCTCCTCTCCCTTCCTTTCTTCTTTCTCTGTTTCTTTCTTTCTATGGCTATGGTAGAATATATGCATAAGATACCAGACCAGCTTGAAGAAGATGCAAACGTTGGAGACAATCTCACTATGGAGTCCAGGCTGCTGCTGAACTCACTGTATAGACCAGGCTGTCAAAGAACTCACAGCAATCTTCCCGGCAATCTGATGCTACCAGTTTTTATGTTTTTGTTTTCTTTTTAAACTTTTTTAAAAAATGTTTATTGATTTTGATTTATGTGCAATGGTGTTTTACCTGCATGTCTGTCTGTATAAGGGTGTCAGGCCCCCTGGAACTGACAGCCGTGAGTCACCATGTGGGTGCTGGGAACTGAACCCAGGTCCTCTGGAAGAGCAGCCAGTGCTCTTAACTACTAGACCATCTCTCCAGTCCTTTCGTTTTCTTTTTTTTCTTTTTCTTTTTTTTTTGGTTTTTCGAGACAGGGTTTCTCTGTGTAGCTTTGCGCCTTTTCCTGGAACTCACTTGGTAGCCCAGGCTGGCCTCGAACTCACAGAGATCCGCCTGCCTCTGCCTCCCGAGTGCTGGGATTAAAGGCGTGCGCCACCACTGCCCGGCTCGTTTTCTTTTTAAAAGTTTCTTTTTAAAGTTTTTGTATATATGCGTCTGTGTGTAGAGGGCAGAGGACAATTGGTGACAGTTGTCCTCTCTTCCTGCCATGTGAGTTCCAGGGATCAGACTCGGTTGAGAAGACTTAGCAGCAAGCACCTCTAACCTTCAGCCATCTTGCCAACCCTCCACCAGCTTTTTCCTAAATCTAATCATTTTAATATTTTTACAGAAATGATAGTATGCATTTTCTTATCACAAAAGTTCAAAGTCCAGGGAAAATGTAACATGCATCCAAATCTCTAAAGCAACTACAGTCAACGCTTAGTGAAGTTTATGCGCCAGGAGCAGGACAAGGGAAAAAGAAAGACAAGTTTACGTAAAAAACACAAGAGTATCGATGTCACAGCCAAAGTGACAAATATTACATTAGAATATAATTGAGATGACGTGTCTAGGAAACTTAGGATGGCATGGAAGACAGTGAGGAGCTTCAAGTAATTGGTTTTTCACCACCAGTTCACAAACTGCATGTTCCCTTTAAAATCTTCTGTGTTGAAACATTCTACATACAGAAAATCACATATAATGACATGGCTTAACACCCTTTCAGGAACCGAGCACCACTTCATGTAACTAGCACCCAGATGGAAAAACAATGTCTATCACTACTGAAGCCCTCACTTCTGCTTTCCTCCCTCTACCTCTGCCTAAAGGGCACCACTACTGGGACTTGAGAAGTAATAGGTTCGTTTTGTGTGTTTTCATTCAACACTGTATTTGTGAAATTCACCATACTGCTGCATAACGTCTTATCACTCACAGTCATCACTGCATCACATTCCATTATGTTAAGGCTATGTTTGACCCTTAACTTTGTGCCATGAGAAAATTAGATTTCTCAGACTTCCTCTTATCTTTCCTTCCATCTCCTATTTATTTTTTAAGTAATAACTTTGAAATAAGAATAAGAAGTTTGAGTATAAATGGTTAAGATAAATAGACACTGGCAGCTCTGTCAGATGCATGTAAAAATCATAAGGTAACTATAGGTTCAGTTGTCTGTGCCCCTAGGTTATTCTGTCCTTTCCCCATCATAATACTTTAAACACCAGGACCTGATGAATTTCTTTCTACTGTAAATAAGGAAAACCAATTCCAACACGACTAAGTTAAAAAGCATAGAATGTCTTACCAGTTCCTTAACTGGCAAGACCAGAGCCCTTTCTCTTTTTAATTAGTCCATTCTATGTGATGGCCAAGATGACCTCTGAGATTCTGAAGGTCATATTAGATTAGCATTGCTGTGCAGTTCAGTTTTTATAACAATTCTACTAGCAAAGTTCCAGGGGACTCGCCTACCTGCGATGGAATGACCAGTCCTGAAACTACCACTGTGGTCAGAGGGATGGGAGGTCTGAGTGGAGTTCTCTCTGTAATGGGTGAGTGCACCCCTACACCTGAACCAATGAGAGCAGATTCCCATTGGAAGGGGTTCTACTAATATTTAGAAGTGGAGACTGGGGACTAGACAGAAAAACACAGATCTCTACTCCTGTACTACAATCCTTTGGCTTATCATAGATCGCAAGCCTCTGAAGGCAAAGACTGAATCTCTTGTTGCTCATTATTAGGATAAGCACAGTGCTTGGCACAGAATCAGTGTCTTGTGTAGATTCCTAATTTGTAATTATTTGCATTAATGTCAAGGGTCAAAACACTTGTATTATACTCTGTAATCATTAGTCCTGGTCATGCTTCTGTTGTTTGTAACTTGATCCAATCACACATCAGGAATCCACTGACTGCAGGCTCTATACCCAAGCTTTCAGTGACTAGTCAAACCACCACCTTAGGGTGCTGAGGCTGGACCCAGAGCCTCACACTCAGTAGGTCACCAGCAATCTTTACAGGACAGTTGGAGTTGCCTCATTTTTTGACTACTCTCATTCTTGAGAAGATCTTCTGCTTATTTTATAGTTGTTGGACAAATTAGCTAGACATAAAATTCTTAGAGTGACCCTATTTATTGAATGTTACTATGGTAAATTCTATGGGAATTACTTATCCTTGAATACACTAAGTGTATCAGTACATTCTTATGTTGACTGGAACTCACTAGCATTGAATCCTACAAGGATTCAAGTTTTGCTTCTATCTTCTTTTAAAATATCTTCTCTCTACTACATTCATTCCATTAGCTTCTTTAGGACTCTTATTTTGCCATGTGGTACCCAAGGCTACACAGGGTGTAGAGCCTGAAGTTTGTATAATTTGTGGGGCAGGGGAGAATCTCTGTAAGAAAAATAATATGAACGTCTTGGAAAAAGCCTGATAAATATCATAAATATACAAAAACTCAGACAAATAACTAATATACCTTTATTACACTTCTTTTTTAAAGGTGTTCCAAGTTATGCCTCCCTCCATCACCCCCTCCTAGACACACACACACACACAAGACAGGGCCTTACCATGTGTCCCTGACTGGCCTGGTACTAGTTATGTAAACCAAGCTGGCCTCAAATGGACTCAGGTAAGCACTAGGATGCTGCTCCAAGTTCACTGCTTCCCCCAGACACAGAGTCTCAAGCACTTCCCCAAGAAGCACCAATTTCTTCGAGTTGGATGCTGTAATGTCAACATTACCAATGTTGGGTGAAGATGACCTACTCACTTTTCCTAGGTCTTTTCAGTGGCAAAGCTAGTACTTGTATGTGTGCAAGTGTACATGTATGTGTGTGTGTAAGGTGTATGTGCTGGAATAGTGCCTTAACTCATGCTGGTGTGTGCATTTTAAACACCCAGATACAGGACCAAAATGTTTTCATTGAACTCCTTTATCATATCTATGCCTCCTTACCCAGAATCCTGAATCGGGAATCTTGGTTTTCAAGTCACAGGAGAATACTGAATTATGACATCCCATAATTACTTAAACTTTTATATCACAATACAAACATAAAAGCCCCAGAGTAGCAATGCCAATGCTGCCATCAAGGCTATGAATACTTACTGAAAGCTTTCAACAACTTTTGGCTTATGTTCTCTTGATTTCTAATGTTTGCTCACAGAATGGAGACGTCACCTATGATGTTCTCTTTTTATCTTTCAATTACTCTCACTCCCACAGGCACACACCACGACATGGTATGACTCTGGTCTTCACACCAGCCTTGTTTATGAAGAAGTCATCCTGTAGATTTCTCACTTGGGGTGACAGAACAGCATGGCTATCACTCTTACATCCTGACACAGTGTGAAACTCGATTTTACTGGCTATAAAATCTCTGGCTCAGTCTTTCCTTACACAGGCCCTCTTAGTGTGTGATTGCATGGGTTTTATCTTGTTTCACCAGGGCGGTGCCTTTCTCCTGTTGTGTAGATTCTGTGGAGAGAGGAGAGCTCTTTGCAGAGGGAACTAAAACTATCCACATCTACTATCTTTAAGTCTACTAACTTTAAACGGATGCCCATTTTTGTTTTAAAAATGTCAAAATATAACTTGTATCAGGAACATCTGTACCTAAAACAAGTATCTTGAAAGCAGGTGTTAGCTAAGTAACTGAAGTAGACATCTGTAAGCCAGGATAAATAAAATGAAGTACGTGGGTGGATTTTGCATTTTTTAAGCAATTTTTGTCTCATTCTTTGCTCTTTTCCACTGGGTATTCTCCTTCAAAATAAATGAAGATGATGTATAGAAAAGCCAAAACGAAGCCTTACTTTCCCATTTTAGCAACTTCTCACAGTTATAGTAATCCTGGGATCAATGCTCCTGGTCAAGTTCCCAAACTTGCTTGAGTGGCTCTTTGGACAAAACAACACAGAGCTGTGGTCTCTGCAGTGTCTGTCAATTTCTATGGAGAAAACACGTCTACTGTGGATGATATCCAGGCACTGGTGGTTTACTGATTAGCTTATTAAAAACTGTTTCTCATTAGCTGATAATGGTAAGGACAGCACCTTCCCATTACATCCCAGGTACTTGTGTGCTTCATTTTATCACATGCAGAATTCTGAGTTGCAGCCCTCATTTCAAAAAACCATCAGTTTCCTACTGCTAAGTCCTGATATGTTCATCTGTACAGGCAAAGGTGGGAAACACCACAAACCTCCCTCATTTGTCTTATAAAAATGCATCAAGTTGTAATAGTTTTTCAGATGAATTAAACTGAGTTAGGCAAATGATAGGCCTATGCTATTTTATCCTACAAATGGTCTTTTTATTTGAACAATGAAAATTATTGTCCGTTTCTCTTTGGAAACAAACTACAGCCATTTGAAAATCATTCAGAAGGGATGTTATAGACCTACTGTGAGTTGCAGTGAAAAATGAAAAAAAAAATCTAAGGGCCAAACAGTTGGATGTAGCTATATGAACCAAAGATCCCAATTCAACAACATGTAGTGTATTCTTGGATAATGTTAAGATATTAATGTTACAAGTATATGGAATATGTCAGTACATGTGTTGATGTCCATATAAAAGATTTAAATGACATGGTATTGGAAAGCTAATGCTAAATTTATGTGCATATCCATTATAAATTATGTGAAATTAATCATATCCTTTGAAAGAAAAACTGATTTAGAATCAGTGGCCAATAAATATATGAACTAGTCTTTAATGTGTTTAATCAATGAATTTCAGTTTTGACTTCAGTTTCAGGTAGAGAAGAGCAGTAAAAATTATTTGGAGACTATAAACAACAGCTTGCTTCAATCAACAGCCCAGGAAAGCCAGCCTATCAGGAAGACTGAGAAAAGCAAACTGATGACCTTGTTTTGTGGGTTCCAGAGGCAAGAGTGGGTAGTACGGGTCTTACAGTGTGTCTTCTGTTGAAGCATGCTGTGTGGTTCAAGGGTGAGGGGCAGGCTGACCCTAGCCACAGTTATTTCTCTTAGCATGTCTCCTTCTGCTTAACTGATTTGATGGGAATATGTACTCTAGCTAAAAAAAGCAAATTACAAAGTTTCTGCCCTTAAGACCTGTAAGGTGACTAATGAGGTGGGATATGATTATTAAAATACCAGATCATAAATACAGTTCAACAAGTGCTGAGGGATAGGAGCAGGAAGAGAAATAGGTGGTGGCTAGGTCCAGTACTTTGGACCTACGGCCTGGGCAGAGATCAGCTCTGCACTGCTACAGTATGTATAAGCAGGATTAAGTCTATAAATTACTCTGGCCATTTCCTCACTGTATAAAAAAGAGAAAGAAATGAGAAGTAATAATGCTAGCACAGTGAGCATTAATCTGAATACCGTATAAAACATGCTTTTGCACAGGGTCTGGAACAAACAAGCCCTGGTTCAGCTGTCGTCTTTGTCCAGTGGTTACATTCCATAACCTAAATGTAGAAACCAAGAGAACTTTGGCCTGAACCTTGACCCAATTCTGGGTTGCCAGATAGATTCATGTAGCTCTCGGGTCACCTAAATTGCTCTCTGGACAGAACCTAAAAGTAGGGTAGGTAGCTTTCCCAGGAAGCTGTCCTCCTTGGTCCCACTGCATATCAATTTCCACCTCGAGCAGGCAGACAGTAACCTCTCTTTTTCTCAGTGAGGTCAGGTATTTCTCTGACATTAGTTGGCAGCTCCAACTATCACAGATTTTTGCCCAAGAATGTTTTGTCTCAAAGTGGCTTGAATCACTACCAAGGAATTTTGCCAGTAAACATCTTAAATCATGGGAATAGAGTGACCTTGAATGTAATTAAGTCAACTAGAGTCAAATAATTCCTGATTGCAGAGAGGCCTGATATGAATGAGAAATTATGACAATTTCTAATTGTTTGTGCCATGTATATCCTTCACACACACACACACACACACACACACACACACACACACACACACACACACACACACACGACATTCAGTTTCATTGAAAGCTCACCGGAACTGGTTGGATCACTAGTCACTACATCTCCACTCAGATGTGTGGACTTCTTTTATCTAATGGAGAGGGGTAAGTTCTGTTCTGATGTCCAAAGCACTGGCGGGATCTGAGTCCATGAAGACGGTTAATAAGGGTGTTGTGGGAGGACCAGGAGGCAGCTCAGGGAAGACAGCTTGCCCCGTGTGTAAGGGCCTGGGTTTGATCTATATTCTGCACAAAAGGAAAAGCGAACGGTGGAACAGACTAGGACAGAGTAACTGAGAAAGTAAAGTGCTTGTGCTGAGGAGATGAGTGCTAAGAGACTAAATGTCAAAGGGCCTCAGCTACACATCCCAGGAATAAACAGAGGCTTCTGAGAGGAAGCAAAGTTCACACACAAGAAAGCTTTTCTTCCCCAAGGATTTATGCCTCTAATTTTCCTATTACCAGAAAGCTTGACTATATTGACCACCTGTATACAGACATGGCATTCCATCTCTCGGGACCTTCCTGCTGCAGATGTGGTCTGCCAGGGTATGCAGAGGGGTTGAACCAGACCTTAGCCATATTGTGCTTAGGCACGACCTGGACAGTGCAGCTTCCTGTCACAGCACAGGGACAAGTTAAGAGGTATGATGCTGAAATTACCTTTCTTTTCCTTCCTTCCTTCCTTCCTTCCTTCCTTCCTTCCTTCCTTCCTTCCTTCCTCCCTTTCTTTCTTTCTCTCTCTCTTTCTTTTATTTTGGTCTCTTGAGACAGGGTTTCTCTGTGTAGCCCCGGCTATCCTGGAACTTGCTCTGTAGACCAGGCTGGCATTGAACTCACAGAGATCCACCTGCCTCTGCCTCCCGAGTGCTGGGATTAAAGGCGTGTGCCACTGCACCTGGCTGAAACTGAAATGATTTACTTTGGGTGTTTATGAAGGATGCCTGCATACATCACCAAGGCTGTGGATGTCATACAGCTCCAGCTCTTCTCTGCTAGCCATTCCATCATAACTCTGCCAGCACTTCCCATCTATCTCAGGTCACCAGGCTGAGAAAGGCCCAGAAGTCAGCAGATAAATTTACAGCTCTGGCCTAAAGAGATCGGGGTTTAGAAATACCATGGCCACTAAACAATTTAACTTTATTGACAGCTATATGAGTTTTATAGATTGGCCTACTAAACACACCTACCATACAGACATGTATCACTATCTAAAACATTGACCCAACTGACAATGTTAATCAATTGGGGAATATTTTCTATTTCTTTGTAACCTACATAATTAGAGGGTATAAAATGGCTAAATAATAAGTTCTTGGATTGCTATAGCCAAGGAGAGCATTTAATGGCAAACCACAGGGTACCTTGAAGTCCATATTCCAGCCTAAGGGAAGATCTCTTCAGGGGGGTTCAATGATAAACACTGTTATTGCCACGTGGCAGAGTGAAACGCCCTCCACCCAGCCTGAGAGGTTATGAGTAACTAGCCCCTAAGAGGACACAGAGCCACACAATGGGAAACGAGCCTTTCCGAGAGTCACAAGAAACTGATAGCTGCATTTACCAGAGAGCATTAGAAAAACTCAGACTTGCTTGAACGTGTATTTAGAATGAACTTCAAATAACACCTGATGATCTAGAAAACACCCACAAGTAGCCATGCAGATCCAAAGCCAAGGATGTGCTCATCCAGTCAGATCAGTGTGGAGCCAGGGATGGCTCAGGAAAGCTCAAATGACCAAGGAAGCGACATTCCCAGCAGTGTAATATGGAGCTCAATCTCCCACTACATCTGACCAAGACTCACCAGCTTCTCAGGAACTGGAAATTAGGTTTCCATCAAAGGAAAATATTGTCATTTTTCAATTACACCTTCTAAAGTCATAGTGAAGTTAATGTAAAGAACCGTGTTGTTTATAGCATAAACATGTTCACCAAGTGGTTCCTGTTGGATTATCATACTTAAGATGTGAGATCCTCCTGCCTCTACCTCCTGAGTGCTAGGTATATGCACGCCACCGCTGCCCAGTGATTTTATCTCTTACTACAGACAGTAATCTGTAGATCTGTTTGTTACATTGCTTAGAGCTGACTTCTTGGGGCTTGCAACAAACAGTTATGACAATTTGTTAAGTAAAGTGAAATATCATTTAAAAGCTATTTTATGCTGTTATTTTCTATTTCTTTTTATTATTTTATGTGCATGGGTGTTCTGCCTGCATATATGTCTGTGTGTCACTCTAGGGTCTGGTGCCCACAGGAGCCATAGGAGGGCATCAGCTCCCCTGGAATTGGCATTACTGATGGTTGTGAGTCATCATGTACACAATGGGAATAAAACCTGAATCTTCTGGAAGAACAGCCAGCGTCCTTAACTGCAGAGCCATCTCTTCAGCCTCATTCATACGTTTTTTTCCTAATCTAAGTGTGAATTATGTCACTAATGTTCTATGTCCTGAGCGTCTTGTTATATTATGTATTATACTATATACATGTATAATACATGTATTATATATTTGCATCTTCCATTTTAATTATATGATATACAGCATAGTATCTTTTTGTTTTGAATTTAGTTGCTTTAATCTCAAATGTTATTAAAAGGCTTTGGATATTACTTTACTACTTCATAAGTTTCTCATTTCAATTTCAAACATATTAAAAACCCATACTAGTTTAAGGTGTCATTGTTGACTCATTCAGTCAAAACTGTGAGTTTTTTGGGTTTTTTTAATTTTATGTATATGAATGTTTTTATTTGCATTTATGCCTGTGTATCATGTGCATGCAGTTACCAGGGAGGCCAGAAGAGGATGTTGGATCCTCTAGAACTGGAGGATCAGTAATCCTCCATCAATAGACTCTATTCTTATGCTTATCACAGATCCTTCCCCTGGGCCCTATCCCTGAGCTCTATCAGCCAATAGAATTCATTCTTGTTGTAAAGGTCACAGGTTACAAGTTCTTCTATGTTTAAGTGTATAAGAAAAGTAAACCGCCGGGCGGTGGTGGCGCACACCTTTAATCCCAGCACTCGGGAGGCAGAGCCAGGCGGATCTCTGTGAGTTCGAGGCCAGCCTGGGCTACCAAGTGAGTCCCAGGAAAGGCACAAAGCTACACAGAGAAACCCTGTCTCGAAAAACCAAAAAAAAAAAAAAAAAAAAAAAGAAAAGTAAACCACAAGGTCAGTCTCTGGAAGGCATGACCCAGAGTCTGCAAAGATGGCATTGTCCTGAGTTTGATTTTTCACCTCTTATGAGGATCATTCCCCCCACACCCTCCACACAGGCCATGAGGCTTATGGGGTGGGGGTGGGAGGTGGGGTAGAGGTGGGGTCCCAGGCAGCTGGGATTACAGGTATGTGCCACTATGCCTGACTTTTGACAACTGTTGCCAGAGATCAAACTCAAAAGTCTTCAAACTAATGTGGCAAGCACTTACGTGACTCAGCCATTTCACCCCGAACTCTCTTTTCACTGACATTTCACAACGTCAACATGGTCCACTACCAAGTAGCAATCGCAAAAGTTTTCCCTATTATTTGTTTTTAGGTCACTGACAGTTTTTTTAACCAAAGACATAATTCCTGTCTGTCTGTCTGTCATCTATCTATGTATCTATGCATCTATGTATGTATGTATATATTTATGTACGTATGTACATATGTACCTATGTACCTATCTATCTATCTATCTATCTATCTATCTATCTATCTATCTATCTATCTATCTATCTATCTATCTATCTTTCTCCCGTTCGTCTGTCTGCCTGCCTGCCTGTCTGTCTATCTGTCAGTTAATCTTCATGTTGGTCTATGTGTCAGGAGCAGTGACACCTGCTGGCAAGACTTAAGGTCCCTTTCTAGAATTCAGTCTAGAATCAGCAGTCCTGAGAGCAGACAGGTCAAAGCAATATTGCAATTACCACTCAACACTTCAACTATCACCAAAGCGATGAAACCCAGGAGCGCAGAAAGTGCCGTGGACCACGCTGAAGACTGTAAATCAGGAGTGCTCTTGTTCTCGCCCTCACCACCTCCTCTGCCTCTTGCCTGGGTGTCAGGGGCCAGATTAGACTCCTCCTAAAGAGTCCTCCACTTACATCTTCAGGGAAATATCTTCTGGACATCTTGAATGCATTTGATAGGAGAGCTCCAAGTCAAATCTACAAACTGAAGCCACCCTCATCCCCACTCTCACAAGGGAGTTAGTGGTTTAACATCATTTGTCACTGGGCAACAGAAAACAGACAGCTCATCTTAGTCTACTGTCTGCCACAAGAGCTTCTCACTTACGCTGCCCTTTTTAAATTGTTTTTCCTGTGGGCTCATATCCCCTCACTTGGGTGTTAAGCATACCTAGAGCTATGGCTTCCTCTGACAAGCTCTGGCTGAAGGAGTTAACTTTTACATAGTGTGAAAACTGCTGACTGACAGCACTTAATCCAAGCTCAAAGGTTTCCTTAACGCTGCTGACCCCAGCATGACTGGAGTCTTCAGGGCAAGTCTGCAGCCACCCATCCTCTCAACATGCCAGAAAAAGAGACAAAACAGAGAGAAGACAGACGTACTTGATGTGGCTACACTGGGAAGGGAACAAAGGAGCAGGTCCAGTGTCCCCACCCCGACCCCAAGTCTATTTGGGGGAGTACCGAGATGAGGTTAGGTTTAAGTACAGCAAGAGCTACGCACAACTAAACAATTCTGGCAAAGTACGGTCCTGCCTGTCACTGGCCTACCACTACCTTGACTATCAGTGCCCAAGGTGGTCCAAGAAGTTGCCAGAACTGTGTGAAATCTCTTCCTGAGAGGCCAGTTCCTCTTCTGGCTGGCACTACGTCATCAATCTTTTCCTTCCTCAGCAAGGGACTCCTGGGAAGTTTCTAATTCTCGGACCTGATGTTTCAATAGTCTGATTGCTGAGGGGATGACAAGTGAGTCCATAGAAACCCGACACAATGGGCACACCACCATCAGCCAGGCTGGTTGCTGTTACACTCAGGCAATGGAGATGTTACTATGTAAGAAGGGGCACTCCAGCCTCTCCCCCAGTTTCCACCCTGGTGACAGCCAACTGCTGGACTTTGCAACTGACTCTTACTCCCCCAGGTTGGTTGTTTTAGGTTCCATGCTTGGTAAACGCATCAACTGTCTTCTGTGACATTCAGGGCTGAATTCAGGGAAAAACTGATATGCTCACATGAGCCAATGTCTAAGACATGTTTTTACTGCTTACTTCTAGCTCTTCTTCATCTCAACTAGCTTAGAACAGGAATCTAAAATGCCTTCTCTTTCTTCCTGTGAGACAGTTTCTTCCTCACTCTGCAACCCTGGGTGGCCTAGAATGCCCAATGTGCATCAGGCTGGCCTTGAACTCACAGAGCTCCACCTGCCTTGAACTCACAGCAATCTACCCTCCTTGAACTCATAGAAATCCTCCTGCCTCTGCCTCCCTAGTGTTGGAATTAAAGACATGTACCACCACACTGACCTCAAATGCTTCTTGAATGAAATAAATCAAGGAAAGAAACATGACCTTGATGAAAATCACAATTACAGATTCCACAAAAATCCAGTAAGACTTTTCTGTCACTCAACTTTCACCTACCTGGAAGGGCTTCAGGAATGTCTCTTCCATCGCTAGTCTGCCGTATTCAGTGAAAAGCTGGGGGGGTCAGAGAGAAGGGATGGGGAGGGAGAGGGGGAGAAAGATGGAGATTCATTGACTTATTGGGTTTCTTCTGCTCATTTCCCCCAGCTGTAACAGAATGCTACAGTATCATGATTACACAGGAATCTTCAGGAAACAAGCACTAATTATATAAAACAGAGATACAGTAATTACATAGCTAAAATTCAAGACTACGTTACATTTTAAGAAGAAACTTCTACTTTAAAGCAATCCCTCTTTCTTTTCCATGTGTATATGTTCCGTGTGTGCAAGCAACTGAGCACCGAGTGCTAAGCACTTGCTCCAAAGGTAGACCCCAGCCTTAAAACTCATGTCTTTGATACAAACAACTGTAGGATGGAAGCGCATGTGGAATGACCTTCCAAAGCAGAACTTACATTGCTTAGAGGGCCACAGTACATCTGGGGTCCCTTTACAAAAGCTGTAGCCCAGGAAATTTAGAGCTACAATGACCCGAGTTACACAATTAGGCATTTGAGCCGGGCAGTGGCACACGCCTTTAATCCCAGCACTCGGGAGGCAGAAGCAGGCGGATCTCTGTGAGTTCGAGGCCAGCCTGGTTTACAGAACAAGATCCAGGAAAGGCGCAAAGCTACACAGAGAAACCCTGTCTTGAAAAACAAAGCAAAAAATTAGGCATTTGGCTTTAGTAACAGATGTACTGTCTTCTCTTATTTTTTATTGCTTACAATGAAGAACATAAAGCACAACAATGAGAGTTTTTGTTTTAACAAAGGTAAGATTTCGGTGAGCCCAGGCCTGTGGAGAGGACTGGTGAGGTTTCTGGTGTCATCCAGACGGGTTAGATGTTGCCCCACATGACACAGGACAAGCTCCTTTCACACACTGGACTAACAAGACTTCTTGGAGTTGGGGAAGAGTGCTGACCTAGAATCCCCCCTTGCCCACACTCCTTTACAGTAGCACCCCAGCCTCATGCTGCCGCCCTTGCAGGGCAAAGGGTAACTAATAGACACTCCTTTCGAGCGATGAGCTCAAAGTCTCGCTATGTCTAAAAGGCAACAGGTCTAGGGACGGTGCACTGAGCAGACTTGTGTACTGACATCACTTGAATTCAAAATCACTTCAGAGCAACGTATTGTCATTTACAGGAAAAAAATTGAAATGATCAAAATACACTCAGCATCACTGCCAAAAATTAGTCCTTCTGTAGACATACTTAAAGAAGCCAGTATGCAATGGCACCATGCTGTCGTTAGGAAAGTAACTGACTGGGGTATGACATTTGCCAAAGAAGTAGTTGCTTTCATTATGGAAATTCACCTAGCGATTATTCTATGTATCACCTAGTTGTCATAAATGGTCAGTGTGAGATACCAAACTGTGCCAGGTAGTAACACTGGAGGACTCCCAGTGACATTTCCAATGCTACGGGTTACTCTGCTCTACTGTCCTTAATATCTATCAAAGTGTCACCTTTCACGGCACGGATCTGATACACACGCTAGGTAAACTGTATGTAAAACACGTAGAAAGAGCTATCAGAGAAACAGAAGCTTTGCCGTCTGCTCCAGAGCAACACGTGCTGAGTCAGAGGAGAATGGGACTGCACACACGAGAAAACTCTCTAGAAAACATCCACTCTTGTGTTGGAGACTGGAAGGAACACAGGACCCAGACAACGGTTCTTATCCCATCAGCTAGCCATGGGAGCCTCAGCAAGGCTCTTATCTTGGCATCCCCACTTCCCTCATCTAAAAAACACCAAGAATAGATTAGGTACCACCAAAGGCTCCTTCAGATCATAGCTCAAGTCCAATTCTGAGTTGTCCTCAGGCCTTCTCTACCAGTTCTGAGCCACAAGGGGCAAAGTCTAGCATATAACAGACATCGTACCAACAAATTATCAAATCCGCCATCTTAAGATTTTGACACTGCAATTTAGCGACTCTTTTTTTTTTTTTTTTTTTTTTGGTTTTTCGAGACAGGGTTTCTCTGTGAAGCTTTGCGCCTTTCCTGGGACTCACTTGGTAGCCCAGGCTGGCCTCGAACTCACAGAGATCCGCCTGGCTCTGCCTCCCGAGTGCTGGGATTAAAGGCGTGCGCCACCACCGCCCGGCTTAGAGACTCTTTATACTCAAGACTCTTTGTCCTCTTCTTTGTTGTTGTTGTCGTTGTTTCAAGACAGGGTTTCTCTGTGTAACAGCCCTAGTTGTCCTAGAACTCACTTGTAGACCAGAGTAGCCAGGAACTCACAGAGATCTGCCTGCCTATGCCTCCAGAGTGCTGGGATTAAAGGCGTGTAACACCACCGCCCGCTCTTTGTCCACTTTGATTTTCCATATATGTTCATGTATTTAGCACTGGGAGCAAGCACGTTTAGAAACAAAAGAACATGAAAACTGAAAGAACATAGCCAGACAAAACTAGACAAGAGACCTGGCAACAGGATGACCCTTGTGGTCATATGTCTGAGAATCCCCAAAATTCTGGTTTGCGTGTCTAAAAGAGCACCAGATACACAAAACATGCTTTTACCTGGAGGTGCTGAAGATCGTCCTCTTGGACATTCTGGGATAAGTTGTACACCTTGATTAGGGATAAGGAGTCAGATGAGAATATGATCAGCATCACTTCATCATTCGGTTTCCATAGACGTCAGTTATTACACAATCAACTCTCTTACACACAGTTACGAGACCCCAAGGGAGGAGTAAAGAGAGCTTGACAGATAATGAATAATGCGCAATGAGCATAAAAATGTTAGACAGATACAGGAGTCACTCGCTGCAGAATCCAAATATTACTATTATTTTATGGGCCTATTTAATAATCTCTCTTCAAAGTACACCAAGTGAGTATCCATCTAACCCTGAGCAACATCCACGGAAAATGTGTGTGTTGGGGGACTGTTTGGTTTCACAGTGTGACACCGCAAGCCCTTTTTATTTGGAGAGAAGGTTTCATCATGTTGCCCAAAGTTGTAGTCCTCCTGCCTCAAACTCCCAAGAAGCAGGGGTTGCAGAAGTGGGCTGTCCTGTCCAACTGGAAAATTGAAATGAACTCTTCATAACTCGCTGACTGATTTCTGTCTGCAGCAAGTCCCTCCACACAGGAGTCAGGTTGGAAGGCCAGGCTCACACTCTGCTGCTGCCTTGTTGCTCTTCTACATCCAGCAGAGCCTTAAGACAAAACTGCTTTTCTCCTTTACTTGAGCTGATAAACATTAGTAACTTCAAAGATAAAATTGAGGTTGTTTATGTGTTTACATATTAACACAAACAGTCTCCTTCTTGTACTTACTTAAATAATACAATTTCTCAGATATTAATTTAAAATAGTCATTACTTAACAGACTTTATGAAAAGAGTCAATGTTTTCAGGTCAACTATAAATACTAAATAATGAATGTTAAAAACAAAGTTAAACTGATTTTAATTGGCTTGTGCAATGATCTTTCCTATTGATTTTAAAGGAAATAGATTTTGGGTTGGTACTTCAAAGATTCACTGAAGCAGCAGGTTTTTGTATTACAAGAATAACCTGTATTTTATGGATAGCTTTCTTGTGCCAATCTTATAAAAAATTCCTTGTTAGCTTTATCTTTTACTTTATGTGTAAGAACATTTTGTTTGTATGCATGTGTGTACAGCACATGTGTGCCGGGTGCTTGCAGAGGTTAGAAGAGAGTTAGATCCCCTGGAACTAGAACTATGGATGGCCGTGGGCCACTATGTGGGTGCTGGGAACTGAACCCAGGTCCTCTGCAAGAGCAACAAATGCTCTTAACCTCAGAGCCATCTCTCCGGCCCCAAGAAGTAGATTTTTTTAAAGCATCAATCATGGGTTATAACTATAACTTTTCTTTTCAATTCATTTTCTTAGAAATTCAGTTCACCCTCCCTCTTCCTTGGTACCTGTCTGGGCAGTGATCACACAGAATGTCTGTCTGTCTGTCTGCTCACTAGCTCCATTACTCCATCTGCATATGATCACAGCCTGGACTGGACTGGCTCACTCTGTTTTGGCTTTCCCACTTTTACAAGCCATCTTGCCTCAAAAAAAAAAAAAAAAAAAAAAGAGCTGGGTGGTGGTGGCCCCACTCAGAAGGCAGAGGCATGTGGACCTCTCTGTGAGTTCGAGGCCAGCAGCCTGGTCTACAGAGCAAGTTCCAGGGCAGCCAAGACTACACAAAGAAACCCTGTCTCAAAAACCAAAACAAAACAAAAAAGACCTGCTTTGTTTCTTCTATACCTCCACTCCCTGCTGTCATCAACAGACAGAAAACATCTAACAGCAGTCCTTAAAATCTTTTCAGCCATACATTGTCTCTGTATGGTAAAGCCCTCCACAGACTTTCAGGATAATTTAGAAAGTCTACAATCCCCCACCCTGCCCAACAGTACTTTTTTTTTTTTTTTTTTTTTTGGTTTTTCGAGACAGGGTTTCTCTGTGTAGCTTTGCGCCTTTCCTGGGACTCACTTGGTAGCCCAGGCTGGCCTCGAACTCACAGAGATCCGCCTGGCTCTGCCTCCCGAGTGCTGGGATTAAAGGCCTGCGCCACCACCGCCCGGCAGACAGTACTTTTTTTTTTTTTATTTTATTTATTTATTTATTTATTGTTTATTTGGTTTTTTTCCAGACAGGGTTTCTTTGTGTAGTTTTGGTGCCTGTCCTGGATCTCACTCTGTAGACCAGGCTGTCCTTGAACTCACAGAGATCAGCCTGCCTCTGCCTCCTGAATGCTGGGATTAAAGGCATGCGCCACCACTGCCTGGCCCAATAATACTTCTAAAAACAGAAAGGAAAGAGCAAAAGAAAGGGAATTAAAAAGCTTTAAAAACACAGTTTACACATAAGTATAAACTGTTTTTTAAAGCTATGAACATACATAGCTTTCACATTTTAGAAACACTTCCACCAATGATTTATTTATTACTGTTGTCTGTGTGAGGGATGTGTGTGTGTGTCGGGGAAGGGAGCCATGAGCTATGCGTGTTGGTTAAAGGGTAGCTCTGTGGAGTCTGCTCTCTCCTTCCACTTTAGTGTTATGGAGATTGACCTCAGCATATCAGCTCTGAGACAAGGTCACATGTAGCCCAGGCTGGCCTCAGACTCACTGCATAACCAAAGATCTTCTGGCCTCTATCTCCTCAGTACTGGGACAACAGGCATTCCCCGCCATACCCGGTTTATATGGTGCTGGGGATTGAACCCGGGACCTTGTAAATGCAAGACAAAGACACTACCAGCTGATCTACATCCCTAGCTATAAAATTTAATATTATTTAATGTATTGTAAACTCTAACAGAAAAAGTAACAATACTAAAGCTATTTTGGACTAAAGCAGCCAATTTAGAAACTCATCAGTAATTAGACTACAGTAACAATAACTATTCCTGGCAGTTAACTGAGCAACACCTATGATTTGCCATGATCTTTGTCTCATCGCCATGTGTATGTAGAAACACTACCCATAAATTTTAGTTAAGAAACATCTACAGATAGGTTTATTTTACTCCATACCTGTATTGAGCTGATCATCGTGCTGAGGGCAAATACTGTGGCCGAATCTCTCAAAGTTGACTGACTGTCAAAGGTTCCCTGAGTATCCATCAGTAACACCGCCACCTACAGGTGAACAGAGTACATCACTGATACTGTACACAACAGCCAGGGTACCAGGTTACCATGACATTAACACCAGAAGAACTAAAGGAATCTATTATCAACGAATACTTGAAAGGTAACTTCTTACATGTGCTATGAATGCCACAAGAAATATCAATAGCTGCTGGGTGCAGTCATTTTTAACATTCTCTGTTAACCTAGGATAAAATCATAACATTGAGACGATGTAAAAATATCAGCTTGCTATCTGCTATTCTGTATACATTATGATTTTTGTCTCCTGGGATCACTAAACAGTTTGACATGGATCATTCAGTAAGATGCCTCTCTTACCCCTGTAGCATTATGTGAAAAGAACAAAAGACCATTTTCAAAGTTACTATTGAAATTAAAATTTTAATTTTATTTAAAAAATGTCATACCTTTTTACCATCAAGCTTATTGACAAGGAAAACCTCACTCCATATCTGGATTCCTGTGGTTTCTCGTTCAGATCCACCTCTCCATGAAAATCCAGTCAATGGTTCATTGTAATCTCCAACCCAGTCAACAGATTCCTATAAATTTAATAAAGACTATGATTAGAATTGGATATGCATGTATGGTTTTTCCTCTCATCTTTTTTGATGCTTCTTTTTTTATAACTCAAATTAAAAGGAAAAGCGTGTGCATATCTGTTACACTGATACAGTCATTTTATTTATTCAAAAGTAATTACAGAGGAGCAACCATCTGTTATAGTTTATGTTAGTTGCTAACATCACTACAATTTATACACATACACATGTGTATAATATATATGTATATGTCAGGATGGAAATGTATATAAAGTATAAGTGGAAACATAACATGGGAAATGGAACAACTGATTCACTTATTCATTCATTTATGTGTATGTGTGTCTGGTGTGAGTATACATATATGTGTGCAGGTGCCCCTGCAGGCCAGAAGAGGGTGTTGAATCCCCTCTAGCTAGAGTTACAGGAGGTTGTGGGCTGCCTGACATGGGTGTTGGGACTTGAACTCTGGTCCTCTGGAAGAGCAGTAAGTACTCTTAAACCACTAAACTATCTCTCTGGAACAACTAATTCTTGATGAGATAAGACTTATTGAGAAGGTAATGTCAGAAGCCTGTTTGAGAACTAGCCAGGTGAACAGCCTGGAGAAGACAATCCAGGAAATAAGAAGTCAAGAAAGAGCAAAGGAAAGAAAGGAGGGAGGGAGGAGTCAGGAAGGGAGGAGGAGTCAGGAAGGGAGGGAGGAGTCTGGAAGGGAGGAGGAGTCAGGAAGGGAGGAGGAGTCAGGAAGGGAGGAGGAGTCAGGAAGGGAGGAGGAGTCAGGAAGGGAGGGAGGAGTCTGGAAGGGAGGAGGAGTCAGGAAGGGAGGAGGAGTCAGGAAGGGAGGAGGAGTCAGGAAGGGAGGAGGAGTCAGGAAGGGAGGGAGGAGTCAGGAAGGGAGGAGTCAGGAAGGGAGGAGGAGTCTGGAAGGGAGGAGGAGTCAGGAAGGGAGGAGGAGTCAGGAAGGGAGGAGTTGCACACATAAGGTCACAGACAAATGCTCTGGTACAGAGGTTGTGGGGGAGAAGACCGGCAAGCAGAGAGGTTAGACTGCCAGATTCTAAAGGCCCAGGAAGGCGCCCAATACAGATGTTTATCCTGCAGGCAAAGGGAGTGAGGAAGACACAGAGGGAATCACCATCACAACTGTGAGGGAAAGATTATTCTAGAGGGAGTAAAGAGCTAGTGAGATGATGAACGGCAGGAAGGACCAAAAAGTAGGTTATTATAAAAGCCAAAATATGCTTGTGGGCCTGAACCAGGGCCTGGACAGAGGGGAGGGGCAGAAGGGAACAGATACAAGAGGGATTTGATAACTCAAAAGAAGAAGAACTAAAGTGAAAATTATGTCAGAACTAATATCAGGTGAGACAAGAAATACAAAGAATCACTTAGATTTTGCAAATTTTCACCCTAACCTTGGGTAATAGTAGCTATACTCACTTTGATATCTGTTGTGGGGATAAATTATTAGTTTTTGGAAGACCTCACTATATAATCCTTTAGCTAAAAGCCTTGTATAAACTAAATTACAAAACTTTACAAATGCAGAGAAATTGGAGAGTAGACTAGTTGAATTAGTAAGTCTACACAAACTAGTATAAAATATAATTTTGTTATATCTTATCTTTAAAAATATTTTCATTAATTCTTTGAAAATGTTATACACAATATCTTGATCGTATTCATTCCCCTCCCCCAATTCTTCCCAGATGCACTACCCACTCCATACCCACCCTCCTGTGTGTGTGTCTTCATGAAAACAAACAGACAAACACACAACCAGTGAGGGCTGCCAACGCACTCTTGATTGTGCAGCCATCCATGAGAGCATGGTTGACCTGGCAGGGGTACCACCCTTAAAGAAACCTAACCCTCCTCCTCCTGACAGACACCAGTTACCAACAGTTCGTCAGCTGGGGTGAGATGACCACCGCCTGCGTCTGTGCTGGGATTGTGTCTGGCTTGAGCATGCACAGTTCATGCAGCCATGAGCTAGTTCACAAGGGCAAACTGCCCCTTTTGTATCCAGAAAAGTCTCCTTGTAGTCATCCACAGCCTCTAGATCTTCCAATCTTCCCACCCCATCTTCCGCAATGATGGCTGAGCCTTGGGTGGAGTGTGTGTGTGTTACATCCTGTCTTATTCTATAAAGCGATTTTAGATCCTCATAAAAAGCATAATAATGGGCTGCACCATCTGTGCTACTCAGTCTTACATTTTCATTTCCAATATAAGATCCACTCCATGGAAGATGTACTCTTTGTTCATTGCAAACAGCATACTCATCCCTTCAACTTCCCCTACCAACCTACCAACTGTCAGCAGCTCCTTGCTAGGGTGGTTTTTGTGCCCACTTCCCCCTCCATGTTGAGATGTGGGATGGCTTGCACTTGCACAGGTCTTGTGTGTGTTGTCCCAGCCTCCGTGAGTTCATGTGACTGCTATGTTGTGTTTGAAAGACACTGTTTCCCTGAATTCATTCACCGTGTCTGGCTTTTAAATGCTTTCTAGCCTCTCTTCTACAATGATTCAGAAGCTCTGGAAGGCAGGTGTGTGATATAGGTGTCCATTCAGAGCTGAGCATTGCTTGCATTTTTTTCACATGCCTTGATTCTGCCTCCTTATCCAAACCATAACAGGCTTTAGTATATAAATGCTGTCTTCTTTGGTATCTTCCTTGGTGCCTGACACAATGCAAGGAGTCAATTGATACTAACTAGTCAATGTAGATATTTAAATTAATCAAAATATGCTACATACAAAAACAGCTGGGAAGTATATTTCAATGGATAAATTGTGATGGCTATGAATTAGGAAAATAACATTACTGCAACATTAACTGAGGAAAATAATATTATAAAAGTTCTATCCCAGAAAAATAACTTTGAAAGACAAGGGCTATATCCATAAATAGTGACTTTGGAAGACTGAAAATTTAGCTTGTTTCATGCATTCAGGCACGCATTCATCATATCTTTAATGATTAAATATTGAATACTATGTTTCAGGCATAAAATAAAGTTAACAATATTCCTGCTAAAAAGAACATAGTTTTCCCCATTTAAAATCAAGTTTTGCCATTCTAACATGAGTGACAGTTGTATGTGCAGAAGAGGGGCTAGAATAGGTCCGCACTAGAATAGGTCCACACGGTCTGTGATGCCCTAACCCTAACACTAACCCTGATGCCTGCCCTTCTGCAGGGAACAGCACGGCCAGTGCTCACATTCTGTCTCTCATTGTTAATGCTCCACGAGGTGGAGACAAAGAAAAATGGGATCCAAGCAAGCACTCTTTACCACAGGCAACTTGACTTGAATAGAATGTATATCAATGACCCATCTATGTGAAGTACCAAAACACCTTTGCTGTGCTAGAAATCAGGACTTAAAATGGTCTTACTTGCTTTCAAAGCCTGAATTTTCTTAGTATTTCTGTTCCTCATTTGTTTGAACTAAAGCTAAAGGTTAGCCTCAAAGTTGTCTTAAAATACCTCATACCTAAAAGATCAAACTAAAAAAGTGCTATGAATACACAGTCCAGAGCCCTTTTGTGACAGTCTTGTCTTGTGGCTCAGGCTGGCCTGGAATTTGCTACAGCCCTGGCTGTCCTGGAACTTGCTTTGTAGACCAGGCTTGTCTCAAACTCACAGAGATCCACCTGTCTCTGTTTCCCAAGTACAGGGATTGAAGGTGTGTGCCACCACACCCGGCTGGCTAATTCTTAACTTGTAATTCTTCTGCCTCAACCTATCTAGTGCTTCAGAATATAAAATTCTTTGGGTGATATAGCTTTTTTACTTCAAAACTCCATGTCTGCACTGGAATTCACTGGGGGGAGGGGGGGATGCCAGCCTCTAGCCTTGTTCTAATTTCCCATCCATCCTTCTGCATTTGGTATAGCCGAGGTCCTTAGAAGTCACATTTTTGTATCACATGATTTGTCAGACACTATCAGTTGCCTCTGGGATCAGGACAAAGTGGGAGCGGACTAGCAAAGGTTGTGAAGGAACTTTCTAGAGAATGGTGGTCTCTGTTTTGAGTTGTGGACTGCATAGGGATACGCATTTATAAAAATAAACAGATGCACTTTAATATTTGTGTTTCTCCATATAGATTGTATTTAAAAACAAAAGCTATGAGAATAATATATGATTTATATGGAAACGTGGAGAAAGTACACTGATGTTAGCAATTTAATTTGAAGTTTTTTAATATCATGGAGTGATGAATGACTAGGAAGAATGAGTACATACGGCATACATGATAAATCAGGAACATTAATGTCTGTGGAATAATAGAGGTGTCGGCACCCAAGTGCTCACTATGAAATTCCTTAAAATTTGCCTCATATTTAAGGATGTCATCACAAACATTGTGGGGAAGTTATTAAAAAGAAAAGTTTATAGTGAAACCTACTTGACATTTTAAATACTACATGTAAAATTCATAGTTATATCACTATGCTAGTGCTAATTTTTAAAAGAGTAAAAAGTAAGTTATATCTTCAGGTAAATGCAGCACAGTAGCTTCCAAATAAAATCATGTGTAGTCTGTTCCCAAAGCACTGAGGTTGGAATGGCTGCACATAGCCTTTACACGAGGCACACATAATAGCAGAAATTAGCCTGCCATAGCCTTTACACAAGGCACACATAGTAATAGAAACAGAAATACTCAGTGCTAATAAGAATGTGACATGGAAGAGGCACAGGAAGGAAATGTTTTAGACGCCCTTCCCTACCTGGTTGTACATGTACCGCAGCATGAAGTCCATGAGGAAAGACTTTCCTTTTCTAAAGGCTCCAGCAACAGACACAGCAACCACCTCCTTGTCTCTGACGGACTCCGAGAGAAGGATCCGGTTCAGCGCGGCCTCATCTAACTCAAAGGAATGGTCATCTTTGACAATGAGGACTTGGACAGGTCCTGCCTTCTTCACTGGCTCCTCCTCTTCTGAGCTCCATTCGCTTGACTTCTCTGAAAACCCACCTGTTGAACCAAGTATCGATTACTTTAGTTAATTATCTCAAAACACCAGGAAACAGGCACCTCTCAACTCTCAAATGTAATTGGGACATTCCAGTCACGTGTTTTGTTTTATTCGGACCATATCACTTAGTCCAGACCAGAGACTTAGTCTTCCTGGTCATGTGACTCAATCAACCATTATTTTCTTTTCAAAATGTTCTAAATTGGTACAAAGTTCTTTACTAAACAAGAAAAAAATCTAAGCAGTATTCAACTTTTGGAGCAGATGACTATCATGACTGTATTTTGCACATCCTCCATCCTCTAAGAATAAGCTTGGTTATTTAAACAGAGGGTCCCTGCAATGCTTCTCTGTGCATATGCATGAGTGGATGTGAGAGTACATGCACATGGGTGTGCACACAGATGGAGGTCACAGGTCTTTATCAAGGGTCTTCTTCAATCACTCTCTGCCTTATTTTCTGAGACAAGATGTCTCACTGAATCTGGAGTTCACTCATTCAACCTGACTGGCTGGCCAGCCCACCCCAGGGACCCCACTGTTTCCACTTTCCCAGTGCTGGGCTTCTGGGTGTGTGCCACCATGCCTGGTCTCTGTTTGCTGCTGGAAATCAAACTCAGACCTTCACACTTCTATACAAAGTGGTAACCGACTCCAAAACCTTGTTTTCAGACCTCCACATGCATTTTTATTTTTTATTTATGTGTATGGTATGTATCTCTGAGTATGCCATGTGTGTGCAGGTGCCCATGGGACCAGAAGAGGGCACTGGATCCCTGGAGCTGGAGTTATATCCTGTTGTGAGTCACCTGATGTGGGCACTGTGAACTGAGCTCAGGTCATCCGGAAGAGCCAACAAGTACTCGTAAGCACTGAGCCATCTCTCCAGATCCCATATTTTACAAAATAAACAGAAAAAAGTATGACCCAAATGACCAGGAACTCTAAGACCCAATCAAGAGACCCAATCTAAGAACTCATGAGATAGAGGAGTGAAGATAAATACTACAGCATAGAGTCTCCAGTGAAATTACAGGAGAAATTTCCCCAGTCCGAGGAAGACATGAACATCCAAACACAAGAAGCACTGAAATGACAAACAGAAAGCACAGGAGAACAACATATATCCAACATGCCAAACCACAGCACAAGACACATGTGCCTTTCCACTCTTCACAAGTTAACGCTGACGTAGAGCAACTGTCAATTTAATAATAAATTTTATTATAATATTCTTATAGATTTAGCACTTGGCTATGTTTTATAAACTCCTTATGAAAATATGAAAAATATTCACATCTATTGGGCTTTAAAGTTTTGCTTTTGATATTTAAATCTGTCAGGAATTGATACTTGGATCAAGTATAAGAGAAATCAAGATTTTCTATACCAGCACCAATAACGTTCTATCTTAACTGAAATAGAGCAGAAAAGTCATTACCTATAGTATGGAAAGCTTCTCTTACTCATCTCATTAATATTAGTCTGGGCCATTTTAACACTTTGCAGCTAAATACTATAATCAATATGCTAATTAATTTTAAATTTAAAATTGCACTGTACTGCTAGCCATGGTGGCAGACGGTGGCAATCCAGTAACTGGTGAGGCCGGGGCAAGAGGACCCTGAATTTGAGGCTAGCCTGGACTATGTAGTAAGCAAAGGGTTCCTATGCCCTCTTCTGGCCTCTTTAGGCACTGCATGCACGTGACACGTAGGCAAAACACTCTTCCACAGAAAACAAGAAAAAAGAAAACCTTCTTTAAAAGGTAGTACTAGAGATTGTGCTGGTTGGAGATTTTCCTCCAAGATCCATGACTTCACTGGCCCTGAGGAGTAGGTTTTCAGTACCAGGCATGGTTTCCCTGTTGTTGGGAGGGTCTTAAGTTCAATTAGAGACCTGCTGGTTAGCACAAGTTATGTGTGCCAGCACAATCACTAACAACAAACAGCCTTTCTAAGTTAGGGAATATGTACATTTACACTTTTCATAGTTATTTGCCTAATCGCTATATAAGATACTGTATTCATTTTAGTGTCTGTCCCCCTGCAATGACTGATCAACCATGCAAGGAGCTGTTAAACCCTTGATCTTCATAAATCAGATACATTAACTGCTTATCAGTATCTTTTCAGCTTTATTTGCACGACACTGAATATCTTTTTATATGTAAAGTCTTGATAAGTTTCTTACTAGCTGCCTGTTTGTAACTTCTGTCTGCTTTCCCTATGTTATACTTAGACCTGTGGTTTACGTTGATTTTTGTGAATGGTGAGAAGTAGGAAGCCATGTGTGGTGGCATGTGCCTTTAATTTGTTCTGCAGACACAGTCACACAGAGAAAAATACAAGAAGCAATATAAATGTCCGTCAAATGAGAGACTGTTTCATCAAGTGTGGTTTAGCCACCTATGAAATATAATACAATTGCAAAGAATGAGGAGGCTCATTTGCAATAAATGCCATTGCATATTCTAATAACTCAAGATACAACATAGTATGTACAATATGTCTAACTCTGAGAAAGTTTGAGTGTTTGGAATGTTTGAGGGGTAAGAAGGAACATGGCACAGACAGAATTGGTTGACAGGGTTGCGTGGGGTCAGATCAGTCGGAGGGAGATGAGAGATCGGGGAGAATTTGAGACAAGATGGGTGTCTTAGGGTTTCTACTGCTGTAAAGAGACACCAGGACCACAGCAACTCTTACAAAGGAAAACATTTAATTGGGGTGGCTCCCTTAAAGTTCATAGGTTCAGTTCATTATCATCATGGTGGGACAAGGTGATATGCAGGCAGACATGGTGCTGGAGGAGTAGCTGAGAGTCCTATATCCTGGCTTGCAGGCAACAGGAAGTATCACAAGAAACACTGGACAGTATCTTGAGCATATATGAGACCTCAAATCCCACCTCCACAGAGACATACTTCCTCCAGCAAAGCCACACCCACTCCAACAAAGCCACACCTCCTAATAGGTCCACTCCCACTGGGGACAATTTTCTTTCAAACCACCACAGTGGGTATCAGGAATATGGAAGAGAAAAGATCAGTGCATGTTTCCTGTTTGTCGGTCCTGGCTCTGCCTTTGCAGGGCAGAAGTGGATGACATAGGTAAGTCTGACCTTGCTTGTTTGTTTGTTTGTTTGTTTGTTTGTTTTTGCAGTAGTGGGTATGAAATCTGGGGCTTTTAGTGTGCTAAACAAGCACTCTAGCACTGAGCTACCTCCTGTGCCCGCCCTAAACCAAGATTTGTCCTCATCAGATTTCTGCCTTCTTGAATGTTTTCTTAAACTAAACTTAGAATCAATTCCCCAAACAGTATTCAAGCCTCAAAAGAGAAAAAGAAAGGAAACAGGTGTCGGAAGCGAGCCAGGTAGGGAAAGCGTTTCACTATGGTGGAGATGGACAGATGCTCAGCAGCAGAGAACCACCTGGCTATGGTTTGAATATGCTCTGTTCCCTATGAGACATGTTGAAATTGCTTCCCATGGAGAGGTGGAGGGACCATTAGGAAGTGATAAGGTCATGAAAACTCTTGTGAACATGTTGTCGTCTTTCTTGAAGGACTCGGTGAGTTCTCAGAAGAGTGCACTAAGTTCCGCTCTGCAGGACTAGATGAATCACAGCAGGGGAGGACTGGAAAAGTGCTGGTGCTGGCCCTTCCTTACGGACAAGGACGCTTCTTCTGCAGTGGCATCGATGACTGCAGACTCACAGCTGAGAGTGAGAGACACTGAAGACAACCTCTCCCCCGCCCCCACCCCTGAAAGAACCAGTCTAGACAGGAAGCCATTGAAGAGAGCCTTTAAAAACTGTGATAAAATGCTGAAGTGTAGCTCTTCACAGCTGACGGCTTCCGGCAGGGGCACAGGAAAGGACTCAGTTTTCTTTACGGTGCAGGCCACTGGGAGTTTGACCATGCTCCAATGAGAAGACGGGTAACACAAATTGGACTTGGTGTATTCATTTTCTCTTTTTGGAGAGGGTACAAAGGCGGGGGAGGGTGGACCTGGGAAGACTGGGAAGCAAGTGTGCTCAGGGTACATTGTGTATAATTCCCAGATAAGCAATAAAAAATTATGTTGGAAAAAAACCTGTTTCAAAAGTCTTTAATGTTAGTAATCCCTTCCCATACCCCCTCCCCTCCCCTATGCCCCAATGTACTACTCCATTAATCCTCCTGTTCCATTATTTACTCTACAGAAGTTAATGGGAAGCCATTATTACTGAAATCACCACATACTTGAGTCATAAGTTGTAAAGAAATCAAGCTGGTACCAACCTGGAATCTTCATCTCTGGCTAGCTTTCATGGAGCTGGAAGGTTCTACGTACACTAACAGGGAAGCAAAGTAATCAAGAGTCTTAGCCAGCTGTGAACTGTGTGAGCTACAATAACCACCACCAGGCAATAGTTTCTCACTGGCGCAACAGCGGCATGAATGTCACGGGAGCAACCAGCCACTTTTTTTGATCAGATGTAACGCCCACTCCAGACAGAACCCAGACCTGGTAACCAGGCACTGGACCAAACCTGTGCCTGACTTAGGGGAGGACTTATTATTCTCCTGCTAAATGCACAAAGTAATAAACTGTCCCTTAAGTTCTTACCTTTATATCCAAAAATCAGTGCCTATTTCAATCTTCATCAGAGAAACTTCTTTTTGCAGTAGGTGGTAATTAATCCAGAGACCCACAATTGGTCATTACTCAGAGAATGAGACTTTACAGAGTTCTTAGCTCTAAATGGGACATCTATAGTACACTGGGCTCAGGTTAGAGCAGAGAGGCAGGGAGGATTGTAAGACCTGGATGCAGCAAACAGTATCTGCCAGACATGACAGGGTCCTTGCATACCGTACTCACAGCAGCCATGACTGCACGTACAAGACCTGCACAAGATCAAGTCAGCGGGATCCCGGCATGCATGGGGGCGGGGACTCATGAAGTCCCACTCCCAGCTGAGGATCTACTGGCAAATGATGGCTGCTGGGAGAGGGAGAGTCGGTTCTCTTTTAGAGATGTGGGCTCTGAGAGGCCACCCCCATTCCAACAGATGGTCCTTACCCATGCGCACACAGGCGCACTAAATGGACTTGGTAGGTTTAAAAACAGAGCACGAGACGCTGCCAGGGAAAAGGGCTGAGGGATAGAAAGGGGAGAAAATGGAGGGGAGGAATGAGAGTTGATCAAAACAGGAAAGAAGAGTGAAGCTGCCCTGACGTGCTGTCTCTCTGGACAGCTCCTTGCCCTTCAGTTTTCTGCCATGTTAGGATCCTCATTAGACACGAGTCATGTGACCATGTGCTTACCCACCTTAAGAGAGTGAGTCACAATAAATCTCTTTTCTTCAAAAAAATCATCCAGTCTCAGGTTTTCTGTCACAGCAACAGAAAACGGACAAAGAAACAAACATGTTCTTTCAAGTTTTTGCATACTGGATTTTGTATTCTAAGCAGAGAAATTCTAATCTTATGTGATATTTCTAAGCCACTAGAAGCTGGTACTCAGCTATTGAATTTTGATATGCAGAAAGGGAAATTTAAAAAAATTAGAACAAACAGAGCAAATAATCATTATTATATAACAGAAATACTATCAGAATGTGTTACTAATTTTCTTAACTTAAACTTTGTAGAGAAAAATATATATATTCTATCTGTTCAGCAAATATTAAACCAGGAGAGATAACCAGCTCTGAGTATGCTAGAAATATTTTAGAGAAAATACATGGTGCCTAGGAAACCGTATCTTGGCAACACAAATGTAAAGGGACTGTTACTTTTCTTTGAAGTCTGTCTAATGATAGAACTTGAATTTCTAGTGAAGGACCCTCTGTCTGCTTAAATGCTGAGAACGCCTCCAAAGTAACAGCGGTTCCACAGAGAGGCTGGGGGAGCTGAGGAGACAGAACAGAAAGTTAATTCATGAAGAGGAATTGTAGAGCAGGAGCAGAGCCATGGGCTATAAAGAGATCATGTACTAGGTGCGTCTCAAAGCGCCAATGCATAGTGATTAGGTACTTCTGCTGCGCTAATGCTACTGAGGAACAGCGTTCAAAGCGGCAATGCCAATCCTGCAGCCTCGGAGCCTGGGAAAGATAAGGAAATCACTTAGCAGGATTTTGATTTATTTTTATTTGGAAGCAAAATTCCATAAATCATCCCAAATCTGTCAGCGACCATAAATCTCTGTGTGTTTGCTTGCTCGTGACTTCACACTGAGAGCACTGTGTGTATACATACCTCAACAGAAAAAGAAAGAAACTAATGCAAAATGAAGTTCAAATTCCTGATAGGGATACAAGGAAAAGCTCCGTCTTCCAAGCAAGAAATACACCTTCAAAGCCAGCCTGGTCTACAGAGTGAGTTCCAGGACAGCTAGAGCTGTTACACAGAGAAACCCTGTCTCAAAAAACAAAGGAAAAAAAAAAAGAAAAGGAAAGAAATAAACCTTTCTGGTAAGTGTGTGTGTGTGTGTGTGTGTGTGTGTGTGTGTGTGTGTGCTCACATGCACATATATACACATTATAGATATACTCAGTCAGTGTTGGAATTAATAAAAAGTTAAAAATACATATAATTTTTGCTCCGAACAATTCCATTTCCTGGAATCGATTCTAAGGAAATTATCAGAACTATGCACATGTATTTATAAGAGATTCATAACAACATTATTTATATGGTGACAAATTAGAAATAATCTAAGGGCCTAATTGCGAGATACTGTAAATAAATTGTGGCACAGGTATTTTATGTGAAATATACAGTCATTTGAAGTCACAGTCAGCAGTTCAGAGCACTGGCTGCTGAAGAGGACCTGGGTTCTGTTCCCAACACCCAAATAGCAGCTCACAACCATCTGTGACTCCAGGCCAGAGGATCTGACACTCTCTTTGACTTCTGCAGGTACTTCATGCATGTGGTGCACAGATATGCATTCGGGCAAAGATTCAAACACACAAAATGTAAAAAAATAATAAAATCTAAACATAAAAACAATTCAAACGATGGGTATTTGGTAGCATGAATGCTTTACATTGCAGCCAGTAGCCATATGTGACTATTTAACTTTACAGAATTAAACTTAAATGCATTAAATATTTGGTTCCTTACTGTCGTTTGCCCTACTTAACATGTTCAGCAGCCACACTGGCCTATGTCTGCTCACATTGGACCACTGCAAGTATGGAACGTCTGTTACCACAGAAGGCATTGCTCCTAAACAACAAACATTCTGACTAGAATAACCCAAGCACACAGTTAATAAGCTGTAGTTTAGGAAAGTCGATACTGTTGTGGATAGTTAATTAATACCCAAAGAGAATAAATTACATCAACATATATTAGAAACAAAATTGCCACTTAGAGAAAATCTATAGCCATATATATCTATATAGATATACTATATTATATGTATATGTGTATATATGTAATGGACAATTTGGGTGTATCTTACATTTTTCAAGTTAAAAAAGAATAAAAGAGCCGGGCGGTGGTGGCGCACGCCTTTAATCCCAGCACTCGGGAGGCAGAGCCAGGCGGATCTCTGTGAGTTCGAGGCCAGCCTGGTCTCCAAAGCGAGTTCCAGGAAAGGCGCAAAGCTACACAGAGAAACCCTGTCTCGAAAAACCCAAAAAAAAAAAAAAAAAAAGAATATGTCTAAAAAAGTAAGAGATGCACAGAAATTAGGTAAATACAGCAGAAAAAAAGACACTGAATAATTAGAGATAAGACACACAAATAAAAAAAAAGACTTTAAACCAAGAAAAATAATAGAAACTAAGAGCAATTGTGCTGTGTGAATGAATGGACAGGTTCTAAGAAAGGCATGAATTACTAGAAGTGACTCTAGGAGAAAGAGAAAGCACTAATTGCTCTATAACCAATACAGAAATTGGACCAACAGTTCAAAATCTTATTTTAGAGACAGCAGTTTAGGGTGATTTAATAGACTAGTTTCCTGGAACTGGATCATTATTTTATATTAACTGATAAAAATAATAGAAAAATAAATAGCCTCTACTCATTTTATAACCTTAATATAATCTTGACAGTTTAATACTAAAGTCAAATAAAGAAAGTACAAGGAAAGAAATTCACTATAAACTTCTTTGTAAATATCTTAATCAAAGGATTAACAGGATCAGCAATGTATTTCAAAAGGTAACACTGAGTAGCCTAGCTTTATTGTAGGGTCAACAGATGACTTTAATAGAGATTCAGTAATGTACTGAAACATCCTAATAATTTAAAGAAAAATCATATTGTTTGAATGCATGACAAAAATTATTCATTAGCAAATCTGCTAATGTTCAATATTCAGTGATTATTTTTAAAACTATAACTAAAAGACAAGGACAATCCCTAGGAGGCCCACCCTCTTCTGAAGGGAAATAGAGAAGTGGATCTGGGGGGGAAGGAAGGTAGTAGGGAGGGCCTGGGAGGAGAGGAGGGAGGGGAAACTGCAGTCGGGATATAGTATATGAGAGAATAATAAATAAATAAGGATTTAGGACATAGCTCAGTAGTAGAACACTTACCTAGAATGTGCAACACCCTAGGCTGAATCCTTAATACCATCTCTCCCTCCCCAAGCACACATACAAAATAAAGAGAACAGGAAAACATTTATTTATTTGTTTGTTTGTTTGTTTATTTGGTTTTTTGGGGTTTTTTTTTGAGACAGAGTTTCTTTGTGTAATCCTGGATGTCCTAGAACTCACTCTGCAGAGCAGGCTGGACTCGAATTCACAGAGATCCACCTGCCTCTGCCTCCCAAGTGCTGGGATTAAAGGTGTGTGCCACCATGGCCTGGCAAGAATAGAAAATTAGAAAAAGAAAGAAGGGAAGGAAGGAGGGAGGAGAGAGGGAAGAAGGGAGGGAGGGAGGGAGGGAGGGAGGGAGGGAGAGAGAGAGAAAGAGAGAAAGAAAGAAAAAGAAAGAAGGAAGGAAGGAAGGAAGGAAGGAAGGAAGGAAGGAAGGAAGGAAGGAAGGAAGGAAGGAAGGAAAAGTCTTGACCTTTTGTAGTAGAACAAGGAGATGAGTAGGGAAAATTTGGGAGCACTGGGGTCTCCTGAAGGCATGCAAAGTTGAGGCAGCAACTGCAGTTAATTTCAGGCAATGTTCGCTCTTCACTCAGAAGCAGATATCCACCTCATATCCTTCTCCCAGCCCCATTTCCTGGAATAGTGTGTGCAGGTTAGAACCAGGAAGGACAATAAGGACTTTGTTCTTCAAAATTTGGTATCTATATTCTCACTGTTGAGGGTAGCTTTGATCATGGAAGGGTACCCACAACCAGGAAGCTATTGTTGAAAGCTCTCTCACTGTGGCTCATGAAGACTTCTGTCTTAGTTGGGGTTTCTATTGCTGTGAAAAAAACATCATGACCACGGCAACTCTTTTTTTTTTTTACTTTCTTAAAACAGGTTTCTCTGTATAACCGCCGTGGCTGTCCTAGAACTCACTTTGTAGACCAGGCTGGCCTCGAACTCACAGAGATCCACCTGCCTCTGCCTCCTGAGAGCTGGGATTAAAGGCGTGCACCACAACCACCCGGTCCATAGAAACTCTTATAAAGGAAAACATTTAAGTGGGGCTGGCTTACAGTTCAGATGTTTAGTCCATCATCACGGTGAGAAACATGGGGGTGTGCAGGCAGACATTGTGCCAGAGAGGTAGCTGACTGTTCTACAGCTGGATTGGCAGGCAGCAGGAAGAGAGTGCCACACACTGGGCCTGGCTGGAGCATCTGAAACCTTGAAACCCACCCACTAGTGAAATTCTTCCTCCTACAAGGCCACACCTACTCCTACAAAGTCACACCTCCTGTTCAGTCCAACTTAGCAAGAGGGACTCCATTTTCACCTAGAACACCGCGTCAACAGAGGGAGATGACTACCCCCTAAAACTTGTTTTATCTCAGATTTCTAGGAAATGGCTTAACCCCAAATGCCCAGGAGACAGCCTAACCACAAAAGCTCCACCCTCTCCTGAGTGGATGGCTCTAAGCTAAGGCAGAATCATAAACCCCAGAGGCTCCCTAATAGGTTGGGGTCCACCACCCTGGAAAGTCCCTAACCACGTCTCCCATGTTCTGTTACGATTTGCAGATTTTTCCTTTAAAGTGCTTGCTCTCCCCTGCCTTGAGGACGCAGTCTGCATCCTGACACCAGCCGCCTTCCTGATATATCAGCCTTTTTCAACAAATTTTGTTTGCTCGAACTTGGTCTTCTGGTGGGTTATTCCCGGTTTCACAGACCCTGACACTCCTAATGGTGCCACTTACTATGGGCCTAACGGGTGCCATTTTCATTTGAATCACCACAACTTCCAAAGGTCTCAAAGGACTGCTACCTCACCCCACTTCCCGTTTCTCCTTCTGTCCTCTGCAAAGTCAGAGGGCATTCAAAAGCCATGGGGTACACAGGGGAAAGTGACCACTTCCCATGACCAAAAAAAGATGGCAAGCCGGGAAAGACACGAGGCGCCTTAAGTTTGTAGTTCACACTCGACACAACAATTAAAACAACTTATTTTACTTTATCTTATTTTATTTTTGTTTTGCTTTTCTGAGACAGGGTTTCTCTGTGTAGCCCTGCCTGTCCTGGAACTCTCTCTAGACCACACTAGCTTTGAACTCACAGAGATCCGCCTGCCTCTGCCTCCTGAGTTCTGGGATTAAAGGCGTGCGCCACCACCACCTGGCTAACTTTTTTTTTTCAATAGCAAACCATGGGGGGCAGCCCGAATATGACTTCTATAATTAGCATGTATTTGATTTAGAGGTCCACTTCTCAGCACATCGCAAGGCACACAAACAGGAAAGTGTGACTTGTTTAAAAGAAAACCAAAACAAAACACAACAATCCTCCCAGAGAAAGATAAGGTGACAGGTCTGCTGGAGAATGAGTTAAAAGCTTTCTCACGGTACCGCAGACATGCAGCATGTTAAGTAAACGTCAGCAGGAGCACTGTAGCTGGAATACAGCAAGTCAGTGCTGTATGAAAAGTAAGTATCTCAGCTAAAGTAAGTACACAGGCAAACATAAGAGCTATTATTATTTTAACGATAGAAGGAATGCAGTGCAAATGTCAGTAGAGACAAGAAACTTAAAAGGAAACAGATTCCATAGCTGGAAAGTATAAGTGAAATGAAAATTTACTGGAAGGGTTTAAAAGCAGATTTGAGCAAGGAAAAAAATTAAAAAAATACTGAAAATAGGTCAGTTTTTAATTACGCTGTCTAAAGAACAAAGATAGAAAAGGGGGTCTTGAGAGTGACTTAGTTGGCGAAGTATGTGCTAGGAAGCCATGAAGACCTGAGCGCCATGTAAACCCTGTACACTGGTACACGCTATGTCCCCGGGATGGGAGGCAGAGACCAGGGGATGCCTGGGTCTTGACAGCCAGATTGACTTCCAGGTTTCATGAGAGACCCTTGTCTCAAAAAATAAGATGGAAAGCCGGGTGGTGGTGGCACATGCCTTTAATCCCAGCACTTGTGAGGCAGAGGCAGGTGGATCTCTGTGAGTTCGAGGCCAGCCTGGGCTACAGAGTGAGTTCCAGGAAAGGCGCAAAGCTACACAGAGAAACCCTGTCTGGAAAAACCATAGAAAAAAAAATTAATAAGATGGAGAGTGATTGAGGAACCAGCCTGACATCAACCTCTGGCCTACACACACACACATACACACACACAAAAAAAAAAAACAAAAACAAAAACAAAAAAACCTCAGATACATGCATATATACACAAAAAGAAAGATGATTTTAAAAAGTGAATACAGCCTAAGAAACCTAAGAACACCATCAGGTGTGCCAGAAAATACACTGTAGGAATTAGAAAGATCAATTGAAAAATAGTAACTAAACTTCCTACTTGATGAAATATATGGATAAAAAAAATCTAGTAAGTTCAACAAACACCTAAAACTAGATAATTTTCATATTTTTGGCAATTAAATAATACTCTTACATAACCAGATGACAGGGGAAATTCAACAATTTAGTGAAAATCAAAGCAAAGAGCCATAGTCTTTAGAACAGCTTAAGACAAAACAAAACAAACAAACACAAAAGGTGGGAGCTGGAGAGGTGGCTCAGCAGTTAGAACACTGACTGCTCTTCCAGAGAACCTGGGTTCGACTCCCAGCACCCACATGGTAGTTCACGACCATCTGTTACTCCAGTACCATGGAATCTGATACCATCTTCTGGCCTCCTTAGGCACCACACATGCATGTAGTGTACAGATATACATATAGACAAAATATCCACACACATTAAATGAAATTAAAAACACCTATGAAAAAGGATTACCAAAAATGTTGAAAATTACAGAAAAAAAGTGTTTGAAAGATTAACTTGAGTGCATTGTTAGTGAGAGTGTAAATGATACAGGTGCTATAAAGCAGAATAGTACTTTGTCAAAAAATTACCAAATGATCCAACAATTATATTTCTGTTTATCCACTCAAAATAAATGAAAGCAGTGTGTGGTAGTTTGAATGAGAATGGTCCCAACAGGCTCTTACATTTGAATACTTGGTCTACAGTTGGTGGAAATGTTTGGGGAAGAGTAGGAGCTGTGGCCTTGTTGGAGGAGGTATGTCACTGGGGGGTGGCATTTGAGGTTTTAAAAGTCCACACCACTTGGCTCTTCCTCTGCCTTCTTGTGGATAAAGTTCTAAGACCTCAGCTACTGCTCCAGCACCATGCCTGCCTGCCACTGTGCTCCCCACCGTGATGGTCATGGACTCACCCTCATATGCTCTTTCTTCTGTAAGCTGCCTTGGTCATTCATGTTGTCTCTCCACAGCAACAGAACAGTAACTAAGAAGTTGGTACCAGGGAGTGGGCTATTGTTATAACGGATTAGAACATGTTGTTTTGTGGAGGAATGTGGAAAACTTTGGACTTCGGATTAGGAAAGTGGTTGAACACAGTAAGTGGGACTTAATGGGACATGCTAGTAGGAACTTAGAAGACAGTAGTGTGAGAGCTGTGTGGACCGTGGAGGCCCAGTGATGTGGGATGTCCTTCTGTGTGCTGCGAATATGTGTTGCTTTTATTGGTTGAGAATAAAGCTGCTTTGGCCTATGGAAAAGTAGAACATAGCTAGGTGGGAAAGCCAAACTGAATACAGGGAAAAAGAAGGGCAGAGTCAAGAGAGACGCCAGCCAGTCAGCTGCCCAAGGAACAACATGCCAGCAGACTGAAATGGGTTAATTAAGATATAAGAGCTAGCTAGTAATAAGCCTGAGCCATCAGCCAAACATTTATAATTAATATAAGCCTCTGAGCAACTATTTTACAAGTGGCTGAAGGACTGGACTGGATGCAGAAAAGCCTCTGGCTACAGGCCAGCTCAAGAGGTTTCAAGGCGTTGGGGGATAATATTAGCAACTAGGCTAGAGATCACTCTTACGTTATTTTGGCAAAGAATGTGGCTAATTTTTGCCCTTGTCCTAAAAATCTGCCTCAAACTAAATTGAAAAGTTTTAGACTAATTTTATTGGCAGAGGAGATTTCAAGACAGTCTGCTATTGATATGTCACATGGTATTTGTGATCACTCTTGTGCAGATCTACAATAAAAAGCGCAAGTAGGGCAAAAAGAAATAGAAAACATACAGTTTGAGGAGAAAAAAAAAGCCTCAGAAAATTTATGTTGGAGCCAAGGTTTGTACTGAAAGAGGTAAGGAGACATAGACTAAAGGAAGTGGTGCCCTCAGGATGAGACACCCCCCCAACACCCAGATAATTCTATAATTTATAAAAATAAAGGGCCTAAGATTATCCTTTCCTAAAGAAAAAAATATAAGACATGAGGTCTCAAAAACAATTTGCACATCAATTTTTACAGAAACATTTACAACAAATAGCAAAAGCATGGAAACAACCCAATGCCTATCTACTGATGGAAGAATAAACAAAATATGCTGTATATTTTGTTTGTACATTGTATATGTATTGTTTTGCTCATTGTATATGCACAATGAAACATCACTTGTCTTTACAAGGGAAGAGAATTCTGACATATGCTAAAATCTAATTAAGCATAGAAAAGAATCAAGTGAACAAGTCAATTACAAAACATAACATTGCATTTATATGAAGCACCTATGGTAGTCAAAATCACAGAGAAAGAAAATCCAATGTTAGTCTTAAGGGGCTGAGAGGAGAATGGATGGGGAAGTGTGCTTAACAGGTGAGGAGTTTCAGTTTTACAATTAATTTTTTTTTTTTTTTTTTTTTTGGTTTTTCGAGACAAGGTTTCTCTGTGTGAGCTTTGTGCCTTTCCTGGAGCTCACTCTGTAGCCCAGGCTGTACAATTAATTTAAAATGGATGTGGTGATGCACAATATGAGTATTTAGTGTCACTGAGTCAAACACTTAAAATGATTAAAATGGTAAAATTGTGTTATATATATTTTACAATAAAAAAATACTGAAAAAAGTAAGTGCAATCATTTAAAATCAAGTAAGAGATTATGTTTAAACTTTCAGATATGGGAAAATTTCTTATGCTATAAAAAATCACAAACCATGAGATGTGGGTGAGCCAGCCCCAAAGTTGTGAGCATGGGAGAGCTGTCCCATTACTCATTTGTCTTGTGGCAGCATGGGCGGGGGAGAGATGTCCCCATCAATGCCTAAGCCAGGTGGGAGAGTTGGCCCTGAGGTCATAAGCTCAGGAGAGCTGTCTCTGACCCCACCAGCTGCAACACTCAGGAGAGCAGGCCCTGCACCTCAACTGGGCAACACAACAGAGCCAGCTCTGCTGGAAGAGGTGTGGGTGAGTCAGCCCGGAAGTTATGTGTGTGGGAGAGCTGTCCCCACTACAAATCTGTCATGCAGAGGTGTGGGTGGGGCAAAGATGCCCCCCTGACCCTTTGCCCCTTACTGCCTGTGACAGATGAGCGAGCTGACCCTCCCCCTTACCAGCTGTAGCACTCAGGAAAGTGGGCCCTGCTCCATGCCTAGGCAGCACAGTAGAGCTGACCCTGTTGGTATAGGCTCGGGTAAGATAGCCCGAAGGCTGAGAGTGGGACAGGTGGCCACACCCCACTTATCTGCCATGCCCTTCCCCCCCACACCACCCATCAATACCTGAGGCAGGTGAAAGAGCTGGCCCTGAGGTCATAAAAGTGAGAAAGCTGTCCCTATCCCTCATCAGCTGCAGCACTTGGAAGAGTGGCCCCTACACCTCACCTGGACAACACAGTAGAGCTGGCCCTGCCCCTCATCAGCTGCAGCACTTGGAAGAGTGGCCCCTACACCTCACCTGGACAACACAGTAGAGCTGGCCCTGCCCCTCATCAGCTGCAGCACTTGGAAGAGTGGCCCCTACACCTCACCTGGACAACACAGTAGAGCTGGCCCTGAAAGTGCAGGTGTGGGAGATCCTGACCCTGAGGATGTGAAAGCAGGAGAACTGGCCCCGCCCCTTGCTCATGACTGCAAGGGGTGAACTAGCCAGGATAATGCAGAAGAGCTCACCCTGGTGGTGAGGACAAGGGAGGGCTGGCAGGCTGACCAACCCTGCAACCACCCTGGAGGGGAGTGCTGGTCCTGTGGACCCAGGGCTACAGGACCTCCATGACACAGGGCAGCAACAGGATGTCCAGGAAGAGTTCCATTGAGGGCCCAGAATCAATGGTGTAGCAGAGACCAGGGTCCTCAAATCAGACAAATAATTCTTTGCAATGAACACCTGCATGTAAAATGTATGGATAAAGGGGTTTACTGTGTGGCTTTACTGCATCATACTGCAGCTTCCATGACAAGATTTTTCCTTTCTCTTTCTCCTTTTTTCTCTTAAATTTTGTTTTATTTTATTCTGGGGAGGAGGAGAGAGGTGGGTAGGATTGGGAGGCATGATGTAAAAGACACAAAGAATAAATAAAAAGAAAGTTAAAAAATAATCACAAACCATAAAGGGGAATATTGATTAATGTTACGATATTTAAACATAAAAAGTCATATCACAAAATAGGATCTGCACAAAAAAGATACATAAAGAATTCAGAAAATCAAGAAGATTGAAAAAAACAGAATGGGCAAAGGACAAACAGGCATAGAGTGGAACTCATGAACATGAAGAAACACAGGAACTCATGCTCACATGTCAGTACAGGTGGGCTGAGAAAATGATGAGGCCGCACGCTACGTTACAACACTCTCTACGACACCAAGAGTGCGTGAGGAGATCAGGCGAACAAAATATTTTGCTTTTGGAAAAGTGCACACTCTAGATTGCATTTATATTACACTGTGAAATTTCATCTCCTAGAAATGTCACAGAAGCTACACCCATGAAATCTCATCAGCCTGGCTGCCTCAACAAGAACTGAACAAAGACAATACCACTATACACGCTAACATGGAAGAGGGAGATCTCATGGGGCTTCAACCCTAGACAAAGAACTACAGCCAACTAAGGAGTGCTGAGAGCAGGACAAAGTTTCCCCAGGGAAGAGCCCCCAAACTGGCTCTCCAATACCAAATGGTCAGCTGAAATTATCTGCACACAAGTAACTTTATATGGACTGAGCAGGATGTATTTACATAGCTAGGAATGTATGTGCATTTACATACCTATGCAACAACAATTAAAGAAATAGAGGTCATGAATCTGAGAGAGCACAGAAGGGGTGCATGAGAGGAGTTGGAAAGAAGAAAGGGGAAACGATGCAATTATATCTTAATTTCAAAAGAAATTTAAGTGTAAAACTAAGGCAGTCCTGGTGGTGCAAGTCTATAACGCTAGCTACTTAGGATGTTGAGGACAGTAAGCCTGAGCTACAGAGTGAGTTCATGGTTAGCCTGAGCAACTTAATGAGACTCAGTCTTAAAATAAAAAGCAAAAAATGTACTGAGAATATAGCTCAGTGGTAGAGTGCTTGCCAAACTGATACAGGGCACAGCTCACTCCCCAAGGCTGCAAGAAAGAAGTAAATAAAAAACAGAACTAAATAATCTTAGGCACATCTATTCACTTAGGAACATATTGGGCTCCTGATTTAAGAAGGGAGGGACATATATTTACTTAATGGAACTATTCAAATTATCCGGAGGACAAGAACATCGAGTGTGTAAATGTGTTCACCTCTGTAGGGGGAAGGAGAGGATGCCACTAAGGAGGGCCACATGAAGAGTGAGGGAAAACGGATAAAGTTCAGCTGGAGGGAGGGGACACAGGATCATCATTACTTTAAAGCTGAATATGTGTATTTTATACGCTCTTTTCATAAAGATATTCATATGAATTGTTACGGTAAAGAAGAAAAGCTTTCAAACCTAAAAACCTTTTCAAGAGTAGAAATATCTTAGGGTGGATGATTTTCCCAGTGAGCACAGGATCTCATTTATAGTTAGTCTGGACTAAAGGTAAGTTTGATAAGGGGACAAAGGTATAACCCAGGAGTCATCAAAACAACTCGGTATCAGAACCTAAGTCTGTGTGTGCCTGTGCGTGTATGTGTGTGTGTGTGTGTGTGTGTGTGTGTGTATACATGTGTGCATACATGTTTATGTGTGTGTGTTTGTGAGTGCTTGTGTATGTGTCCATGTGTGTGCATGTGAATGTGTGTGTGTGTTATGGAATAATCTTCTTGTACACTGTGAAGATGTGTCTTTGCCAAGGTGCCTTCTGATTGGTTTAGTAAAAACTGACTAGCCGGTGGCAAGGCAGGAGATGTAGGTGGGACAGCTTGACAGGGGATGACGAGAGTCTCAAGCAGACGCAGAGAAAAACAGATGAACGTGTCGTGTTGAAAGAAGGTACCGCCATGTGGCAGAGGGCAGATAAGAAATACGGGTTAATTTAAAGTGTTAGCTAGTAATGACCTGAGCTACTGGCCGAGCATTTATAATTAATAATAACTTTCTGCGTGGTTATTTGGGGGAGTGGCTGCTGAAACACAAAGAAACTCCGCCTACATGTGTGTGTGCACGTGCATTTGTGCATGCATGTGTGAGTACATGGGCATGTGCATGTGTGTACATGTGTGTGCATATATATGTGTGAGTGGTGTGTGTGTGTGTGTGTGTGTGTACACATATGAAAACTGTATTTGGAAAGAAGCAGTGGAATCAAGTTAAATGAGAAAAATTCAGGAGGTAAGACTATACAGCACATGTTATATATATGTGTGTGTGTCAAACAGTACATATTATATAAATGTGTGTGTCATGCAGCATGTTTTATATATGTGTGTGTGTGTGTGTGTGTGTGTGTGTGTGTGTGTCTGTGTGTGTGTCTGTGTGTATGTATGTATGTATGTGTCATACAGTACACGTGGAACCTAACAGAAATTTAGAAATTTGTGGTTTTGTTTCATGAGGACAAGGTCTGAAGAAAAACATCCCTCCCAGGGCCACGTGTTTGAACACATGGCTCCCCACTGGTGGCACTGTGTGGCAATGCTGTGGACTTTTAGGAGGTGGAGGCTTGTTGGAGGAAGTGGGTCAATGGGAGTGGACCATAGGTTTTATAGCGAGGCCCTACTTCCTGTCTGCTCTTCCTGCTTCCTGTTGATCACCTTGTGTTTTTGAGGCCACGCCTCCTATCTTGGTGGGCTGTCTCCCTTCTTCTTATTTAGGATGTGTTCTCAGGCAGGTTTTCATGAAGGCAAGAAAAGTGACTAACACAGCTGGTCGTGGCCACTTTCTAAACAGGAGACAACAAGCAGTAGTGACCATAAACACTAGCCCAGCTCTACGGCAGTTTTCAAAGTCAACTTCACACTTCAGGAGCCAGGAAGAGAGTGGGATGATGACCTGGAATGTACTCTGTACATTCTGTACCCTCCAGGACTACAGTAAGAGAGTGCAGCATCCTATGTAGATCTGACCTCTGTCTTGAGTGACTCCTAACCCACCAGCTTTCCCATGTCTTCCCGTATATGACTGACCACAGTCATCCAGACCATCACAGCCTCCATCACACCCTGTCATGATAATCCTGACAGTGTGATCTGACATGCGGAGTTCTCCCAGGTAAATGCCTGGTGTTGGGCATATGCTCTTTCTGCCAGAGAGACATCAGCTCTGTTCTACTCTAATTAACCCCATTTCACCAGAACATTCTTTAGCTTCTTTGACATTATCTGTATTTCCTAAACACACAAAGGCAAACTCATTTAAACACTTATACCACATCAGTAATGGGAATTACCTAAAGAAAATGTCTTTCCAGTCTTTTTCTATGCTGTACAAACGCTGCTCACATGCTCCAAGACAGCAGGTTTTCCTGTTTCCCAACACCACACACCCGAGTAGACACGGGAGAAAGCAGCTGTGTCCTCTGAGACAATCTCAGCTCTGAGACCTGGGAGTGGGATTGACATCAGGATCTTGCGTCACACCTTTGAAAGTTTCTTCTAGATCAAAACCTAGAGTTGGATCCAGACCTGGTCTTTGATCTAAGACCCTAGGAACAATCCTTTCTAATTACACAGTACTTCTTTACTTTATTTTCTTTGGTCCACTTCAAATTCTAACTTTCTCTCCCACTGCCCATTATTGGTTGTACCAGTGGACCTCAGGTCTGATGACTCACATTCACTCTATTTTTTACATCTCAGTTCTCTCATTCCCAAGCTTCAAGAATACACTTAGCAAATTTGTTAAATTATAACTTTCATATCTTCCTTCTTCAATATTAGCCCATTTACCACAGTTCTGCTCATAATTGTATTATATCCATATTGTTGTTAATTTTCCCTCAAAAACAAAACCAGAAACCTAAAATTTCCTAACCTAAAATTCCCACAAATGCCTTTTCTACAAATAGAAATTTCTTGTTTTCAAGACAATTTTTGTTTCAAGGCAGCCCAAGTTAAAACTTTATTTCAAACATTTTTGTAAGGTATTATTGTCCTGTCAGTTTTTGTCAAACTGTAAAGACTAAATTCTTACGTTGTATCTCAAGTTTTTGAGGAAGTTAAAGTAACAGAAATAAACAAACAACAAGGTCTACACTGTTGCTCTGTTTGGGGCAGATGTCCTCCAGCCTGCACTGAAAGACTGCTTTCTGGGCTACTGTTTCTGATACTCATCTGTCCCCTTTACCTCCCACACTAGCACACTTTATCTGCTTTTCTAGTCCAAGGTGATTGAGTTTATAGAGCATTGATCTCTTCTACCAGCTCAGCCCTAGATAAGCTTGTTGTGACAGCTTCTGGCATCTGCTCTAGCTGCTAGTCCTCAGTACAGGGACTGTGGGAACAACCAATCCTGACTTAAATCCTAGCTCTAGAACACAGAAACCAAGGTGCCTCTGGCAAGTTCCTTAGGGTCTCTAATCTCAGATTTCCCAGTCATTAAAACAATAATAACAATGCCTACCCTTGAAAAGTTGTCTCTTAAGTGCTTACATATACTCAAACTACCTGCACGCAGATTCGAGTTCAGGTGGTGGATTCTCAGTTCTGTTCACACAGGGCTTCCCAGTGGTGTCTCCAAGTATGATCCTCAACACAACCTCCAACTCTGGTGGACAACACAAGTGTCTCTACTCTCTAGCCTCCCTGGTCTCTGCAAGACCTAAAAGGCAGTGTCCCCTCGTGAAGATACCATCTCAGAGTTCTACAGGGTCCTGAGCTTTTAGGTACAGACTGGCAAAGGCCTGCCTTGTTCTTTCCTTGGGGATCACTGCATTTCCCAGGTCTGGGTTATCCACTTGGTCTCATTACTTTTTCTTTATGACATCTCTGACGACAACTGGCTGGAAGGACCACTGCACTGCTCTTTAAGCATCAGCAGACTGTTTTCTCAGAAGAGAGACCTGCAGCTTCTTATGAGAACCTGTTTTCCCCACCTCATACCCCAACTCACTCATTTGTAAAAACACTCCACATTATCAGCTACAAAAGGTAAATCAGAAGAAAACTCTAGCGTCTAACCATAGTTCTCTAACTCACAAAATATATGATTTTTAACTAAGTCATTTATCCTACCGGTGAGTTCCATTTTTTCCATCTGCAAAATATAGTAAACACAATTATTGAGAAGGCTAAAGACAAAATGGGATAACGAAAATGAATTTGCATGGGAAATGGAGTCCTGCGCAACTGTGGACAGAATCACCTTCTACTCAAAGAGGTGGTTCACCTGGAACAGAGGTGAAGATCAAAGAATCTGAAACAGAGCTGGACACGCCCATCTAGCACTCACAGCCCTGCCATTAAACATAAAAAGTGGAGGTCAGAGTGTCTGCCTCACATGGTGTTATCTCAATGGTGTAAGCCTCTACTGCTGTCATTAAATACCTACTGTGTGCTGGCACACGGCACTATACCAGGGTTGTAAATAAAGTGGAATTTAGCATCTCTGTTAAAACGTCTACCTCTTACTGCTACAATTCCTAAATGATTGATTTTATATATACTTCACAGCAAGTAAAAACCTAAGTCATGAAGCATTCCCACAGGACCCTGAGGTCACACTCCACAATTGCAGTGTTTATCTTCAATGGGAGTTTCCAGTGGGCACATGACTCTGGCATGTCCCCCCTAATCTATCACTTACGTTTATATTGTCCTGATGATTTTGGAGTAAACTGTTAGGAAGATAATTCTATCAAACATAAATGAGCCAAGAGACTGCCTCTCAAAGTAACCTCACAGACTGTCTGCTCCTTTGCCACCTCCAATCTAGTCAAAACACACCTTTCTAGGCCCTAATTCAGACCTGTTGACTCAAAACCCCTGGCTGGATGCTGTGGGAACCTTCATTTCTATTAATGTTCCAATTTATTCTTATGTAAATCCCATTTGAGAATGGCATGGGGGTGGGCTACCTAAGAAACCTGTAACCAAATACTGAAGAAGAATGAGTGAAAGCATAATAAAGAAGAATTCTTAGAATAAACAGCTACATGCCTGGTTCCTGGCAGGGTGGAGTCAACGATCCAATCCAGGGATCAAGACCAAAATCTGAATTGAACATATGCACCTTCACCATGAACGGTCAATAGTGTTCAAATTCCTATTCCAGAGCCAGAACGGGAATGGAAAGGGACACTGGAGACCTTACCCAAGTTTTCAAAGGAAGCAAAGACTGCCTGCAACATTGAAATTCAGGCTTGGTGATCTGGGGAAATGAAATTGCTTCTCTTAAATTTAGTCAACTACTGCCTGCCTGCTCCACCTCTCCACAGCAACCAGGGCTCTAGGGTACTCTCTCAAAGCAAGCTTTGCCCACAGGAGGGGCTGATCTTGTGACCACCACACCAACAGGAGGCAAGGAGGCACTATGATCTTTTGACAAAAGGAAACAGAAATAACCAACTAGAAGGTACATCTATCCTCTTAGTAAGACAGAAACCGAGCTGGAGACAGAGCACCAAGGAGCACTCCTAGTGGGCGTGAACTTTCAAAACAATAACAATGCAAAGCCAGTAGAACACAATGTTTCTCTATACACCACCTTGTCGGTGGTTGGAGAGCCACACTGGTTCCGATCATAAAATGTGTTTATAGGGCTTTAATTAAGATGCTGATGAGCTAACCACTGTGCCTGCAAGAAATAGGGAGCCCAACCCGACAAGGCCGCCCAGCCTGCCCACACTCCTCCAGATCTGGTCTGGAACAGCAAAGCGGGCGGGGCGCGGTTTCTCCTGCATCGCTGCGCTCCTCTCCGTTCCGCCTGCGTGAGCACCGCCCACCCACTCGCGCGTGAACCCACTGGGCCCAGCCCTTCCTTAGGCCCGGTGCTGAATCATGAACCCAGTATCTCCACAAGGTAAAAATCGAAGAACAAAGCCAGTCTTGAGGCTAGTCTGAATAGATCCGGGTTGGGCGGCAGGCTACAAACCCCAATTCTGCTCGCCTTCTCCCTGATTCCTCCACTAACCCCAAACTGAAGTAAGTGTGCAGTGCTAGGGACTCTCAGGAGGGTACCCCATAGCCCAGGCTGCTGAGACGTGGCGTCTGCAGCGCAGTGTCCTAGCTCGCGCGCTCCGCCTCATTGTTCCACTGCCCGCCCAGAGCCCGCCAGCATCCGAATAAGCCCTTGCCCCCAGAAAGCAGACTGGGGCTCCACCTGCTCCAGATCGACCCTTTGCCCCGCTTCGCCCGCAACCACAGCTCTAGACCACCTTGTGCGCCAACCTTCTAACCTATCTCTAGGGCGGAGCCCAGAGCTCAGAGTCCTGTAGGGTGCTGTCCAAATGCTGGGAGGCGGCGGCGGCACGGAATGGAGAAGGAGCCGCAGGCCCGGCCTGCACCAGGCTCAGCACTGGTGACAGCGCGATTCCTTCAGCAGCGAGCAGTCTGCAGAGGCAGGCGCTCGGCAGCAGAAAACAGAGGGCCAGACCCTCTGAAGGCTGCACAAGTTACCGATTGCTACTCACCCCAACTGTTTCTGTCCCTGCGGCTCTTGGCCATGGCGGTCCTTGGGCTGGGGGTGGCGAGGTGCTGTCACTGCGCCTGTGGTCGTCTCCAGGGCCGCAGGTTGCTGGCAGTAAGAGGCTCTGTGCCCGCTCTGGGCGCAGTTCGCTCAGACTCTGAGGATGTTGCTGTGGCGCTGGTGGGAAGGACCGGGGAGGAAAAGGGAGGAGAAAGCGGATGAACCAAACTCAGCATCACCAGCTGGAGTTCACACAAATACCAGCGTCACACCCTCTGTACCTTGGCCCACCCCTAAACTGTGAAGACCGTGGCAGACTATATACTGCAACATTTTCAACAAACACACACACAAATAAACAGCACCCCCAGCACACACTCACAGATTTTAAAAGCATTATCTAGTGACAGAAACACATAAACCATCATTATTCTGGCTGCTCCAACACACGCTAGCAACATTTGGACAAATTAAAGCGCTCTGCATTATCCTCCAGGCATCTTTTAAGTTTTCATTTGAGAAGGTCATATTTTAAAAAGAAGATACCTTGTATTGTTGTAAATGTACACTAAGCAAGTCTGAGTCTTATAATTAGGTTAATTTAGATCAAAGTAAGCTAGAGATTAACTGTAATCTGTAACTGCTCAGTGTCTAATGGAACATCTCCTCAAAGTTGCAAAGACAGTCTGAAGTTATATACAGTCTGACAGCAAACATCTGAAGGAAAACAGGCTCCATCGTCAGGGTGTACAGGATGCTTTGGCAGCTATAAAGGTTGCAGCAAATTTCAAGGAAAATGCAACAAATACTAAAACATATTCTTACTTTTTTTTTTTTAAATGTTTCTGCCTCTCTGCCCAAACTTTGGTGTGGTCAGCATCCTGTAGACCCACCCCTTCACACTCTGACCACTAGATCCTTCCATCCCATTCACCTCCTCAGTTTGTCCTGTCCATACTCTACTGATCCACATACTGCCAGCCTCTCAATGACCAGCCCCATGGTCTCTACTTAGTGTATGTTACAACAACTCCTCACTTTTGTAGAAGCCATTTTCCCTCTTAGTGAAGTAATTTATGGGTAAATACTATGAAATTGGACATCACAAAAAACCTTCAGTAAGTGACTGTGCATACAGTATGTCTTCAACTGCTGTCCAAGGACTTTTTACCTAATGATATCAGTAATCCTGGCATTCTTGTCTGAAGTACTTTTATATTAATTATTTTAAATGGAAATTTAAAAATAATTCTATAATTTCTTTTACTTTTACAGTTAGAAGCTCTCTCTTTCAAACACACACACACACACACACACACACTTTTATATATTGAGCAACACTAGGGTGGTTTGAATGAGGTATCTCCCCAGCATCTTGAGCATTTGAACACTCTGTCTTCAGTTGGTGGCACTGTTTCGGTACGTTTACCAGATGTGGCCTTGCTGGAGGAAGTATGTCACTAAGGGCAGGTTCTGAGAGCCTGCTTGATGCTTGCAGTTGGAAATGTGAGCTCTTAGCTATTCCCACCACCCTGCCTGCCTGCTGCCATGCTTCCCAGCCTAGATGGTAATGGACCCTTATCCCTGGAGAACTGAATCCCAAAACAAACCCTTCCTCTAAGTTGCCTTGGTCATTGTCTTAGTTAGGGTTTCTGTTGTTATGATGAAACACCGTGACCAAAAAGCAGGTTGGGGAGGAGAGGGCTCAGCTGGCTGACTCTTCCACATCACTCAATGCTCCTCATCAAAGGAAGTCAGGACAGGAACTCAAACAGGGTGGGAACCTGGAGGCAGGAGCTGATGCAGAAGCCATGGAGGGGAGCTGCTTACTGGCTTGCATCCTACGGCTTGCTTAGCCTGCTTTCTTATTTAACTAACCCAGAACCAAGGATGGCACCACACACAGTGGGCTGGGTCCTCCCTCACTGATCATTAAAAAAATGCCCTACAGCCAGATCACATGGAGGCATTTAACTCAAAGGCTCTCTCCTTTGAGTTAACTCTAGCTTGTGACAAGTTGACATAAAACTAGCCAGCATGGTCATGGTTGTGTCCCAGCAACAGAAAAAGAACTATAGGTTCATGAACTCTTTAAAGACGGTTCATTGCCATCCTTACTTAATTTTTAAGTGTGCATGTATATGTGTGCAGATGTTCGTGCTTGTAGAGGTCAGAGGAGGATGCCCAGGGTCCTGCTCTATCACTCTCTGCCTTACTCAATCGAGACAGAGTCTCTCATTAGCCCTGAGCTCACCAACTGTACTAGGCTGGCTGTTAGCAAGGGCTAAAGCTCCTGCTGTCTCTCCCCTCCCTACCTAGCACTGGGGTTATAGGCACCAGCACTATACTTGGCTTTTACACAATAGAGATCTGAACTCAGGTCATCATATGTACACAGCAAGTGCTCTTCTCCACTGAGCCATCTCTTCAGTCCTCCTGTTCTTTTTAATGTTCGAAATTCCCTAGATTTACCCTAAAGGAGCCTCTTTGAGTCTGCTCCTGTGTTTGTAACATTTGCCTCATTTGTATTAGGCACTTCCTGGTTTTTGGCACAAGGAAATGTTTCAGGATTCCCTCCTCTTGCCCTGCCTCAGGACTGGCATTTCTCTGGGCACTCTGGGCTCCTTTCAGGTTGTGCTCCTGCTGCTGGGGTGTCACTGTTTCTGGATTCTGTCAGTAGGCATTTCTGGAATACTTATCTATGACAGGATATCACTACACTGCCCAGGTTGGCCTTGAACCCCTAGTTTTCCTGATTACAACTCCTGAGTAATCCATTATAAGCATGTGCTACTGTCATGCCTGGCTGTATTGTATTGTATTGTATTGTATTGTATTGTATTGTATTGTATTGTATTGTATTGTATTGTATTGCATTGTATTATATTGTATTTTGAGACAGGGTCCCACTCTGCAGTCCTGGATGTCCTGAAACTTGCTATGTAGACCACACTGGCCTCCGACTCAGAGATCTTCCTGCCTCTGCCTCCTGAGTGCTGGGATTAAACATGTGCACAACCATCCCTGGCCTCTGGCTTTTATTTATTTTTAATCATTAACTTAATAAACCCCAAGGAAATACTTTAAACTACATGAAAATAAACATTAAGAGTTATTTGTTATGTTTGTGTGGGGGTTATAACTGTAAAACACCAGAAGCAAGTAAAATGCCCACACATTGAGGATTGGTTGAACAAAATGTGATCTATCTGCACAATGCACTATTATGAGTCCTTAAAAATTCAGTTGGTCATTATCAACTGTCAAAATTAATTTTCACCCATTTAAGTAGAAGATGGATCAAATAATAATATACCCTCCCATAAAATAGAAATTCTATAAAATAATGTTTCTATTTATCTATGCAATGAACATGGTAAACTAACTCAGAAGGTACTGAGACAGGTTGCTGACGGGAGGTAGGCAGGAGCAGGAGAATGGAAATGGCAGGAAGGGCTGTGGGTACTTATATTCTCCACGCATAGCTTGTGTACATAATTCTCTTACAGCCATGACACTGTTTCACAGTCTCCAAAATAAATAAGTGAATTAACCAGGATGTGGACGGAATTATTTTTAGCACTTTGGCCAGGATCAAGTACAATGTGGAAGGAACTAAAGTCCAGCTGCACAACTCCATCTAAAACAAAAGTGGAGGCCAGCCACGCGGTTCAGCGTGGAAAGGCGCTTGCTGCCAAGCCTCACAGCCTGGGTTCAGTCCACAAACCTACACAGTAGAAGAAAAGAACTACCTCCAGCAATGTATCCTCTGCCCTCTATACACCCTCTCCTACAAACAATAAGTAAATGTAAAAATTTATCAATAAATTAAAGTAAGAGTCAACTTAACCCAACACTTGGGAGGAAAGAGGATTTCAAGGGCAAGGCTAGTCTTGAATAAGTAAGTTCTGGGCCAAAGTGAGCTACATAATGAGAACCTGAAAAAAAAGTTAAACCAACAGGAACTAAATACAAGAACTGCACCCTTCTGTTGTTCTGTTTGCTTAGCACACATGGTTAGAAATTATGTGTGCACTAACTAGGATTAAAGAGATGTAAAGCACATAATGACAGAGATAGAGTTACCTAAGGTTTAGAAGACAGGAGGAGGAGGAGGAGGACAGAATGAACGCTGAGACACTGAATTGTAATATAAAGTATTAGTATGACACAATAAAAATACAAATAATCTGAAATTTTAAGTAGCTAAACTTAAGATGTTTCGTATGTCCCAAGAGAACCAAATGGCTAGTAGGACATGAAATGATGACATCTGCACTCATTCCAGAAATGCAAAACCACATGATACCACTTCACATCTGGAGTGACTATAACCAAGAGACAATAGAAGGCACTGATGAGTGTGTAGGAAAACTAACACCTTCACACACTGCATGTGAAAACATAAAATGCTGCAGCAATGAGAAAGGAGTCGGGTCCTTCCGCAAACTAAACACAGAATGACTGTGTGACTCAGCAATTCTCCTCCTAGGTGTGCATCCCAAAGAAATTACAGGGGAAGTCCACACAGAAGCTCATACAGCAACGTTAGTGTTAATAATATGAAAAGACAGACGCAACTCGTGGTGGTTTGAAACTCACCTCCACAGGCTCGTAGAAAGTGGCACTAATAGGAGGTGTGGCCTTGTTGGAGGAAGTGTGGCATTGGGGTGGGCTTTGGGGTTTCAGAAGCTCAAGCCAGGCCCAGTGTCATTCTCTTTCCCTGCTGCCTGCCAATTCACATGCAGAACTCTCAGCTACCTCTCTAGCACCATGTCTGCCTGCATGCTGCCATGCATCCCACCATGATGATAATGGACTAAACCTCTGGACTGTAAGCCAGCCCAAATTAAATGTTTTCCTTTATAAGAGTTGTCGTGGCCATGGTGTCTCTTCACAGGAATAAAGCCCTAACTAAGGCTGTTGTGGGATATTTGTTTACACTATGTGAAGATGTGTCTGTCTTTGGCCTCACCTGCCTAAGGTACCTGATTGGTTTAATAAAGAGCTGAATGGTCAATAGCTAGGCAGGTGAGAACAGACAGGACTTCTGGGCAGAGAGAGGAATTCAGAGGGTTAGAATCTGGTAAAGTGGGGAACACAGACACAGAGGGAGTCAGATGTACAGAATGGAAGAGATGTAAAAAGCCATGTAGAATGTAGATTAGTAGAAACAGGTTAATTTAAGTTATAAGAGCTAGTTGAGAACAAGCCTAAGCTAAAGACTAAACTTTCATAATTAATAATAAGTCTCTACGTCATTATTTGAGGACTGGTGGTCCAAAGAAAGTCTGACAAGAAAGACTAGCTACATAAGACACAACTCAAATGCCAAATGACTAATGGGTAAACAAATGTAGAATATCCATATGATGGAATACTATGGTCATAAGGAAGAAGGACTGGTACATGCTACATCAATCAACTCTGAGGTAAAGCTTTTGAATCTCTAACATCTTATATAAACTGTTTTCTACTCTGTATCCTCAATTTTTCTTCTATTGGTCCTTTCTCACATTCATTTTACCTTATCATAAATAAAGTCCTCCCTATGCCAGGAGTTTTTCTATCACTGATGCCCAAACTTAATGCTTCCCTCCATATTAAAGAGTCTATGATATACCATTTATGTTATAGAGTCTATAATAAGCAAATTTCAAGAGGCATTTGTATCGATCAACATGCTTTTACATGTTTCTCAAAAAGGCTTAAATAAAATAGGACATTGCTCTCATATGAAAATTTGTTTGAAGACAGGTTGACCTTGGCTAATTCATCAGCTCAACATATCATGGATTATACTAGTTAGGGAGCAAACTGGGCTGCTGTAAAACAAATTCTAGTGGCTTAAATAAGGAAGGTATTTCCCTCTCATGGAATAACATGAACACTGAACATGGTGCCTTCAAAAGAAGATCAAGATTTGTACTTTCTTTCATCCTTTACTTGGGGCTTTCATCATATGAACCAGGCTACTTGCTCTAGCTTGAGCATTAACATTATTATTCTAGCTAACATGAGTATTAAGGGGCTCCAGATATAGTTTCCTCCCTTTGTGGAACAATAATTAAGCCCAGTGTGTAGAGATAAAATTACAAAGAATAAGTTATAAGGACAAAAACTCTCCAATAATTATTAGGAATAATCTAAAATCAATGAGACTTCTAATCCTTGGTTCACAAGCCCATGAATTCTGATCGTGGGTTACATGACAAAATATGAATACTGGGTTAATTTGTATGCCATATCTTCGTGGAGACCACATCTCAGTCAGCAGACATCCCCCTCCCATTATATCAAATTAGTCATTTCTGATTCACGGGTGCGAGGCCAAGCACCTAACTCCAAAGGCAGGACTGTACTGGCACACCGCATTCTTAGCAAACTCAGTTTCTTGTCCAAAGACAGTGAGTGATACATGGAGAGGAAACAAGGTGTTCTACCAGCCCATGGGTTATGACACTAGAAGGTGCTTATGGACAGGAAAGACAAACTGTGCAGTATGTGTCTGTTTCTGTGGAGGCCTTTCCCATCAAAATAGAAACCATTTAGTACAATCAGATTACCATCAGATGGTTGCCTGATCTAGGCAGCAATATCAGACTGGAGTCGCTGTACTGGCCTCTGCTAAAGCAGGTTAAACACTCCATAATGACAATACTGAATTACAGCTGGCAAACAGACATCCACACTGTTAAGTCTATTTAGCTTAAGTTCTTATTGCCGTTTGGGGCAACTAAGCAAGCACTACAGTAACTGGGAAAGAGACTGGCTGGCTGACATCTATAGGGCAGATCATCTTGAAGAATCACTCACTTCTCAGGGTGGAAACCCTCAGGTGGGGGGTAATACGGTTCACAAATATTTTCACGTTCTGTGTAATTCTAATAACCCACCCATCATACCTTATCTACCAACTTCCTTAATTTTAATCCTCTTTCCAAGTCACTGACCAAAGTATTACCTACTGTGCATAAATCAATATTGATTCATACCTCAGGCCAATTTTCCTTCCTAACGAAAAGGTCAATGAAATGTACTATCAACGTTGTACCCACTGGGAGAATCTCTCTTCACTGTCATTCCTCTTTGTGGAATCAGGGCCATAAATCAGCAGCAAGCTACTTCACATTGGTGCTAACACAGAATGCTGACTATTAATAAACCAGGTCTGCACACATTCTCCCTCCACTAAATGACCCTGAGCCAGAATATGTAAGTAAAAGAAAAGGGGTGTGGGGTGGGCAGACACCATGGAAGCTCATTAGAAATTTACCTGTGCTTCCAGATCGTGCCAAGCTTTTCCAGTACGTACTATTCCGTTCAACAATCAAATTCTGATGCCTGCACTCGTAATTCAGTAAACTAAATAACACACAGTTCCTAAGGACCAGTTTATGTCACCAAGTCACTTAGTATCCCATAGTCTGGTGTTAAATATCTACCAAATGCTTGGTAATAAGCCAAGAATCAGCTTTCAGTAATGTAGTCATCACAGTTCGGGCATGTTCATATTCCAGAATCCTAGGTAGCATCCTTAGTGCTGCAATTCTCATTTGGGGTTTGCAAGAAACTTCATATCATATTTGTGTTTACCATCAGGTCTGCTGAGCCCTAAAGCCCAAGTATCAAGACACTGTATGGCATAGCATGGGTCATCAGCCAGGTATTAGGTCGTTCAAGGTCCCATGAAAACTGGTAGTCATGTGTCAGGAGGGAAAGGACCAAAGAGCAGTAAATGTAGTACATTGTCTTCACAATCCAAACAGGACAGCTGAGCACATCAAATCATCCTCTGAGATGGATAAATTTCACTAATGTGCTAGGACCACGTGGATTTATGTTTCACCCTCTGGTATAAGGGTAATTTGTTTTTGTCTTGCTTTAAGGAATGAGTTAAAATACTTTTGCTCAGTTTGGTCCCAAACTCCTAGGCTCATGGATCTTCCGTCTTAAGTCCTAAATGGCCATGACTATATGTGCCAGTGCTCTTATCTTCAGGTTCCTCTAGCAACCTCTCTGATTTTCAATGAATGCACTAATGTCTTTCAGATCTTTAACAGTGACAGTAAACTAATTTCCCAAATAATAAGGTTTAATTGCTTTACTACTTTATGCCCAGGGGTCACACTGGTCCTACCAGTCCTACAATTTCACATCCCAGGGTTGACATTCACAAGCCTCTTGCGGACTTTCCTCTGTTCAGTGTGCCCATTCTCACATACATTTTGTAACTTGGAAAGCAACCTCAGCATTTATGGTTGCTTCTTCTAGACCTTTCATGAAAGACATCTGACTTTCTTCAACCTCTACTAAGATCACTGGAATCCTGATATGTTACAGTTGATACATATGATGATGCTTCAGGGAATGTTGTTCAGGCTACTATCCTCTAAACTGTGAGAATTTCACATTCCTCAATTCATATTCTCCCTGGTGAAAGGTCACATGTCTCTCTGGAAATGGCCTCAGGAAAGGGACAATCATTATATGTAACCAGAGGCAACATCCTTCCTCAAAGAAACCTGCCTTCCACCCTTTAATTAAGGGATTCCAGGTTTACGAACTGGCTTACGATCAGATGTTAGAAAATGTTCTGTATCTCTATTATAGCGACCAGTTCCTTTTCTGCTCACCATTTCTGTAACTCTTCTACTCACATATATTAAGTAGCAATTAGGCAGGCCACTGGTTTCATTCATTCCAGAGATCTGAGAATCAAGAGGCCACCACTATAATCCCTTGTGGTCCCTTCTTTTTGAAGGTTATCAGTAGTAACTGTACTCAGCATGCCTTTGAGAGTTCGTCTTCTGGTCTCTCCAAGGATCTCCCTGTGTTACTATGGCAACATCATCTCCAATCTACTGAGGACAGTCACCAGAGAAGTTGGCAAGCATATCTCTGCTCCCATTCACTCAGTGTCGGTTGGGTAACTTCTGTGGGCCCTCCCAGAGGAGCTGTGCACAAAGCACAGCTGTGCAGGACGGCTTATGAGTCTTCTTTCTGTCACTGTGACAAACCCTTGACAAAAACAACAGAAAACTCAAGTTATGAGCCACAGTCGGCTGGCTCCATAGTGTTGGCTGTGATCTGAGGGAGGGGATCATGGCACAAGAGTCTGCTGAAGCAAAGCTGCTTGCCTCATGGCAGCCAGGAAGGAACGAGAAACAGAGTAGGGAGTTGGGCACAAAAGATACCCTTCAAAGGCATGTTCCCAGTGACCTTCTTCCTCCAACGAGGCTCCACCCGCTATAGTTTGCAACACCCTAAAAAGTCCATTCAAATTTTGACACTATCAGTGAATCAATCCATCAGCTGAGTCAGAGCCCTCACAAACCAATCATCTTCCAGTGACTGGATCTACCAGCTATGAATAAAACCTTACATACCTAAGCATTTGGAGGTACACGTGATATCTAAAACAAAGTGCAATACTTCCATCTTCCTGAACCTACAGAGGCCTTCCTTTACAATAGATGAGGGAAATTCTGACACTTCCATATAGATACTGTTAAGTCATTGTTGTGGTCTGGATAAAAATGGCCCCCATAGGCCCATATATTTTAACAGCTGGTCCGCAACTGGCGGAACTGTTTGGGAAGGATTAGGAATGGCCCTGTTGGAGAAGGTGTGTCACTAAGGGTAGGCTTTCAGGTTTCCAAAGACAACTGTGATTCCCAGTGACTGCTCTTTCTGCCAGGCTGTCGTGGATCAAGATGCAAGTTCTCAACTGTCCCTTCACTCCACCGTCATGAACTCTAATGTTCTGAAACTGTAAGCCAAATTCAATCCTTTCTTTAATCCTTCTTGCCTTGGTCATGGTTTTTGATCATAGCAATAAAAAGTAAGTCTTATTAAGTAGTAGCTTCAACTGACCCATGTGGAAGGGCTTCCAGATGCTCAGTCAACACAGACATCTCAATTCTAGGCAAGTATTTGGCAAGATTCTGTAACATCTTCAAGTATATGAACTCTTCCATCCAAGACCAGGCTAGAACTTCTCCATCTGGGCTATGCTAAAACTCTAACTCGTGTTCAAGACTTATATCCTGACTCCTATCTGCTCAAATGCCCCAAGCCCTGGCACAAGGTTTCAGACCATCCCCTCCAGTGCCTTTACCTTAGCCTAACAGACACAGATCTTGGAGTTACTGAGTTTGCAACTCTGTAGCTCTTGCAGTCAGGCCCCAGCCTTGATCTTTAGCCATTGGTGGCTGGCAGTTATAAGAGACAATAGAATTCTTCAAAGCTATCAAAAAAAAAAAAAAAAACTTTGGAGTGTCTACATATACTTTAAGTACAGAACTCAAGTCTCCCAGTCTCCACCCTGGGCCCCACACTCTGTGTGTGTGTGTGTGTGTGTGTGTGTGTGTGTGTGTGTGTGTGTGTTTTTCTCACAGAAGCAGTAAGACCACACTAAATGACATTCCATTTTAGGAACCGTTATTATCATCCCCAGCTGAGTGCTGGGGATTCAGCACTGATGCCATGCCTTCCGCCGGCTTCCAGCTCATGTCACTACTAATGCCATGTGGGCTACTCCATACTGTGGAACATCACTACTTCACTTCCCTCTGCAGGCCTTACGTAGTTCATCACCAGATATGCAGCACCGTAAGAGTGCAATCTCAAGGGTCTTCTTTTCTGAGACTATTCCCAGCTCATATAATTTTATCAATCAGGGTTTGGAGAGGAAAAAAGACATAAAGAGAAGCTAATAAAAGAACTTCTCATCAAAGTAAAGACAGGTTAGGGAAATCAAGAAGTCAGTGTCCCACCTTTGCTGGGTGGATACTTGAACCAGGGACCTGGCTCCATCTTGGTAGCACCTGTGTGTGACATGGAGCACCTCTCCAGTGCCCCTCTCATCCTCCAGTGTCTGCACATAAGCAATGCAACAGTGGCCTCTGATGTCCACCTACCACCCCTAGCAAACAGCTTGGGTATGCTAGCATTTCTTAAATTACAGTATGACACCCCCCTGCAGGGAGAGGGTGCCCTTGCCTTGCTGGGGTTCTTTACTGCTTCATTTGTTTGTTAAAGTAACTTCTTCCAAGCAGCCACCTTCTCTGGGCCCCTGGAGTACAGGAATGTTGAGGGTGGCTGTGCAATCATGACTCCATCCTAATCCCTGAGCCAATGTGTCTGTGAGAGGAGGAATTTCCACAGGGCTAATTTAAGGGGAGCCGGGGGCCCCATTGCCCTGTGCTGGGAAGTTTTAAATTACTGACTTTGTATAATCTGTTTGCTAGAGCAAGGGACAGAGTCTCAAGGCCTTGATTGAAGTTTGCAGATGTGTTTCTGTGACCCTGATGTGAGTGTGGGGGTGGGAGTTGTTTCATGAGATGTCTGGAGGTCTTTTTTATACAGACATTTCAATTAAATTATATGTCTGTATTATATATATATATATATATATATATATATATATATATAATAAACACATACAAACACACACACCACACATATTAAGAAGGCATAGTGAAGGGCTGGTAAAATGGCTCAGTGGTTAAGAGCACGTGCTGACCTTGTAAAGTACCATGGCTCAATTCCCAGCACACAAGTGGTAGCTCACAACTGGCTGTAACTCCAATTCCAGGGATCCATCCCTCTTCTGGCCTCCCTGGGCACCAGGCTTGCACATGGTATACATACATACATACATACATACATATATGTAAAACATTCATATACATACATACACAAACACACACACACAAATAAAAAAAAAATCTTTTGGGTGGTGGTGTCGTACGCCTTTAATCCTAGCACTCGGGAGGCAGAGCCAGGCAGATCTCTGTGAGTTCGAGGCCAGCCTGGTCTACAGAGCGAGATCCACGACAGGCACCAAAACTACACAGAGAAACCCTGTCTCAAAAAAAAAAAAAATCTTTTAAAAAATTGGAAGGCAGAGTGATACATCCTGAGATAAAAGGAGATCTTGCTGGAATCCTGTAAGAAATATAATTGGGCCAGATGTGGTAGTGCATACATTTAAACCCAGCACTAGGGAGGCAGGTCTCTGTGAATTTGAGGCCAGCCTGGTCTACATAATGAGTTTCAGGACAGCCAGAGGTGTGTATGCATGTGTATGTACAGATAGATAGATAGATAGACAGACAGACAGACAGACACAATTTGAGGCCAGCCTGGTCTACATAATGAGTTTCAGGACAGCCAGAGGTGTGTATGCATGTGTATGTACAGATAGATAGATAGATAGACAGACAGACAGACAGACACACACACACACACACACACACACACACACACAGAGAGAGAGAGAGAGGGAGAGAGAGAGAGAGAGAGAGAGAGAGGGAGGGAGAGAGGGAGGGAGAGAGAGAGGGAGGGAGAGAGAGAGAGAGAGAGAGAGAGAGAGAGAGAGAGAGAGAGAGAAACACTTGTCTTCAAAGAGGGGGCGGGGTAGCTGTTAAGATAGGGCCATAGCCAGGCACCATAGCTTCTGCTCACAATTCTCATCCATGTGATATAAAGGCAACCTTTGGGTATCCTTCCAAACATTTTACCTGATACAAAGTGAAGATAAGGAACAGCAGGAGATTATTTGTAATTTGTTTTCTTCTCTTAGCTACTGAATTTTCAGACAGAACAATTTGTGAGCCAAATATAGAAAGAAACCCCTTTTCCAATCCCAATATACTCCCCTAAACCACCCCCTGGTTAAAATAGGAGAAACAGCTTCTTAACATGTCCAAAGATAATTCCAGTTGCATTATCTGTGAACCACTTTCATATCTTATGAAAATTTTCATCACAGTGACCAGATCTGAATTCTAAATGAAGTCCATGTTCTAGTGCTAGCCAGGACAAACTATAAGAACCACCCTATACTTTGAAAATACGGTTTTCTCCTTAGCAGACTTCTCCTTATAACAAGTAACAGAAAGAATGATTTAATATCAACTATCTAAAAATTCAGATCATAATTGTTACAATGTCTTCTGACAACTGATTAATTTGTTAGATTGATATCTAACAACTACAAGGAGCTATTTGTTTAATCATATAAAAATACTGCAGCTGCGCACACCTTTGATCCCAGAACTCGGGAAGTAGAGGCAGCTGGTCCTCTGTGAGTTTCAGGCCAGCCAGGACTACACAGTGAAACCGTCTCAAACAGCCCAGGGTGGAGCCAGGGAGGGGTGGGTAGAGATGTTACATTGCTAAAATCTGTATGTTCTAAGACAGTGTAGCCCTGGCTGGCCTGAGCTCACTCTGTAGACCAGGCTGGCTTTGGAACTAACAGAGCTCTGCCTGCCTGAGTGCTGGGGTTAAAGGCGTGCACCACCACATTCAGCAGCCTAATTTTAGCATTTTATTAAGCCAGTTTTGCTTGGATAATAAATTTGAACCTTAGCTACATAAAACGTAAAACATTCCAAGGCCTTGGTTTTTGTTGTCATTTAGTCTTGGCTAAAATTCAAGTTGACTTTAGGATCACCAATCATAAGCAGCACGCTACTGAAGAAGATTAAGAGAGGGAAAACATTACAAGCAGACAGTAAACCACCACCATTTGCTACATGAACAGAGAAAGAGCTGGAAACATGGAGGCAAGACACTCAGCCTGTACAGGCCCTTGCCTCCACCAGATGGCCTCAGCTTGATCTACATGAAAGACAGAATCGACTCCCACAAGTTGTCCTCCAACCTACACACACACACACACACACACACACACACACACACACACACACACACTGGCATTAGCACTGCCCCCCCCCCCAAAAAAAAATTCTATCAAAAATAAAATTTTTAAAAGCTGGAAAACATTTTCATGTCAAGTATTTTATATATATATATATATATATATATATATATATATATATTAGTTTTGGATAAGATAATTAAGTCATGTTTCATGTTTCTTCTCACTCCATATCTTGTCATTATAAAACTGAGCAATTTGTAGGAGTTCTTTCAATGTTAGCTCCAATGATTTACTGTTATATAACTTTTAACCTTGAAATTATATGCATAATTGTTTAATATACAAACTAAACCTATTCATAGTTTGTTCATAAGTAAATTGAATTTAAATTTCTTTACCAAACAACCTTTATCACCGATCTTATTAAAATTAACTCAACTAGCTCTGAAAAAGAAAATCTTTAAAATTCCTTTTGAGTTAGTATAAAGCAAATGTTTTCCTATTTGCATCATCTGTGGTACAAGTAAAATAATGATTATTGCAGACACTGTTTTAACCACCACTCGGGATCTTGGCTTCCCGGGATATCCGCTTCATGGTTGATGGTCGAAGCATATGGATCTGCCATTACTGGCCACATACAACATCTCCACTTGTGACTTCAAACTCTTTATTACCTAATTCATTTTAAATATCGTGTTTCAAAAATAATACACTTAAAGGGTTGTCACAGGGTATTTATTCTTGTCTGAGACTGGTTATTTGGAGTTTCCACTTTGTGACGGCCTAGGAGAGAAACTTTTCTGAGGCCTTAGCATCAGGGATGATCAACTTGTTCATCTTTATTTCAAAAACAAACAAACAAAAAAACCTACTATCAAACCTTCTGCTTTTTTTTTTTGGTTGCATTGTTCTGGTTTCCTGTTTCCCCCCTTTCAAATTTCACGCAGTTTCCTCTCACTTATTCTTATCTTGTGTAAAAATAAGTATCTTGTGTGAGCCGATCAAACTCTCTATGGGATAACGTAGACATAAATAAGGACAAATACATTTCATGCTAGAGAAAGGATCAATGCTCCCCTTTTGACCCTGACCGTGGAGGGCTGCTTTCCCATCACCCTCCAATTTTACACCCTCCAAGTTTACCTGATTATGCTGGGAACAGTCTGGTGGAGGGCCCTCAACCCATGAATGCCCCACAACGGGCCTAGTCTCAGAGTGGGTAAGGGTGGGTTTGACTACATGACCAACATAAATTCATGACAGTAAACAAGTACTAAGATACCAATTGAACATTTGAAGCGATTTTGAGTCATCGAAGCCAAAAGTATGTGCCCACCAAAACAAGTGCCAAGAAGCTTTGAAAGACAGAACTGTTCTTCAGCAATTTTTTTCAAGGCAGCACACACACAGGCTTTGTCCCTGGAGCATGTAAGCCCGGGCTTTACTTATGTTCCCTAAATAAGTGCCCTTTGTGTGTGGAACACAAGAAAATGCATATATTCCCTGTTCTGGTAAGGTGTTAATTTAATTTCTTCATTTATTGACTATAAGAAGCACATTTCTCAAAAACAGAATTGGATTGTGTCTGGAGCCACACACCACCTGAAACTTGTTGTAATTTTCCAGTCATTTAAACATACAGTAGCTAATTATCAACCTGGTTTTTCCAATTTTTCTTAAATGTTTATTTAATTTTATGTTTTGCCTGCATGTATGTCTGTACCCCATGTGTGTGCCTGGTGCCTGCAGAGGCCAGAAGAGGGCGTCGGATTCCCTGACTTACAGTTAAGACAGTTGTGAGTCTATGTGGGTGCTGGGAATCAACCCCAGTCCTCTCTCTGTAGAGCAGCTGGTGTTTTTAAGCACTGAGCCATCTCTTCAGTCCTTATCTGTTTTTTTCTACTGAAAATCTCTGCAGGACTCTAGAAATAACTTTACCAGTCTACCTAAAGATGGTATCTTAATTTCAACCTTCAGAACAAGATTGGAACTCAAACTGCAAAACAGACTGTGAAACATTAACCAAATCACTTCTCTTGATTCCTGTTCAACATTCTGTGGATTGTTAAGCATTTCAAAACCTCTTACATTTGATGAGCCTCTTTACAAAAAGCTTAACAAACATTTCTCGGGTGTCAAATGCAAAAACCTCATCCTCTTCCAACTACAGATAAGGACACTGAGATGTTGCCAAGTATTCCTTGTCCCAGATCACCTACTTAGGAAGTGCTGGAGCCAGAACCAGACTTAGAGCCCCAGCTTTGTTTTAGCATCTCCAGAACTCCTGGTCCCATTACAGTTGCAACACTGGGGTGGAGCCCAGAGACCACTGGAACTTGGTAGGAATTGGGGGTTTTCAGAAATGGCTCGGAAAACCCCGGTGGAAGACAGGTTGTGCAGGTAGGTGTGCGGTCCAGCCTCAGAACTGGTACCACGGGGAACAGTCTGTAAAACAGGAAGGTGCAGTCGGGTGTGCCGGCGTTTAGCTAACCCGGCACTCCCCCACCTCCTGCCCGGGCGGCCTCAGTTTACCTTGACGTCTGTAGAACTAGGAAGGCAGCGCTCCCGCGGCCTGCATCCAAGCCCTCCTCCTCTTGTCCCGCGGGCAGCCGGACGAATCCCGGCCAGGCCTGGGCGGGTCAGAAGCCGCACGAACGCCCCCGGGCGCCCCGCAAGGCGCTGGGAGGCGGAGCGCGACGGCGACGAGGGTGTCGTGCGCTCGGCGGGCCTCAGGGCGGCACTCTGGGCCTGCGGCCTGCGCTCTCGGGCGGGCCGGCTCGATCCACGCCGGCCGCGAACGTGTCTCCCGGTGACGCAGCCGCGGGTGGGGAACGTGGTGCGGCGGCGGCGGCGGCGGCGGCGGCGACTGTGCGCACGGCCGACTTCGAGAGGACGCGGGTCTCCGGCGCGGTGTTCGTCAGGGAACGGGCGGCCCTTCGCGTGCGGACGGCTCGGGGGCCCGGCAAGGCCCGGAGGCCGCCGGGGTCGCGGCCCGTGACGCCCCCGCGCTCGCTCGCTCGCTCTCGCGGGTGCAGGCGCAGCGGCGCGCCGAGGCTCCATGTTGGGAAGCGCCGCGCGCCCTCGTTAGCGGGATCCGGGCGCCGCGGGCAGAGCCCCGGGCTGGGCGCAGCGAAGATGGAGGCCCCGCTGCGGCCTGCCGCCGACATCCTGAGGCGGAACCCGCAGCACGACTACGAGCTGGTGCAGAGGGTCGGCAGCGGCACCTACGGGGACGTGTACAAGGTGAGGCCCGGGCCCCGGCCTGCGAGCGTGGGGCACCCCTCCCGGGATGCGCCGGACCGCAGCGTCCGGCCAGGAAGCGGCCCGGACCCCGCGGCACCGTTCCGAGCACCCTGGGTTCCCCACCGCTTCTAACGCTGCCGACGGGCAGGGCTAACCGCACCTTCCGAACCGCGGCTGAGCTTTTTTGTGGTTTTTTTTTTTTTTTTTTTTTTTTTTTTTTAAGGCGTATTGTTTGGTATTGAAGTTACTCGGAAGGATGTTCTGGTGTCAGCGTGGAAAAAAAAAAATGCTTCGCGGAAGGCGATAGACGGGAGAGAATATTGCAAATCCAGACACTTGTAGTCTCAATTATTGTTATGGATGAACTTGACATAAAAAGCACTATGAAACCTGGGTGTAAATTGTGAACTGTAAGCAGTCTGGTTCTGGAGTAGAACGATAGGTGTGTAAACGTGACGGCCTGTAGGAAGATGTTTTTAGGGACTGGTGAGATGGCTGAGCAGGAAAAGGCGCTTGCTGCCAAGCCTACCGATCCCAGATCGGTCCTCGGGTTCTCCCGCTGGAAGCAAGTAGTCTTCTGACCTCTACACGCATGCCCCCACCCCACACTCACTCACACACACACTCACACACAAACCCAATAAATAAGTAAAATGCAGTTAAGTTTAAACAAATTTAAAGATGTTTTTCACCTGGCAGAAGTTTAAGCATTTGTGCCTGGTTGATAATAAGAAAACTTAATGGGTTTTCCTACTCCAGCAATTCCTCTTTTCGGGATTTGTAGCATTCCATAATCCTGCGTAGATAAGAGTTGCTGTCATTTTCGAGCGCTCTTATATTAAGATAAATAATTTATAATTTGCCATTGCAAAAACAACAACAAAAGCCATGCCGTTGCAAAGCACATCAAATTCTTAAGTCAGCTATGTTCTTGAAGGGTTCAGAAGGAAAAGATTGCCCAAGAGTCTCTTACGGCTTTTGTTCTTTGTCCCCAAAGGATAGACTTCCTTATGGATATTAAGAAAAAGTTTCTTTTTGCAGCAGCTTGATATTTGACCTGTGTATCAGTCTGTTCCAAACAGCAATCTACATATATAGCCCAAATGGCTTGTTTCAGGTATGTTGACTTGCTCAGGTAGTCCAGTGCAAGGAGAACATCTCTTTTCTCGACTTGTTTCTGTAATTTTGTTAGTAGTACCTCAGGGTGGCATCAGGATACCGCTAGCACCGATTCTGAGGTAAGGGCTCTCTGGCGAGGCTTTTTACCACCATAAAAACAAGCACTTGAGTCTAACCAGACAGTGTTCCAGATACTGGGCTGCTCCAACACTGGCCTTGAATACCTTTGATGCAAAGTGCATGATTATAATGGACTCTCCTTCCTTATGTAAATTGGAGTAGTTAGTGCATACTCAGTTATCTGGGCGTTTAGGAAACGCTTGCTCTTTAAGAAACAGAAACTCCTGTTTGCCTTCTCAGTCCCATCCTAAATCATCTTTGTCTTATGATTCACTGTAAGTTAGACCAGTTCTGTTCATGTAATTATACAATACTCTAAATTCTAGTTCTTGCTTCACACACTGCCCCCCCTTCTCCCTACTACAGAAATTTAAAGGGAATATTTTCTCCCAAAGGGTCTTGCCAAGACCTCCACGTTTTTCTTTACCAGAGCAGCTCTCTAGAAGGACTGTATTCCTGCCTGTGGAGAGCGGAGTTTGTGTTCCAAGGACAGCTGACTGCCTGCAAGTTCTTCTCCAGCTGCTTCCTGGCCCTGCAGCTCACTTTTACACCGGACAGTCAGAGGCGAAATAACTTCCCACCTCAGCCTCCCACCTTTCCCAGCCAAGCTCACATCATATGTATTCTCCTCACACGCTAGGCCAGCCTTTGAGTCTCAGACGGCCTTTAGACATTCATGTGGCCTTCCTTCTGTTTGGTTTTGTTCTAATTCCCGGGGATCACCTCCCTCCCCCATTCTCCACCTGTTACCGCCGCTGCTGTCCAGGAAAGCCATACTCCAGTCTGTAAGCCCCAGCCTCTCCCTGACCTCCAGCCTCACCCACCACTCTCCTCTCCCTTTCTGCTCTGACCACACCGGCTTGCTCCCTGTTCCTTAAACGATAAACATCTTCCCACTTTGGAGTCTTTGTTCTTGCTGCTTCCTCTGCTCAGTATCTTTTCCCAGACAGTAAGTGTCTTGTTTCCTTCCTTTTAGAATACCTGACCATCTCTATACTTACCGCTGGCAGACATAGGGTGTTACTTCTTTTGTCTGTTTTGGTCCAGTGAAATACTTCACAGACACAGGGACTCCCCCACCCCCACCCCACCCCCGTGTTGTTGTATCTTAACACCTAGAATTAGGCTGGGCGCAGAGAATACATGGTCCCTAAAAGGTTGACAGGGGAAGACAAAGGAATAAATGACTCTCGGTGAGTCTGTCACCGAGTTATCTGAGCACTTAATTTTGACACCACAACAGTGCGTATACAATTCTCTGTATTCCTGCACTGCTCTTTGTGGTAGCTACATCTCTGTTTTTATTACAAATTTCAATAACTTGTGTTCCCTGGGAAAACATCTCTGAAAAGCTGTTTCATGGCATATTTATTGTCAGTGATCTAAGTCCTGTGGAATTTTGTGAGTTTATACTTATTCCTTCATATGCCTAGAACATGAAACTGTGGAATTTTTTAAGGCAGAGTGATTGTATTTTGATTGTGTATTTTTAAGAAACTGAAAATCCTAGGGAGCTTTAAAAGTGGTTTCCATTCCTGATACAAACTAGTAAAATAATCACGGTGAAAAATAATGTAGTCCCTCCCACCACTTACTGGTCCTAGGTTCTTTTTCTACCTGAGCTATATATATTATGAACTAATAACTTAAAAACCTTGAGATTCTTTGTGAATTATTTTCACACCCTGCAAACACACAGGGGTTGTTGGAACCTCCTGTCTTTCCTAGAACTCCCTAAGAGGTGCACACTCCATCCTAAATGGCTGTTCTCTGCTTGAAAGAAAAGGAATGTAAGATTGAGCTAAATGCAGGAAATCTTTGAGGACAGAGCAGGAAGTGGTGGCTGGGCAAACCCAGACGAGAAGAATGTGGTGGATGGGATGGATGAAGGACTAAGTCCCATCGAGGCAGATCCTTTTGTAAAATTTAACACTTGCTAACAGGAAGGGGAACTCTGAAGATAAGTGTCTCCTACCTTCTGTCCACAGATGATTTGGGCATGCTGAGCAGTCGGCGGGTCATTATCATGATTCACAGCCAGTAGCCGGAGCCGTTATACCATTTTGTACAAAAATTGCTTCCAGTTTAGTTTCCAGAGAATTCTAAGATCTTTTCACCTTTTGGAGGATGTAAATTTAGAGTAGGGCACCAAGGTGCCTCTTTTAAACTCTTATTAATTCTCTGATTGATCATCTAAGTGTGACAGGTTTAGTTCCAGGATGACTGTATAATAGCAAACAGACCGAATCTTGGGAAATTTGTTTAATGATATTAGTGGTAGTAAATTGCCTGGATATAATAATAAATACTGCTAATAATATAGGGTTTTCCCCCAGGCCTTTTAAGTGTTTTTAAATGAATCTGTTTCTGACTTACGTTGTTTTATGATGCCAGCCATGATATAGCATGTGTTTGGAATGACCAACAGTTTTCTTTAAAATTGCTGTTTTTAAAAGGACCCATTGAATGAATCTCTGAGTTTCACATTAGTTATTTCCAATTTTTAAGATTCTTTTGCCATTACAAATGACATAATTTGTATAGAAATCTTTCGTCATATAGTCTTACCATTTCTGTGGGTTCTTCTGGAGTTAGATGTGTTAGAGCTGTGGTAATGAATCCTTCTTTTATTCAAGGCCTCCCTTTCTCCCCTCCAAGCCCACAGTCAGGATTCTGGACTGACTTTAGGCATTTGAAACCTATGCTAGGATCCATTGTAAAGAAACAGCTTAGGACCTCCCAGCACTGGATAGTGGTAGAGAGTGCCGACCTGTGCTGGGGTCTGGAGATGCAGGTCTGAGGAAGAGAAAGCGCGCTATCAGAAGGAGTGTGTCGTTCGTCAGGAAAGGAGACATGGAATAATTGATAAGTGCCATGACAGATAAGGAAGAAATACTCAACCCTCTCTTCAGTAGGGATGGGGCAGGGTGGTCAGCTGGGGAAGATTAACAGAAGAGTCAGAAACTGGAGTTCTGGGGTTGTCGTTGTTGTTGTTTATGCAGATTGGTTATTAGCTTGACAAGATAGGAAAAGAGATTTCAGATTGTGGGACTGGTATGTGCAAGCACCTAGGAACCTAGGGACTGGGGGAAGCCCTGGTGAGTCTTGATGGGTATGCATCCTCCCAGGTCCCTTGCATCACGCCTTTCAGAAGAGCTGGTAACGGAGGGCAGAAAAAGACAGGATGGCAGATCTTGTATGCTGCCGAGATGGAATTTGTTTCTTTTTCTGTAGTCTGAAGAAGTATTTTAGGAGGAAGTTTTCCTTGGTATAACGGTGGATAATACAGAGTGGTTGGAATGTAGAGAATAATCTGGATGAGAGTTGATGTAAGTTTGGATACTGGTATAGGAGACCAAAGAGTGATGGATTTGAGTTCAGATTTATACGCTGGTTTTTTAAAAATACACGTGATCTGTAAGAGAAAGAGAAGGTAATTGATGGCATTTAAGTGTTTTGTTTGTTTGCTTTTGTTTGTCTTGGGTGACAGTTTTGTTACTGTTAACAGGAAATACAAATTTTGTGGGATCTGAATTTTGGGTTTGGGTTTGACCGTCAGACATTGTGTAAGTGAATGTGTCTCTTGGGTAGGAGGAAATGTGGTTCCAGCCCTGGGAGCTCTGAACTGGGGATACAGGTTTAGGAGTCATCTCGGTGCATGTGATGTGTAGTGAGGTCACCCAGGAAGTTTTTAGGAGAGCCAAGGAGACTCTCCTTATCGAGGGCGCAGAAGAAACAGGGCCCAAGGTCCTTTCCGTAGGAGTCTTGAGACCAGCTCTCGGCCCTCTCCTGCTTTCAGCTGCCCTAATTGTAATGAGGAAACATGGCATCTTCCAATTATTACTATTATTATTTTATTAATAATTTTTTTAAATTTCAAGAATATAATAATAGCTATTATTATTGAAACCACATGAAAACAGTGACCTTACATGTACCACTGTATCAGTTAGCCAAGCATGGTGCCAGCACATAGTATCTGCTCAATAAAGAGTTTGTTGTTGGTGGTGGTTTTTTGTTTTTTGTTTTTGGTTTTGGTTTTGTTTTTGGTTTCTTGAGACAGGGTCTCTCTGAGTAGCCCTGGCTGTCCTGGAACTCACTCTATAGACCAGGCTGGCCTTGAACTCAAAGATCTACCTGCCTCTGCCTCCCGAGTGCTGGGACTAGAGTGCTGGAACTAAAGGCGTATGCCACCACCACCCACCCTAATAAATAGATCTGGAAGAAGAGAGCAGTGTAATCGTCATGGAAAGTCACAGGTTTGTTAAGAATGGAGATGTGGGGCCGTTAAGATGGCTCAGCGAGTAAAGGCTCCTGCTGCCAAACCTGAGGAGCTGAGTCTGAGCCCAGGACCCACATGGTGGATGGCTAGAGGCAGCTCCTCCAGTGCATGCCAGCCCGTTTTCCCCCGAGATGGTTCGAGTGAGGCACGTTGATTGATGAGGAACAGTGATGGAGAGCTGGGATAGCAAGGTGAAGGAGATGCTTCTACAGGTTTCTAGAGGGTCCCTTATAGAACAGACACTGCCCTTGGGCACGTCAAGTGAACAGGGTAAGGATTGCCACCTTCATGGAACTAATATTCTAGCATGCAGGAGAGAGACAATAAGTGTGTGTTATGTTGGAGCCGCTAAAGATGAAGAGGAAGAAATAAGTGAACAGGTTAAGGGGATCTGGAATGCCTGGGAGGGATGCAGGAGGCAGGTGGAGAAATCAGTAGCATCATCAGGATCAGCTTCATTGAGATGCTTAGATTTGAGCAAAGCCTTGGAGTGAGGGAGTTAGCCAAGTGCTCATCTGAGTACTCAGGGGTGGGAGATACAGCTCTGTTCTGTTGACTCACCTGAGCCTGGTTCCACAGCTAAATTGTCAGCTCAGGAGCCGGCACTGGAGCTAAGACAAACTGCTATCTTACGACTTTGGGGGAAGAACTACAAGTTATTGTAATTAATATAAATATTTAATGTAGTTAAATAAAGTTCACTAGTTGCATGACCAAATTGTGTTACTCTTTGAAGCCTGATTTTGTAGGCAAAGACAGGTCTTAGTCTTTTCTTAGTCCTGCTCTATGGGTATTCTCTAATCCTTACATCTAATAAAGCCTGTCAATATACCTAATGGCCTCAACCCTGAAGTTAAGAGAGAATGGGACATGATTAAAATGTGTTCTCTTGGTGTCCTGGGTGGCTGACATTGAAGAGAACATTAGTTTTCACATTGGAGTTAGAGGGTAACTTGGAAGTAAGGCTATCAGTAAGAGATGAAGGAATGCGCTTCCAAAATCTCATCCTAAATTACATTTTTGTTAAGCAGAGATACCTTATTGAAAGCTTCTAAAATAGAGCTTATATTACATAGTCTGTTACTATGAAAATAAAATATGTTTTGTTGAGATGAAGTGTTATAACTGTTTACTATTTTATAAGTCATCTGGTTAAGATCTTAACTTAGTATTTATTTTTATTACAGTTCTGAAATAAGTATGTTTTAAAACTGTCTGAAAAGAAAACCTGGTTCCAATGATGGGTGTGAGTCTCTGAACCATAGCTGCGAGCAAATTATTTCAAAAAGTCTTTCTGCTTGCCTAGAAATGGGAAAGCTAGGAAAGAAATCTTTCACGTATTTCAGCATGGAGAGGATAGATGTGAGATGTATGCTCCTCAGTGTGGGGACACAGATTCTACAACTAGATGTCACCCCAGCCTTGCACAGATTATCTACGAGTCTACTTCCTTTTTTACACAAGTTAAGCATTTTTACTTTGAGCATTTCCAGTGGTTTTGATGAAGATATGTAGGTTGGAATGCAGATTAACTGATTTTTTCCCCCTCAGTTTTGCTTTCAAAAATTAAAAGTTTCACTTCTAAACTTTAAATTGTGGTTTTGGGCCAAGAACACATGAAAAGAAAGATGAAGCCTGTTAAAAGTGATACTTGTGTTTTCAGGGCTTCCTTCCTTAGCGATTTGAGAACTTCCCCAACACCAGGTAAACTAGAGCAGAGCACTTGCTCTTGGGGCTTTGGACCATTTTCAGTGTTTGTGCATTTTAGAGTACTTTTAGAAGGCTTTTGATTCCTGATTTTGCAAAGTACTAGTTAAAGTGAAGAAAGTGCATGACCTTTGAAAAGGGCAAAAATGTATGGCTAATGTAACTATTTCTCTTGAATATCGTTATGTCTCCGGGAGATTTTCAGAAGATGTTTGATGGCCGGGTCTATCCTCACAGGTGTTTGAGCTCATGAATCATAGTAGCCCCCACCTTCCAACATTTTTTAAAAATAAAATCGGATTACAGTGACTAAGAGTGACTAATGTTTGCATAACCCTCCAGGACATGATTTGTTTCGCGAAGTGATCTTATGAAGTAGGTGGAACAGACGTGTTTTCAACCCTGTTTCATTCAAAAAAGAAGCTGGTTTCTGCCCTGGTGGTGGATGGCACACTCTTCGGACTTGAATCTAGATCTCCTAGTCTTGGAGTTTCTGCTTTTTGTCTTTATCCCAGGTTTCCTGGAAGCTGCATCTTTTCATTCATTAGTTACCATTTAAATCCACAGCCCTGCACACACTGCCTGGTACATGATAAGCTCTATACAAATTGTGGTGAGGCTTGGCAGGCTCCCTGCCCCGCTGAGCGGTGTAGGGTTTTATGGACTAAGGTTGGATGGTGCACATAAGCACCAGTTTGTAAAAGCACTTCCTCCTGGGTTTTCTGTGGTCATCTCTCACCCTGTTTCCCAGGCTCAGCCCAGGCTCAGCCCAGGCTCAGCGTTGTTTCTTTGCTTTTCCTAGCGAGCCTGCTGCTGCTATCCGCCAGACAGTACAAGCAGCACTGCCAGGAAACTGTTCCCCCCCCCCCCCCCCCCACCCCCCCCCACCCCCCCCCCCCACCCCCCCCCCCCCACCCCCGTGGTTGTCGGAGCCCTTCCTGCCTTGCTGTCTTTTGCCCTCTGTTTTGGAGTTTTGGATTTGTGGTTACTGTTACTGAAGTTATTGGGCCCCATAGACTAGTTGTAAATGCAAGTATAAATTAAACAAAATGCTAAGCATTTTAGACAAAATGCTGAGTCTGCAGCAAAGGGTGCTTGTCTGTCTCTAAGGAAAGCAGGACTGTCTGAGCAGACTTCACCCATGCAGCCGCCAACCCCGCTTTGGCTGCCCCATACCTTCCTCCCCACCCCTTTAATCCTCCTTGTCATTGAAATCAACCGTGTGTGTGTGTGTGTGTGTGTGTGTGTGTGTGTGTGTGTGTGTGTGTAACCTTTAACATTTGAGACAGGTCTTGCTCTGTAGCTTGGCTGGCCTCAAACTCTCAGACCTCCTGCCTCCACTTTCTGAGTTGTGGGATCCCAGTGTGTGTTAAATGCCTGCGTGGATTAATACATTGTAAAACAAGCAACTTGGACCGAGTGGCTGAGAACTTTCTAGCTTGTGCTAGAGCTGCTTGGGGCCTTTGTGGGTATTCCTGCAGTATTGCAGGCTCACGGATAGGACTCACAGTCTGTGTGGCTTTTCTTTTCTTTGCCTGTGGATGGGTTGTTTTCTCTTTACTACCTTAAAAAAATTTAAGTAATATAGGTTCATTTTAGAGAACTGAAACAGTGAGAATTTCCTTGTGTTTTCTTTACTAGCAGTTAGACTTGTTAAATAACCTATACTTCAAATATGCCTATTAAGGACGTAGGTCTCCTATCAATTGTCGATTTGACACAGCCTAGAGTAGCAGTTCTCAGCCTGTGGGTCAGTTATCTTGCATATCAGATATTTACATTATAATTTGTAACAGTAGCAAAATCACAGTTATGAAGTAGCAATGAAATAATTTTGAGGTTAGGGGGTCACCAGAACTTGAGCTGTATTCAAGAGTGGCAGCATTAAGAAGGTTGAGAACCACTGGTGTAGAGTATCTGAGAAAGTCTCAGTTGGGGGATTGCTTAGATCAGATAGGCCTGTGGATACGTCTGTGGGGTATTTACTTAATCACTAATTGATGTAGCATGGCCTAGCCCTCTGTGGGCGGCCCCACCGCAGTCAGATCCTGGGATGTGTAAGAAATGTAGCTGAGCAGAGGCTAAGGTACAAGCAGTAAGCATGGCTCCTCCATGATGTCTCCTTCAGTTCCCGCCTGAGCTCCTGCCCAGACCTCTTGCAAAGATGGATTGTAAGCTGGAATTGTAAACAAATGATTCCTTTCCTCCACAGACTGGTTTTGGTCAGAATGTGTCATCACAGCTACAGAAAGTAACCTAGAACAATAGGTGTAGATGATAGCCTAGACATTCTGTATAATCGTTAAAATATGAGTTATACAGACATATTTGGGACGTTTCTTATGTAGTGTGCCAAACTTTGAGATCAGGAAATGTACATTTTTAATTTCTTGTATTATTTCTTTATATGGTTGTATAATTTTTCTCGTGTGTGTGTGTGTGTGTGTGTGTGTGTGTGTGTGTGTGTGTGTGTGTGTGTAAGACAGGGTATCCTGCTGTAGTCCAGGTTAGTCCTGAACTCCAAGTCCTCCTGTCTAAGTCTCCCAAGTGCTAAGATTACAGACAGCACCACCATGCCATGCTAGGGTTTTTTTCCCCTTTAAAAACTTGTGTTTTTATTTTTTATATGTATGTGTGAATGCCTGTATGCACATATGTATACCATGTGCATGCCTAACACCAGAAACCAGAAGAGAGAGTCGGATCCTCTGGAACTGGAGTTACAGATGGATGTGAGCTGTCATGTGGGCATTCATGTGGGCACTGGGAACCCAGCCTGGGTCCTCTGCTAGGTCACAAAGTGCACTTACACCCTGAACCATCTCTCTGGCCTCCCTGCTAGTTTTTAATGCATTCTGTAGTCCCTTCTTATAAACAAAGCTGTGGTCAGTACCCATGAGCAAATTCTTTTCATGCATTCTTAATTATTTAAGAACATTTCTAGAATCAAGTTTTGTACGTTGTTTTAAAGTTTTAGTGAATTTTGACCATTGTCTCTAAAGGAGTTGGACCCATCAGCAGTGACCAAAAGTCGGTATCTTTCCTACTTTACAAGTCACACCCTTTCTGGCTAGCAAGATCCTCGTTGGGTAAAAGCACTTCCTGCCACCTTGACTACCTGAGTTCCATCCCCAGCACCATGAGGATCAACTTCATAAATTGTCCACTGTGTGCATGTGCACGTATGCACACTAAATAAATGGTTATAAAGGTAAGCCTTTATGACCTCCAGATAATAGTTCAACTTGGATGATCCTCTGAAGCAGCTTGCCTTTCCATAAAAGCAGTCCACATTAGAAGAGTTAGTCTTTTCAGGAACAAACAAGCATCCTAGCGGACTAAGTGGAAGGCTTTAGTTGCCTGGAGATAAAATCATGTCCTCCGGGTCTGGGGTCTACACCAGATGGGGTCCCAGCACCGAGAGGAGAAATGGACATAAATTCCCTTACCTAACCCTAAGCCTTCTCCACTTGACCACAGCTTGCTTTTCTCCAGTGGAGTCTCACAGGCTCACCACTCTTAAGGCCAGGCCCTGTGCTCAGCAATGATGGCCAACACAAAACAAACTCATGGAAATTTGGAGGGTTTTTTATTTTTTGTTTTTTGTCTCATAATGCTTTGTCTGGGCCTTTATCCCCCCCATACCCTATGGGTCTTTTTATGTGTGTGTGTGTGTGTGTGTGTGTGTGTGTGTGTGTGTGTGTGTGTGTGTGTATAAAATGGCTCCCAGTTTTATGTTTTTAGAGTTTGGGGAGGGGCAACTATAATCAGAATATATTGTATGAAAAAATCTGTTTTCAATTAAAAAAATAAAATTGAAAAAAATCATGTGCTCAGATTCTGGCTAGAGAATCTGAATTTGTCTGCCTAACTGTGGGAGAAACCCTGCAAGTGCAGACTTCTCCTGTGACAGGATTCTCCTGTCCAGATTTCTTCAACTGTGTGGAAGCAAGCATGTCAAAACTAAGGAGCTTCGTTGGTACAGTGAAAGGATCTCTGCAATGGGCGGGTTGAGGGGCAAGGAGCAAATATGTGTGAAAGGCTGGATGTGCCAGTGCATGACTAACTTCAAACTCAGGAGGCAGAGGCAGGGGGATCACTGCAAGTCCAAGGCTAGCTGAGGCTACACAGTGAGCTCCAAGCCTGCTTGGGATACAGAGTGAGACCTTGTCTCAAAATAATAAAGTAAACAAAAAATAGTATAATTTTTGGCTCATGATAAAGCCTTGCATGCACAAAGTCCTGGGTTCATTCCCCAGCACTGTGTAAACTGGACTTGGGGGTGCATCGTGTGATCCCCAGCACTGGGCAAGGAGAATCAGTAATTGAGAGGTCAGTGGGTGGAACTAAGTGTTGAGACCAGCAGGAGTAGGGGTAGAGAGAAAACTGCCAGGGGTTGTTTATTGAGCTGTAGGAGGAAAGGACTCATGTCTAGAAGTTAGTGGGTAATCACTACAGGAAAACAGAGGGTGGTGCAGTCTGTCCCTGAGCTGCAAAGCATCCTTACCTGTCACCTCTCATGGGCTATGACCAGTTAGTGGCAGACATGTTGACTTCTTGGAACTGCCCATCTTGTCTCTTGTCCTTGGGCTATTGCATGGGACTCTGCTACCCATAACCCTGTAACGTACCCTTCCCCACCACCGAGGAAATCTTTTCTATGGTCTCATTTTGGATTTATTTTTCGCTCTTGGAAACTTTTTCTCCAATCTACTGTCTGTGGGCCAAGAATGCTCCCATGCTTTGAAATCTCATGATTTAACATATTGTGGTGTATTGGCCTTCTACGTCTGTATCTCCTCTCCTCCTCCAGTAAAAATCCCCTGTTGTGGAATAATCCTCTTGTACACTGTAAAGATTTGTCACTCAAATTGGTTTAATAAAACACTGATTGGCCAGTAGCTTAGGCAGGAAAGCTAAACTAAGAGTGCTGGGCAGAGGAAGGGCAGAGAGTCAGCAGTCACCAGCCAGACACAGAGGAAACAAGATAGGACTGTCATAATGAGAAAAGGCACCAAGCCACGTGGCTAAACATAGATAAGAATTATGGGTTAATTTAAGCTTCAGAGCTAGTTAGTAATAAGCCTGAGTTACCGGCCAAACATTTATAATTAATTTAAGCCTCTGAGTGGTTATTCGGGAATTGGCAGGCAGAAGAGAACCATCTGTTTGCAGTCCCCAAAGACAGCACAGGTTTTATTATGTACCTGGAATAGTGCCTGGCACTTAGTAAATGCTCGGTAGTATTGTGGTGTGAATGAACTGGTTGAAAAATAATATCCTTAAAGAATGGGGCATAGAACTTTAAAGTGAGGCATACTTCTTTTGTGTGTGAACCAGCTCCTGTTCCTCTTTTAAACCTTGTGGATGCTGTGTTGCTATTTTTGTAGTATAATTCCAGTTCTTAAATCTGAGGTCTATAATCCTGACCCTGACAAATACTGGACAGTAGAGATAGCTTACTGAATATTGAGACTCTCATTTTCTAGTTATTAAAAAATATTTGTAGGAAGAGGGCATGTGTAAGATGAAAGCCTCAAGTTGGCGTCATGAAGTTTTGTGACCCTAAAAATATTCCAGAAGAAAGTTAATTTGGAGTAGGATAAGGCATCTAATGTGAAGGGCAGTAAAGCCTATTTAGTAGGAATTTATCTTTTTTCCATCTAATGATCTCAGTACTGGCTGGTAAGCATTAACTAAGGTGTGTAACTATACTAACTACATTGATTAGATTCCTGGGTGCTCGCCATGCTTGCCTGCTTATACTAATAACCTACTAAAATGAGAATTAGCAATACACCGAGCTTTCTTTGTAGAGGTGCTGTGGGATTTTAGTTCCTTTTGTAAGCAGTACAAGATCTTCAAATTCTGTGTGTTAGTTTAAAAAGAAGTACACTGGGCAATAATTTGTTGGACGGGAATGTTGAACTTTAAAAATCAGTATTCTAAAATCCAGTACTCCTTTGAATTATATTGTGAAATTACATAGTTAAATTTCTGAAAGATCTCTTGATTTGAATTGAATCTGAAGTCTCTCTGTGTGTGTGCATGTGCGTGTGCCCCCGCCCCTCCCCCCAAGCCTCTTTGCCTTTCATTATAAAAGAGCCTGGTACTGCTTTCTGTTTTAAAAATTCAGCTGGAAAATTACAGAGTACAAACATTTGCCCCTCAGTTCTTCCTTTGGAGATGACAGAAATATGTCTTCCAAGTACAAACTGACATTTGAATATTTCTGTTGGTGGGAGTTGTAGTTTGTGGTTCTTTGCGTGTACTTCTGTAACTACATGTATTCAGGCTTCTACACAGTGCAACAGAGTTTTAAAACACCATCTTTCTGTGGTTCCATAGTTGTTTTCAAACTTTCCAAAGCTGTGTTTCTTTCTGAGCAACTGGGGGGGTGGAGGGGATGCATCAGTCCTTGGACCTTGCTTTTTTTTTTATCAGGTCCAAAGGAAACTCCACTTCCCCAAACCCCAAAAGTCAGTCCATATATCCAGAAATGAGCTCAACCTGGGCTACAGGAGGATTTCTGGCGGTTAGATAAAAGCCAGCATTCCTTAGGAACTTGAGAGACCAGTTTCCATCTACCAAAGGAGTCATTTCCCTTACTTCTGGCAGAAGGGACATGGCTACCTGTGGTGCGTATCAAAGCCCATGCTGGCTCCAGGCTCCCTCAGCATCACAAGTACCTACCACATATTTCCAAGTCCAGGCTGGCATCCTAGTTCTTCTCACCTCCTCTACCCTAAGCTCCGTCCAGCTCATGGGCTTCCCTCCCCACAGCTACTCACTCTCCTTCTAACCCTGCTAGTATCTCTCTGTTGTTTTTTTCTCTCTCTCTCTGCTCCGTTCCTGCCTGTCACTATGTTTTCTCTGTTCTCTACCCTCTGCTCTTCTCTCCTCTCTCAACATATTACCCTGGCCGTGTCCAGTCTGCTGGCCATGTGCAGTCTACTTCTTTCTCTCTCTGCTCTGGACTCTTTCAGATGCCTCTGGATGTTCTTTCTCTCTCACATCTATAATAAAACCTCCCTCTTAACCATACCACAGAGCAGTCATGTTGTCAGTTTATACAGTTCCAATCTTAAAAAGTGATCTTAAAAATGTGTCTGAACAGATATATTCTTTAAAAAAATATTTTAATTTTTTATTGGTAGACTTAATTTTTGTGCAGTTTTATATTTACAAAATTGATCAGATAGTACATAGAACTGTATTTTCCTATCCCTAACCTATATACAACTTCAGCTTTTATTATCGTCTTGCATTAGTGTGGTATGTGTCTTATAATTACTATGTTTCTGTATCCTTTAGTTTACATAAAGGTTTACTCTTAGCATGGTGCTTCCAGGGTTACATCTTCACACACAACACCTTGACTGCCCCAAGAATCCTCTGCATGTCACCTATTTATTTCTCCTTCTAACCACCTGATAACATTTTTTTACTTTGGCTTTTGTGGTGGTTGTTTGGTTAGTTTTGGTATGGAGGTTGTGAGTGAAGTTGTTTTTTACCATTTCTGAAGCTTTGCCTTTTCATATCATATAGGTGGGATTATATGTATAGGTTATTATATTATATTTATACCTTCTTCAAATGGCTTCTTTAGTTTACCATCTGTATTTCAAGTGCCTCCATCTGTGTTCATGCTTATTGGCGTCTATCTTTTTAATACCAGTAGATATTTATCTATTGAGTGATATCATGAATGTCACCTAATTTCATTATGGATTGACTGCTGTAAACATTTGTACGTAGCAGTAAGTCTTCAGTTCAGTTGGGTACATGCCTCCAAGCAGAGAGTGCTAGTTCATGCTAAGACTGTTTAGCTTTGTGAGAAACAGACAAATTTTCAGTGCCCATGTCTTAAAAATCAATCTACTCCAGGCTGGAGAGATGCTCAGCACTTAAGAGCACTGGTTGGTCTTTAAGAGGACCTAGATTTGAGTCCCAGAACCCACATGGCAGCCCATAGATAGATGTCACTCCAGTTCCCAGAGCTCAGAATCCCTCTTCTGTCTTCTGTGACTACCAGCACGTGAATGGTATACAAACACATATGCAGACAAAACAACCATACACAGATAATAAAAATCAACCTTGAGAGAATGTCAACCTAGTCAAAAGCCTGGAAGCATGAACTCTAAACTGTCAGCAGTAGTCACCTAGGAGGGTGAGATGGGATGGAGAGGACTACCATGTTTGCTGACTCATATTTTTAATTTTTTTTACAACAAAATCTTACTCTATGATAATTTTTATAGCCTCTCCCCCCAAAATTTTTTTAATTTGTGGAAATAAAAATAGCAATGAATCAACATACACACAGAAAAAAATGCTTCAGTGTGTTTTCAGTCTCATAACATATCCTAGTGTCCAGAGATTGGAGCATTTCATTCTATGTATTCACAGGATTGGTAGAACACCTACCAATGTCTCTCCTCCAAAGGCTCACGTCCTGGGGACTACACACTTAACTGGCTTTGAGATACCAGCAAGACTTGGAATACTGAATATCCTGAGACTAGTTTGTGGTTGGAATTGTGCTAGTCAGTCAACGTCCCATGCATTCAGCCTTGTGTGTCTTACCTAAGACTCCCAGGTATGCATGTTACTTAAGTGCTGTCTTGTGGTTTTATGTGTTACTTTCTGGTGTTCTCTGTTGCCACTGTTCTTAAGCCCTTCTTCCCAATAAGGAAACTTCTATGTCCGTAGAGGATTTCCTGTTTTCTATAGAATTCTAGTGAAAAGTTTGAAAGATTCTCCTAGAGAAGGAATGCAGGTCAGGAAACGTGCTGACATGCACGTGCACGAGTGCCTGGTTTGCCACAGGCGGATAAGAGAAGAGTTCAGTCTGAACTTGATTTTATCCCAGCCTTCAAGGGGCGTGTGTGTGTGTGTGTGTGTGTGTGTGTGTGTGTGTGTTTACAGGTTATTTAAAAGAATATTTTCTGTGGATGAAGTTTAGCTTTTAAGATTTTTAAAAAGATTTTAATGCACAATAATTCAATTTATGTGACATTAAAAATCACTATAAGGACCTAGGAATGTAGCTTGTCCAGCATACATTTATTTCCACTATACATGCATCAGTGCATGAATAAATAAATAAAATCCTCTTGGAAGCATTAATTCAATGTGAAAGATGATTGTATTAGTGGATTTTTTTTCAGTAAAAGTCATCAGTGTTAGATAGTGTACAGTTAATACTTTATCAAGTACCTGTTACATGTTGAAGAGGAAGAGAGACGCTCGCTCCTTCTGGAAAGAAGCCCTGTCGCCTTCACAGTGCCCAGTTGGTTGGTTTTGAATCTGACCCTTGCCGTTGGCAGCTTGGCCTTGGACTGTCATTTGATTTTACTGAGCTGAATCTTTTTATGATTAATTAAATTAAATAATGTAAAACACTCTGCAAACCATAAAATAGTACAGGTGTAATTGCCGTCATTGTTGTGGACTCTGTCTTCTAAAACACATTTTATAATCCACTAAGTCTCTCAGGAGGTCAGTTAACTACTTATTCTGTAACCTCTTACCACGTCTTCTGCACCCGGGTCTCACTGGCGTGAGGACAGCCTCAGTGTATATGAACCAGTCTTTCTACAACCCAGGAGAGATAAAATGCTGAATGTAGCAGAGCTGCAAGACCTGAGTTAATGGGCAGGCCTTTTATTCAAGGACAGAAAGGAAGGTGTCGGAATGTTGTGAACGTCTGTACTCCTGTTTTTTCTAAATATGTTTGTGGTTTGGGGTAGGGTGACTATGGCTGAGGGAATTAAAATGAGTGATCACAATTCACCTCAGGAGGAGTCTGTGAACTCATCGTGTACAGCTGGACCTTCGTCGTCGTCGTTGAAGATAATAGTTGTCCTCCGTTCTGCTTGTCTGTCTTTCCCATCTTCCCACCGTCTTTCGACCTCCAGCTCATGCTGAAGTCATCTCTGCTAGCATTCTTCTCGCTGCATTTGTTCCTTGAGTCCCTTTTCTTTTTCGTGTTTATCTGATGATATGATCTACCCAATCCAACAAATTACCAAAACCATTCTTGCCTCTTTTATCGTATAGTACTTATTTTTATGACAAAAGTTGTCATTTAAATCTAATATAATAGTAAAAATACTATCACATTATTTATATATTTATTATAATATATTTATTATATTAATTTTCACATACAGAATGCATCTGGTCATAGTGAAAATGAGCTCTGATATTAATAATAAGAATATAATATTCTTATGCTGTTTTAACAGTTTGTGTAAACAGCTTTAAGTATTCATAAGTTTTGACATGAAATTCTATTGTCTTAGAAACCATCTGGAAGAAATAATTTAAATAGTGAAAAGATGTATAGAATCAGTAAGGATTATAACATCTGTGATATTAGTAGGAACTGCAAACGAACTATTATATGGACTATTTTAGAATAGCTACTTAAGATTATGCATAGCAGGTAGAGGGTATATTATTTTTAAAGCAATAAAAATTCGTGCCTACACTAGATCTTGATAGACTGCATATACCATCCAAGGCGATAAGAGTATAAATTCAGATTTTTCTAATCAGCATGTATGTTAGATACCATGTGATACTTAAAAACAAACTATGCTTTCATGGCTCTCTTGCCATATTCTTTTCTGCAGTTTTTAGAGCGTTGTGGGAGCATAGACATTTTAAGTCACATATGTTTTAAACTAACAGTTCTATGTCTAGGTTACTTTATTGATAAGCTGATACATGCTAAAATATTTGCAGGGATATTCATTGTAGCACTGATTATAGTTTGTCCATGATCATTATAAAATAGTAATTTTTCTACTAAGGATTTGTGTGAAGGTAATAAAGCTATGGGTAGAGAGAAAGCTACAATATATTTATTCCTTTGTTAATAATTACAGAGTGTTAAAAGCAATAGTGAGTTATAAATTGTGTATCCTGTTGGTGAAAATTAGGTAGCACTGCAAATGTTGTAGAAGACTGTAATGGGATCCTCATCTTCCATCACACACGTGCACACACAGTCACATATGTGTATCCATGGGGAGGAGTCAGCATGGGAAAGGTTGCTTTTTCTTAGCTGTGAGTCATTTAGATTTATTTTTCCTTTAGCAGCTTGTGGTTATAATTATAGTATACAGTAAACATGAATGTTCTGTTTTTGTGGTTTGGACGGTATGGAAATTGTGTTTGTTTATTCATTCATTGAAGTACTTGCCGCTCTGTGCTGCCAGCATGGTCTCAGATCCTGAGTTCAAGTGATCGTTTCTGCCCCCCAGCAGTTAGGACTGCAGCGCGTGCCCTGGTGCCCAGCTTCTTTGTTGTTGTGTAAGCCAACACATGATAATCGTACACACTTCCGAGGTCAGGGCTGACAGATAGGTCGGCATACGCAACGTACCCGTCACTTGAAACACTTGTCATCTTTGTGGAAATAAAGTCTCCCTAAATGTACAACACATAACTACCTGTAGTCACTGTACTGTGCAGTAGGACACTGGAACTGTCCCCCCATCTAGCTGTAGGTTTTTTCTGAGAAATAATACTGAGAAAATAGTCCACATATAAAGAAAAAATATTGTAAGAAATATACTAAAATATTTAAACAGTAGCTGTTTTTGAGGAGTGGGACTAAAGTAATTTTTAAAAAGACTTTTGTTTCTTTTCTATATTTTTCCTTAATGAGAAAATGACTATATCCATTTTACTGGAAAAAAGATTTGGGGTTTTGTTTTGTTAAAACCATGGTTGATAAGCAGTTTTTAGGATGGTATCTTGTAATATTTATACACCTAACAAACTTGAATTTTTCTGTTTTCATTTTTAGGCCAGAAATGTACATACAGGAGAATTAGCTGCAGTAAAAATCATCAAGTTGGAGCCTGGTATGTATATATACATATATATATATATATATACTGTGTGTGTGTGTGTGTGTGTGTGTGTGTGTGTGTGTGTGTGTGTGTGTGTGTGTTGCTAGGGATTAAACCTTGCCTGGTGTGGGTATGTATTAAGAATACTTTATACAATTTTTTATATAATTCTAAGTCTTAAATGCATATTCTATATTTCTTTCCTTTTTTTTCTTCTTCCTAAAATAAATTTTTGTATTCTTTCAGGTCAGTAGAACATCTCCAATATGATCATATTAAATTGCGTCAAAGATAGTCAGAGTTATTTTTAATGTGATAGTTTTGTTGATAAAGGGAATTAGAGATGTACATGCTCAAAAATTAAAAGCTTTATCGACTCACAGTGACAAAGTATTTTCCTTTTGCAACTATAGTGAACATTTTAACTTTAGCTTTAGCTGTTAAAAAGTGTAGTTAGAAGTCACAGAGACAGTCGTAATTAAACTCTGGGGGACACTAAATAAAACCCAAACTAGTAAATAGGGAAAGAGATCATAGGCAGGAGACAGGGCTGATGGGGTGAAAGAGAGTGCCCAGACTACGTAATATACGGGTATGAAATTGTGAAAGAACAAAATGTACTGGTAAGGAGGAATTTAAAGGAAAAGTCAGTTAATATTCGAGATAATGATATTCTGTATATAAGCTGTTCTCTAATTGACTCAGTTTTCATAAATTAGATCTGAGTTCAATGCTTATTTTATCGGCACCTCGTGTTTCAGAAGACAGTGTATTTTAAAACACACGGAGAGATCTGTTTTGAAAACCAAAACCATATAAAGCTAGCCAGTCCCTGAAGTGTCTGATGAGGGAGCAGAGTCGTAGAGCAGGGAGGCGAGCGTTTGGTGGTCTGCTCATTTGCTGCTTCATAAACGGAGACCTGTGTGATCACGTGTGGTTATAATTATGTGGGATTCTTAATTTGAGCGCCTCTTACATTTCAAATACATTTTTGGATCATCATCCATATTACTTCAATAGATAGCTGATACTTTGAAATTGCCTGTTTTGGAACAGTTTAAAATCACATTTTGAGACATGACACAATACCTTTTCCTCTGACAGAAATTGTTGTGATATTTCAGAATTCTCTTACTATTCCATGTGATGAGTATAGACTGATCTCCAAAATGTCACTAACTAAAGAGATGGGACTGTGAACAGACTTCCCTGGAGGAGTCATTTGAGTGAATGTGACATATTGGGTCACATTGCATCACATCATGTCCAAGGGCTGGGGATGGTCTAGGTTCTGGGCTGGGCTGTAAGAGGAAGCACAAATGTTTATCCTTTTGCTGCCCACAGGGAGTACACGAGGCTGGGTTCTGTACTGATTGATTGACCTGTACGTGGCTTACTTTTCATTATAATTCACATTAATAAGTATATTTTCAAAGTCTGCAAGTCTCACTTATCAGGTAACCATATATTGTGAATAATGCAGAAACTTGATTCAATAAAAAGGAAAAAATCAAGGCTAAGGAGATGACTTACTAGATTATCACTGGCCTTGCAAACATAAGGCCAGTGTTTGGATCCCAGCACCCTGAATGCTGGGTGGGCGTGGGGGCCTTACTGTGATCCCAGCACCCTGAATGCTGGGTGGGCGTGGGGTCCTTACTGTGATCCCAGCACCCTGAATGCTGGGTGGGCATGGGGACCTTACTGTGATCCCAGCACCCTCAATGCTGGGTGGGCGTGGGGGCCTTACTGTGATCCCAGCACCCTCAATGCTGGGTGGGTGTGGGAGCCTTACTGTGATCCCAGCACCCTGAATGCTGGGTGGGCGTGGGGTCCTTACTGTGGTCCCAGCACCCTCAATGCTGGGTGGGTGTGGGGGCCTTACTGTGATCCCAGCACCCTGAATGCTGGGTGGGTGTGGGGCCTTACTGTGATCCCAGCACCCTCAATGCTGGGTGGGCGTGGGGCCTTACTGTGATCCCAGCACCATCGGGACAGAGCAAGGATCCTGGAGCAAGCTGGCTAACTAGACTAGCTCAATCAATAAACTCTTAAGTTCAAAAGAGAGCCCCTGCCTCAGTGTGTAAGGGGACAGGCCATCAGAAAAGATGCCACTGTCAGTCTCTGGTCTGTATACACGTACACACACACACACACACACACACACACACACATACACGTGTGCACACCAAGGAAAGAGAGAACCATACCATGCATGGTGTTGTTGCTTAGCTTAGTGGTTAAATGTGGGGTCATAAATTAAGACTCTAGGAAGGGCTGGAATTCTCACTTCCTTGTTTTGTAAAAGCCCTTGGTTTCATATTAGAGGTCACTTATAAAGACTGATGTTTAAACTCTCCCTCATTCAGAAAATATTGACGATGTGATCTCAGTATTTCACCATTTTGTCTGGATGTGTGTGTGTGTGTGTGTGTGCGCGCGCATGCACGCGAATGAGAGCATGTGCACATGTGTAAGCGTGTGCTGTGTGTGGGGGTCGGCCTGTGTTGTTCACCACTGTATATGCTCAAGCTCTCCATGGCACTTGTGGGGATCCTCCTGTCTCCACCGCCATCTCACTGTAGCACTGGATTACAGACACATGTATCCACACCTAGCCCTATAAGGTTCCGGGGATTTGAACTTAGGTCCTCAGGCTTGTGCAGCCAACACTTTCCCAGTGAGCCGTCTCCTCAGTAGGCGAAATTTTTGTATTTAGTTGATGGCTTGTCGGCTGCTCTGCCTGCCTCTGTCGGGTTATTCTTCCTCATGACTGACTTTTAGATGTTCGAGTCTGTAGCGTCCCGAGCCTGGCCTTATCTTTGCCCTACTTCTGGTCTTTGTCTTGTTTGCACAGAGAGATGTCTTTTCCACTTCTCAGCCTTTCCTTTCTTTATTCTTCATCCCCGCTTTCAGGCCTTTTCTGTTAGATAATTATATTTTTTTAAAAATTAACTGAAATTTCTAAGAGTTGTCTCCTTCCAAATTTAAACATCTTATCCATCAGAACACTTCTAAATAGTGAGCAAGTGCTGGGTGCGTGTGTTTGTTTTTCAAACTGCTGAACAGTTTCCACAAGTATTACCCCAAAAGCTTCCTTTATTGACAGATTTGGTTGGATTTATATCATGATACAGTGGTTTCTGCTTTCTATTTTAAGTTCAGTAACATCCTAGTTTTGAGTAAAATAACTTTTTATTATCTATTAAAATCCTCTCTTATTTTTCAAATGTTTGCTATTTATTTGTTTGTTTGTTTGTTTATTTGGTTTTCTGAGACACGGTTTCTCTATATAACAGCCCTGGCTGTCCTGGATCTCACTCTGTAGACCAGACGGGCCCTGAACTCACAGAGATCCACCTGCCTCTGCCTCGTGAGTGCTGGGATTAAAGGCGCGCACCACCACCGCCCGGCTCCATTTTGTCCTTTACTACATCTTACAGTCATTGGGTTTTTGTTTGTTGTCGGTTTGCCTGTGTTTTGTTGTCATTTCTCTTGGAGAATATAATCTGTTTATTTTATAACATAATCTGAATCTTCCCCCTTTAATAGATGAGTCCATCAATATATTATTATTTAGAGGATGTTGGAGTTCCCTTCTGTTATTTGACTTTCTTGTGTTTATTTTCTTATTTTGTTCCTAATCTTTCCTGTAAGTCTTTTTTTTTTTTTTAATGGCTGGGAATTTCTTTTATTTTTGCTGCTGATAATTTGGAAGAAACATAATCTAGTTTTATTAGAAGATGATTTATGGAGCTTTGGAATAACAGATTTAAATTTACACAGCTTTATTAAGAAATTAAACAGGGGCCTGAAGAGATGGCCAATGATTAAAAGCCCTGGCTATTCTTCCAGCAACCCCAAGTTGAGTTCCTGGTACCCACACGGTGGCTCACAGCCATCTGTAACTCCAGCTTAGAGGGATCCAATGCCCTCTTTGGCCTTCATGAGCACAGCACTCATAGAGTGCACATACATGCTTACATACATACATACAGACAGAATGCTCATACACTTTAAAGTCATTTTTTATAAATAGTTATCATCTTTATAACCTACTTATAAATGTAATGACCAGTTATCCAGAGTTAGCTCTCTGTTTATCTAGATTCAGTTCTCATTGTTGGTATTTCCATGCCATGTCTTTGCTACTCTTATTTTTATATCACTAAGTAGTGTGGTAGTTTGAATAAGATGTTCACCATAGTCTTGGGCATCTGAATATTTGGTCCCCAGTTAGTGGTGCCGTTTAGGGATGCTTAGGAGGTGTGGCTTTGTATGTCACTGGAGGTGGGCTTTGAGAGTTTAAAGATTCATGCCATTTTGAGTTGGCTTTTCCAGCTTGTGGTTCAAGGTGTGAGCTCTCAGCTGTTCCTGATGCTGTGACTGTCACCTCTGCCATATGTCCCTGCTGTGATGGGCTCTTATTCTCTAGAACTGTAAATCCACATCACCCCTTCTTTCTGTGATCGCCTTGGTCATGGTGTTTGTGCTCATTAGGTTTTGTCAACTGGACATAAGCTAGAGCCGTTTCGGCAGCAGGAACCCCAGCTAAGAAAATCCAAACCCCTCCATCGGCCTATGGCAAGCCTGTGGAGCATTTTCTTGATTGATGATTGATGTGGGAGGGGCCAGCTCCCTGGGGGTGGTGGCAGTTCTGGACAGTATGAAAAAGCTGAGTGGTCAAGCCAGGAGGACCACAGCGGTAAGCAACCTTCCTCCATGGCCTCTGCTGCAGCTCCTGCCTCCAGGTTCCTGCCCTGACTTCCCTTGGTAATGCAGTTAGTTGTTAGATGAAATACACCGTTTCCTCCCCAAGTTGCTTTTGATCATGACGATTTATCACCACAATAGAAGCCCTAACTAAGATAGTGTTTTATCACAATTACAGAAAAATAACTAAATATGGGTAGACTTTCCTTTAAATATTAGGAATAATGTAATGTGTATCCACAAATTGGTTTGTTTTCTCAACCCAATTTGTTCTTCTCTTAGTCTTCCTCATTTTGGAAATCAGCCTGGCAAGCCGCAGACTGGGCTATAATTTGATTTCTTTTTTTATACTCCAGAGTAAGTCTGTTAGCAAATTCCTTCAGCTCTACCTTCAAAACATATCCTGAATGTCTCTCTGTCTCTCTGCGTGTACACACACACACATATGCCCACACCATGTTTGAATGTGAGATTTTACTTTGATCGCTGCTGACTTCTGCTCAAATCCTCTCTGAAGCTCTAGGCACACTTGGAATCATACTCAGATGTCCAGCCTTGCCTTGCTCCCAAAATCCTGCATGACCTGCTCAGCTGCTTCTCTGAACTAGTCACTTAGGTTTCCCCTTCACTCCTCTGCCTCCGTTTGCTTTATATTTAAATGGTCCGAGATTAAACCAGCTCTTCATTCTACCAGGAGTACTGGTGTTTGGTTTAGAAGATTCCTTGTCAGAGCTGGAGAGATGGCTCAGCGGTTAAGGGCACTTGCTGCCCTTTCAGAGGACCTGGGTTCAATTCCCAGCACCCACATGACATCTCACAACTGTCTGTAACTCCAGTTCCGGGAGATCTAACACCCTCACATAGACAAGCAAGCAAGCAAAACACCAATGCACATAAAGTTAAATAAATAATTTTTATTAAGAGAAAGAAGATTCCTTGCCATTCAGAACTCAGCTGAGATGTTATGTCTGCACAGGCCAACTTAACCCAAACCCATGTGGATTTGTAATTTTGCATAGCATGTGACTGCTTGGTACTTTTCCTATATGAATATTTGTTTGTCTCTCCTAAAATGTATGATCCATAAGAATTTGATCTTATGTCTCCACTGCCGTATTTGAGCATGTAGGGCAGTATAGGCTCATACTGGACACTCCTATTCTTCCTACAAAAGTACCTGTGTTTCTGTTGCCTTTGAAGAAGAATGGCCATTGACTAATAGGATGTTTGTGTACTCATTCTTCTGTCAGAAAGTCGGTAGCAGGTCTCCTTTGAATGTTAGAGGAGCGTGCTGTTGGGCCAGCCTGGAGGTGGATTTCTCCCCTTATTGGGAAATTGCTGTTTCTGTGTTAGGGAAGGTTGGCAGTCTGCCCTGGTCTTTAAAGCTAGGTTCTTCATGGAATACATCTAGATCTTTGAGAATTATTTGCAGGATCCTCCCTCCCAAAAAATACAGTGAGTCAGTTATTTAAAATTTTGGGGTTGGGGATTTAGCTCAGTGGTAGAGCGCTTGCCTAGCAAGCGCAAGGCCCTGGGTTCGGTCCTCAGCTCTGGAAAAAAAAAAAAAAAAAAAAAGAAAAGTTTGTTCTTTCTCTCTTTCACAAAATTTTATTTTATCATTCTTAGATTTTTTTAAAAAGAATTTCATTGCTTTTAAGAATGTCAGTTTCTGAGGGCTGGAGAGATGACTCAACAGTTAAGAGCAACAGCTACTCTTCCAGAGGTCCTGAGTTCAATTCCCAGCAACCACATGGTGGCTCACAACTATCTATCATGGGATCTGATGCCCTCTTCTGGAATAAAGGCATACATGGAGATAGAGCACTCATACATATAAAAAATAAATGAACCTTATAAAAGAAAAAAGAATGACAGATTCAAGCTGAAGAAATGACTTGGTAGTTAAGAGTTCATACTGTTCTTTCAGAACATCTGAGTCAGTTCCCAGCACCCATATTGGGCAGCTCACGCCCACCTGTTAACTCCAATTCCAGGGATCTGTGCTATACACACACACACACACACACACACACACAGAGAGAGAGAGAGAGAGAGAGAGAGAGAGAGAGAGAGAGAGAGAGAGAATTTTTTAAAAACTAATGCCAGTTACTCACGGAGCTCTTGCCTTCCCTGTCTTTGCCTGTTTTCCTTACAGACATGTTTGCTTTGGGCTGTGTGTGTGTGTGTGTGTGTGTGTGTGTGTGTGTGTGTGTGTTTTGTATGTGTGTGTGCATTTGTGCTCTCCTTCAGTGCTTCCGTTTGTCTCTAGTTGGTTCTGTACACATGTTGCTTCTCCTCAGCGTCTCCACTGGACTCTCCCAGCGTTCTTTTATTTCATCTGTAGCCTAGGTATTCTTGTATTTCTCCCTTTCATTTCCTTCAAAGTTCAAAGCTCTGTTGTCTAAAAATTTATTTCCAAGGGCATTCTTACGGCTTTTGCATCCTGTAGTTACTTTCTTTCCATGATACATTTTTGAGCAGAATCAATGTTTTTTCTTTCAGCATTGGCAGTAAAGCCAAAGTGGATAGTAGTGGTCCCCATGTTTTTATAGCAGACTTTGGGAATATTAACTCAAAAACACAGTGACATGTTAATGAATTTTCCTACTATTAAGTTCAGATATTTTTAAAAATTCTGCAGACAGCATTATTTCAAAGTTGAATTCTTAACTTATTTAGCCCCTGAGGAAATTGTACTGAAGCCATATAATACAAAAGCACTTCCTTGCATTGACGTAGCAGATGAACTGATTTAGAATTGTGTTAGACATGAAAAGGTAATTACTTGCCAGTATGACCAGAAAGAGCCTATGTCTGGTAGACCATAAACAAAAGAAGTTTATTATTATTACTGCTATTAAGTAAATGGAATGCCAGCTGTAGACGTAGTAATAATTTCCCTTCATAGTTAAAAATAGTGCTTATGATAATTTTGAGTCTTAAATTTTCTTACAGCCTTACTGACTTGCCCTTGGCAATTTAATTTTATAATATTTCAGTCAAAATTTTACTGAAATAGATTGCATTGGGGCTTTTCCTAATATTCATAAAAATGCTAAAGTAAACCTTTAACCAATGAAGATAAACACAGAATATTATTTATTAGCCACAGAAATGATTGTGAAAAAAGGGAAATCTGCTGTCTTTCTGTAGCCCTATGTTCTCTTTGTCTTTTTATATACAGAAAGACTATTTTCAGGAATGATTTGACTATTTCTGTCTCATTCTCAGAGTAGATACTGTGTTAGCCAAAGTAGTCACCACCTTGCACATAGTGGCATGAGATAGGACTTGACTTCCCTGGGCTCACCTCAGCTGAGGCTCAGATGATGGTGATGTGGGCCACCATGGCCTGTCTTGTGTCTGAGTGCTTACCTTAGCCTGGCGCCTGCTCAGCAGTCTGTAGCTGGTGGTGGCCCGCAGCCAGAGCAGGAACAAAACCCCAGGAAAGCTTCCTCTTCCTTTCTGCCCTCCTCTTATCCTGTTAGAGTGAAACTGCACAGTATGTCTGTTGGTGATGGTGGTTGGTTTGTTGAGACAGGGTCCTGTGTAGCCCAGGCTGCCGTCAGACTTGCTCTGCAGCAAAGGCCTCCTACCTCTGTCTCCCAAGTGCTGGAGTGAGAAGGGTGTGTTACTGCTCCTGGCTCTACAGGTGTTTACTTATTTGTTTAGACAGTTTCACCATGTAATGCTGGCTGGCCCGAATTCACTGTGTAGACCAGACTGAACTCTTGCCTCTGACTTTTAGATGCTGGGATTAAAGGCATACGCCACCACTGCCCGGCTGTTTTTGTTTTTGTTTTTTATTTGTTTGTTTGGTTGGTTGGTTGGTTTTTTTTGGGGGGGAGGTGTTTTAATGCTGTTAGGAATATTCATGAAATGATCTAGTATTTTAAAATAAAAAGTTGAGTGTACTTCCTTAGTTTAGAGTTTTCTAAATAAGTGGGAATGTGCTAATATCTTTCAATAGATGTTTAAAACTTTTTTAATGCTACCAGGAAACCCTATTTCCTGGAAGTATTAGAAGAGATTTTAGGGAGAAATGTCAAGACGTGTATAAAGATGTGCCTTGAATAAAACCATCAGCTGTTCTAGTTAAGTGGTACATTCTTGCTTTTTGAAACTCTATTTAAAAGCTTAATGACCTTTAAGAAAAAAAGGGAACTTAACAGTTTTTTTTTCTTTTTAAGGGGTGTGTGTGTGTGTGTGTGTGTGTGTGTAACATGGAGATGCCTGCCCTCATTCTGTCCTTTATTCCCATGAGACAGGGTCTCTCACTGAACCTGGAGCTAAGCTGGCAGCCAAAAAGCTCAGGCCATGCTCCTGTCTGCCCCGCACCCTGGCCCTCTGGTTAAAAGCATCTGCATGACCACATCTGCTTTTTTATGTGGGTTCTGGGAATGAGAACTCAGGTCCTTACACTTGTGCAGCAAATGCTCTTCTTTGCTGAGCAAGGCCCATAGTTTCAATCAAAAAAATTATTTATATATCCTCTGTGTGTATGTGTATGTGCAGGTGCCCACAGATGACAGAAAAAGGCATTAGATGTCCTGGAGCTGGAGTTACAGGGAGTTGTGAGTGCTGAGAACTGAAACTCCAGTCCGATGGAAGAGCAGCATGCCCTCCTAACTGCTGAGCCGTATCGCAGCCTACAGTTTCCACTTCTAAAACTATAATATAAATATTTGTAGCCCTCTCTTCATTGTTTGGATGCTTCAGTTCTGAACTAGGGAGATGTTAATAGTAATAATAATAAATTTCAGGGCACAAATGAACATCAGAATTTTGTTTGGGGGCAGGGGAGATGGCTTAGCAGTAAGACTACTTTCTATGCAAGCAACAGAGCTCAGCAGTTAAGAGTTCTTTTTGCCTATTCTGGTTGGTTGTATGTCAACTTGGCATAAGCTAAGGCCATCTAAGAGAGAACCTCAATTGAAAAAATGCCTCCCTAGGATTTGCCTGTAGGCAAGCCTGTGGGACAATTTATTAATTGATGATTGACATGGAAGGGCCCAGCCCACTGTGGGCAGTAACATCCATGGATAGGTGGTTCTAGGGTGTGTAAGAAAGCAAACTGAGCAAGCCAGGGGGAGCAAGACAATAAGTAGTATTCTTCCATGGTCTCTGCTTCAGTTCCTGCTTCCACATTCCTGCGCCGACTTCCCTCAGTGATGGACTGTGACCCGAAAGTTCTAAGATGAGATGAACTCTTCTTCCCAACGTTGCTTTTGGTCATGATTTTTATCACAGATATAGAAACTAACTAAGACTGCCCTTCCAGAGGACTCAGGTTTAGTTCCCAACATCCCTATCAGGTGGCTCACAACTCCTTGTAACTACAAGGGACCTAACACCTTCTAGCTTCCTTGGGTACCTGCGCATGTGCACACACATATACACAGTAAATATTTTTTTTGTTGTTAAATTGTTCAATTTAGCCAGGTGGTGGTAGAGCATGCCTTTAATCCCAGCACTCTGGAGGCAGAGGCAGGCGGGAGTCACTGAGTTCAAGGCCAGTGTGGTTTACAGAGCAAGTTCCAGGACAAATCTTTTTTTTTTTTTTTTTTAAATTTCTAGCACTCATAGAGAAAGCCTGCAGTGCAAACCTGTAACCCCAGCACTGTGAGGATGGATACAGAAGATTCCTTCAGGCTTGCTGTCTTGCTGTCTAGCCTAAGTCCAAGTTCAGGTTCAAAGAAATACGTTGAGTAGTGATAGAGTGGGGCATTGAACATCCTCCCCGGCCTCCACCTCTGCATGGGCACATGTTCTCACATGTGTACATATGCGTGTACTCCACACACAGAAGTTCTGTTTTATTGTTAAGTAATAGAAAACGAATAAAGGCTAAGTAGAAAATTTTGTGCCAATTAAAGTATAGGTAATCCTATGTATTGTATTTCTAAGGCGCTCTGTTTCCCAATTTGTCTTGGAACACAATATTAAAATTATTTTCATTTTTTTAAAAAAAATCCATAACCTTCAATGCCAGGTTCTAAATTGGCCCCCAATGTCAGGTTCTAGATAAGTAAATTTGAAACTTACAGAGATTTTCTAGGTTAAGAAAATTGAAGCAGAAAAAAAAAAAAGAAAAAAGAAAATGGAAGCAGAAAGATTGTAAGTTTAAGGCTTGCAGGTTACCATGAGTTCAAGCCTAGCTTGGTCAACTTAGCCAGACCCTGTCTTAAAATATTTTTTAAAACAGAGGAGGGGCTGGAGATGTAGCTCAGTAGTAGAGCATTTACCCAGAATGCAAGAGGCCCTAGTTTCAAGCCCCAATATTGTTTTGTTTTGTTTTGTTTTAATGTTTTTAAGGTACTTTATCAATAAACGTTCCACACTCATTTTGCTCAGTGGGGGAAAAAAAAAACAAACTCATGTTTCTTGATTACCACTTGAATCAACCAAATCTACATGATCCCCAGTGTCACTGTTTTTCATGGCTATTTGAAGCTTAGCAAATACGATATTTATATCATAGATTTTATTGCATTTCTAAAAACAGTTAATTTTTTTAAAGTGTGTGTGCATGAAGTATGTGTGTGGAGTATTTGTATGTTTGTGTGTGTGTGTGTGTGTGTGTGTGTGTGTGTGTGTGTGTGTGTTATGTAAACAAAGGGGTATTATTTGGGAAGAGGAAGGGACCGGTGGGAATGTGGTGGGAGAACAAGAGATGGGAATGTAGGAACAGGCATGAACAAAGTGCAATGATAGACACATGAAAATGTCATAAGGAAACCCATTGTTGTGGCCAGTTTTAGAGAGAGAGAAAATAAAGGTGCAGGCTTGGCGAACAGATTAGAAGCAAGAACCAACTGGTGGTTGTCCACGAGAAACTCACCTCACTGGACAAGGTGCACATGAACTGAAAGTGTCATGCTGGTGTTCCAGGCAGTTGGACTCCGAAAGCAAACACAAGTAGTTGTTCTCATGTTTGACAAAACCAACTAAAATGAGCCAAGAGATAAAGAAGTTCATTTTATATTAACAAATGGAGCAGTCCAACTAGAAGATATGATTATAAATGGATATGTATTGAATGTTGGACCCAACTGCATAAAACAGACACTGTTGTACATATAGGGACATTGAAGTTCAGACACAATAGTAGTGAGTGACTTTGGGGCTGGGAGGATGGCTCAGTGGGTAAATTGCTTATCATCCAAGAGTTGGCACCTGAGTTTGAAACCCTAACATCCACATAAAAAAGCTGTTGCTGGTGGTGTGCCTGTAAGCCCAGTACTGGGAGAAGGAGACAGGAGCATCCCTGGGACTCACAGACAAGCTAATCTTGCTTAGTCAGCAAGCTTCAGATTTATTGAGAGACCCTATTTAAGAAGGAAATAGGAAGTGGTAGAGGAGGACACCCAACACTGACCTCTCAACTGTACAGGTGTACCCACAAATCCTCACTGTCCCCTCCCTCTTCTTTTCTCAAATAAGTAGTGGGTGACTTCATTACCCCACTTTCGTTAATGTGTAGATCACCCACAAAGAGTGAACAAAGAGATAGGATGTAGTTCAGTGGTGGGAGCATCCTAACACTCGTGAGGTATATAATGTAGATTATGTGCATAGAAAACCTGTACCACAGATCAAGTGGGCATGACCGGTAACTATAGCTGCTGCAAAATACAGTCTTCTCGTATTTCTTCAAATTTGGAGTAACATGGTGACCAACTTACTTTCTTTTTCAGGTGATGATTTTTCTTTGATTCAACAAGAAATATTTATGGTTAAAGAATGTAAACATTGCAACATCGTGGCCTACTTTGGGAGCTATCTCAGGTAAAGTCCAGACGCACCATCTCTTGATCTAGTTTTCCTGTTCTCTCCCTTACCACTCTCCCTCCATCTGTGCCAGCGCCCTCGCATGTGTGCGTCTTGAAAACGGTGTCCAGAATTCGAAGTCCAGTAGGGTTTTCCTCCATCTTCCTGCTGAGTTAACATGTGCACCTCCGTTTCTATGGCCATGCCTTGTCTGGCGGCCTTAATGGGTCGTTATGAATGATGATAACAGAAAACCTTTTTCAGATTGAAACAAAACTGAAAGTGATGTGCTCTCTCTCATGTGTGCTGAGGAAGGACTGCACGGGCAGCTTCCTGTTGCTTTCTGCAGAGCACCCAGTGTGCTGCTAAGAGTGAGGGCTGTGGAGCTGTAGAGTACTTACGTCAGTGCTGGAGGATTACAGGCTGCTATAATTTTCTTTCTCTCTCATTGTAGTAGGGAAAAACTGTGGATTTGCATGGAGTACTGTGGTGGCGGATCACTTCAAGATATTTATCATGGTACTGTTAATACAATTTTACATCTTAAACTCTACTGTGGCTTTTATGATTGTTGTTGGGCATTTCTAGCTAACAAGGGAAATGATTTGGGTAGATTTATTCTCTGGCATTATTCTTTCTGTCCCCAGACACATATTTAAAAACTAAGAATTCTTATTGTTGCCCTTGATTATTCAGTTAATTTTGCTTGGGGCAGAACTAAGAGAATCTTAAATGCTTGTAGAATATCAATTTTACTTTTTACCTGGGCATAGCGTGTGTTCTTGTTAGCCCAGATGCATGTGAGGCACAGTGAGAAAGGTCTAAAGTTTAAGGCCAATCTAGACTGAGCATTGAAACTGCTAAAAATTAAATCCTATTTAGAGTCAGTTTTAGTTAGTTCTTGTTTGTTTGTTTGTCTTGTTTTGTTTTGGAGACAGGGTTTCTCTGTGTAGCTTTGCGCCTTTCCTGGATCTTGCTCTGTAGCCCAGGCTGGCCTTGAGCTCACAGAGATCTACCTGGCTCTGCCTCCCAAGTGCTGGGATTAAAGGCATGCGACACCACTGCCTGACTTTAGTTAGTTCTTTTTTGTTTTTCTTTAACAAATTTTTTATTCATTTTACATACCAACCACAGATACCCCAGAGTGAGTTTCTAAGAAAGCAGCAAGGCAGCTGCAGAGGGACTACCCGAGCTACTTTACAGGACAGTCATAGGAAGAAGTCAGCCAGACAGAGCTACAGGATGGAAGTCAGCACTCTGACGATCTGTATAAACATGTGTGAGTTTTGAAAAGAAAGACTAGTTAGTCAGTTTCTTGGTTGAACTTGGCTTTCTTCATGATCTGTTTTAGAAGTAGTTTCTGTGTCTACTGTTTAAGGTGTGTGCTTGACAGCTTCTTGAATTGCTAAAATTTGTGAAATTGAGAATGAATCTTTATGAAATATTTTTCTTTGTTTAATATGGGATAGTGAAAGACCCATTGCAAATATGTATAATTTATTAAGAATTATGTGAAATACTTAAAAATATTTCTATGCTAAAATCTTTACATTGAAAGTCATCAAAGTTTGTTCATGTAGCTTCTGAAATAGCCACAATAGATGTAAAAAGAGAAGTATTATTCCAGTGTTGCAGCCTGTAAAGATCAGTAAGTTTTTATAATATCAGGTGAGCAGTGAAATAAACTAACTGTATTTAACAGTATAGAACATAGCTTTGTGTAGACCGGCCTGAATAGGTCTCCTCAAAAATTGTAGAGCACAGGTGATCATGCTTAGGTTTTTGAATTTTTATTTTTATAAATATACACAAATGTAAATGTATGGCAAAATGGGAGGACTGATATGCCAAAGTCTCAAGTCACTGCCTCTAAGGGAGGAAAAGTGGAGCCCAGAAGAAAATTCTGAATTCTGATAATTATGTATTATTGTGTCATTCAATTATAAATTTTAAAATTGCCAATTTTGTCACAACAAATAACCATAGCAAATAACAAAAAGTCTTGGCTACTCCTTCTCTTTATTTTTTTCCAAAAGTTTACTGCATAAATATTACAAGTACACAAAATCCTGCGGTTTAGACTATCTATTGAGAGTTTTAATAAGGGCCTGTTTGGTGGTACACACCAAAATTCCAGCACTTAGGAGGCAAAAGTACAAAGTCGGGAGTTGAAGGTCATCCTTGATTACATGGGGATTGACTCAAGGCTAGCCTGGGCTACACGAGACCCTGTCTCAAAAGAAAAAAAAAATTCAGTAAGCTATAACCCTACTTTAAAAAAGAAGGAAAAACATTTTTTTCTTTTAGTAGTATGAAAGTTTTTGTATATTAAAACTACCAGAATAACTATTCTCTTTTGTCCTCTTATTGATTTTAAAGAAATATTGATTAAATAATAACATCTCTATATCACTGAATTAAAATTCTTTTCTGTTTTTGTTGTGTTTTGTTTTTCAAGAGTTTCTCTGTGTAACCCTGGCTGTCCTGGAACTCACTCTATAGACCAGGCTGGCCTCGAACTCAGATATCGTCTGTCTCTGCCTTCTTGGTGCTGAGATTAAAGGTATATGCCACCACCACCTGCCAATTAAAATTCTTTTCTAAGATTTTTAAAGAATTATGATTTTTTATGAGAAGTTTTTGTTTAATTACAATCTTTACCCACTTAAGCTTTTATAAATGAGAGCTATTGAAAATATGGAGAATATATCTGGTGGTTTTTCATTTTCCCTTTTATGCTTAAAGAATTATTCTGAGACATTTTCATGAAATTTCTGCTTGCAAAATTAAAACCTGATTACTATTTTTCCTAGTTAAATTGAATTTAAGGATTGTTCCTTTAAGTAGTATACTAAAAAACACAGTTTATAAGCAGATCTCTGAGTTAGTTCCAGGCCAGCCTGATCTACATAGAGAGTAGTGAGTTCCAGGCCAGCCCGCTATGTTCCAGTTCTATGTTCCATAACCAGTTCCAGGCTATGTAGTGAGACCTTATTTAAGAAAGATACGTGTGTGCACACATGTGTAAATTAGATGCTACTAGTAAAGTGACATCACTTCTTGCATCGCTATTTCATCAGCGTACTAAAAATCGAACTTTTATGTTCCCAAGTAGGTTAGCCAGCCAGCAGTTAAACGATGCAGTGAGGTTTTCTTATACAGAGATCTCATGCCAGTTCTAGTTTGGATTTTGGCAGCGGGCAGAACCCCAGATTCCCTCTCACAAACCGAAAAGCATTGTTCAGAAGCCCCTGATTGGATAGTTGCATAAGGATTTTATATTTTATGTTAGAGAAAGATCTGCTTTCCAGAAGTAATCTGGTTCCTTTTGATGCTTTGCATCAAGCCTCCTCCCTGTTCTGAGATTGCGTGAAGAGTTATACCAGAAAGAGTACCCCAGCCTCTAAAAACATGCCTGTAATACTCCTCAGTGAGTCCCAGCTAGTCTCCTTACAGTGCTCTGTGCCATAGATGTGTGATTCACACACGGCCAGCCCTGCTCTCGCCTGTCCTGAGACTGGGTTGAGCTTACAGCCTTGGCTTTCTGTGGGTCTTCCTGTGGCACTGGTACCAAGCTTTGCACATAATGGACACTTTACATTTTCACCGTCCACAGCTGTCCGGGAATAAACTTCTTATTTTCAAAACAGACTTTAAAATACTCAGTGTTGTGCTTCATTTCTTAGTTACACAGATACTGTCTGCTCATGGTCAGAAGAAAAGGCACCCAGTGATGCATATAGACTCGTACGCCGCTTCATCATTTTTCAGCCAGACTTGTTTTTAACATTAGCATCAAACGACAATGTGGTTTTTTTGTTCTTTCTTCCTAGTTACTGGACCATTATCTGAATTGCAAATAGCCTATGTGTGCAGAGAGACGTTACAGGTAATGTATTTGCTTAAGTAGCCAGAAAGGCAGTTTCATACTTAGTAATTATAAATAATGGTTTGCCCAAAAGCTAACGAGTTAATAATAATACTCTCCCAATCCAGCTTCCATGTTTTAATTTTGTAAAGGTGCTAACTTTTTCATGAATGATTTACAACAATTTACTCTCAACCTTTGAGGGGTGCAGTGATCACATTTTATTTTATTTTGTTTTTGATAATGATGTGCAGATGGTCATGTGTGGTAGTGTACTTCAGTGGCATGGGTTGCTACCAAAACTAAGGAGAGCCATGCCTATGACTTGTTTAGCATGAGTGGGTCTGTAGACTTGTCAATTGAAATGACTTGTCTAACCTTCACCTCAGAAGCTTTATGGGTGTGAACAGGATGCTCTCCAGAAGCAGGAGGTCTCTTGCCATATCTTAGTTCTGTGTGTCATTAAGACAGGTCATTGCTAGCAGAACTCCCTTTCCTAAGTTTCATTAACAAATCAAAGCATGTCTTTGCAAAATAAGTAAATAAATGAAGGATGCCTTTGTTTTACTTAGAGCCTGTGAAAGCTTTGACACACTAAGGATACAGCCTTCAAGGTCCCAGAACCTCACTTGACTGAGTAGTCTCTGTGTCTCAAGGAACCAAATGTTCACACAAATGATCATTTGAGGGACAGCTCAGATTCAAACCATAACAAAATGTCTTCAGGTTTGTGAAAGGTAGTCACCAGTGGGGCCATACATGCAGAATGCAGGGAAATTCTCCATGTAAAATTAAAATACTGTGTTGTTACCCAGGGTAGCCATGTGGATAAATATATAAATGTAAAGGCTTTTCAAAATGAGTTTATATTGAAAAGATTTTACAACAGAGATAAATGGTGTATTATAGCAGCTATGGCTTGTCTAAGTAAAATGAGTGACCATAATTTCATGTGGATCAAGAGTCTGAAGGCAGGGGCTGGAGAGATGACTCAGTGGTTAAGAGCACTGACTGCTCTTTCAGAAGACCTCCAGCCCCTACATGGTAGCTCAGAACTGTCTGAAACTCCAGCTCCAAGTGATCTGGTACCCTCACACAGACATACATACAGGCAAGACACAAATGCACGTAACATAAAAATAAATCATTTAAAAAAGTGGGAAGGTGGATGAATACTCAGAAGCTTTATATTCTGTAAGTCATTCAAAGACAGTTATGCCGTAAAACATACAGCACCATACACCAAATCACACACTGAGGCTTAGTCTTAATTATGAATGCCTGGCCTTAGCTTGGCTTAGTTTCTAGCCAGTTTTCTTAGCTTTAAATTATCCCATCTACCTTTGGCCTCTGGGCTTTTCCTGTTCTCTTACTTCTGTAAATCTTACTCTTACTCCGTGGCTTGCTGTGTACTGGGTGGCTGGCCCCTGGAGTCCTCCTTCTCTCTCGTTCCTTCTTCTCCTCAGTCCTCCATCTCTTTCTTCTCTTTATATATATTCTCTCTGCCTGCCAGCCCCACCTATCCTTTCTCCTGCCTTGCTATTGGCCAGTTCTTTATTAGACTATCAGTGTTTTAGACAGCACACAGCTTCACAGAGTTAAACCAATGCAAAATAAACAAAAGTAACACACCTTAAAATAATATTCTACTGCAAGTTCCCGGGATAGTCCAACGAGATGTAAGAGCAGACATTACATAAGAAGTGGATGGTCCTAGGGAGTGTGTTCATTTGTAGTAAACTTTGGAGAAAGCTGCACGTTCAGTGAAGGGGACATTTAGTGCAGAGCAGTGCTTATTCCTGATAAATGTCTGAGCACCCAGAAAGACAAATACCGCATGGTTCTCCTTCATGTGGGGCCCTAGCCTCCGATCTTTATGTGTTTATGTGGCTACGGCTTCTAAGGAGGCCAGAAAACTGGGAAGGAGCCCTCAGGGTGAAAGGGCTTTGGGAGGCAGGGGGAGGAGAGCATTTGGTATATGAAGGAATAGTGTGGGAAAGCTTTGGGAATGTGGTAAGAAAACCGAGGCAAGAGAAAAAAGAGGAGGAGGCCCAGCCAACACTAAAAATGTGTGAAAAGCATAAGGAAAATGGTTGCTTTATAAACTGATTTAAAAAATAAAATGTAAACATCCAGCTACAGCACATTTGAAAAGAGCTAGGTTAACTCAATGCAGAGTATCTATGAAAATGCTGCGGCCAAGTCATCTTTTCCCTGATACAACAAGACAAAGATGTCCGCTCCAGCCTTGTAGTCCAGGTTTCTGATAGTGTGAAAGGAAAAATGAATAAAATAAAAAGGAATCTAGTTTTGAAAATAGCAAACAAAAATCTTCATTCACAAACTACATAATCATTTCTATTGAAGAGAATCCACAAAGCAGCCCCTAGAGCTAACACGTTAAGTGAGAACCAACATTGGCAAGCTTCAGGTTGCTTTTCAAAAGTCAGGTGGATTTCAGAATTAGGAATTAAAATCTCAAGAGCAAGCTACTTTCAGTAGTATAAGGGATGTGACAGTCTCATGGATAAATACAGCAGAAGTACATAAACACCTGCGTACTAAAGCCACAGAATTGCTGAGAGGAAATAAAGATCTAAGTGAGCTTATAACTGTGCTATCCCGTGAGCTAGGAGATTAGTGGGGTTCTCCCCAAACAGAACCCCAGTTCCAGTTGAATCCACCCAGACTTTTTGTTGTTAAAGAAATTGGCAAGCCAGTCAGGCATGTTGGCCCACGCCTCTAACCTCAGCACTCAGGACACTGGGCAGGAAAAGCATGAGTTTGAGGCCAGTCTAGGCTGCATAGGGACCTGTCTGGCGGGGATGTGGTGGAGCTCAGGGAAATTGACAGCTGATTCTGGAATCCCTGTGGAAATGCACAGCAGGAAGAATAGGCCAATAACATTGGAAACTGGCGTAGAGCGGCGAGCAGTGTCGATGGAATGAGAAGGATTATAAAGCGCGGAAGAGGAGAACGCTTTGGGGAGTGATCAGTGTCTTCATTGTCTTCATCGTGGTGGTGATGCGTTAGGAAAACGTCTTCAGTTCTACCAGAGGATGAGTTAACAGTGCTCCTTTACTAGTTCAAAGAAGCCCTTTATCCCCTGAAAAGGCTGTTTAGTTTTTCTGATTCAGTACTCAAGGTAGACATTTGATACTGTCTTGCTAATGCATATTCTTTTTTAACTTCAGGGTCTTGCCTATTTGCATACTAAAGGCAAAATGCATAGAGATATCAAAGTAAGTTCATCTCACATATTTACATTGCTGAGTTTTGAAAGAAATTTTATGATGCCAGCTTCATAGTATTTGTGTTTTTGTTTTAGGGTGCAAATATCTTATTAACAGACCATGGTGATGTAAAATTAGGTATGTTATTTTGAGTTTTTAAATTTTTTACCAAAAATACTAAATGATTTAAGTTTGAATAGACTTAATTTTTTTTATATGTAATCATAATGATCAGTGTTTGTGATATACTGATTTTATTCCTGAAGGAGTAAAATTCTACTCAAGGAAATTAATCTTATATGTGAAAAAAGACATTCATAAAACTATTAATCATGTTACTTATGTAGAAAAATACAAACCCATGGAATATTTTTCAGCCTGTCATTAATATTTATGAAAACGTGAGTAAATCTGATTTATTAAATGGCAAAAGTGAATTAAATAATGTATTTAATTTTTATTACCATGTTTAACAACAATTATAAAATTTTATCTACATAGGAAAAATATTCTAAAAAGTAGCAACAAAACAATAACCTTGTACTGTTTTAGGATTAAAGGAATTAGGTGTATGTTTTGTATGTTTTCCCATGTTTTTAATTTTGTCACTTTTTTCCCCAAATTAATTTCAATGTGCTTATAATTAAAATAACTTAATTATCCTAATAAAGTACAGTTTTCATTCTAGTAAAATTTCAGTAAATTTTCTTTTTATGAGTATGTTATAAACCAAGTAAGAACAAATCTTGGTACTAAATTTATACACAGCTTCTTCACATTAGTATGTAAAATATTAATGACTGTGCCAAGGATGAAACTTAGAAATGCTGGTTGTGTTTAAAAAAAAAAAAAAAAAAAAACCAAACCACTACCAATTTTCTGCTCTGTTCTTTTTCCCTCACCAGCTGATTTTGGTGTGGCTGCAAAAATAACAGCTACCATTGCAAAGAGAAAGTCTTTCATCGGCACCCCTTATTGGTAAGACGTTATTGTGATTGCCCTTCTGTTTTGATTTCTTTATGGTTTGTGCTCAACCCTAATTCTTGATACTAGAAGCAGCCATCGAAGGCCAAGAGCCTTGCGTGCTCCTAGCTGCTTTCCTAGCATTGATTATGTTAGGAGCCTTGATTCTTCAGAGCATCCAGCCCTCCCCATGGCAAAGGGCCTACACAGAGTGGAGTTTTCAAAAGAAAGACTTTAGTACCTCTTCTAATTTTGTTTTAATCAAGGACTATACTCGTGGTTGTTAAAACCCACACACTGACCTCCTGGTGACTGCCGCAGTAATCTCTCTAAAACACTGCCTTCCTTACTGACAAATAGTTGAGGAGCAGCAGAAGACCTCATAGTAACCGTTGGTGTGAGCCTGGCATGTGGGTCATGCCTGTAATCTCAGCATTAGGGAGGCTGAGGCAAGAGGGTTGCTATGAATTTAAGGGTAGCCTGAGCTTTAGTATGAGACCCTTTCTCAAAAAAAAAAAAAAGGCAATAACAAAATCTCTATTTAAAATAATCTAATAAATGCTACAACAGGTGGCATTCAGAGTTTGTGTTAAATGTTGGGTTTATTAATATATGACATTTGGATAATTTATTATTTTGAAAATAATTGAAAGTGACAAAGTAAACTATATATGGGGGTTGAAGAGATGGCTCAGTGATTAAGAGCACTGACTGTTCTTTCCGAGAATGGAGTTAAGTGTAAAAGTAAAAACAGGACTGGACATGGCGGCATTTGCTCTTGGGAGGCTGAGGCAAGCTCTGTAAGTTTGAGGCCAACCTGCACCATGTACTAAGTCCCAAGCTAGCCAGGATTACAAAGTGAGACCCTGTCAAAAAAAATAAAGTAAAAACGAATGAATCGGGGGTTGGAGATGTAGCTTAGTTGTTAGAGTACTTCCTCAGCGTGCACATCCCAGGCCCACATGAACTGGGGAGGAGGCACACATTTTTTTTTTTTTCCTACACTTGAAAGTGCAGGAGAATCAGAAATTTTAGGGTCATCCTCAGCTAAAACCAAGTTTGAGACCAGCTGGGGGTGTATGAGATCCTGTCTTAGAAAAAAAGGAAGGCAGGAGACAGCAAAGAAAAGGAAAGATGTAAGAAGTTTTTGTCGGCGTCAAACTTTAAAGGAAAAGATTGTTCACGTCACATGACAGTTTCAAGCTTTATAGCTGCAGCTGAAACAAAAACTAAAAGGCAAGCAAAATACAGGAAGGACTGACTAAATTGGCCAAACTATTTAATATCTTTACTATATCACTAAAATATTGCCTCTGAGCAGCAGTTATTATAATAACACGTGTAACACATCATAGAACCGGAGAAGTGTTTCCCTTGATGAACACATAAGTGACTTTCTTTTCAGTCAGATTGGAAAGTACTTGGAACCCAGGCGTAGCACGCCCCGTCACTAGGTATACACAGTGACAGTCGGTGGGGTGGCTTGTCACTAGGTATACACAGTGACAGTCGGTGGGGTGGCTTGTCACTAAGTATACACAGTGACAGTCGTCGGTGGGGTGGCTTGTCACTAGGTATGCACAGTGACAGTCGGTGGAGTGGCTTGTCACTAGGTATACACAGTGACAGTCGGTGGAGTGGCTTGTCACTGAGTATACACAGTGACAGTGGGGTGGCTTGTCACTAGGTATACACAGTGACAGTCGGTGGAGTGACTTGTCACTGAGTATACACAGTGAAAGTCAGTGGGGTGGCTTGTCACTAGGTATACACAGTGACAGTCGGTGGGGTGGCTTGTCACTAGGTATATACAGTGACAGTCGGTGGGGTGGCTTGTCACTAAGTATATACAGTGACAGTCGGTGGGGTGGCTTGTCACTAAGTATATACAGTGACAGTCGGTGGGGTGGCTTGTCACTAAGTATATACAGTGACAGTCGGTGGGGTGGCTTGTCACTAAGTATATACAGTGACAGTCGGTGGGGTGGCTTGTCACTAAGTATATACAGTGACAGTCGGTGGGGTGGCTTGTCACTAGGTATACACAGTGACAGTCGTCGGTGGAGTGGCTTGTCACTAGGTATACACAGTGACAGTCGGTGGGGTGGCTTGTCACTGAGTATACTTTAAGGACCCTAAGTGGTGTCTGTGTCCTTTAGTCTCAACACTTTTGCTAGTGGTGCTTTATCAGACAGAGGCTTGCGCACTCCTATGTACAAAGTGCTTTCCGGAATGTTTTAAGAAAGAAAATGGCGGCTCCAGTAAGCTACGGGAGAGTTGTTTGTCAGGTCAGGGGACCAGCATGATGGTCCTAAAGGTGATGCTGTCAGAGATGAGCTGGGAGCAGACAGGCTCAAAGTGGACATGGCTTTTAAAACGCAAGGTCAACATTAGCACATGCGATAGAATACTCTTAGGAAAGATAATGTGTCTCCAAGTAAAATGTGTGGATGAAAATATGTAAGACAGTGGCTGTAGCTGATTGAGGTCACAACTTGTTTGCTTCCATATTTTCCTCTATATTCATAATTCTCTTCAGTTAACACATACCATTTTTAATAAAAAAAAAAAACCCAGTTGGTATCATTTAAATAAAAGTTAGCTGGAAACATAGACAGGTCAGATTATCTCAACCTCTCCGAGACTTTCTGTGCCTGTCCTCAGCTGTAAACACGTCTGCAACCACTTGAGCTGTGTGTCCTGCATCCCAGGAAGGCCTTTCCCTGTGCTCACCTTAAAAGTTCTGTCTGCTCCTCAGAGCTGTGCACGCTGCTACCACCTACAGCGGCTTTCTGTCACCAACTATGGTGGCTTTCTGAGCTAAGCTCAGGTCCTTCCTGAGTTAGGAAGCAGGACGGAGTCAGGCTGGCATTCAGTTAGCTACACAGTCTCACTCCAGCGGGTAGAGGAATTGAAATGTATTTGCTCAGTCCCCTCCAAGGCTCAAATTGGCTTTTAGTCATCTGGCTCAGTGGTAATTATTTCCTTCTCTTTTGTCCACGTTAGCATTTTTAACATTCTCATTGAAAGGGCTAGGAGTGTCACTCAGTAGCAGAGCACTTGGCTAACATGCTCAAGTCGCCAGGTTCAATCCCCAGCACAGCAAGAAAGTAAGGAATTCAATGTAAATTTTTATGTCCTTGCTTTAGAACACATGTACTGTATTCCACATTTAAGTTGAGATACCATATATATCTCAACACGTGGATTATAATGTTCTGTGCATGTAAAAGCAATAGTAACTTGTGGATATTCAATATAACTATATATTAATAAACTTGAAAATGGAAGTGAAAAAGAGAATTTTCCCCTGGGCAGTCTCACCTCCACCTTACGACCCTGGATGGTATCAGTGTGTATTTTGAGGTGTTTTTTGGTTGGGGGTGTGGATATTGAGACATCTTCTGTGTATCTCAGGCTGCCCTGGAACTCAAGGTAGCTCCTGTTTTACCATCCGGGCCTGTAGTTACGGGTGTTGGCGACAGCCCCCCATATTTTCAAGCACCCTGTAGCTCCTCTGCATGCCTGACTTCACCTCTTCTCACGCTGTGTTTCACGTTGATGTGGGTCTTAGAGTAAGTTGCCTCCATAATTAAGCCTTTCAGTGGGTCCACATCATTTTCACAAGTAAATTCTTGCATAAAAGTAGGTTGTCCATTTCTAGCCCCACCTTAGTAATCTGTTTTAAACCATGTACTTTCCAGTGGTTCTTAACCTGTGGGTCATGACCCCTTTGGGGTTACGTAGCAGATATCCTGCACATCAGATATTCACATTATGATTCATAACAGTAGCAAAATTACAGTTATGAAGTAGCAACAAAATAATTTTATGGTTGGGGGTCACCACAGCACAAGGAAGTGTATTAAGGGTCCCAGCATTGGGAAGGTTGAGACCCACTGCTCTAAGCCCTCAGTTGTGAAGTTCTGTGGTTTTTTTTCCATTTCAGATCAGACTTACACTTTTGTAAAATAAAATGAGTTACTGAAAATTGGTGATATGTTTAGACAGCAGAGTGGGTGCTGTTTCTGTCCCCATCCCCGACAGTGACAAGCAGTGTATGGCCTCTCAGTGTGTAAGTCACAGGGTGAGTCCTGTGGTCCCTCTGCTCTCCAGATGTTGCGCTTGCTCTCCACATCATCCTGCATCTGCTGGAGTTCCCTTTGAAATGTGCAGACCACTCACTCTCTGCTTCCTGTTGGCTCATTCTCAAAGTTCTACCTGCTTTGGGAATTTTTCTTTGACCTACACGAGGTGTTTAGTACTCTTTAACAATGTCACCAACACAGACTAAAGCAGCAGTGTTCTTGGAGCACGGTTATTCAGAAAAGGAAGTCAAGATTTTTAAATAGTGAATTTTACTTATTTTTTTATATAATTTTTTATTTAAAAAATTTTTCTTTCCTTTTATATACCAACCCCTGTTCCCCCTCCCTCCTGCTTCTCCCTACCTACCCCCATCCCAAGCCCGTCCCCTCCTCATAGAGGGTAAGGCCTCCCTTGGGTAGTCAACACAGGCTGGCATACGAAGTTGGGGCCTGACCTAGCCCCTCCCCCCTGCATAAGGCTGAGTAAGGCATTGCACCGTAGGGAATGGGCTCTAAGAAGCCAGTTCGTGTACCCGGGATAAGTCCTGGTCCCACTGCCAGGGGTTCCACAAGCACATCAAGCCACGCAACTTCACCCACATTCAGAGGGCCTAGTTTGGTCCCATGCAGGCTCTCTTATTTTTTTATTTTTAGAGTTATTTTTATTGTATATGTGTGGGTATTTTGCCTGCATGTATGTATGTTCACCACATGTGTGCCCACAGAGGTCTGAAGAAAGCATCAGCTCCCCTGGAGCTGGAGTTATGGGTGTTTGTGAGCCACCATGTGGATGTTAGGAACTGAACCAAGGTCTTCGGCAAGAGTAACCCGTCTTTCTAACCACAGCCAATTCTTTAGCCACCAAACAATGAATTTTAGAAGTGGAGGTGCAGAGCTGGCTGGTGAGGTTTCTTTCCTACCAGCCTCTTTCTTTCCGTGTATGAGTATACAAAGTAGTATACTGTATATATCCGTGTATGAGTATACAAAATAGTATACTGTATATATCCGTGTATGAGTATACAAAGTAGTATACTGTATATATCTGTGTATGAGTATACAAAGTAGTATACTGTATATATCCGTGTATGAGTATACAAAGTAGTATACTGTATATATCCGTGTATGAGTATACAAAGTAGTATACTGTATATATCCGTGTATGAGTATACAAAGTAGTATACTGTATATATCCGTGTATGAGTATACAAAGTAGTATACTGTATATATCTGTGTATGAGTATACAAAGTAGTATAGTGTATATATCCGTGTATGAGTATACAAAGGAGTATAGTGTCTCTATCTGATTCTCTCTAGGATGGCCCCAGAGGTTGCAGCAGTGGAAAAGAATGGCGGCTACAACCAACTCTGTGATATCTGGGCAGTCGGAATCACAGCAATTGAACTGGGAGAACTGCAGCCGCCCATGTTCGACCTTCATCCAATGAGGTGTTCTCACTGTTCACAGCACTTGGGGAGATGAAATCTGAGTGCTCTGGGTTCTGAGCGTGTTCTCAAGTGTATCACAATAGTAAAAGGACTGTAAGGGACCCAGATGTGGTGTCATATAACCTGTTTACGGGCAAGCGCTTGCGCGCGCGCGCGCGCACACACACACACACACACACACACTGTGCACACACACACACACACACACACACACACTGTGCACACACATGCAGGGGCAAGCCCTCTTTCTTTCTCTCAGTTGCATAGCTGCTCCTAAAACAACAGAACAGTAGAGTGGGTGTCTGTCTTGCTTGAAGTTTTTCCGTCATGCAAATTTCCCCAATAGTTAAAGTAGGAGACACCAGGTATTGTTAAGTCTTTTTTAGTCTTCACTTTATTCCTCCGTCAGTTCATCTTGTTTCCTTTTTGACCTATATGAAATTATAAGTAAATGATAGAAAAGACGGTTGAATTCTCTTTGACTTTAATTTTTTTTACTTTGTTTAAGAAATAATGGAGTATCTAGGCTTGGTATAATAGCCATTTATGCTTTAAGATGGATTCTCTTCCAGAAAAAGAAAGTGAAGGCTCTAGAAAAGATTTTTTATGTATATTTTGAAGGAAAGGATATATTGAGCTAAACTTCATAAACAATATAAAAATTAAATCATCAAGTTGAGGGAAATGGTCTCCTAATACATGATTGGCCACAGATTAACATGTACTACATTGAGAGCTATTCAAAGACTATGGGCAAAAATAGTGTCTTAGACACTGTTCTTTGCTGTGAAGAGGCACCATAAACAAAGCAGCCCTTCTAAAGAAAGCATTTAACTGGGGACTTACAGTTTCAGAGGGTTATCCCATTCTCATCATTGTGGGGAGCATGGCGTCCGGGGTGCCGCTGGAGCGGTACCTGAGCACTTCATCCTGATCCACAGGCAGCAGCAGAGACACTGGGCCTGACAGGGACTTCTGAAACCTCTAAGCCCGCTCTCCTCCAACAAGGCCACATCTAACCCCTTCCAGACAGTTCATTAACTAAGGACTAACCATGCAAATGTGCAAGCCTATGGGCACCATTTTCATTCAAGCCAAAGAGTTTATGAACAAGTACCAGCTACTAAAGAATCACATGGGACACTAAAAGCCTACAGACTGAAAGAAAATCTCCTACAGACTAGAATGCCAGTAGATTCAGTCCATATCAGAATAACTTTATGCCCACTATACATGAGCCAATCTAGAATTGGACTCAGTCTGTGCATTCATAGTATGCAAGTGTTTCAGTGATAACCCTCCTCAGGAAATTATACATGGGAGACGAGTGACTGAGCGTGATCCCAGGCCCCACGTGGTAGGAAGAGAGGACCAACTCCCACAAGCTGTCCTTAGCCATGCTCCTCTCACATTAACTAAGTAAATGTAAAAGTGAAAAACATTTAAAGGGGGGGAAAGTCTAAGAATGATCCATTTGTAATCAACTGGCGTGATAAATCTAAATATCTTTGTACACTACTAAACAAATTCTTTAGCAGTTGGGTCAGCTGTTACATATTTAAAAACCAAAGGACCTGGGGAGTTGTTGGTAATGAAATCAGCAGAACATAATATTACCTAGTAAAATAAGCATTTGGATAAAAGCCTTTTAAAAGATATATTTTTATATAATATATAAAATAGTAAGAACATGGCTTTTTTTCCCACTTCCAGTTTTTCACTGATTTATTTCATTTTTATAGAAAGAATATCTTTGCTATGTTCAATAAAAAAGATTGAGATTTTTGTAGCAAATGCAGAAATAAAACATTTTAAAAATTCTTTAAGTCTTTATAGAAAAATGGATCGAAGGTAAATCCATAGAATACTCTTGTAGGCCAGCTTGTGTACAGCAAAACAATATGAGGATTTATTGTCCAAATAAAGGAAACATAATTTGTCAGAATAATTGTAGATTTCAGGCTTTTTTTAAACCTATAACTTAATGTTAAAGTAACTTGCAATTACTGTGTTACAGACTAATACACAGTTATGTAAATACGCCTACAATTAATATCAGTTATATAGGTGATTGTGTGGTAATGAAACTTTGACATTTTATGGCTTTGTTTTATGAATAAAGGCCTGTGTGACATTTAAAGATCCCTTTTAAAGCTAGTGGAAATACTCCCTAACCTATCCAAAATATAAAATTCTAAGGGCTGTGGCACAACTCCTCAGTAGAAGTGCTTGTCTGGCTCCTGCCACGCCCAGGATGTGACCCCCAGTGTCACCAGAGAACAAGACAGGAAAGGTTTCCACATCCAAAGCAGTGTCTTCAGTACCCCCTCCCATGAGGTAGTCTTATACAAGTTTATAACAGAACATTTATTCTGACTGTTAAGTGCAATGATGAAAGTGTCTTAATATTGATTGCCCTTAACTGAAATTTTCATTTCAGGGCTCTCTTCTTAATGTCAAAAAGTAATTTCCAGCCTCCAAAACTAAAGGACAAAACAAAATGGTGAGTTAAGGATTCTACAGTCTTACAGAATTCAACAGGCAGTCCCCTTATGTTGCAGATGGTGGAGCCAGAGCTTTGAGCAGCCTACCCTGTGTTGCATGGCTGTGCATCTATGAACATGTGGCAAGAGCTAGCAGGGTTTATTTTCTAGTCATCCCTGCCCTTGACAAACAGCCACTTTCTAACATGCTTGAGTCAAGAAGTGTGCTGAGGGAAGGGATTTGAAACGAACACATGAAGATTTTGGAAATTCATATTTTTGCCCTATATTTTTTACATCCTTTAATTACATATTGTCTTTCCTGGACTGTGATATTTGAAAGTTTCCCAGATGCTATAACGCTTAAAATGAGTCCTTCCTGGCTTTGTTCTTCCTTCCTTAAGTCTAAAGGAATCACTGCTCATTTTCATGAACTTCGCCCCCCCCTTCTCTCTATTGCTAGCATTATAGCTCATAAGTGGTAGATGATAAAAATGAAAATTTTTACTGATAGAAGTCGACAAGCCTTTTATAAAATAAACCAGCAAATGAAAATTTCCAGTATCATCCACATAGTTCTTATGTAGATGTGTGGATTTCTTGAAGGTCTGTGAGCCTCCAAATATGTATGTCCATTTATTTTTCTGATGAGACAGTCTATATTGTGAGGTTTCAGATTCTAGTCTCCCCTCCACCGGGTAGACTCTGAACTGAGTTAGTTATGTGTCATGACCCGTGTGGATACAGTTTTATTGAGGAGCATCCGAAGGTGATTGTAGAGTGAAAGGCAGGTCACCCTGTAGTAACCTTCAGTACTGACCCTGGCTGCTTCTTCGTGCTTCTTGGTGCTCTGAGTTCCTAGTCATCTGGAACTGGAGGGCTCTGTGACAAGACTGCCTTAGTATTCACTCAGGAACAGCAAATACTGTCAAACGACATGGCCAAACGACTGTGGCTCTCACAAACACCATGGCAAAGCCGAGATGTGCTGTGTGTGTGTTGTCTTTGCTAGTTACTATGGCAGCTTCCTTGGCTCTTGAGCCGTTCTCCCCTAGTGGAATCTTAACGGTGGCAGAAAGAAACCTGTTTGTCATTAGTAATGAAAATAGGATACTTTTAACTTTTTCCTTCTTCTCACTTCCCCTGCCTCATCAATGCATATAGCAGGGAAATCCTTTAGGTTGCTAAAATCACTCATTTTTCTTTGCTCTTTCCTTATGAATTTCAAAAATTCTTCTAGAGTTTAAAGTGTCTCATAATAGCCTCTCTACCCTCCATGTCATCTAACTTTCAGTGTAAAATTTTTTTTAATGTTCCATAAATTAGGCAATAAGAAAAGGCCGTTTGACTTTTAGAAACCTGGAAAGAACTTAAATCCTGCATCCGCTCACTTCTGACCTGTAGGGCGGTGTTTGGAGGTCGTCTAGTACTATTTAGTTTAACTGCATATTACTTAAAAGACAAAATGGCTGCACAGGTGTCCAAGGGATACACTGTGTTTTGTGCTTTTCTTTGGCTTGTATAGAACTAAGAGGCGCGCGGGGGGGGGGGGGGGGGGGGGGGGGGGGGGGGGGGGGTGGTATGATGTTTCTCACTTTCTAACTGTCCTTATGTTAATTTTATATAATAACGGAAGAAAACTAATACTAGTGAAGTATTTTTATACTGTCTCTCTTTATTTGAAGGTCATCGACATTCCATAATTTTGTCAAAATAGCACTAACTAAAAACCCTAAGAAAAGGCCAACCGCCGAGAGGCTTCTGACTGTGAGTCATTGGGTCACAGAGGGATTCTGGGTCACGTGCTAACTATATGGGTCCCTAAAAGAAAAGTATGCATTGTAAAATGTTGTTATCCGGGCGGTGATGGCACATGCCTTTAATCCTAGCACTTGGGAGGCAGAGGCAGGTGTGAGTTTGAGGCCAGCCTGGGCTACAGAGTGAGTGCCAGGGCCAGCCTGGTCTACAGTGTGAGTGCCAGGACAGGCTCCAAAGCTACACAGAGAAACCCTGCCCAAATAAATAAATAATAAATGAATAAAGTGAACTGTTGTTACTCTCTTCAGCAAGGAGCAGCAGACTTCCTGTAGGGACCAGATGCTAAGCATTTCTACATTTGTGGACTGTACAGTTTCTGTCAGACCAGTCACAACTATTCAGTTCCGTCATTGGAACCTAAAAGTAGCTGTAGACATTTTACATCCATGGGTATAACCTCAACCCCCAGGACAGCTTTATTTACAAAAGTAGCAGTACACCAGAGTTTGCTCGGACACTGTAGTTTGATGACCTCAGCCTCTGAGAAAACTCTCCAAAATGGTATCTAAAATGAGTTGCTTTTCTTAATTTATTATGCAGATTTATAATGTGCTCTACATGTATCTATAAAATACCTTTGTATGAGAAATTAATGAGTATAGCAACCTAAGAAAACTTTATAATTTAACTGAATTAAATGAATGCAAATATACAACAAACATACCTTTTCTTATTGTTTTGAAACATCCCCCAGTATTCATTTATATACCAGTATATATAAATGAGCATCATCATTTAGCTGGTTATAACTTTAAAGCCTGATATAGGCTAAATCACTTTACATAGAGAAATGGTTCACATTCTGATCTCTTATACAAGTGTCTGAGCTGCGTCGGATCATAGGCTCACTGGTGGACGCTGCCACTGCTGCACTCCCCATGTCTCATGTAGACCCCACACTCACCTCATCTTACATGTTTGCTGACTTGGAAAAAAACAAGTCACATTGTTTGTATAAGCCATAGACGTGAAGGCACATTGGTGAAAATTTTCCGTTTGATTTTTGCTTAGCACACCTTCGTTGGACAGTCGGGTCTGTCCCGGGCCCTCGCCGTGGAACTGTTGGACAAGGTGAACAACCCAGACAACCACGCACACTACACCGACGACGATGACTTTGAGGTGAGAATGGGATGCAGGTGGATGCCTGAGACCTTTCTGAGATGTTTTGATGTGGCTTTAGAGTGTCTTCTGTTCATTTCAGTTATTCATCCACTTCTGGCTTTGTAGACAAGGTCCCACAGGATCCCAGTTGGCCTGGAGCTCAGTATGCAGACCAAGCTAACTTTGAATTCTCAGAGGTCCTCCTGTCGCAACCTCCCAAGTGCCGGGGTTGCTGAATAAGCCACCACACCCAGTTGGGAATTATTTTCTAATTTACACCTTCAATTTAGTTAAAATGGATTTAGTGACAAAAATTAACTCTGTAAACTATACATTTGTTCACTCAATTATACCTGCTAAGGCTTTTCCCAATCCTGTTGTCATTCCAAATTCTGTGATTGGCTGAGGTTTAGATGAGGTCATCCTCCTCCAACCCTTACACACACGCCTGGAGATCCAGAGATGCCTCCTCTCCGGAGATCAGCTCCTGTGGTGACATGAGATCTTCCTGTAGAACACACAGAAATGGCATCTGTTTCCTAGGAAATAACGTTGTAAGAACACTACTTTGGACCTTGAGGAAAAGGTTTAAGCACAACATGTGCATATACTTTTTCATAAAGACTCCTTAGAAGTTCAGTTGACCATTTTTTAAATTTTTCTAGTTATGCATATTAACAAAATACAGATAATTGCAAAGGAGTAAGTTGAAATCCTCAATGGGAAAAAAATTCTTCCCAGTATTTTTCATAAGTCATTTCTTGTATAATTACATGTAGGTATTCTATTACTATGCATGTCTTCTCTGAAAATGTTCTAGGATCATTTTGAGTTTACCATATATAGTAGCGCAGCATGTAAATCAGGAATGAGGGACTTGCTGCTCATTGACAACACCATTAATAAATTAATAAATTAATAAATGTGGTCCTTAAAGAATCTTTAAAAGATAATGTTTGTTCCCCCAATGCCTCATATATATTATAATCCTGTTCTATGGTTTTTATTTATTTATTTTTTTTTAATTTTGGTTTTTTCAAGACAGAGTTTCTCTGTGTATTTTTGGTGCCTGTCCTGCATCTTGCTCTGTAGTCCGGGCTGGCCTCGAACTCACAGAGATCCGCCTGTCTCTGCCTCCCAAGTGCTGGGATTAAAGGCATGTGCCAGCACCCCCTGGTCTGTTCTATAATTTTATTTGATGTTAAATTAACTTGAATTGCAAATATTAAATAAACCAGCCATACATAGATTGCACACACACACACACACACACACACACACACACACACACACACATATACACACAGAGACCATTATTTGCAGGCTTAAGATTAATAAAGCTTTGGGCTGGCAAGCTATCTAAATGGGTAAAGGTACTTTACTACAAAGCTTGATGACCTGAGAGCTGAGTTTGATTCCAGATACATAGTGAATGAGAAAACTGACTCTCACAAGTTCTAGATCTCCACATGTGCACACATTTGTGTACATGAATACATGCACATAAATATAACTCTTTTTTTAGAAAATTAAGATTCACAAGATTTTAAGGCAGGCATATTGACATCCAGCCTGTAAACCAAGACCTCAGGAGGACTGCCACCAAGTGAGCCTAGGGGACATTGTGAGTTCTGGGCTGGTTGGGGCTGCTTTGTGGAAACCTGCCTGAAAAGAACAGATAGATTTAATCCTTTAACTTAAAACTTACAGCATAAATGTTGAGTTAAATATTACTTGATTCCCAACTAATCTTTCTGATTATGTCAGTACACAAACCCCTCATTTACAAGGTGTCTGGGCTTCCCTCCTCCTGTCTGCTTTCTGAGTTTTCCTCTGTTGTTGTTGTTTAGTGATTTGACATTCTGTTTAGTCCTTGAAACAAAACCTTCTAGAATATCATGAGGCACAGTGGTGTGAGACTGTCCCCAGAGATGGGAGTTACTATAAAGGAAACTGAGAACTATCAACACATAAGTTAGGACTGATAATCCTGTGGTGTGGGAACATAGGGCCCTGCAGAGGGACCTCATAGGCAGGACAGGAAGGAGCTCAATGGAAAAGTGATTTTGAACCAAACATTTGAAAGATGACTTGGGATTAGAGGGAGAGAGCAAGAATAAAGTTTGCTTGTTGTTTTAGTTTTAGATTTATCTTATCATTTTATGGGCACAAGTGTTTTTCCTGGATGAGGGTGTCAGACCTTCTAAGAGAGTTACATTTGTAAGCTGCCACGTGGGTCCTCTGAAAGATCTGAGCCAACTCTCTAGCCCAATAATAACTTTAATAGAGGAAATAATAGCATATTTTGAAAGCCTGATGGTAATAGAGAAAGTGGAATACTGGGGGGGGGACTAAAGAAAAATCAGTCTGGGTGGAGCGGGAAATAAGCCATGGGACATGAAGCTACAAAGCTACACACTGTCTCAAGCCACACTAAGGCTTTAGACTCAGATGCCATTAAAGGGAAGGAAGTGACATGATCAGATGTGTACTTCTCAAAGCATCTTTATGAATTCATAATGGTGAGTCCGTTTACTGAAAGCCTGTGAAAGAACGACCAGAGTGAGCAGGACAGAGATGACAGCAGCTTAAACTAGGGATCGTCAGAAAGCTGGTGATTGATTCGAGGCTAAGATGGAAGGGTGAGAGGAGAGTTGCTACTGGAGTTTGATTAGAAAAGCTGGTGGATGTAACCGCTTCCTGAGGTAGAAACATGAGTAAAGTTTGGGAAGAATGATGAGTTTACTTTCCTACTGAACAACATGTTTCATAAGAGGTCTAGTAAGGAGTTAGGGAGAATTTGACTGGATAGTTGTGAGTCACTGGGAAAGGAGTAGCTTTGAGGAACAAACTGACCCCCCGGGGAAGAGAGTTAGGTTGACAAATGAAGGAAGCGTAGGATAGAGGACCCTGAGATGTCTCTCACAGTTTAAGGATCGACTGGGTGAAGAAGACCAGTGGAGACCACAGAAAGGAAGACGGGGTCCCATGTAAACCTTGCCACGTTGATGGCTTAGCCGTGAAGGCCCTTAACTGCCGCAGGGTTAGATGGCAGAGGTTAGATGACAGTGTGAGAAGTGACTGTGAGAGCCTCGCTCAGTGTGTTCTCAGTGTGGTCTGCTGGGGAGCTCTGCCAGCAGCCGTTGACACCCCAGATGTAAAGAAAGGATAGCTAGTTGAGCACCCAGGGTTGATGTTTTGCAGGGTCACTGTAGCGAAGGGCATGGGGAGTTTAAAATATTGACAAGAGATTACTTAAAATTTTAGACTACCAGGTATAAACTAGATAGGGAGAAGAGTGAATACCTGATACCAATCAGTGGTGAGTAAGAGAGTAACGATCAATGAAGTTGATATTCAAGCGGGAACATTAAGCAGCTACGATGGAAGTGAAAGGAATGGCGTGTGACATTTAGAGCTGATGCTGTGGTCCAGGATGAACCCTTAGGAGTGAAATGCTTCCAGCTATCTGACCGTGTCTTGAACCCAGGTCTGTGCATTCACTTCAGCCTTTGGGATCCTTTGGCATGATGGGAGATCTTGAAATGGAGAAAGGAAAAACAGCAACTCAAGTCCCTTTCAGAGCCCTCAGTAACTGATGAGTCATCAGAAATTGGGTAGCCAAGGCTCCCTGGAGGCATAGCTTCAAAGGAGCCTGAGCTTATCGTAAGAGGTGGAAATAACAGATACTCATTTGGCTTGTATTTTCTTTCTTTAAATGTGTATCCGTGTTTTTGTTTATTTTATTGCCTACACGTGTGTCTGGTGCCTGTGGAGGTCAGAAAGGGCATCAGATCCTCTGGGATTGATTGGAGTTACAGATGGTTGTGAGCTGCCATGTGGGTGCTGAGAAATGAGCGTGGGTCTTCTAGAAGAGCCACAGGTGCTCTTAACTACTGAGCTCTCTCTCCGGCCCATGGCTTAAAATACTCTTAATCTGCCTGTATCCAGTATTTCTCCTTTCTGTACCCTTATACACTTGCAAAAATTCTCCACCTAAAGCTGGCTGTCCCTGGTGCTGCCATCTCTAAACACTTGGTTCTACTCAAAAAATGAGAACTAAGAGCCATCATGTGACATTCAGGGCCTTTTGTGATCTGTCTAACCCAGTCTGTCCACACGGTTCCCTCATCTTACCTGATTTTAGAGCACTCAAGTAATTTCCAAACCCCACCTCCTGCAAGTACTTCCTTCTTGCATCATGTGATCATATTCCATGTCTAATGCGTCTGCACATCTGCATAGCCAATGCCTGCTGTACTGCAGGCCCCAGTAGAATGCATGCGGAGCCTCTGCTCTTCAATTCAGTCCAGAAGGAATCGCTGCCTTAGCCGGGCTTGCACGGGAATTCTCACAAAGATCTGCCTGCCTCTGCCTCCCAAGTGCTGAGATTAAAGGCTTGCGCCACCACCGCCCGGCTCTCTTTTTTTTTTTTTTTTTTTTTTTTAAATAAATGGCATTGACCGTTGTCTAATTTGTACATGTCTATATCCTTTGTCGTCCCAGACTAAAGTCTTAAGGACAAGGTTTGTGTCTGACTGTGGATCCCTTCAGTGTTTTACACGATGTAATGTAAACATGGATAAGTGAATGAGCATTTAAGGCATCCTATTGTTCATTGTATCTTTATTGTGTTTTTTCTTATGAGAATTGTTTCAGTAGATAATCATGTTTGTCAATAAGCAATCATTTAAAAAGAAATTTTAAATCTTTTATTTTGTTGTTGAAATTTTTAAGTGTGTATATTATGCTTATATTCACAGCCCCATGCAATCATCCGTCATACCATTAGATCTACAAACAGGAATTCCAGAGCTGAACGGACAGCTTCAGAAATAAATTGTATGTGAATGCTATATATTTTTCATTGGTGGTCTTGGAGGGTTGATCTCTGGGTATTCTTATATTTCTTATGAGATTATAAAATCTTAGACGAATTGAGGCTGCATGCCTTATCATCTCAGAATCTGTTAAAATATAAGTTGCTGTTCTAGTTTTATTATAATTTCATTGATTATTGTTTTTAAATAGTTTTTATTTTTAATTATGAAGATAATTGTATCCATTATAGGAAATTAACAAGAAATAAAAAATAGAAAATTTACATTGCACATTATCACATAACCTACAGCCATCCCATTTTTTTCAGACTTCTTGTTTTGCCATGAATATTTCATGTGGCTAAATTGAACTTTGACACACTAGAGAAGCAGTTTCTGTTTGCTGGCACTGGCTTTATAACTCTGTGTTGCAGTTTGAGTCATGGTTGTTTCATGCTGTGAGACATAGTCATCTGTTATTGGGCGTTTGGGTGGGTTTTTAATATTTTTGATCAATATGAAGATGACTTTTTACAAATATTTAAAATGGAATTTCGATTTTTTATTTAATGAGTTAATCATAAACAGACAAACATTTATATCAACCACATTTGTCACTTCAGCTCATTTAAAAAACAGAAGTTCTGGATACGGGCCGGGCGGTGGTGATCCCAGCACTCGGGAGGCAGAGGCAGGTGGATCTCAGTTAGTTCGAGGCCAGCCTGGTCTATAGAGTGAGTTCCAGGACAGCCAGGACTGTTACACAGAGAAACCCTGTCTCAACCAAAAAAAAATGAGTTTTTGATATGGATTTCCTGGCTTAGATATATATTGTTTCAAGAGATTAAAGTAGTTCATAATAAAATGAGGTGCATAACTAGCAATACAAATAGAAATACAATTTAAAATACAAATTTTAGCCATAATGAGATAATTCATTAGATATTTGAACCAATTAGAATTTTTACAGCTGAGTATTAAATAGCTGTCTGCATTTTATTTTATTTTCATATTTTGAGAGGTGGCTGTATTGCCCAGGCCAGCTTGAAACTTAACAGTGACTTTTCTTCCTCAGTCCCCAGGGCCCTGAGCCTGTAGGGTGTACCCCACGCCTGGCTTAAGTCTGTTTTCTTCAAACCAAGTATTCCTAGCTGTTTAAAAGAATGTCTCCCCTTCCCATTGCTCAGCAGGACTTGTCATAGATAGGCCAGTAGTAACTCAAGACTCAGTGCCTCTGTTCATGCTAGTGCCCAGCTTCTTGTCTTCCTTCTAAAATAATATTACATGCCTAGGGAACCATCTTGCCAGAGCCTTGTTGCTTCTTGTGAAAAATTTTGAGGGCCCCGGATACCAAAGATAACCTTCTTTGACAAAGCAGTATTTACTTTGTTTAACTATCTAACATTCTTTTAATGTAATCTCATTTGTCTTTTATTTGTAGCCTTTGAACTTTATGTTATATTCTCTGTCTTAATTTATTCATTTTTTATTTGTGTGTATGAGTGTTTTGCTTGCATGGATGTATGTGTCCCATGATTGTGCCTGGTGCCTGCAGCAGACAAGAGGGCACTGGATCTCCTGAACCTGGAATTAGCCATGGTTGTGAGCCACCGTGTGGGTGCTGGCAACCAGGTCTAGGTCTTCTGCAAGAGTAACAGATGCTCTTAACCACTGAGCCATTTCTTCAGCTCCTTGTGTTATATTCTTGATTCTGAGGCTGCAAAAAGAACGTTCTAGGGTTTGTTTGTATATTTTGCAATTCCGATTTTTACTTAGCCCTTTGACATGAAGTTAGAGGGTATCAAGTGAGGACTAGGCTTCTGTTCTTCTTCCTGGTGACAGCCCTTTGGGGTCAGTGCTATTTGTTAGGATCTGTAATCTTTTTTTCTTGTGGATTTATGATAGCATCTTTATTATATGACTAAATCCCATGCATGTCCTAGGACTTGTTTCCGGGAATTCTGTTATGTTACTTTGAGATGTCTGTTCGTGTACTGCAGCACACTTGTGAGTGTTAACATCTGCTAAAGTCTATTAAGACCGTGTCTCCTCCTACTCCTGATTCTCTTTCCAGGTCCACAAATTGTTGTTCTTCTAATTATACCTGATTATTATATAAATACATTTTAGAATCTGGTTATCTAGTTTTAAAATTGATTTTTATTGATGTGTGACTAAATTTATATATTAACAGAGTTGACATCTTTATGATTAGTCTCAACTAAAAGACTTTCTCTCTCTCCCTCTCCCTCTTCCTCTCTCTCTAGCTCTTTGGGTGGGGGGAGATGGTCAAGATTTAATTTTCTTCATGAGCATTCAGAATGCTGATATTTTCATGGAGTATGCCTTGGATAAAGTTGAGGTCATTTTACTGGTGATTTTTTTTTCTGTCTTTACATTTAAACAGTTCTCCTTTTGTAGATACCAGAGTGTTTTATGACTCTGTTCTTGCTTGCTTGATAGATTTCAGTTCTATTCTGGTTTTTGCTTCAGTTTTCTTAGGTTGGGCTGGTAACTTATATACAGTAAAATGATCAAGTCTTACATGTGGCACATGGTAAAAATTTAAAGATACATACACCCATGTAACTGTCTCCCTGCTCAGTGTGTGGCACATAGCTGGAATCTCAGACTTTGCCATGCTCTATCACAGTCAGTACTCTTCCATCATGTACTCCCCCACCCTCCCCTCTATCCAGATTAATTGATATTATGATCCCTGTCACATAGGTTCCTTTTCAACTCATCTTGACTTTAGACAAATAGCATGACACAGTGGACCCTTTTCTTTAACTCATCCATATCTGTGAGAGTCCTTCACACCATTGTGTAGGAATACATGGTTGTGGAGTAGTACATTTATGGGTATATTACAGCTCACCTGTCCTCCTGTTCACTTTGTTTGAGGCTATTACGATCATTGTATGTGTTCTTACTGTGTGCTTTTAGTGGACATCAATAACTTTTGATCCTGGCTGTTGATATAGCAGAGTATCAGAGGGAAACAGAGGGAGGAAGATTGGCTTTGGCTCCTGGTCTCTTGAGTTTCAGTCCATGGTCCCTTGGCTCTTTTGCTTCTGGGCCTATAGTGAGGCAGAACAGTATAATCAAAGTCCATCATGACAGAGCTGTTCACCACACGGGATGAGAAATGAGAGGAGTCAGATGAGCTGGCCAGAGACAATATGCTGTCCCCAAAGCCTCACTCCCTGCACTTAGGCCCCACCTTCAACTTCCTGTCCTCTCCCGGTAGCCTTTCCATTTGTGAACCCATCATTGAATTCATCCATATTGGGGTCACAGAGCCAGTCACTTCCCCAAAGCCCATCAGCTAGCAACCAACCTTAGCATGTAGATTTTCATGGACATTTCACATCAGAACCATCACATATCCAATGTTAGACTGGCCAGGGATAAAGAAATAGTCCAACAAGGTCACATTATTGATTCTTTGCAGTGGTATAAAACGTTCCATAGAAACCATGTGGCATCTTATCAAACAGAGAAACAGAAGATGCACAGAAGGGGCAGAGTTCAGGGGAAGGTAAAGTTGAGGGCGTGTGTACGGGAAAGGGTGAGGCGGGGTCGGTTCTGCAAGTGGACTCTGGAGCCTCCCGTCACTGAGCGCTGCCTTCAGAAGCGCCTTCATTGGAGCTCGGTGTCGGGGTTGGAGCTGAGTGACTTAGATCTTCCAGACATACTGCGATGATTCACTGGAGTGAACATGATTTCACACAGGCAGGGCCCTGGCAGCCTGATTTAAAGAGCGGTTTCTCAGGGAGAAAGCAGTGTAGCTCAGAGAGGGCGCTCATTTCATGAACATCCTTGGGAGGAATTACGTGCCTTCCAGCCCTTGCGTTTGGATTTGTTGTCCTCCCGGGCTGGTGAGTGCCGGGAAAGACTTTTCTTCCTCTCTCTAACCAAAATATAGGCATATTATCACTGTGGGCCCATAATCTCAGAATTCCTGAGGTTGAGACAGGAGACTGGCAAGTGTTAGGGCCAGCCAGGACTGCATGGTGAAACTCTTGCCTTTAAAAAAAAAAAAAAAAAAAAGACAGACAAATGACAGTTTTAAACTTTTACTAACTTCTTACACTTCCACAGCCCAAGTGTTTTGTTTTCTTTGCCTGAATGACAGTGAAGCCTGTTAAACCTCCTCACTGAACTAAACCCCGAGCATCCTGTACATCTGGAAATGCTGCCCCCCACTCCGGTTTCTCCATCTGTCACAGGCACATGGCTGAGACACGTTTAGTGTAAACAGTTTTACACCAACTGGACTCTGGGTCTGTTGTCTGAGTAGGGTTCATCAGACTTCGTAGGTCCAGGGAGCCGTGTTTCCCATTGTTCGCATGCTGTTTCTTTGGAATGTCTGCCGTGGTCTTTCCTCTGCTTCTGCGCCTCTTGTTAGTGTGAACTCACTGACTGCATGGATCACTGAGACTTTGCTCTCCCCACCCTCTCACAGCTGCTATTAATTAGTGAGTTTTATTTCAGGTACACTATTTTTCAAATATAAACTTTAGTCATATGCAGATCATATATGTACATATATATGCATATTTAGAAATGTAATTCTGTGTCTGTGCTGAGATTATCTGCTCACCCAATGTCTGTCTCATAAGTCCTCAAGCATGTTTTTGATATGTTTTTAAAGTTCCCATCTGCTGATTGCCTAGATCTTCTGAGTGTATTTCTTCTTTTCGTCAACTGTCTTTGGTTCCTGTTCTCCACCTGTCTTGGACAACATAACGCCATATTGAGCATCTAAATTTTGTCCTCTTCCTTTGAAGTCTTAATGACCTGGCAGCCAGGCTGATCCTTTTAAAGGCTCTAGAGTGTTCACAAGGTTTCTCTGGACAGAAGCTCAGATGTCTATCCTAATGCCGCAGGCTGTCCCATGCAGTGAGTGTGTCCTAATACCGCAGGCTGTCCCATACAGTGAGTGTGTCCTAATACCACAGGCTGTCCCATGCAGTGTGTCCTAATGCCACAGGCTGTCCCGTGCAGTGTGTCCTAATACCGCAGGCTGTCCCACACTCACAGTGCTGTCTTCCAGATAGATGTATACACAACTACCTGTAACTCCAGTTCCGGGTACTCATGTGAACACCAGTACGTACCTGGAGGCAAATCATTCACACACATAAAAACAATAAGTCTTTTTTCAAAAATATTTGTAGGTTATGTTAAATGTTATTAATGAATAGAGGCTTTTAGATTGTTATTTAAGTAGATAACACATTTTATGGAATGTCTTCCTCTCCTGCTGAAATTTTTAAACCAGATGTGGTTGTCTGCACTTGTGATCTCCTCCAGCACTGCAGAGTCTAAGGCAGGAGGAGGGTCCTGAGTGGAAAGCCAGCCTAAGCTGTACATAGTGAGTTCCAGGCCAGCCTGGGTTATGTGGAGGCCCTATCTTAAAAAATAAAAGTACAAACATTTTTAAAAAGAGAGAAAGAAGGGAGGGAGGGTGGAAAAATTTATGGTTTACTATTTTTACTCCATATAACAAATTATGTTAGTGCTTTGTATTATTTTTTTTACAAGTTTTGTTTTTAGGGATAAATGCAGCTAGATCTTATTTGAAAGCCTTTTAGCAATTAGCTGAGATTGTATTTAGAAATCTTACATGTTTATGAGTGTAAATATTGAGAAAACTTTTTTGGACTTTTAGTCACATTCAATTTTTAAAAGTTTTAAAATTATAACAACTGTAAGTAGGTAATGAAGTAGCTTTTCTCCATTCTAAAATATTTCATGTAAAAGAAATTGCTCTTTGAATCCTTGGAAGAATTGTGAAAGTAGCCTGATGAGATCAAATAGAATGCAGGACAGAGTGTGGCCGTAGATGATAAACACCGTCCTGACATCTCATTCGCTCTCGATAGATAATCTGCGGAATGTGGCAGGGTTCTCTCTGCCATGAAGCTGTTGCTAATCTCCAAACAGCCTCTGCAACTTGGAAAACAATCTCCGAAGCTTTTCCTTTGTCTACTCCCAATATATTTTAAACAAACATTTTCTTTTACACAAAAGTGCTTTTTAAATTTGATTTCAGCCAAGAGTTAAGCATAGAAACTAGGGGAAATCCCAGATCGCTGCTTTTTCTGAGGAAGTATGAAGGGGTTTATGGAAGTGAAGAGATTCTCTCCTGTGTCTCTGCTTTTCCTCCTCTCAACAGTGTTCATTCTCATTTCATTCCTGAAGTTAACCACTTAAGATGATGGATTTATGTGTGTGTGTCTATTTATGTATACTCATGTGTCTGTTCTATATTTTACAGTTGACAAGTTACAGTTTGAACCACCTCTGAGAAAAGAAACAGAAGCCCGAGATGAAATGGTAACTGTGACTTTAAAACATTTCCATGTTAAAATTGGAGAAAACTTAGAGTGAGATATATTTTAAGAAATTAAGTATATGTATATAAAGGAATAAATAAATAAGATATTGGTAGGATTGGCCTAGAAGGTTCCTTAATGTATACTTCTTTTTAATCAATATAAGTGCAGTTTCAAGGCCAGGTGGTGGTAGCACACACCTTTAATCCCAGCACTAAGGAGGCAGAGGCAGGCGGCCTGCTCTACAGAGTTAGTTCCAGGACAGTCAGGGCAATAAAAAGAAACACCGTCCTGGGGTGGGGGTGGGAGGAGTACAGTTTATAGCGGATTTTAAAGGGCATTCTTCTCACTGCTGGCTTCTGTATGCACCGGCATTTTGCGTGCTTGTTAATGGGTTATTTAGTTGTCCTGGCTGATGGAGTTATGCAGATAATTCAGATTTCTGTAGGTTGTTTTGTTTTGTTTGATTTTGGTTTTCAGATGCAAAGCTTTATTTAGCAGATGTGGGGGTGTTCTTAAGTTTATATCAAATGGTGATGAGTCATTTCTCTAAATGTGTCGAATGACAGGACAAATTGTGGAGACGTAACACCTGGTTGGATGCCATGATAGCTAACAGCCACAGCGCTGGGGGATTTCTTGAACCAGATAAGATGGCTGACGCGTAATAGTAAATCAGATGGTTGATAGTAACTTGATTAGTGTCTGTGAAAGTAACATTTTAAACTGTGACCTGCACAGGGACTACCATCAGACCCAAATTTTATGTTACATTGGAATCCTTTTGTGGATGGTGCAAATACAGGCAGGTAAGTTGTTTTCTAATTAATGACTTGAGTATGTGAACGGCTTTTATGGGGATTTGCCTTAAAGTTGTCAGTGTAGAGCTTTGACTTATTATTGACAAAAAGCATCATGAACTATTCGTAAGATTTTTAAAGGGTCTCTTCTGTTTGGGGGGATTTTTGTTTATTTTCTTCAGTTTGTTTTTTGTTTTGTTTTTCAATTGTTTGCTTTGTAAGAGGATCGTATTATGTAGCCCTGGATTGCTTGGCACTTCCTAGTTAGGCCAGGCTGGCCTTGAACTTACAGCCATCCTCCTGGCTCTGCCTCCCAAGTACTGGAGTTGCAGGTATGTGCCACCATTCCTGGTGTGGTTTTTGTTTTAGTCAGCACATAGTGTGTGTAATGATAATGTACTGAAAGATGTCATTGGGGGAAAATACTGTAGTGGTGGTCAGAAAACCTCCATTCTGCTTCTCTAATGTAGTTTCTTCATATTCTAGACCTGTCTTTATTCAGCAGTGAATTGAGGGGCTGGCCTCAGTGAGTCATTGAATTGTTTACATGTTTGTGCATTTCAGTTACCTAGAGATTCGTTGAAAATGTAGACTTCTGGGTCCCCGGGTGAGGTCAGCAGAGCTGAGGTTGGCAAACTACAGCCTGGGGGTCCAGTCTAGCTGCTGCCCATTCACTGAGAATGGTGTTTGGGGGGAGAGGAGGGGAGAAGCAGGAGGAGAGGAGGAAGAGTGTGGAAAGATGGCTCAGCAGTAAGGGTTTAGTTCCGGTATAGTAAGGGTTTAGTTCCAGCATCCATGTTCCAGCATCCACATCCGGCAGCTCACAACTGCCTATAATTCCATTTTCAGAGAAGCCAATGCCCTCTTCTGACCTCTGCAAGCACTACACACATATGGAACACACACACACACACACACACACACACACACACATCCTCAGGTGCATATATATGTGCACACATACACATAAAATGAATAAATAAAATTTTAAGTTAAAAGAGGGTATTTGCATTTTGAATGAATAAAAATAAAAGAATAATATTTTGTTGGATGAAAAGATTGCTTGAAATTAAAATACCAGTGTCAGTAAAGGTGTGTTAGAACACAGGCATATTAATCACTTTCTGTGCTGTTTATAGCTGCTTTCACACTCTCAGTAGAGTTGTGGCTGCTGCACGCCATCTGAAGAGATCATAGTTAGTACCTGGCCTTCGTCAGAAGGTTTGCCAACCCCTGCTGTAGAGTACAGTCTTTGTGAATGGAACCGCAAGCCCTGGCAGTTTCCTGCTCCACTGAAAAGACTCTGGAGAAGCGCACGTGACCGCTGAGCTGCCACTGCCTCTCGGACTTGGTGCCCACTGGTCACCTGCGCTCTTAACTGCAGGGTCTGGTTCAGAGGGTCTTCCAAGTGTCCCTTTGTCAACGTTCCCTATTGGCCTCCCTTCAGCAACAAAGGGTTAATAGCATGCATTCACGGGCTCCAGAATTCTGAATTTCATTGTCGGTTGTTTTGGTTTTGTTTGTTTGCTTTTATTCTCATGTGATTGTTGTTGATGTTTGGGTTGGGAGGAGTGTTGTTTGTTTGTTTTTTGTTTTTTAAGGCAGGATCTCATGTAGCCCAGGCTGGCCTTGAGTCCCCTGTTCACCTTGCCTCTGCCATGGTGGTGCTAGGATTACAGACCTGTGCCTCCATAGCCCACTCGTGGTGGGACGTTTCCGATTTTATTTTTAATTTTATTTTTTAATTGTGTTTATTTGCTTTTTATTAGTTTAAATCCTTTAGGGATACAGCATCACATGTATTCTGTGTACAGTGCTTTAGCAAAACGGTAGCTTAGAGTGTAACATGCACCATGTTACAGTTCCCATGCACATGAGTTACCTCTCCCAGGTCACCCAGGTTCTGTTGGTTTGCTTCCAGGCCTCCCAGCACTGTTCTTTGCCTTATACACATCAGCACATCTTTTGCTGAAGTAAAACTCCATTTCCCCTCGAGCATCAACACCTCTCATTTTAAAAAGACTCTGTATGTACCCTTGTTTCTGGGGACCCTGCTATTGCCAGCAAAGTGGCTTGCACCCTCCCCCTTCCAAACACGCACCTGCTCTTCTGAAGTTCTGTCCCAGGCAGGGCTCCACAGGCTCCGAGAGAGTGGAGGGTTTTGTTTGTTCATTTTGTCGATGGGAAACGAAAGCAGAGCCTTGTCCATCCTAACCATGTGCCCTGGCCCTGAGCTGCACCCAGAACCTGCATTTATCTTCCTCTATTAAGCTTAATCTAATTTGAATTACACATTAAAGGCAGCAAAATGCAACTGGAAGAGACTTTGCCACCTTGTAGTTCTTTTAACTGTGCTGATGCAGTCTTAGACTCCGAGGTGATAGGTTTGCGGCAGGCTCTGTTGGTCTCAGAGCCTCTGTCTGTAAACTTCTGAGTGCGGGTTTGATAGTGTCGTCTGTGTTACAGCCGTGTGTGACCATCTAAATTGAGTTTTCCTCTCTGACTAGATCAACCTCTAAGCGTGCAATGCCACCTCCCCTACCTCCTAAGGTGAGCTGCTGAAGGATTTTGAACGATAAATCCTACTTTACATAATCGCATTTTAAAAATAATTTCATTGACTTTGTTCAAATTTTTAAGTTTATTAATTTTCTTTAGAAGGTAGATAGGGAAATATAAAGAACATAACAAAGATTTTGTGTGAAATAATATACTTATATAGTATAAGTGTGTGTGTGTGTGTGTGTGTGTGTGTGTGTGTGTGTGTGTGTGTGTGTATAGATACACACACTTATTATATATACTATTATAATATAATAGATGCCAGAGAGAAATAGGTTTTTGCTCTTTTGGAAAAATGTTTGCATGGTGGGAGATATAAAGTATATTTATCATCATCTTTTATTGCTATAATTTGACATTTCAGTAGAATCATTCTTCATTAAGTCATTGTCAGTTTCTGCTTGTTAAATACTTAACAACTGCTTACATAATTTTATTGGTTATAAAAGTTTTATGATTTGGGGTTGGGACTCATTTTCAAACCCACATGTTAAGTTCATAGTTCTGTTGAGCAGTGACTCACTTGAGTACTGTGCTGAAGATTACTGTGATGTTTATAGAGTGCTTCTTTTCCTTCTGTCATTAGCCCAGGATAAACAGTTACCCCGAAGACAGCCTCCTAGATGAAGAGAAGTCAGCAACCGTGAAACGGTGCCCTGACCCGGAGACCAGAGCACCTCCAGTTCTCAGAAGACAGAGCAGTCCAAGTTGCCTTCCCGTAGCAGAGGCATCCTCTGTAGGTATGAGCAGCATGCCGGCTGCCCCGCAGTGCAGCTGGATGCCGTGGTCTGGAAGGGCCAGACAGGTGGGAAGGAGGGCCCTTCTCTTCCCGGCTGTAATAATACCTTTTTCTTTAGTCAGTCCTTTGCAGTTCAAACCTGTGTTTCTGTGCTTTAATTACACACCTATGACTGTAATATCTTCAGACCATTTCAACATAATTCAGTCCCTTAGTAATGTTAGGAGCCAGAGGAAGTGCCCATGTTCCTGCCCTCCAAGAGTCGGAGGCTGTGCACACACAACATTACAAAAGATAGCTGAGTCTGGTGCTGCTTACCTGTCATCCCAGCACTCGAGAGGCAGAGGCAGGCAGACCTCGGTTCAAAGCCAGCCTGGTCCTGTTCCAGAAATCCTGTCTCAAAAAACAAACAAACAAACAAAAAGACAGGTCTTTGTAATTAATCAAAAGAAACAGATGACGAGAGTGGAGAAGGACACTAGTGTGGGGTGGAGCCCTGCATCTCGGAGGGAGGCGAGGATGGAGGATAGTGGGCTGGGCTGTGGACGGTGGTAAAGGGCTTGAACTACAGAAGGGAGAGCCAGTGCTTAGGCAGTCTTGGAGAATAAGAAGGGCTGGACAAATACACTGATGCAGAAATGTCTGTCTCGTGTTTGAAGCAGTCTGATAGGGCATGAGAAGGTTGGACTGCAGGTAGACTGAAACTCTGTTGGGAAGATCTTGAGTGCCACGGCCAGCGGGCTGGATTTCATTTTGCTCGCAGTATGTCTGGCATAATTTAAGAGCATGACTAAGGACACAGTGCACACTAAGAGTCTGGAGGACAGGAGCAGCGGTAAAGAACTCCTCTGACAGAAATGTGCTCCCGCAGAGACAACCCCAAGAGGAAGGGGAAGGATGGGGGAAAGAAAGGTTGCTCTTCAGAGAATGTTCTTCTGTGTGTGCTCATTCAACCTTACCCACGGTTTCCTTAGGAAATGGTGATGGCATCTCAAAACTGATGAGCGAAAACACGGAGGGATCAGCACAGGCTCCGCAGTTACCTCGAAAGAAGGACAAGAGGGACTTTCCTGTGAGTACAGCGGGCACTCAGCCATTGGTATAACTAAGTGTAACTAACGGGTTTTCATGGGGAGAGGGCAGGAGTAAGGACTCAGGTAACTAGACTTGAGCATGGTGGCGTGGGATGTGGTCCCGCCTCACGGGAGGCTGGAGCGGAAAGATCACTGGAGCTCAGAGGGTTGGGTCAGGTAGACAACACAAAAGATTTTCCTTTATATGTAGAGAGCACTGGCTTCTCTTCCAGGGGGCCTGGGTTCAATTCCCACACCCATGTGACAGCTCTCAACCATTTCAGTCCCAGGGGATCTGACACCCTCTTCTGGCCTCCGCAGACACCAGGCACAAGCATGTTGCATATACATACATGCAGGCAAAACACTCATGTACATAAAATTAAAATAACTTTAAAATAAGTATTGTAATAACTGAAACAGCAAATGACTAAAGTTCTATTTTTAAACCTAGGGTTTCTTACATTATTAAAAATTACTTTAAATTTTTTTTTTCACAGAAACCAACCATCAATGGCCTTCCACCCACCCCAAAAGTTTTGGTAAGGACTGTTTATGTGACCTGTTTGCTGATTTTTTTTTAATCTCTTTAAAAGCAGTAGTAGTAGATTTCCTGTCAAGTACATTGAACCACTAAAAGAAATAATATTGTGGAATATAAAGTTGGTAGGTAGATTTGAATGTGCTGTAGTCAAATCACATACTCCAATTTGAGTGACATGGTTAAAATGTGGAGACCAAGTTGGGTGTAACAGCAGGTCTATAATCTTAGCACTCCATAGACTAAGGCAGAAGGATCATGGGTTCAAGGTCAGCCTGGCCCACATAGTGAGTTCCAGGCTACATCCAAGCAATCAGATATTGAAAGGGAGAGAGGAAGGAAGGAAGGAAAGAGAGAGAAGGAAGGAGGGAGGGAGGGAGAAAAAACAAAAAGAAAAACAAAATTGAGAATTCATAAATTCTGTCAGTGGGTTCTCAGATTAGCATCTAGGCAGCAGTTTAATTTTCATGTGGTGTTGATACCGGGCCTTCTTCCTTAAGAAGCCGTTCTCACCTTGAACTATGTCCAGTGAGAAGAAGGAAGGCAGTTTAGGTAGCACTTCTCTGTCATCTCACGGTGTGATGTATCTGTGAGGTGGTACTGCCAACCGTGGGCACGGGGTGCTTTGTGAACTGTCCTCACTGATTTAGTTAACGTCTAGAATACAGACTTGCTCTTTTTGTCTGTTGCACATACTCTAGACTTACACTGCTGTTCTGATCACTGCAGTGGTGCTGAAGGAAATCAAGTACTAGTTCACTTTCGTGTTAGTCCTGAAGTAATAACTTAAAATCCTGCAGCTCGTTAAATACGTAGATGTTTGGTAAATTTGGTACTTTGACCCTAAAATGGAAAGAAAGGGAAGACTGGGACTCTTGGTAGAAAAAGTTTAACTGTGTTAAAATCTGTATTTTGTTTTGAGATAAAACCCCAAGTTTCTAAAAAAGAGTTTGACATTGCCTGATTTTCTAAGAATATTAAAATTATGTAATAAAATAAGCCATATTTCTTTCTTTATAAACAAGATGGGAGCATGTTTTTCAAAAGTATTTGATGGCTGCCCTTTGAAAATTAATTGTGCAACATCCTGGATACACCCTGATACAAAAGGTACAAGTTCTGAATTGTATATATACCTCCTATAAAATGTTTACTGTACAGAAGGTATTTATAATTAGTGAATTGAGGTTGTTAGCTCTAAAATTATCACCTTAGGTACTAAAGAGCCTTGTGACAAGGAAGTAAGTCGGTCGGCTTTGGTTCAAGTGCGTTAAAATTGAACAGTGTACAGGAATGGTTCTTGTAAAGGAGGCTAACGGGATAGCACAGCTGTTGTGTCCTTCATCTGTAAGGACAAGAGACGTTAGTTCCTAACCAGCCATTGAGGTCTGTAGGCAGTGGGAATTCCTGTTTCAGTCTCAGTGTTCTATGGTTGTATAAAACGTGTTTAAAAAAAATACACACGGGAATATTTAGGAGTAAAGGGGTTTTGTGCTCATAGCTTAGCTTAGGGGTGTGAGTGGGCATGAAAAAGAAACAATTCAGCCTGGCGGTGGCGGTGCACGCCTTTAATCCCAGCACTCGGGAGGCAGAGGCAGGCGGATCTCTGTCAGTTCAAGGCCAGCCTGGTCTACAGAGCGAGATCCAGGAAAGGCGCAAAGCTACACAGAGAAACCCTGTCTCGAAAAACCAAAAAAAAAAAAAAAAAAGAAAAAGAAAAAGAAACAATTCAAGATCAGTCTGGGCTATACTGAGACGATGTCTCAAATAAATAAATAAATAAATCAGGAAACTTCTCCATATTTATATCCTGCTGTCTCCACTCATTTTAATTTCTCCAATCTAACATTCAGTTTAAAATTCCATGTCAATTTCGTCAGTTTGGATGTTGGAGTCCATGTTCAGTAAGATGCATCTACACTGTGACTTCTTTGGACACTTACATTTTTCCAGGATTTATGGGCAATGGCAGTGCCTGTCTCCCTCAGTGTGGGGACAATCCCTCACTTTCCTGTCTCCTTCAGTGTGGGGACAGTCCCTCACTTTCCTGTCTCTCTCCTGCAGTGTGGGGACAGTCCCTCACTTTCCTAGCAGTTTCAGCTTTCCTTCCTCAGAATCAGTCTTTGCTCCAAGAAGCTCTGGTTCTTTTTAGTGGTAATAGTATTTAGAAACCAACATCTGAACAAAAACGTGTGTTCATTATTTGTGCTGTGTCATGGCTTACAGTTTATATTTTAAGGTATATTTTAGTATTTGGAGTGTCTTGCAAAAATGTACTACTATAACAGTTTAAAATTCAGTTGGAAGGCAGCATTGAGTTAAAGTCTTACACAACTTATATTTACTTTCTAAAACATGGGAAAGAGACATGGTAGCATGAATGTTAAAAAATGCTTGTCCTTTGGTGAATGTGTGGCCATCTAATGCTAAATATCATCACTACATATAGCTCTTATCTGAGAGTACAATTTCAGAAAATGATAATAAATTCTGGCAACTTGCTCTTATAGATCAGTACATTATTTTTGGAACCGAAGATGGTATTTACACATTGAATCTCAATGAGCTACATGAAGCAACTATGGAACAGGTAATAAAAATTTTAACTTACAGAATTAGTTTGAACAAATTGGATAAAAGAAGTATCATAATTTTAAATCCATTTATATGGGTTCTAATCTTGGTTTTTTGTGGTTTAAATATTTAAAGGGTTGTTCATGTTAAAAGTTTTTTTTTTTTTCTCTTAAGGTTTAGTACTTTTCCCAAAGAAGTTACCAAACTTTTTCTAGTGCCTTCGGTTTAGCTTTGCACAGTACTGAGGACTAATCCCAGGGCCCTGTGCAGCCAAGCCCATGCTCTGCCACTGAGTCCTGCCCCCGGCAGCACCACTTTACTGTGTTGGGATTTGGGGGCAGGGTAAGAGGAGAGAATCAAAGGTGTACAGTTTAATAATCTTCTTCTTCCTCCTCCTCCTCCTCCTCCTCCTCAGTTGTTTCCACGGAAATGTACATGGCTCTACGTCATCAATAACACGCTGATGTCATTGTCAGGTATGTGTGATGGTGAAAACCATAGGCAGGCAGAGAAATGAAATTTAGTACAGTGCGTGACAGTGCGTTTGCTGTTTGAGAGAGGATCCCATCTTCCGTGAGGACGGCATTCCCACCCCTTCCCCAGCATCGGGACACTGGGGGGGGAACACCGGTGATCTGAGCCCGTTTCCTTCCACAACCTGCACCCCTGCAGGCTGCGCCCTGGCTGCCTGAGAGCATTGGCAGTGCAGTGGGAGGAAGCAGAGAGCCAAGCAAAACACAACAACAACAACCAAACAGCCTCATGAGATTATTGTGAGGGTTAAATAAAGCAACAGCCTAAAGTGCTAAGTAAATTGTGAAGTCTTATACACATGTTGTTCTGGACCACAAGTGAAGTACCTCAGACTGATGCTTTAGAGTCTTCTCATCCAGGGGTCTAGGGAGATGCATAGCTCAGTCTGTAGAGAGCTTTCCAACAAGCAGGAGGACCTGCGTTCTGTCCCCAGCATCCATGTAGAAAGGTAGGTGTAGTGGGGCTGGCTCACTCGGCAGCAGGCCCAGCCTGGTAGGCGAGTTCGGACCATGGAGAGAACTTGTCTCATCGACTAAAGAACAACATTCAGTGTTGACCTCTGGCCTACACATGCACATGGATCTGTACTCACACATGCACTCAAGCACACACACCTACATACACACACACACACACACACACACACACACACACACACACACACTCAGCTTATCTAAACAAGGAGATTCTAGAGCAGCCTGTTCTGATCTTAGCATTGTCAGTCTTTTGGTAGCTGGTGGTAATGAGAGGACTGGATAAGTTACTACATCTTTAGACTTTTTTCTTGTAACTCTTACCCACTGTCTTAGTCACTGTTCTACTGTTGTGAAGAGACACCATGACCAAAACAATTCTTATAAAGGAAAGCATTTTACTGTGGGTGGCTTACAGTTTCAGAGGGTTAGTCCATCATCATGGCAGGACATGGTGGCATGCAGGGAGGCACTGGAGCAGTAGCTGAGAGCCGCATCCTGATCCCTAGACAGAGAGAGACTAGGGCTGGCGTGGGCTTGGAAACCACACCCACCAAACAGTATTTTCTCACACATTAGACTTACATAGCTGCCTGGAGACGGACTGACTGATTTCCATTTGTAGTACAATGTAGCTAGAGTTTTCCTTCCTGGCCCATGGTCAGGACAATTCTCTCTCACCCGCCAGTCCCGCAGCTGCTCAGACCCAACCAAGTAAACACACAGAGACTTATATTGTTTACAAACTGTATGGCCATGGCAGGCTTCTAGCTAGCTGTTCTTCTATCTTAAATTAACCCATTTCTATACATCTATAAGTTGCCACGTGGCTCGTGGCTTACCAGTATCTTAACATCTTCTCATGGCTGTGGCTGGTAGCGTCTCCTGACTCAGCCTTCCACTTTCCAGAATTATTCTCTCTCCTTGTCCCACCTATACTTCCTGCCTGGCTACTGGCCAATCAGTGTTTTATTTATTAACCAATCAGAACAACACATTTAACATACAGAACATCCCACAGCAGTACAAGACAGCTAATTATTATTCCTCCCTGTATTTGAGCTAATAACAATGTTTATAAAAATACAGCCTTGTGTGTAAATGACTTAAGAAGTGGAGTCCTCTAAAGCAGTGGTTCTCCACCTTCCTAACGCTGTGACCCTTTAATACAGATCCTCATGTTGAGGTGACCCCCCAGCCACAAAATTATTTTCATTTCTACTTTGTAACTGTAATTTTACTATTGTTATGAATCATAATGTAAATATCTGTATTTTCCGATGGTCTTAGACAACCCTTCTGAAAGGGTCATTCCATCCTCCACAGAGGTCATAACCCCCAGGTTGAGAACCGCTGCTCTCTTTGGTTTTAATTAATGATTAGCCTGTCATTTTTTATTTCATTTAGTAAATATTCATATATTACTCTTGTGAAAGGAAACAAGCCCAATTCTGTTTGAATGACTTCTGAATTTTTTAGCAGACTTAATTCAGTTTCTTTTTCTGGCATAAAACCCCTATGTGGGAGCCATAGCTGGAGCCCAGGCTCTGGTGTGGGTTTTCACATGATGGTCAGTGAATTCCTGATAGGGAGACTTGGTGAACAGTCTCCTTCCAGGTGTGGGTCAAGTAGCTGTAGGTGTTGGATATGACATCAGAGGCGAAGTTGCCCAGGGTGACATGTAGCCCCTGGCTGATGTGCAGCAGTCATCAATACCGGCCATCAGCAGCAGTTTCTTGGGCACAGGAGCAGAGATGCTGCCCGGGCCTCTGGGAGCAGGATGAAGCACACCAGCAGAGAGCAGTAGTCATGAGAGTCTATCAGATCCAGCTCCGACCTGTCAAGGGTTCTTGTGGGGAGGAGAGAGGAATGAGGAAGTATTAGATAGAAAGATAGAAGGAGATGCCAAGAAAGACAGAGACACTGGATAGTTTCGGGAGGTCCCTGGATCAATACACAGTTGCCTCAAGGTTTATTCCAAAGGGCTTTTTATACAATGCCAACGGGCAAGGCAAAAGACCACACCCGTTCAAGATCAAAGCACAATGTACAACCAAGTGTAGACCTTTCAAAACACCTGGTAACCACCCCTGTGGCCAAATCATCCCATTATGCAGCCCTACTGGAGAAAGCAAGCTCAGACACTGAGTAAGGTCTCACTAGAGAGTATCTGTGGGCCATCACAAACAGTGGCCTGTCACCTTGCATGACGGGGTGTGGGGTTTGCCTATCTTGGTACCCCAGTAGTCTCTCCAGATGGGACAGTGTGTACGCTTGACCAAGATGATGGCCCCTTGAATGGCAGTGGCTACCTCCTTAGAGCACTTAACACCAAGACCAGCATGAGCATTGTAGTCCCAGTAGTGACAAGCCCTGAAGCTGGCTCATTGCCCTGAGTCTCCTTCTGTACTGGCATGATCTTAGAACCTCATCCTGGAGGAATGCTCAGGAAAAATCAGTGACTGCAGATTCCTTGATGGCAGGGAGAGGCAGGTGGCCCTCCAGGGATTTGACCTTCATGTCCTTGACCAGGCAGTCCATCTCGGTGAAAGGGATCCACTCTTTGTCTTCTGCTTTACCTCCATGAGCCCCAATGGAAACTGCCTTGGCCTCTCACACCTGGGCCTCCTAGTCTACCAAGCCCTCCTGCTGCACATCTGAGCAGCGATTCTGAATTTTGTACATAGAATAACTTTTCTTAACACTTGCTACTTTTATCATTAGATGTAGCTGTCTTCAGACATAAAGACACTTGCACATTTAAAACTGCACATAGTACACCTTATATTTTCATGAAATAAAATGGGATAGCGGGAAGTCGTTTATGATTAGTTCATTTCTGTAGTGCAGTTAGAGTTACTCCTAAAATGGAAAGAGCATAGGTATCAGAGATAGTCGGTGAGTATAGAGAGAAAAGAAAGGTGCTGTGTTGGCCAGAATGTTTCTGTTCTGAGAAAACACAGTTGTGAGGATGAAATACCTGTGTAATGTGTTTCTGCTAGTAAAAGAGTAAGTGCTGTTACTCTGTCGCACCATTTGTGAGGAATCAGATGATGTTTACATGTCTCTCCTGTTAAGCATGGCTACAATTGGCTATGTATGGGCTGTACCTTACTATACTAGGGCTTGTAGTACTGGCTTATTTCACTTTTCCTGGTATTATAATCTATACATTTAAAAATTTATTCACAATCAATTTAAATTGAAGGTAATTTGATGGATTGCTGATGGGTAGATCTGTCCCAAAGAGATAATCACAGTATTACAGAATTTTGTTTTTTGTGTACACTTGTAACTGTAACACACGTGTGTACCAGTGTTTAACAGTTTCTCTTTCATCATTAGCATCCATCAGGTTTACACTTGTTCTTCCCAAATCACCTAGTTGTGAGAATGTACCTAAACAGAATGATCTACTTGCTTAAAAGTAATTTTACCCATTCCTTTCAAAATAATATTAACCAGGTTTGTTTGTTGTGTTTTTACATGTTTTTCTGTTTTGCTTGGTCCTTGAACATTACTGGATTCGTCATTTTAGAAGGTAATTTCATTTTTTTTTTCTTTTTGATATTTTTGAGACAGGGTCTCACTATGTAGCTCTGGCTGTCCTGGAACTCACTGTGTAGGCCAGGCTGGCCGTGAACTCAACAGAGATCCGCCTGCCTCTGCCTCCTAATTCCTGGGACTAAAGGCATGCACCACCACACCCAGCTAACTGCATTTTCTTTTACTTGAAAATTGTCTTTTTTCTCTCCTGAAATGTATTCTAGTAAAAGTAACTTCTTCTTCTTCTTCTTCTTCTTCTTCTTCTTCTTCTTCTTCTTCTTCTTCTTCTTCTTCTTCTTCTTCTTCTTCTTCTTCTTTTACAGGAAAAACCTTTCAACTCTACTCTCACAATCTTATTGCTTTGTTTGAACAAGCCAAGAAACCAGGATTGGCTGCCCATATCCAAACTCATAGGTTTCCTGACCGCATTCTGCCAAGGTACAGAATACCATTTTGATCCTGCTGGGAGTGAGGGTATTTGTGTCTATTTTTAAGCTGCCGATGTTCCTTGTCTGGTGAAACAACTTCCTGTTCTTAACTTACATGTCATCCAGACTGGAAATAATTCAGGCTTCCTGCATGAAAATCACTTATGGAAGTTTTATAACAAATTCTTCATTCTATAAATCAAAGTCTATATACAGGCAGAGTCCAAGGCAGTGTTTCGTTTTTGTTTTTGTTTTTTAAGCCCCTTCCTGTCTGATTCTGGTAGAGCTGGTTCATATGTCACCATATGGAGGCCACAATAGAGTTCATTCATATTGTCTTATATTTGCAGAAAGTTTGCCTTAACAACAAAGATCCCTGATACAAAAGGCTGCCATAAATGCTGCATAGGTGAGTAAACGCTGCTTCTCCCACTAGATGGTTACAACTTTCAGTGTCTTTAATTACCTGAGGAATCTCTTAGTACAAATAAGATGAAAAGTCAGCAGAAGAGCGTAACCAGCTGTGGCCTAGCATCATCCATGTCGGTATTAACCCTGAGCTACCCTCAGATTCAAAAACTGGCTAGAAGGACTCCCAGACTCACTGACAGGAGTGGTGTTCGTGGCTATGAGTGCACAGTAGAATATAGGTTCAAACCCCTGTGTGAAGGAGAGCGTGAGGCGGGTGCAGGCCTGCCCGTGGTGGTGCTGCTGCATAGTGGACACCAGTGTTGTCCTTCATGGTGTGACCGTGTGGCAGTTCACACAGCATCGCCACTCAGCTGTTGATTCAAGCATCCTGAGTTTTTACTGAGGCTCCATCATGAAGGTGTGAGATGACCCACATGGCCATTCTCCCATCTGTCCCCTCCATTGACCAGCTGACGCTACGTGAGTCAAAGCCCCCACCCAAAGGCACACTCTTGGTCTTTCTGCCATGACCAGCTCCTCATACTAAAATTATCTGCTGTTGCTGACCCTATCCTAAATTGTGTTGTTAGATGTAAGGCATGATGGGCGTTCAAGCATGGCATTCCAAAGGCTTAGCGGCTGTTTCTTGGGACAAGAATGGTAGAGGACGGACTTCTTTTGAAGCAGCAGTTATGTTCCTTACTACATAATTATCTCACTTATCCCTCAGCAGTTCTTGACAATGATGATGTCACAGGGGAGTAATAGAACCTAGAATCAGACCTGGGTCCAATCTCTTCTAATCTTGGACTCCTAACTCCCAGGGTTTGTTTGTTTGCTAAGGGAGCTTACGTGTTTATCTTCATGAAAAGATACTCTGCAGAACAAACGCCTCAGCCACAGTGTACCTGTCTACAGTCATGTGTCACCTGGTGGTGCGTATGTCACTAGGTGATTTAACCGTTGTGCTTAAGTGACATGTCACCAAGTGATGTAGTCCCTGGAACCACCACAATATACTCAAGCATTCACCGACTGAGATGTTCCACAGTTCGAGACGATATAACCAGATTTCAGCTTCCTGGGGAGAGTCATCTGTCTGTCATCATCCCAAGATCTGTGGTCCAGAAAAGTCTAGAAGCTTATAGTCCTAAGACTTGACACAGTTCTGCAGAACTTAGAGCTAGTACCTGCTCATATAACCATTGTATGTGTGGTTGCTGGGAGTCACACTAGAGAGAGAAAAAGACCCAGATGATTTTTGTAGATTTGAGTCAAGGGTGTTACAGTAAAATGAATTAATACATGCATATATGATCAACATAGTAAGTTATCTTTATTGTCCCTCAAGCTGCTCTGTCATGGAAACATTATGTATCAGTTCCAGTTGTCCCTGGACCTCAGATTTTATCATTTCAGATCATTTAGAAGCAGGTTTTGGGTTTATAGAGTAGCTTGCATGTTTTAGAACTGACAGTATAGATCTCATCAAAAATTCCCGTGGTTAAGTACTCAGCATATTAAAGGTATTTAGAAAGAAATATCTGTGATCTCCAATTGGTATTTTTTGTTTAAATAAAAATGAAAGGCAACATTTATTTTCTACCCATTCTTATCATCTTGGTTAAGACAGTAGTTGGTCAGCTAAAAAGAGTCACTTCAAATAATGTTTCCTTCTGCTCTGCAGTTGATTCACAGCACACCACTGGCATTTCCTCACACCAGCATCTGCCTTCATAAAGAAAAATAACTTGAGCAGGCAAGGGGGTGCACATCTGTAATCTCAGCACTTGGGAGTCAGAGGCAGGGGGATCTCTGTGAGTTCAAGGCCAGCCTGGTCTACACAGTGAGGTCCAGACCATCCAGATCTATATAGTAAGAGCCTGTCTCAAAAGAAAGAAAAGCAGGCCTCCTAGCTGTTAGGTGAATGTAGTTCAGCTGTCATTTTAGATGAACTATTTTCTCACAAAAGCATTCAGTGTTGTGCATGTGGGTGGGTTTTTTATCTTTTTTCTTTCTTTTCAGTTAGAAACCCTTACACGGGACATAAATACCTCTGCGGAGCTTTGCAGTCTGGAATTGTTCTGCTGCAGTGGTATGAACCGATGCAGAAATTCATGTTGATAAAGGTACATGTGGCTTTCTTACATTTTCCTTCTTGACAAAGCACTGTGAGTAACTAACTACACTAGGCTAAAGCTGTAATTACTACTGTAGGGACGGCCCCCTGAGCGTTTGTGGGATGTCTTATGTTCTTAGTAATATCTTCTCTGTAACTTAGTGTTAGTAATAAGCTCTGGACTCATCCTAGCCACAAACAGCAGTATGGCCAGTACTCTAAGTTTCTCCAAAGGCACTCACACTCGTCGTCAGGGAGGCGAACTTGTGTAGAATGAGACAGGGTAACTCCAGCCTTTCAGCTGACTTCACTCAACACAGTATGAACAGAAGATTGCTACATGTCTCTTATTTCTCTTGGGTTTTTATTGCAGCATTTTGATTTTCCTTTACCAAGTCCACTGAATGTCTTTGAAATGCTGGTGATACCAGAACAGGAGTACCCCATGGTTTGTGTAGCGATCAGCAAAGGCACCGAGTCAAACCAAGTAGTTCAGTTTGAGACAATCAACTTGAATTCTGCATCTTCCTGGTTTACAGAAATCGGTGCAGGTGAGTGTTTTTCACTTTATGTTACTATCCATGCTTTCGCCTATACTAGATGCAGAAGACTTAATTTCAATCATTGTGGGCTCCTAAATATAAAATGCAAGTGTAATGTTCCAAGTAAGCCCAAGAAATTCCCTATATGTAGTTGTGATCTCCATTTGCCCAAGGACTTTTTTTTTAGGTGTGGGTGGTACACGTACTTGTGCGAGTCAGTTCTCCCCTTACACCGTGTGGGTTCTAGGGATTGCCCTGACTGAGTCCATCAGGCTTGACAGCAGGCATCTCACTGGCCCCTTACCCAAGGAATTTTTACACAAATTAATTTTACTGAAGAAGTTTTAAATATTCTTGGCATTTAAAAGTCTGAGTTGTTGACGTAATTGAAAGATGGCTCCATGGTTAAGAGCTGGCTGCTCTTGCAGAGGACCCAGGTTCAGTTCCCAGCACCTATAAGATGGCTCACAGCTCTAGTCCAGGGGGTCTGATGGCCTCTTGTGGCTTCCATGGGCACCAGGCAATGTTTGTGGTACACAGACACACAGGCAGGCAAACATCATACACATAAATTAAAGAAACTTTTTCCTTTTTTTATTTCAAGTCTGAGTTGTTGCCAGTTTTTCTTTAGGCTTACTAAATAAGAGTTATGTATCTCAAGCTAAGAAAGGTCCCTTCTGTCCCTGTCCTGTTTATCCTGTTCCCCAACACCACCACCTTTTACAACTGGCGGGTGTGCTCTCCAGACATGGATAGAAGTTTCTGAAGTGGCCTTCAAGCTTTTCCACTGGAATATTTATTGTTCTTTCTACGATTGGCTGGTTAATGTAGAAGTTTCTTACACGTATCTCAGTGAAAGCTCTGGGAGTTTTTCTCACAGTTCAAGTTTGGAAAAACCAGTCAGTACATTTTTCCAATGAAAACAATACCCAGTGCCACTAAATATAACCAAGAGGGAAATGCAAGTCAGTGGTGTCATGAGATGCCATCCAAGACCGAGCAGTAGCAACTCTAGGTGAGAATGTAGGGAGGAGCTGCTGACTGGGATTCAGTTAGTGCAGCCGTTATGGAAAGAGTTCGAGGCCTTTCGAAGGCTAGAAATGGAACTGCTACATCACCCAGCAGTTACACAATTGGGTATATCCTCCTTTCCAGAGAAAACAAAAGCAGTATGCTGGAAAGAGCTGCACACACATAAGTTATTGCTGCATTCTCCACAGTAACCAAGATGTGGAATCACCCTAGATTGATTTCAGCCGATGGATAGGTGAAGAAAACGTCCATCTTCACCATGGAGTATTACTCAACCATTAAAAATGTGAACCTGTGTGGGGTGTGATGGCACACACCTACAGTCTCTGCACTCAGCCGGTGAAGGTGGGGGACAGTGAGCCAGGCCACCCAGGCTACATATGGGGACCCTGGGTAGAGGGAAGAACGAGAAGGAGGCTGACTTGAACATGGGAACAAGTGAGAAGTCAAAGGACAGACGCCGTGTGTTCTCACCTGTAGACACTGAAAAGGATCCTGGCAAGCCCAATGGACTAGGCTGCGAAGACAGGAAGTCTGCAGAGTCCAGGGATGGGGAAGATGATTGACAGTCTGGGGCTGTGGTTGGGGAGGAGGGATGATTCTGATGTTCTCTAACCCCCCAGGGTAACGGGTTAATGACAATTAAATGTCTCTTTCGAAAGCACTGTCCGAGGGGACTTGGAAGAATTTATCTTTTAAATCTGTGGAATATATGAAATAAGAGGGAATCCTCACTTTCCTGTTGGTTGTGCTGGTGTGTTGTCATTGGTCAAGCCTGATTTCTGAGGGCACTTTGAAAAGAATCCAAGCGGTTTGTGGTGGCTTTCTTAGACCACTGTCACACTTCACCACATTGTGAGGAAGTCTGCTACAGTATTGCATCTGGTGCCTCCTGGCTTTGATAACTTACAGACTGAGTTCTAAGAACTCATTAAGCATCCCCACTAGGAAAGCTTAACATTGGCCCCACATTAGTGTCACTTTCAGTATTAGCCTGGGACGCAGCTCAGTGGTAGTGTCTGTAACTAGCATGCACAAGGACTGTGTTTGGTCACGCACATTACAGAGACAAATCAGTGTGACCCAGAGATGTCCTAGTTTTACACCATGACCTTGGCTGCAGCCATTTGCTGTGGTTACCTAAAGAGTGGCACAGCCATCAGAGTCGGTTTCAGACCAACAGCCTGAAGTCATGTGACTCCCAACTCCTGAAAATGTAACAAGCTGGCATGCCCTGAATTCTGAATCCCCCCCCCCCCCCCCCCCCCCGTATGGACCAAGCCGTGGTTTCCTGTAGGGGTGAAGAAGAAAGTCACTTGCACCCGTACCTTGCCTTTCTCTGTGTGGCTAATGGCTTCTGCAGTTGGGGGTGGCCTCCTGTGACGCTCACAGAAAGGTGTGAAGTAGCATTGCCTTCCTGTTGCCAAAGTAAGCAGTCTAGATAGAAATGGTTCCGTTAGGCAAGTGGCACTCAGAAAGTGGTTCTAGGTCAGTTTAAAACAGCATGCTTGGGCTGGGATGCGGGTGCATGCCTTTAATGCAGGCACTCCAGAGGCAAGAGCAGGCAGTGTCAGTCACATAATGAAACCCTGTCTCAAAAGGATTGAAAACAACAACCACAAAGACGATTGTTTTAAAAACAACAATAAAAACTCAAATAACTTTATCCATAGCCACACAGGTTGTTTGCTGGTTGATGTAGGACCGACGATCATTGCATGGTTCCCTGGTGGCGATGTACAACCTCTTTCTCCCAGGGGGTGCTCTGGGAGCTCTAGTCCTCGAGGCTAGAAATTTGTTGAATCTTTTGAATCTCAGAATTTGAGTTGGTTTTTGAGGCTTTGTTGTGTTCTAATGCCTGAGGTCATATTATATCCAGCATTAACATTGTTCCAGCTAAAATAAAAACAGACCAAAACTTACTTCCTGAGCAGAGCCGGGCCTCAGAGGTCATCATCAGATCTTCCTGGCACACAGGCGAGGCACCCTTTCTAGTCCAGCTTTTATCCTATCATTGGGTTTCGTTTTCACAGGCCACTGTTAATCTAACTCCCAGCCATGGTTGTTGGTGAGCCGAGAGCCTGCAGTTGGCAAAGCTGGAGCATTGAAATGCCCTCTGTTCTAGGAGTCCTTCTTCCCAGATTCTGAGTCCTTATTGCATGAGCCTTTATTGCATGGTCACTCCTTGGTATTTGTTGAGTGGGTGAATGAACATGGATTAGCTGAGAAAAATTACGTTTGGTGTATCGCCTTAAAGATAATGTATTGGAGGCCGGGCGGTGGTGGCGCACGCCTTTAATCCCAGCACTTGGGAGGCAGAGCCAGGTGGATCTCTGTGAGTTCGAGGCCAGCCTGGTCTCCAAAGCGAGTTCCAGGAAAGGCGCAAAGCTACACAGAGAAACCCTGTCTCGAAAAACCAAAAAAAAAAAAAAAAAAAAAAAAAGATAATGTATTGGTTGTATTGATGATGCTGTCTACTGTGCTACTCAGTGGTCTGTCTGTAAGAGGCACCATGTGCCTGTTGTATAAAATGACGACATGACTGCTCCATGGTATGGTTAAGGGGAAGGTTTTTATTGTAGATATGGGAGAGAGAGAACAGCCAAAGGCACCTGGAAGAATCCAGAGCAGAGAGAGAAAGAAATAGACTGAACGTGGCCAGGAGACTGGACATGGCCGGGAGACTGGACATGACTGGGACTGTCTGCAAAAAAGGGGAGAAGAGCAGGGGGTGGAGAGTAGAGGAAGCATAGTGGCAGAAGTCTGTCGAGACTAGCAGGGTTAGAAGGAGAGTGAGTAGCTGTGGGGAGGGAAGCCCATGAGCTGGAGGGAGTTTAGGGTAGAGGAGGTGAGAACTAGGATGCCAGCCTGGACTCTGAAATATGTGGTAGGTACTTGTGATGCTGAGGGAGCCTGGAGCCAGCATGGGCTTTGATACGCACCACAGGTAGCCATGTCCCTTCTGCCAGAAGTAAGGGAAATGACTCCTTTGGTAGATGGAAACTGGTCTCTCAAGTTCCTGAGGAATGCTGGCTTTTATCTAACCGCCAGAAATCCTCCTGTAGCCCAGGTTGAGCTCATTTCTGGATATATGGACTGACTTTTGGGGTTTGGGGAAGTGGAGTTTCCTTTGGACCTGACAGATTCCATCTCTCATAAGTGTAGAACAAAAGCTAACTGATGTGTGTGTCTTCCTTTCCTTCCCCATATTTGCCCTCATCTGCCTTTCCAGAACAAGAGTAGTAATTATCCATGTTAGAGCTGACATTTGTTCTCCTAAACTGAAATACATAGCTATTTTTTTAGTGATAACATGACAAAATGCAGTTTGCACCATATTTTAAAGAGCAAATCACAGTGAGAGTCAGACTTTGTGCTGGTTTTCTGAGCCCTGGTTTACTGAAGCATGTTGCTAACTGTTACGTTTCCCCACTTAGGCAGCCAGCAGCTGGATTCCATTCACGTGACGCAGTTGGAGAGAGATACTGTTTTGGTGTGTTTAGACAGTGAGTATTATTTTAAAGTTTATTTTGAGTGTTCTTCATAAAGCAGCCCCTTTAATGAAATTGACAGTCAGTGAAGCTTCCTCTTTAAGTGACCTGATTTTATTGACAGAGCAGAGAGAGGGTCAGTTGCTCTGTCCCTGGGGCCATCCTTTCGTTTTGGCTCCCCTGGGAATGGAGGTCAGCACTGCCCCACTCTCAGGGAATTTCTGAATGAGCTGCTCCCTCCCTCTGTAATTAATGAGAGTGAAAGGTCACAGTACACTGTGATCCTAGAATCGCTTGTCAGTTCTGATGTCCTCAGACATTGACACTTCCACCTGCCACCCTTGACCTTGTGATGCGGGAGAGGTGGCATTAATGGAAGTGTGTTGTAGGTAAGCAGGGGAGGCAGGAAAAAACAACTTAGGCCCAGTGTTACTTTGATTTGGCAGATGAGGCACTCTGGTTCTTAAAACCCATCTGATCTGTATGCAGTTAGTACTGCAGAACGGACTGGACCCGTCTTGGGGTTATGTTTGAAACATGGCTGTCTTTGCTGTGACTAGTCCATTCTCAACTTGCTGTTAGTGGCTGAACTAGCTGTGTGTGTAAGATCATCTAATAACAACTGAGGAAACCAAGCCTGCAGGGCTTCGCTGGCTGCCATCCCTTGGTTAGGGGCTTGACTCTAAACACCAGTCAAAGAAGAGTGTTACACAGTTACCTATAAGGGGGCTGGAGAGATGGCTCAGTGGTTAAGAGCACTCACTGCTCTTCCAGAAGGACCCGGGTTCAATTCCCAGCAACCACATAGCAGCTCACGGTTGTCTGTTACTCCAGTTCCAGGGACCTGACACCCTCACACAGACATGCATGCAGGGAGAACACCAATGCTCATAAAATAAAAATAAATAAATTATTTTTTTTAAAAATTACCTTTAAGGACATTGCATCAATTTTCTCATCCTAAAAGATACAAATTTTGTTATTAACTAAATACGCGTAACCAGAATTTAAGAAGGCTAAGGCTTCCTGCTAAAACCCTGCACATTTGTGAGTCATCGAAGGAAGGACCTCATGCTTACTGTTCGTCAGTGTCATCCATTTTAACACAATTTTAGGAGCACATTGATGAACAAGGCTTGGTGTTTCCTGATTAAACCAGTTTCTGCTGTTACAGAAGTGGTCTTGGAAACTGTCTTCCCAGCTCTGTGGCTTATCAGTTAGTTGGTTTTGGTAGAGAGCAGTGGAGATAAACATGTAATCTCAAATCACGGGAGCGGACAGTCGAAAAGCAGAGTCTCCTTGAAGCTGTGTTGACATGTCCCCACGGCAGAGCTCACTGCCCTCTGGCCCACTGTGCCCTCACAGACCTGGACCTCAAATGGCATTCGGGAACTGAGCAAGTGCTGCTTGGCAAATGCTGTGGGATTTGTGAGGGAAAAAAATCACAGCTCATCACTAAATATTTGAGCATCAAAGCAGCCACTTTTAAAAATGAAGATATTGATGTTCAGTATATCTATTTAATTTTAAAAGTAGCAAAAATCTCACTAAATAAACAGCACTGTAATTGTGTATCTTTTAAAACATTAATTCCAGTTTTTCCCTAGGCATACCCCAATCAGGATAAATCTCTGAACCTTATTAAGAATATTATTTGACCCCATATAAAATTCATTACATTGGTTTTAGGAAATTTTCATTTCCAGTCTTAACTTTTTTTTTTTATTTCTTTTAAGAATTTGTAAAAATTGTAAATCTACAAGGAAAACTAAAGTCAAGTAAGAAGCTGGCCTCTGAGCTAAGTTTTGACTTCCGCATTGAGTCCGTCGGTGAGTCCTGTTCTGTTACTGACTTGGATATTTGGGGACCAGCAGCTGTCTCATAGCTCCGAGCCGATAGAAACACTGTTATCGAATGCGCTAGTTCATGTGGCGAGTGCCGCAAAGTACTTTCTAATATTCAGCTGATTTCGTTTTGAGTTTTTATTCTGTCAGTTTCATACGTAGAGTTCACTTTGATCACGGTCCCCTTTTGATTGGACTTAACACAAATAGCCAGTTGCTGCCACAGTGGGCAGCACTGGTCTTGCCCATGTCCTTGTTTCCTGGGTATTGGTTTTTAAAGATGCTCAGTATTACCGTTGTTGTACTGAGTGAATTATACTTTTCCAGCTCTTTCCACGTCATGAAGTGCTTGTGTGGCTTGACCATTCCGTTAGGTCAGCTGAACTTCGTTATCTATCACCAGTGTCTAGTTCCGTTATTGAGGGTTAATATTTTAGATCTGTTTCTATATAAATAGTAAGTTTGGGGCCAAAGTGATGCCTCCAAGGTTAAGAGCACCGAATGCTCTTCTAGAGGACCTGGGTTCACATCCAAGGACCCACACGGCCGCTCACATCCGTCTACAACTTCAATTTCAGGGGGTCTGGTTCCCTATTCCTCCACAGGCCCTGCACACTTGTGATGCACAGCCATGCATGCAGACAAAACACCCAGACACATAAAATAAAAATAAGTAAATCTCGGAGCTGGAGAGGTGGCTCAGCACTTAGGAGCACTTGTTGCTTGTGCAGAGGACCCAGGTTCGAGTCTCTGCACTCATGTGGGGTAGTTCACAACCATCCAAAATACCAGTGCCTGGGTATCCCACAAGTACACATATGGCACACGTACATGAATGCAGGCAAAACACTCATGTACACAAAATAAAAATAAGTCTTTAAAAAATTATAAATGAATAATGTTTCCTGAGGCTGTAGTAAGGAATGTGTCGTTTCAGTTTGTTTCCTTGTTAGTTTACTTTGGAGTGCTCATTCATTTTATGATTTTTTTTTTTAAGCATTACAGGGTCTGGTGCGGTGGTGCACACTTTTAAACCCCAGCACTTGGGCGGCAGAGGCAGGCGGGTCTCTGTGAGTTTGAGGCTAACCTGGTCTAGTTCCAAACCAAACTATATAGGTTTTTCAAGACAGGGTTTCTCTGTGTAGTTTTGGTGTCTTTCCTGGATCTCACTCTGTAGACCAGGCTGGCCTAGAACTCACTGAGATCCGCCTGGCTCTGCCTCCTGAGTGCTGGTATTAAAGGCGTGTGCCACCACCGCCCGGCTGACTATATTGTCTCAAACAGCAAAAAAATTATAATTCCACACCCTTCTTTTTTGCTGGTATGTCAGCATTTTCCCCAGGAAAAATACAAGTTGTGAGAAAAAATATTTTAAACAATTGATTCTATGATTTTACCATAAAAGAAAAAGGATACACACACACACACACACACACACACACACACACACACACACACACACACACACACATATATCATATAATTACCTGCATATGGCTTTTAAAATTGTTGTAACTAGTTAGAAACATTCTGGGTTTGCTTTTAAAAAAAAAAGTGCTCTAACCTGAGTTTCTGATATTAAACTAGAATTTTGCTATAACCTAGAGGGTAAGTGGCACAGGACATAGCTCAGTAGTAGAGTACACGAGGACCCTGGGCACTATCCGAGCACCAAAAATCAATAAACTATGTTGTGTTCTTGTGTGACAGCTAACAGAAAAATCCCTGCCTTGTGATGGAAGTATAGCTTGCTGAAGCAGAAAGCCAGACAGAAGGGGTTCTGGAAGCTTGCTTCCTCCTCACTCCATGAGATACTTACTGTACTGCATGCCAGGTCCTAGGATGTCACGTTTTCACACAGGGATCTGGCGTAGATTTAGGTCCTTGTCATCTGATCTGAGATGTACTGATGTCTTATGTGTCACATTATTTGGAGAATTTTAATTGTTGTACAAAAGTTTGCTCCTCCTAAATCTCCATCACCTCATTCAAGTAAATCTTAAAATGATCACAAGGATCCTCTCCAAGAGAGTCCCTTTAAATCATTTCTCAAAATAAGGCAAGTAACTGGATTCTTCAGTTGTCACAACTAGTGGAACACATGTGATCTGTCATCGTCAAATCCTTTAGTGTTTATTAGGTTGAATTATGTCCCAGACATTCTTACACTAACTACATCCTTATTACTCTAATAAGAAATACATGCTTGTCTGGCATACACTAGCCCTAGATTTACTTCCTAGCACAAGAAAAAAGAAAAAGAAAAAAAAGACAGTAGTAATTTTCTTTTTTCACCATTATGTTTCTTAATGTTTGTGTTTTTCTAATTCTATTTTTTAGACTAGTCAGTAAAATACTAAGGTATTTATTCAGCAGTTGACTGAGATCATAATATTCAATGTGTGATTAGCTTTTGGGTTATGAAGAAAGTTTATTTTTTAATTAACTTTATAATATGAAAAGTATGAACATAAAACTTATTTGCTTGATAGCTGCTTGAATAACTTCTTTTAAATCCAAAAGCCTAGCTGCATGCTTTTATTGTTTTAATAACTTAAAATAGAACATACAGCATATGGAAGATAAGTTAGTGTGCCGATATCCAGCTTAGCAGAAGTCAGCCCGTGTTGGAAGAATGCCTGTAACATACATCTTTGAAGACTGTTTAACTGTCTCAGTAAATTACTTGACTTTAGACACGCCTTAGTCACAAAAATGTTGAGCAGTAATTGTCTAGACAGTGGAATTTTGCTCTGAGCACTTGAAAGGCCTTACATTATCATTTATTAAAAACAATTAGGAAGGGGGCAGAAAGATGGCTCAGTGTTTAAGAGCGTGGACTGTGACCAGCATTTGGTTCCCAGCATCCCTGTGGCTCAGAGCCACCTGTAACTCCAGTTCCAGGGGGATCCTTTGCCTCCGGTCTCTTCAGGCACCTGCAGTCACACACATGCACACGTACATGTAATTAAAAGTAATAAAATCTTTTTTGAAAAACAGTACAGGGAAATCTGTAGTGTGATGCTCTGGGCTTCCTTTTCATTTCCCCTCATCTTTTTCAGTGTGCCTTCAAGACAGTGTGTTGGCCTTCTGGAAGCATGGGATGCAGGGTAAAAGCTTCAAATCAGATGAAGTAAGTTCTCAGATTACCTCCGTTTTCTTGGCACATGATTATTAATGGTGAAATGTTCGTTTTATGCATTCCTCTCTGAGTCACGTTGCCTTGTTCAGTGCCTCTGATGTCATGAAGTGGCAGGATGCAAACCTGTGTTTTCTCCTCTCACTTTTATATTTTGGTTTTAAATACCCAGTAGCCACAAAGAACCCCAAAATGTTGAAGACACTGCTGTTATAAATAATGTATAAGACCTATTCTATTCCAGACAGTTTACAAATATTAGCATATTTAAAGCTCAAAATGATCCAGTGAGTAGGCACTCTTACATGTCACATGACTAGTTAAATAGCAGAGCATGGATCTGAAAGGTCTTCAAGTGTCACTTTTAGCTGAGATGATCCAATGCCCAACTGCAGGAGATGGACTTGGCTTCCACCTGAGGGAGGAATTCCACTCTGATAGGAGCATTTTCAGCAGTCTGGTTCTTCTGTGCCAGAGGCTCATAAGTGTGAAGCTACCTGAAAGCATAGAATCCTCTCGTATTTGAATTTAGTTTATCTGTACCCTTATTTATATATAAATAAATACTTCTACTTCTGAGAAAAAATGGTATAAGCCGGTGGTCTTTGAATGTGTTGGTTTATTTACTGATCCACGTCACTGAATGTCACCAGGTCCCCATATTTAATGAAATCTATAGTCCTACTTATTGCCACAATGCTAATTGTTTCCTTCCTTCCTTCCTTTCTTTCTTTCTTTCTTTTTTTTTTTTTTTTTTTTGGTTTTTCAAGACAAGCTTTCCCTAAGTTCATGTGCACTCCAGCATGCCACCACACCCAGCTGTACTAATTGTTCTTAAATGCTATTTCATTGTGTCAATTTCCATCTTTGGGGAACTCAAACCCAGGGCCTCTCACATGCTAGGAATATGCTTTCTGCTAACCCGCATGCCCAGCTGTGTGGCTGCCTGCTTGTGACGCATCTCACCTGCGCTCCTCTCTGTCTTTCTGCTGCTGGGGCTCTCATCCTTTGATGTAAGCCTGCTTGGAGTTTATCCTCTGGCGTAAAGTAGCATTCCACAGTAATTAGAGTATTTCAGCTTCATACATGACAATTAGCTCCCTGGAGTGTACATAGCACCGAACTTCTTTGCAGATTGATGTTCATTCTGTCTTCCCAGATAGACTACAAACTCCTGTTAATAAACTGTTTTACACTAATCATAGCCACATAGTTTGAGTTTCTCAAAGGGCCAACCCAAGATAACAACCCAAGTGGCGGTAGTTTATCTCTGAATAGATTCTAGAAAACAAGTGATGTGGTGAGAAACATAGAAATAGAAGGAAGGAGACATCGAAAAGCATGTTCACACAAGTGGGCGTCTGCTGTACAGCAGGGCTCAATTGTGGGAGCACCAGGGAGTGGTACAGAACTCACCTTGGTAGGGACTCCTTCAGAGGAGGGACAGGGGCCTGAGCACCAAGGCTGCCCATCTCGGATAAAGGTCACACCCACACTCCCGCTCTTTGGGGAGTGCTTGTGCTTAGTGGTGCAGATTTTGCAGACCGCAGAAAGCTGCAGAAGGGGTCGTCTAGCACTGAATGACAGCCTGGCCCTTGGTGTCCCCATAGCCCTCACTGTAAAGTAAGACTTCTATAACCTTGTACCTTACTTAACCCCTCTGGCCTCAGCATTTCCCACAGAGTTCTTAAGGGAAGTAGCTGACAGAGACTAGTGCTCTGTAAACATCAGCCCATTTCTACTCATAGGCAGTCAGAAAACTAACATGCTGAAACATGTTTGATTTGGGGAATCGATTTGGGGAGTCACGTCTCTGAAATATTATTCCTTCTCTTTCATTGCTGTGTTTAAGTGATCGTTCATTACTGTGTAAGCACTGTTGGGGCTACAGTGTTACTGACGGGTATTTTCTGCCCTAGGTCACCCAGGAAATTTCAGACGAGACCAGAGTTTTCCGCCTATTGGGATCAGACAGGTAACAATTGGTTGTAGTGATTTAATTGGGTAGAAGTATCGAAGCTCATACTCTGATTACACTGCAGCCTCTGTTGGGTTCCGGTCGGGATTCTTAGAGGGCTCATCACCTTAGATTTTTGTGTGTTGGTGTCGCAGGCTTTTCAAGTAAGGATTGTGCTTTGAGAGGCAGTTTATTCAGCCAAGACAAAACATGTAGATAGTAGTGTTCCCGCCCCTAGAACCATGACACGACCTCACGTCCCTTTAGTTCATTATGTCTTCTTGGTGGGTTGCTCTCTACCAAGGATGACATGACCTCCTGATGGTAGTTTGATGTCATAAAATGCTCAGCTCGGGCCTGGAGAACAAAGTTAGTTAGAAGGAATTAGGTATCCCAGCCATCGTTGCTCAAGCGTTAGATGCATGAGGGAGGAGCAGGAGAATGGAACTAATGACTCTAAAGGCTTTGAAGGGGTTATAAGGAGAAAGGAGAAATTTTGAAAAATGATGGCTACCTTAGTGAGTGAGAAAGGTAAGCCACAGGCACAACAGCCCAGTAAGTAATGTGGCGAGAAAACAGTAGGCAGCGGGACCTGGCGGAGCTGCTTTCTGCTGGAGGAACTGGCCAGTGAAGTGTGGGTCTATAATTCTGAGAATTCTGCTGGTAGAGGGTGACACCTCACAGCTAATGCTTTTCTCTCCTCCCCTTAGCCCAGACGTCCATACTTTTCTCCTTAAATATCCTTTAAGTTTTTATAGCTTGTTTCCTCTCCCTCTCCCCCTCCTCCTTCCCCCTCTCCCTCTCCCTCTCCCTCTCCCCCTCTCCCTCTCCCTCTCCCTCTCTCTCTCTCTCTCTCTCTCTCTCCATTTTAGTGTGTCTGTGTGCACACATGCCCATGAGGGCACATTACAACACTATGTGCAGTCAGAGGACACTCCCACCGTGTGGGTACCAGGAATGAGACTTAGGTAGCTGGGCTCCTCAGCAAGCCCTCCCTGCTGATTCACCAGTAGTGGCTAACTCTGGGCAGACAGGTGATTTATGTTTTCCTTCTACGGTTCCACAATGCACAGGCTATATATTTATTGCCGTCAAAAGTAATATGCCAGTTTCATAAAATTCACACACTACAAAAATATTTCACTATGTGTTCACTGTCTCCTCCATCTGCCCTCTAGACTTCCTTATCTGTGTGGAATATCCGTTATTATATTCTTAAACCCCTCCTCACAATTCAAATACTATGGGATGGCTCTTGATTTTTTTTTTTTTTCTGTCAGTCTTTCAACTCTTTCCCTGCCTTTACACCTGGGAAAAGAGAGAGGTGGGGTGTCATTCCATTCTTTTTTTTTTTTAATTTTGTTTTGTTGTTGTTTTCGAGATAGGGTTTCTCTGTATAACAGTCCTGGCTGTCCTGGAACTTGCTCTGTAGACTGGGCTGGCCTCTAACTCACAGAGATCCGCCTTATGGTGATATTTTATTTGTATTAAAATGTTATCTGTAGGTTAATAAATAAAGTTGCCTGGGGGTCAGAGCTATTAGCAAGCCATAGGAAAGCAGGGCAGTGGTGCCGTACTCTTGTAATCTCAGCACTTGGTAGGCAGAGCTGGGTAAGTCTCTGTGTGTTCAGGGATACAGCCATTATTGGATACACATGCCTTTAATCAATACCAATCATGGAAAACCTGGAGGCCTTTACAGACAGGCCGTGAGGAGGCGGTCATGTGGTTGGGTTTACAACCAATGAGAAGGCAGAACAGGAACTCTATATAAAGACTTTAACACAGGGGTAGCTCTGGTTCGGAGAGGTAGGACCACCGCAGGAGGAAGGGTAAGATTTTAGCTCTTAGCTCTGACCTCTTGGCTTTCTTCTTTGCATTGGTTCTGTGTTTCTCATTTAATAAGAAGGTTGGTTAATCTACACCGCCTGCCCCTGCCTCTGCCCCTGCCTCTGCCTCCCGAGTGCTGGGATTAAAGGCGTGTGACACCACCACCTGACTCCACTCTTTGTTTTAAACCATTTGTTTTCAAAGACCCTGAGCAGTTGAGAGTACCTGTTAGGGCCCTGTTTATTCTCTAGCTTTCTTCCTGTTGTATAAATTCCTAAGGCATTGTCATGCCTGCTGCTGGCGTATCTGAGTGAGCAGATCTGGGTTTAGTTAGAATAAGGTAAGACTTCCTCACCATTCCAATTCTTTGTATATAAACAATTGTTCTTCAGTTGTGTTTGAAGCTATAAAATACAGTAAGGACTTTGGCTGTGTTTCTGTGAACTTTATGTAATTTTATGGCAGACTACTGGTTTGACACTATGGACACTGAAACCTGTTTTCAACACTTCGACTTTTTCTTGGTTTCATTTCAGGGTTGTTGTTTTGGAAAGCAGACCAACAGAAAACCCCACAGCACACAGCAATCTCTACATCTTAGCTGGACATGAAAATAGTTACTAAGCAACAGAAAGGAATTCCAAGTGACAAGAAGATGAATATACTCCATCAAAAGCAAGAGTGTTTTCTGGGAATTCCATGTAGACTATAGTATGACTTGCTTTAATTGTTGTGGGTTTATATCAAATGGTCTGTACAGTAGGGTAGAATTCAGTATTTTCTGTAGCTGGAAACAGCTAATCAATCTCTTGCCACTGTGTGGTGGTTATATCAAGTTTGCTTAATAAAAGCTATGAGACAAATAATCCTCTAGTTCCAGGAAACACAGTCCTTTTTTAAAAAAAAAAAAAATAATGTTTGTAACAAGGTGCCATGGTGTTTTTAAATAACTCATGATTATCTTCAGAGAGAGGTTAGTGAGCATTCTATCATTTTATACCAGGTCTTATTCCTTCTTAGCGAACATAATTTGATAAGAAGTTATCAAACAAGCCTTTCACTTTGACATTGGCCGTTCTGTATGTTTTTGTATGATAGATATTTAATCCTTATTTATTAATCTCTTGCTGGAATGGTGTAATGTTTCTAACTTTTAGCAAAGGAAGGTTGCAGAGCAGCTGGATTTTTTTTTTATAATGTGTGAAATCTTGTTTACCTTTACAGAGTCGTACTTTAGGGGTTACAGGCAATGTGTTTGGGGGTTCAGCACATGCAGTTTCATTTAACAAAGTCTTTTATGACACAGTTTCACACAGGGTTGCCTTAAAGGGAGTTTGTGTTTTCAACTGCAGATGGTTGTAAGGGCTTGTGCAGAAGCACCACTGATGGAGAAAGCCTTGGCAGGGATGCGGCATGTCTAGGTGTGACTACCATATTTTTGACAAGCAGTATAATATACCTGTGATTTTTTTACATTAGGGATAATGCACAAGAAATTAATCTTCATATATGTCATGATCCCTAATGTTTGAGAGGAAAGTATTTAACTGCCCATATTATGTATTTTACTTATATTATGCCAACGGGGAAACTGCAAAGTAATTGCACGTGTATCTTGGGGTTTTCACATGCATAGGTGTTCATTGTGAGTAGGTTTAAGAAAAAAAAATACTTTAAGTGAAATTGGAATTTTTGATGGGATAGTATAGATAAATGATGTTGTTTTTATATTTTTTAAAAAGCCACTATACTAAATAAAAGGATAGGGCCATTTTTTAGTTTGTTTTTCTTTTACAATTCTTAGTATTCAGAATTGACGTGTTCTGTTGGTACCAGCTGTCTTAATGCATTTATTAAGAACAGTTAGCACTGAGGTGATGAACAGGGCCTAGTAGCAGCAAACTATAGAAATAGTCTGACCGGATACTTGACAGGAAAACAATGTACCTATCTCATCATTAGCAGTTCTATAAAGTACATGGTATCATCTCCATTTTTCCAATGAGGAAAGAAGAGTTTAACCAAGTTAAGCAACTTAACCACTTCATCCTGGTTAGTTCTTGAGCCAGACCAAGAGCCTCCTGACTCTGCTCTTCTCACTATGCAATATACAAGTAATAAAATGTTGTACAAGCAAGCTGTGAAGTATTCGTTCTTTAACAGTGCACCCATCGGGTCAGGGCCAGCAGGATGCTCACTGGATGGGGGCACTAGCCATGCAACCCTGGCTGCTGCCTAATGTCCATCCCCAGGACCCCTCCATGGGAAGGTGAAGGAGGAAGAACTGACTGACAGTGTTGTCATCTGACCTACACATACGTACATGTACACACACACACACACACACACACACACACACACACCCTAACAGTTAAATAGAGTACACATGTGACCGTTTATATGGGATGTGTAAGCGGGTCCTCTGACTGAGAAATGTTGTATGCAATAGATGGCAGGAGGACAATCCTCAGAATCAGGGAATTTCAAGGACAGCATCCTTTTTTCTCACTGGCTCCCACAGCTGTCCTAACAGGGTGTGGAAGGTGCCACTGCAGATGAAAAGTCACAAGGAAGAGCCGGCTGTCAGAGGCACCCTGCTAATAAGCTGTGTGGCTAGAGAACTTTACGTAAACATGGAATCTGCCCTGTGCCAGAGCGAGCCGAGCCGTCGGTCAAGAGTCACAGCAGAGAAAGCACTGGGGAGAGCTCTAGAAGAAACACAGGGGTGGGGCGATAAGAGCCTCGGAAGACGTCACAACCAGATAGGTGTCAAAACCACGACCTACAAGTAGGCACTTCAAGAAAACCTTTCGGAAAGAATACGAGTAGTTCAAGTTGAAGATTTAGAATATAAAATTAAGGACATTTCTCAGAAAATAAACGTAAATATGAAAGAATAAAAGTCAAGAAAATTAAAGGGAAGGGAGAAATTATATAATTATATTTTAATTTGAAAAAAATTAAAACGAAAAGATAAGAAAATAAATGGCTCAGGAGGCCCTACATCCAATCTCAGAGTTTAAAAAAAAAAAGTAAAACAAAATGTCACTTGCATAGTGCCGAGCATGGTGGTATATAACCCAGCTCTCAGGAGGCTGAGGCAGACCGTGAGTGCTTCGGCCAGCCCAGGCTGTCTCAGAAAAACAAAACGATGTGTTTCAAGAAATGTTCCCAGTATTGAAGAACATTGGGTCAAAAGAATGTGAGTGCTGAAGTTAAACACCATGGTGTGTGCGTGCACATACCATGTACACACAACACACAAAATGAATGTAATGAAAATTATCGGGGAGAGAGAATATGATCAAAACACATGAAACCTGAAACTCAAAAATCTAATAAAAAATGAAAAAGAAACACAAAATCACATTAATTTCAGGGACATAGGCTTGAAAGAAAAAGGGGGTTGGTAACAGCAAGGAAGACAAACTCGAATGCCTTCAAATGTCAACATGAGGAATGCCTTCAGATTTCCAATAGAATTCTGACCACACCCAGCTACAGTCACCTGATCTTCCACTTTGGTGCCAAAAGCATAGATTAGAGAAATGACAGCCTCTTCAACAAATGCCACTGAGAAATCTGGGCATCCACATCCAGAATGAAACTCGATTCTTATCTCTTATCCTGTAAAAATGTTCAAAGTGGACCAAAGCCTGAATCATTGAAACTGCTAAGGAAAACAGGGAATATGTTTCAATATATAAGCATAGGAAAAGACATTATGAAAAGGATTCCAGCAGCACAAGCAAATAGTGGAATTGGCAGGTGGAATTAGGTGAAATGAATCATCTGCACAGCTGAGGAAGCAAGGAAGAAAGCATGCACAGTGGGAAAAAACCTTTGCTATCTATACCTCTAGTGGATTAGTATCTACATATACAAAGAACTTCAGAATTGGATATCAAGAAAATGCATCCAATCAGTAAGTGGACAAATAAACTGGACAGTTCTTAACAGGAAAAAATACATGGATAAAACTCCCATCAGAGAAAGGAAAATCAGAACTACCTCGAAGGCTGGAGAAGAGGCTCAGTGATTAAGAGCACTTGTTGATCTTGCAAAGAACCTAGGTTTGATTCCCAGGATCCACTTGGGGTCTCACAACCATCTGTAACCCCAGTTCCAGGGGATCCAATAGGCACTCAGGTGGTACATATACTTGCATGCAGGCAAAGCATTCATATGCATAAAGTAAAATCTTGAAAAAAAAGACTACATTGAGATTCCATGTCTTCTGCAATATGACTATCATGAAAACCAATGCTGGTGAGAATCTAGAGGTTTGGCAGTAAGGCCCTTATATGATGTGTCCATGTTGGGCACCAACTGTAGCCAAAATTTTCCTGTGTCACACCCAGCCTGTAGCAGCTTATAAAATAATCATTCAGGGCTTGATATTAATTGCAAACTATTTGGTCTATGACTCAGGCTTCTTGCTAGCTATCTCTTTTAAATTAACCCATTTCTATTTATGTTTTGCCACATGACTGTGGCATTACTGGTCTGCTGGCATGTTGCTTCTTGGGCATCGGACTGGCGTCCGCTCTGAGTCTGCCTTTCTTCTCCCTGTATCTTTGCTTGGATTTCCCGCCTGACTATAACCTGTCTTGCCATAGGCCAAAACAGCTTCTTTATTAACCAGTGGTAGCGACATATATTCACAGCATACAAAAAGACCATCCCACAGCACTTCCCCTTTTCTGTCTAATCAAAAAGAAAGGTTTTCGTTTTAACATAGTAAAATTACATATAACAGAACAGTTATCAAGTAAGAATTAGTTACAATATCGAGTCTGTTTGTATTTGGCAAAATTAAGGAAAATATTCTATCCTGTTTTTGTGAGTCTAAAGTTTCATATCTAAGTTTTCTTTTATTATAATTAAGGAAAATTATATCTATAACTAGTCTTCATCAAAGACCCCAGAAGGATAAAATATTACCTAAGTAAACAGGAAGTGCATTGTAGGCAACTTCCAAAATTCCAGAAATGACAGACATCTGGGTGCCTGGATAGTCACCCAAAGTTCCTCTGTAACATTGGGGCATCCATCTTCAGCCTTCAGGCCTAGAATCTCTGGCATACTTTTCAGTGAAGCAGGAGATTTGAAGGACTGTTCCATCTATTGGCAAAGTTCATCAGTTGCTTTTCTCTGTGTCCTACAAAATGTCTGTCAGTTTCTTCTGTGAAGCAGGAACCTGAAGGACCATCCCGCCTTGTTTTGGCAAAGTTCAGTGGTCATTTTCTTATGGGTCTGCATGTTCAGTTTATCAAGCAGTCCAGGCAAGAGCAGGTTCTTGCCCATTGGCTAGCCTTTTCCATATTGCAGTCAAACTCCATAACTAGTTTCTTCAATGCCCATCATCTACTTTGAAGTAATTGGTGCTGCCAGGAGCAGACATGTCTCATAGTCATAAAAAATCTAAGTTCTTAAAATGCCATATTTTCAATGCCGTATTCTGTAGGTCTTTGAAGTATTTGAAGATTACCTTACTTAAAGTATACCCTTGTATACCTAGAAAACTTAACTAACATGACTATAAGTTTGATTATCATTGATGATTAACTATTAATCTATTTCTCAATGATATATCAAAATTTTAGATGAGTTGCATAAACATAATACCCTAAACAAGAGTAGAAATATACATGCAGTATAACAAAATTAACTTTAAATTTGTATCAATAAATTAAAATCCATACTGATACAAAATATGTAAGATTAACAGTTGTTTTTTGGATTAAAGTAGAGTTAATAGTCTGTCGCTTTTCCCCATCATTTCTATATCATATCCCCATTTCTTCTTTTACAAAGAGATTGACTATGACCAATAACAATTTGTAACCAACCCCCCTAAATAATCCATTTTTGGGGAATGTAGGCATAGTTTTTCTAGGCTACTTCCTGCTGATTGGAGCACTGGTAATCTTTGGGGGACCCTGAGAAAATTTAGGATTATGGTCAAGTCCTGATTGGAGTAGTCTGTGAGGCTGGATCATCTTAGCTAGCTGCTTTGAAGCTGTTCTGGATGTTGGATCATCTGAACCATAGCTTCCACTTGGAGACCTCTGGGGGGGGGGGTCTTCATTGATGGAACCATATTAACCTGGAAGGAATCCACAGCTTCTCATCTTCTGTGGAAACAAAAGCAGAACCTCTTTCCCAAAGCAACAGATCCTTAGATCCAAATTTTGAAATCAAGATACCTTTAAGATAGATATGTTGGTTTAACTTAGCGGCCCCTAAAATCAAATGTCTCTCTGCAGTTAAAAAGATCCCAAAGACGCCGGGCGGTGGTGGCGCACGCCTTTAATCCCAGCACTTGGGAGGCAGAGCCAGGCAGATCTCTGTGAGTTCGAGGCCAACCTGGGCTACCAAGTGAGTCCCAGGAAAGGCACAAAGCTACACAGAGAAACCCTGTCTCGAAAAACCAAAAAAAAAAAAAAAAAAAAAAAAAAAAAATCCCAAAGACAATACAATAATATACAGTATCCAGACTCTGTGTATACTTTCCATCTTTATGTGGCTTTTTTTTAATTACTCTTTTTTTTTAAGGACTTTCTCTATCCTTTTTCTTTTCTCTCTCAAGCCTGTGTATAGTTTTAAACATCTTGTAACCTGTTTAGAGTTTGTTTTTTCATCTAAATCTGTATTGTATATCTGTAACCTTTTTCCGACCAGAAGAGTTTTAAAACTGTTAAGCTGCATGGCTCGGATGAAAGTGGCAGCCCTGGCTGCTGACTTCACCCCTCTCAGCTTTTCAACATGGCAGAGGTATGTTCACCAGCATCTCTGGGAAGCAGTGGGTCCATGCTGCCACCAAATTGCTTGCAGCATTAAGGGCTCCATAGCAGGACCTCTTGAAAGAGTCATCTGTGCCACCAGCCTGAACCAGGAAGCCGTCTCTTAAAGGAGCTGAGCATCTGTTAGCTGCCAGTGACAGAGCCTGTCTGAAAAAATGTGGCTACCAAGAAACTGAGTTTGACTCATATTTTTGTGGGTCTAGAATCCCTTTTTAAGCTTTTGTCAGGTTTTATGTGGCAATTCCAGCCCCATATTGGGCGCCAGATGGTGCAAGAAATGCACAAATTTCTGGGAAGAAAACTTATTTATTAAGGGATAACATGGAGATCACACACTCACTTATACAAAACAAAGTGATGCTGTTGTCTCTTTGTCTCCCAGGGAGAGATGGGGAAAGCTCCAGACCAGGTCACCAAACCGTGTGCCAGGAAGCCTTCCAAGAGTCCAAGAGAGAGCTCTCAATCCCCTCCCTCTTCCCTTTTAAGAGGTCACATAGGCAGGCAAGAAGCACTGCCTCTATGGGGCCACTAGCCCACGGTCATGGGCAGAGCAAACTACCCACTACACTTACACTTATATTCTGCTAGTGGGAATACAGTGCAACCACTACAGAAATCAGTGTGGAGCTTCCTCAAAATACTGAAGTTAGAGCCACTGTGTGGTCCAACTATATTGCTTCTGGGTACACACAAAAGAATTAGAGTCAGCTTACCACAGAGTTAATGTGAATATCCATGTTCATTGTGGCACTATTGGCAAGAAACGAGTTACAGATTCGGCCCACATCTATCATATGAACAGGTAAGTGTAGTATATATGCAATAAAGTTCTATTTGGCCATAAGATTGAAATTTTGTCATTTTTCTGAAAGTATATGGAACTGGAAATCACCACATTAAACAAAATACACCAGAAATGAGATACTTCATGTAAAAACCTGACAGTATCTGGCACTGTGCAAGTGCCAATGCTGTTATCAGCACCTTTCTCTAGTAGAGCACAAACATCCCTGATGCCAACAGCCAGGGTGTTCGAGTAGGTGGGTGTGGTGCAATTTAAGAACCTCAGGAAAGCTCATGACCTCATAGCCTAACTAAGTTCCACAGGCTAAGTCCTCATCTTTAGAGAGTGCAGACTACTAAGAGAGAATGTTACCTTACCAGTTATGAGTTAATAGAAAGCATGTGTTATCTCTTCGCTATGGAGAAGAAAGTGTCAGCAAGGACCGTCCTACAGAGATTCCTATACCTTGCAGGGAGAGGAATGGATTATGGACTGATGCTGTCAATGGATAGCTTAAGAAACTATAAACGACTGCTTAGTAAAGCTTTAGCAGCAAAACCCTCACCACATGAGACAGAGGCACTTCGTTAAATCAATCCCACATGCCCAGTAACTGCAGCAAGCGCAATGTTTAGCGAACTCTGAAAATGACACTGAATTTGAGATCCATGACTTTCATCCTGGTTATGTTTCTCAAATCTGTCTGGATTATCTACTTTTCTGTGATTATCTTGTGGTGACTTAAAGACACAATAGAGTAAATGGCAAATAGATTCATGTCCACCAAGCACCTGCCAGAACGTGCCGCCAGTTGCTACATTAGGTGTTCTCTGTAAAGCGCTGATTGTCAAACTTTTTAGAACACAATTATTTCTCAATCTCTAGGCTCTGAAAACTCAAAATGGATATGGTCCCTGAAGCCTGGGATTCCATGAGCTGTGCACCCCTCACTGAAGCTGCTAGAACCTGTGTCAAGTTCTTTCTCAGGAACACTTGCCTGCCTGGGAACTAAGTTCCTGACACATGGCATCAGGAACAGCATGTTAGTAAATTATATGCACAGTAGAATGACCACTGTGGCTGTTACTGAGTAACTTGTTCATAGGTATAACTCATGGGGGGGGGGAATTATTTGGTCTTAGAATCCACTGTAAAATGGAAAGTGCAAATGCCCACGGGTGTTCTGAAATGACAAAGTCAAATGAATTCATTTTCTAGATGGATCGAGCTAAAAATGTCAGTCTAGGGAAGAAAAAAGAAATGCATTAGGTATTTTAAGAGGAGGGTGTTAATACAGAGTATTGTTACACAATGAAAGGACTGGAGAATAGGGCACAAAGACAATACAGGTAGCAGCTGCCTGATACCATGAGTAACTGCGGGACAGCACAGCAACTGTGGAAAAACACAGAGAGCAACTGCAGGGAAAACACAGGTAGCCACTTCAGGGTAACTTGGGTAGCAACTGCTGGAAGCAGTATCCATCCATCAGTCAGGCTGGAGATGCAGGGTGGTGAAGGCAGGGATTGCCAAGGCCTGGGGCCTCTGGGAGTCCCACGTTAGTGCTGACACCCTAGGAAGCACTGCTGCCTAGCTGATGCCAGCTTCTGGAGTCTAGAGTGAGGGTCCTGTGGAGCAGGAGCAGGAGCAGACCTGGAGCAGGGGGAGCTGCGGACAGTTCTGAAGGTGGGAAATAAGGCTGGGGATGGGCTTTGCCATTTGCACCTTGGTCTGAGGCTAGGGTCCTTGACATGATTGACTCATGTCAACAGCACACATTCCCTCAGGACTTCACTCACTCAGGGCTTCCTCCACTCCCCACACATTGTAGGTATTTTAGCTAGGTAGTTAGTAGTCTGATTTTATGACTTTTTCAGACGTCACTTGCTGCTCTTGCAGAGAACCCAGGATCAATTCCCAGTACCCACAATGTGACACACAACCATTCATAACTCCAGTTCCAGGGGATCTAATGCCTTCTTCTGATCTCCATGGGCACCAGGCACACACATATATGTAAGCAAAACATACACACACATAAAAATAAATATTTTTTAAAACAATGAAAAATCTGCCAGTGGCCATGTCAGAGGAGCAGCAGGTGGCAGTTGAAGTTCAGGAGGTCCCACCAGGAAGCAAAGCACTGATGGGCAAATCTTGGATAGTCAAGGCCCAGAGGGCTTCGGCTCCAGAATGTCTCTTGCTATTGCTGTGCTTTTACATGTTTGCCGCTACCATTTTTCTCTGGTATCTGGTGTGAATGGGTGTGGGGGAATCCCCACTGCCTCTAATGGAGTGTGATTACCTCTTGGAAATAACCTGTTCTACTGAGCATTTTTACCTGTGGATTACTATGAAGATGATTTCCTCTTAAACTGTACTGTTTAAAGTATTGCCCCCTGCCCGTGATAAAAAAAGGGGCTGCAGAGGACAGACAATAAGAACAAGGAAATGTCACACAGCTTGTTTCTGTTGAGAAGCTGTATAGAATATGGCTTAGGTTAATAAGAAAAACAATTGCATCCCAGAAGCTAAGTTAGCTCAAACTCTTTTCATCTTAATATTGAGAGATGTGTTCATGGGTTTCAGTGTGCATCGTAGCTGAAACAAAGCTTTAAAAAACAACTTAAAGTTAGATTAGGATGTTTTTGTCAATAGCTTTGAGGTGAAAAACCCAAGGAAACAATCTAAAGTTTTAGAGAGGCACACAGCTGAGTGAGGGACTCGTTGAAGTCGGGGAACAAGAACAAAGCAGCCCGGTTATTACCAGCTGACTTGTCTGTCTTGCTAGTATGGGTTGGCGATCAAAGATGATGATTAATTCTTTGTGCCCATTTCTGCCCTCAGCTTCCTGATATAAAAAACTGTTGATGAATGGGTGTGCACCCTGAAAATTTAAAGTAGAGATGATTGGTTGTTTTTCATGTATAAAAGTTTAGGTTTGTGATTCTTTTAAGATTCCTTATAACATTACCTTTTGAGATAAATAATAAAATGATTGATCCTTTCTTTGTATCCACAAAATGCAGCCTGCCAGTAAAAGAACTGGCTGAGCAAAAAATACCTTGTTTGCTTACACTGTTAATCTATAGCCAGTTGCTTGGATATAAATGTATGTGGGTTCTTGGGATAATTTGTTTTTCATCTACAGTGCATGGTATGTTCAATTATGTAAGGGAAATGGGAAATGTGTTTTTACCTGTATTCATTATAATCATTCACTTGAAAAATAGAATGTAACCACATTGTAATTTTTATATTGCCTGAAAGATTTTGTTGGGATATATAAGCTGTAAAGGAAAAATAAAGACATGAGAGAACGGAGAAAGACCGTGTGTGTGTGTGTGTGTGTGTGTGTGTGTGTGTGTGTGTGTGTGTGTGTGTTCCCTTTCGCCAGCCCCAAAGAATTAAGTTTTACTCCCTCAGATAGAAAGTCAAGTTGAGTGATTAGTCCACATCTCCGTGGCTCCCCTTCAATCCCTGAGCTGCTCGAGGCTGGTCCTCACAGTAAAGGATCCTAGAACACTGGTTCTGAACCTTCCTAATTCAGCAACCTTTTAATACAGCTCCTCGTGTTGTGGTGACCCTCCAACCATAATATTATTTCATAACTACTACTCCATAACTGTGCTTTTGCTACTGTTATAAATCATAATGTAAATATTTTTGGAGACAGGGGTTTACTGAAGGAATCACAACCCACAGGTTGAGAACTTCTGTCCTAAAGAAGACTTGTTTTTTTGTTTTTGTTTTTTCCAGAGCTGAGGACCGAACCCAGGGCCTTGCGCTTGCTAGGCAAGCACTCTACCACTGAGCTAAATCCCCAACCAGAAGACCTGTTTTGAAAGGACTGGTTTCCATATTTCATGAAAAGAACTAAGGTCATGTTTATCGGGAGATGAAGCATTTCACTCGATCATTGGCTGAGCCCGTGTGTGAAGCCAGAGACGCTCGGCTCTTTTAAACTTAAGTTGTTTTACCCAATACTTAAACTGATTCACTAGCCTTGGTGATACCAATGAACAATAAAAGCATTCTTCCCTGCCTGGGTCTGTAGTGTTTTTGCAGGACTGATGAGGAAGACTGCCTGTAGCTTCTCTTCAAGTTGCTGCACGTTGAGATTGGACCATCAGGTCTGCTCCAGTGTCCACAGCTCCAAAGGTCAAAGGCAGAGGATGCTTCCCAAACTGTTCTTAGCTGTTCTGACGCCATTTGGAAACAGGTAGAGCTGATTATGAAACTTGCTTCAACCCCAGATGGCAGAGTGACCCTCTACCCACTGGTGAGCATCTCAGCTCCTTGGCAATGGCTATAGAACAGATAATGACTGTTACCTCTTTAGTAACTACTAAAGCTGATGCATGCCTGTGGGGTTGCTGTGAAGATTAGAGAAAGCATGGACACCGAGTCTGAAATGTAAGTGTTCCCATGGTAATGACTAAAGATTATTTTTATGTGCCCTGAAAACAATTTCCTTTCCAAATTCACTTAAAGTGGGGAAAATCAATGCAAGCAATTTCCTCCAGCAGCTAAATACTGTCATTTTCCAGTGTCTGTGACTCAACTCCCTCTTCCTTATAAGAAACCAAACTGGGGGAGATATGGCTAGTGTTGTTGGTCCTAGGATCAACACACAGACAAAACACCCACATCCTGTGCAACTCAATGGAGGTGGGTTCTCCTGAGTGTTGGGCCTGCTGCACATGGATGAGCATGGGTGAGAAGGAAGGTCAGCAGTGGGGCTCATCCCCCAGGAAGGAAGGGCAGTGGCGAGGCTCATCTCCCAGGAAGGCTAACCAAGGAAGGAGGGTTGTGCTACATTGCACATGAGAAGAGCACTGAGGCTAACTGAAAAACCCCAGTACCTGCTCGTATGCCTTTGGTAGTATTGACAAACAGGAAGGAAGGTTCTAGAGTCGAACTGCCAGCATTCTAACATTGACTACACAGCCTGTGAGTTGTGTCTCCTGACTTACTCATCCTCTCTGACTCTTATTTCTCCTCTGAATCCTCAGGACAATATTGCCTATGACATGCTTACATAAGGCTACGGTGAGGATCATATGCAAAAACATGCTTAGCCCAGTGCCTGTCTTGAAGTCAATGTTCATCAGCTGTTGCACATGGCCGACAGCAATCACCATGCCTGGGATCCGACACCGGTAAGGTAGCAGTCCTAGAGTTCCAAACCTCATGCTCTTTCTGTTATAGTCTGATTATTCCCTTAAATGACTGAAATTCCCCCATTCTGTGTATGCTCTCCCGGGGCAGCACTGCAAAGAAAAGACCAGTGTAAGCAGCACACTGTATGGTTTCAGTGTTCTTGGCACCTACTTGAAGAAACCCCACATCCCAGGCTATCTCTCGGCTTCCCGAGACCTCCATCCCGGGAGTGACACTTGGCTATCAAAACCAATTCTGCACTTGCCAGCTGAAAGGCCCTTTGCTTTGACAGTCTATTCCCAGTGTCATCTTCTGTGGTGACGTGAACCGAGTGTCTCCCTTTCAAAGTTGTTCTGTGATATTTTGCTCCAATTTCTCTCCAAACAAAACAACTTACAGCTGGGAGTCACGCTAGCTTTCTGGTTCACTGACTGCTTAGGCCTGAGCAGCTAGAGTACTGGTACATACTCTTAACTACCACTGGGCCTGGCCCTGTTCCACGATCCTTGGGCACTGAACCTTGTGGAGTCCATAAAGTTAATTTTTCCAAACAAACTTTATTTAACCTGATATGAACTTTGGACAAGGTGGCTCTGGAAAAATTCACATTGACATCCTCACTTCATTTCGAAGTATTTTCTTAATTGTCAAAAAGAAACATTTACCAACACAAACCATATATATATTATGGGCCATAAAACCAACCTTAACATATTTCAAATAATTTAAATTATACACATCCAGTTCTCTGAAAACAATGGAATTAAACTGGAAATCAATTACAGAAAGATATGTGGAAAATTCTTAAATTATTGGAAATTAAGCAACATATGTAAAAATAATCTTTAGGTCAAATATGAACTCACAATGGAAATTTGAAAATATTTTCAATGAAAATAAAAATACAATACATTAAGATTTCTATGATGCCTTCATAATGGTTTGGGGATGGTAGCATTAAAGTCATATTTAAATGGAAGAAATAACTAAATTTAATGATCTAAGCTTCCATCTTTAAAAAAAACAGCTAAAATCAAAGCAAAACAGAACAGAAAAATTAAAGAGATAAAATCAATAATTTAAATTACAATTAAAATACAAAAAAATAAGGAAATCAACAAAGTGGGTGTGTGGGAAAACTAGTTCTTTTAACAGACCAATAAAATTAATAAATCCAACTGATCAGAGAAAACATTTACCAGTATCAAGAATGAAACAAAGCCTGGTATGGTGGCACAAGCCTGTAAAATCTTAGCACTCTGAAAGCTGAGGCAGGAGGATCACAAATTTCAAGGTTAGTCTGGGTGCCATAGTGAGACCCAGACCCCAACGAACAAAAGCTAAAAGAAGACGTCACTACAGATGTGACAGACAACTGTGGAATGTGACGACGTTGAACATCCAGTAAGTCCATCCATATGGGTGACGCAGACAAATTCATTGAGCAAAAGAAACAGCGCTCTCTCAAGAATAAATAGATGTCTTAACAGTCCTCTAATTTCTTAAAGAAATAGAATTTGTAGTTACAACTCTTTCAACAAGGAAACCCCCAGGCCTATGTGGAGTTACTGCCAAATTTTACCACACACTGAAGGAATTCATAGTATTGATCAAAAGTAAATATCACTTGAATATACAAGAACAGGAAACATTTTCCAAATCATTTGTGAATCAGCTTCACTAGACAAAGAAAACTACAGATCAGTGTGTCTCGAAGAGTTGGCTCACCATTAAAAGCATTTGTTGCTCTTGCAGAGAACCCAGAACCCACCTGATGCTTACAAACATCCATATCTCCAGCTCTAGGGGATCCAATGCCCTCTTCTGACCTCCATGGGGACCAAGCAAGCATGTGGTGCATATACATATACACAGGTAAAACACTAACACATAAAATAGAAATGAATAAATCTTTAATATATATTAAATATATTAATAATTAAATATTCCTGCTCTAACCCAGGAATATATCAGAATGACAGAGCATAAGTGAGGTGGGTTTACCCTAGGAGTGAAAGGTTGGTTCAACATTCTCCAAATCAATGTAATGCATTGTGTCAACAGACTAGTAAAGACAAATCATACAGTCATCTCAGCAGATAAAGATGGGGGTGGAAGATGGTTTAGTGGTTAAAGTGTTTGCCGTGAAGCATGGGGACCCGAGTCTGGAACCCCAAAAATGACATAAATGCTAGGTAATCTTGGCAGCCTCCCTATAATTCCAGCCTTGGAAGGCGGATCCAGGGTTCCACAGAGCAAGCTGGCTAGTGAGACTAGTCAGATGGGTGAGTTCCCGATGTCCCTGAGAGATCCTGCTTCAAAGAATAAGATCGAAGAGCTACGGAAGACAACTCCTGACTTCCACCTCAGGCCTCCACACGCACTCACACACACACACACGTACCTGCACACATGCGCATGTGCCTACATACCACACACACACATGAACATGGAAAAAGACGTAGGTGGAGAAGAGAATTTGCTAAATGCAGCGCTCTTTGATTCAAAAACAAAAAGTTATCTAAGGAAGGAGGAACTGAAGAGAACTTCTCAACATTATAAAAGGCTAGTTCTATTTATGCTCAACAAACCATCCAGAACACAAGTAACATTCATCTCACATTTTAGGTCTGGGTATCCAGGTGTGGCTCAGGTGGATCCTTGAGTTCTCTAGCTCAAGGTTCCACAGGTGGAACTGAGGTCGTCAGTGGTGGTATGGAGACACCTTCCAGCTCACTTCCAACTCCCAGGGTTGCTAATAGGATTTACTTTTCAAGAATTCTTGTCGTAGGGCCCTCAATTCTTCTCTACCTCTTGGCCTGTCAACCTCTTTCCATGTAATACTCATAGCATGTTACCCAGCTTTCCTCAGGGCTGGTGAGTGAGGGCCCCCAAGGTAGAAGTCATGGTCTCCTAAGTGGCATTCCGTCACTTTATCATGTTTGAGTCCTTAAAAATAAGTCACTAGATAGACATACGCATGGTTTCTCAAATGGCGGGTTGTGTAACTGATTGGGGGGGGGGGCGTGTCAAGAAAAAAAATCAGAAATAATGAAAGATTTCGGAATGCATGACCACCAAAGGTTAATTCAAAATCAACCAAGTAGCCAATCCTAGGTGTTTCTGAGATGCTCAACTGTGATGGGTCATGTGATTCACAGCCTTTGCTCTGCGCACGCAGTGTGCATACACGCTTTGCATTATGAGAACCTTCATTCTGCTCCGAGTGAACCAGCACCACCGCAAACACCGCAGTTTAAGAGTCTTGCATGCTATGAGCACAGCACTTTTTCTGTAACTCTCTGACAGTTTAATTATGGGAAAACAAACTAATGCTAATACTTTGCTGTAGTTCTTCGGCCTTTAAATATCTAATTAATATCTCACTAACTTGCATTGTTAGAACATTTGGGTTTGTTTTTTTTAAATCACTGTTTGAATTACTGACCTGTGTTTCATTATATTTAAATGCCATTAAATGAAGTTTGGCTTGGGAAGTTTTGAAATGGCCCCTAAAATACTTCTGCTGTTCTATAGCACATAGTTACGAAGAACAACATCTCAGTGTTGAGTCTGATAAAAATCTAGGTATTGATCAACTCTGAAGAAATGTTGAAGATATTCTTGAATCATTAAATATTCCTTATGTGAAAATGAACAAGCATGTCCATTTTGTCTTTAATATATTATGAAATTATATAGACACCAAGAATTTGTGTGTGTGTGTGTGTGTGTGTGTGTGTGTGTGTGTGTGTGTGTGTGTGTGTGTGTGTGTGTGTGTGGTATGTGTGTGGTATGTGTGTGGTGTGTCTGTGTGGTGTGGTTGTGGTGTGTCTGTGTGATATGGTTGTGGTGTGTGTGGATGTGTGTGTGTGTGTGTGTGTGTGTGTGTGTGTGTGTGTGTGTGTGTGTGGTGGTGTGGTGTGTAGGGTGGGGTTTTTTGAGACAGGATCTCACATAGACTGGGCTGGCTTGAGCTGCCTCAAGATGTCTAGGAAGATGACTTTAAACTCCTGATCCTCCTGCCTCTAGCTCCCAAGTGTTGGGTTTACAAGAACAAGCCACTGTACCTGATTCCCAAAGAACTGTTTTAAATTTCTCCATGATTTAATTTCAGAAAACATTTGTAAGTTTCCTTTATACCCCTATGTACCTGAGGCCAGGTAAAATTTTCTCATGTAAAAAGGGGACAGAGTGGGTAAAACTTAAGAAGGCCTGCTAAGAAGGCCTGCTCCTGGGGAAGAGAATCCATAAGGGCACAGCTGTCAGGAGGCAGGGTCATTAAGGGTACTCTCAGAGGCTGCCTACAGCAAGCTATAATAATAATAATAATAGAAGAAGGAGGAGGAGGAGGAGAAGGAGAAGAAGAAGAAGAAGAAGAAGAAGAAGAAGAAGAAGAAGAAGAAGAAGAAGAATGGATAGCCAGCATTGTGCTTACTGTTCTAAGACTGATTGAAGCAACAATACAAGGCATGTGGTCTTGCCATTCTTAATATCACACTGATGAACCTACCCAGGGAAAAGAGAAGCAAAATCAAACTGATTAAGAAAAACTAAAATTGTCCCTATTTGTGGTCTATACAAAAATCCCAAAGAACTTATGTAAGTTTCTCAGAACCCTGACGTGAGAACACATCCAGAGGGCAAACAAGAGTCAAATTCATATTAAAACCGTTAGACGTCATTAACCGCCTATTTCAGCAGCTAAAGTCATAAGTACCGCACGGATGTCGAGTACTGGGAACATCGCTAACGAGAAGGTAAAATGGAACAGCCAGAAATGGAAACATTTTGGTGGTTACTTACAAGAGATAAACTTGATGGTGCAACCCAGCAGTCCTCTCCTGAGTATTTCCCCCAAGAAAAATGAAAATATACGTTCATAGAAAGGGCTATGCATTGTATTTATAGTGGCTTCATGGATAATCACTCCAAACTGGAAACAATTCAAATATTCTTCAACCAGGCGTGATAAACACCTGCACATTCATACAACAGAATGCTACCCGACAATAAAAAGGTAGACTCTGATGATAAATGCAAGATGTGTGTGAATCTCAGATACTTTCTGTGAAATGAGAGGCTTATTCTCAAAAGCCGTGCAGTGTATACTCCCATTTATACGGTATTCTGGGAAAGGCAAAGCTATGGAGCAGACAAAATTCAAGAAATAGGGATTCACATTTGCACACCATTTCTGGGAGGGTCCCTAGTCCATCTCCGGACCTCATTATACGGCACACCCTATGCCAGACTGCCGCCACGCCCTGTGTGCCCAGCCCCAGCTTCTTCCTGAGCTCTGTGCAGATTTGCATCATTCCTTGGCCCGGGCTGGCCCGGGTTTTGCAGACATTTTCTCTGCTGAAGTCCAGCGCACACGCACCTCGGCGCCTAACCTAAGGGGTGAGAGGGCTGACAAGGTGTTGAGACTGTCAGTCCGGAGGCGCTCTACCTTATTTCAAAATTTCTTGACTGCCGCTGTCGCTGCGCCCTAACAGGTTCAATAAGGAAGTGACTGGGGAAATCAAGGCAGGCTCTGCAAGGTCCCACTGCATGGGAGGGAAGGCCAACCTGCCTCCCTCGATTGCCTCTCTCTCTCATTCATTTTCTGAAGCGGCCGCACCGAGCAGGACCCACGCAGCAGGACCCCTCCAGGGGTTCCCAGGGGAGGAGGGGACACCAAGGAGTGACCGATGTAAGGTATGGACCTGGCCACCGTTGCAGGAGCAGGCTGCTGGGAGGGCCCGGGTGCAGGAATCCTCCCCGCAGACGCCCCCACGCTGCGCCTTCCACGATCTAAATCCTGCGGACCTGCCGCGCGCGGGATCTGGGACCCTGCCAGGTGGCTGCGGGGACAGCAGGGCGGACGGCGGCCCCGCCCAGCCGGCGCGGTTCCCATGGGGATGGCGGTGGCGACCCAGCCGGGCTGCAGGCGGCTGGGCACCGGCTGGGCCCAGAGGCTCCGGGAGTCGGGGAGGGAGGTCCCTGCAGTCCCCGTCGCCCCGGGTTGCTCGCCCGGTGTCTTCTTCCGGAGGGAAATGAGACCCGAAATTAGAACCGGGGAAGCCCTTGGCCTTCGCGGTGCTCCAGCCAGCTCAAGTGTCTTAGATCGTATGAACCATAACGTTAAAAAGATAGATTATCTTACAGCTCGGCTCGTTTTAGGGTGATGGCTTAGCTACATCTTTAGCTCGAGGGGGTGAAACAGACTATTGGAAATTGGGTCGCCCGGGAGCCACCTGTAGGCTCCCAGCCTTGACCGTGATGTGATGTCATTGCTAGGGGTGGAGTCCACACCTGGTCGGTCCTAATTCTTTTAACTAGTGCCCTTGTTTTCTCCAGATCCTGGACCACAGCTCCTATTTGATGGGGCTCCAGGGCGGTCCGCCCTCCACCTGTTTCGTAAACAACGTTTAAACACTACATGAAAGTCCATTCTCAAGAAGACGTACTCCTCCGTGATGGAGAAATATGAAAAAATTGGGAAGATTGGAGAAGGCTCCTACGGGGTGGTGTTCAAGTGCAGAAACAGAGACACGGGTCAGATCGTGGCCATCAAGAGGTTTCTAGAAACTGAAGATGACCCTGTCATCAAGAAAATCGCCCTTCGAGAAATCCGCATGCTCAAGGTACTTGATTCGCTTTTTCTGGGGTGAGGTTATGCCCCCTTCCCTCACAGCCTTGTGTCCTCGGTGGCACAAACCCGAGTCTGTGTGCAGGGAACCGATTATGTAAGAGTGTAAGCAAGGGGAAAAGGAGAGGTGTGTGTGGCAGCCCTCTCTTGCAGAGAAACTGAGGTATTTCACTTCTCCCCCGGTTACTGGTCATCTGTCAGCATGTCATCTTCAGACAGTCTTTTCGAAAGTTCCTGATATGCAGAATTTAAAACAACTCAACTTTGCTAGAGTTCTTGAGTTTTAAGCTCTTAAACTGTTTTCAATTAATATTTAAATCCATTTTTTTTCTGTTTTCTTGGGCTGCGGGGTGGTGTGTGTGCATCTGTATGAGTTCGCATGTGTGTGGGAGCATGTGCTATGTACGTACCTCCGTGTTTTCCAAGCACACTCCGTGGCACCTGCTAGGCTCCCAATAAATGTTCTTATTCAATTTTTTAGGGTTTATGAAATAAACTCATAAGGAAAAGTAGGTGTTACAGGTCAGTCCTAACTGAGTGAGAAAGAATCAGTTCCCCCAAGTTGACCTCTGACACCACATTACTCTGTAGTATCTGTGTGTTCCACCTACCAAAATGAGTAAAAATGTAATGTAGAAAGAAAAAAAAAAAGGTGAGGCATGTGATGAGTACAGCAGAGACTGTGTTCCCAGCTGAAAGCCTATGTGTTCAGGAGGTGGAACTGTACACCAGAGCTGATTTCAAAGCCGGAAGCCACCACCCTCTCAAGGCAATGCTTCTTCGCTAGTCTAAGTAAGGTGGTGGGAGGTTACTGGTTTTCTGTCCCTTTAATCTGGCTCTTCAAAATTATATGATATTCTGAATATCTAGTGTGTACTCGGTGCATATTTGGTAGCGAAGTGAACTGAGGGTTTGTTAAGTGAACTCATATTTTCTTCGCTGACCCAGTAAGTTCTTACTGAGCCTAACTGCACAGTTGTTTCAGAAGCTCAGCTCTTGGAAGGTAGGTGGAATAAAATTCACCCCAACCTCACTTCTGGTGTACCGAGATCCTAATGGGCAGAGTCTGTGTCGTCCGTCTCCTGTCCCCATGGCTGGCAAGAGTCATTCTGGTGCTGGGGGTTTTTTTTTTGTTGGTTTTTTTTTTTTTTTTTTTTTTTTGGTTTTGGTTTTGGTTTTTCGAGACAGGGTTTCTCTGTGTAGCTTTGCGCCTTTCCTGGATCTTGCTCTGTAGCCCAGGCTGGCCTCGAACTCACAGAGATCCGCCTGCCTCTGCCTCCCGAGTGCTGGGATTAAAGGCATGCGCCACCACTGCCCGGCACTGGTGCTGTTGAGTAAAGAAAGCATGTTGGAATTGGACTTTGAAGTTGAAGGGGCACAAGGAACGAGATGAAGCAGCCGTGTTTCAGGTGGGCTGAGCTGGAACTTTGGCGTGGCTGTGTGGCTCTCTCTAGGATTCTAGCCAGGGTAGGAAATGCGGGGAGTTGCTACCCGGCAGATTGCAGCTAGCTGAGTTCCTACAGGGGTGTCTGGGATGTCCAGTGAGAAGCTGAGGCTTTTTGTGATCCCTGATGAGGTGAAGAGAAAAACTCAGACTGAGACCTCTGAGCAAAGGGGTGAAGAAGCCTCAGTGCCCCCAGCCCTGATGATGAGGGCTGACCCCAGACTGCCCATTGCAGATGCAGAAGAGTGGTAGCTTGAGGCAGGAAGTGGGGCTTTGGCTGTCATGTTAAGGTATCTGTCTTTCTTCTGAATAGTCAAGATATTTACTTATTTATTTATTTTAGAGACAGGGTTTCTCTGTGTAGCCCTGGCTGTCCTGAAACTCTCTCTGTAGACCATGCTGGCCTCCAACTCAGAGATCCGCCTGCCTCTGCTTCCCAAGTGCTGGGATTAAAGGCATGTACCACCACTGCCCAGCCTGCCAAGTTTTTTTTTTTTTTTTTATTAAAAGTTGTCAGTTGCAGACTTTTGGACTCACAGACCACTGAAGTTTCAACACACACCTTTTTCTCTTTAGCAATTGAGGTAGAGTTATCAGGATTTCTCAGAGTCCTGTTAGCATTTGGATCACAGTCTTGCACCACCACACCATGCTGTGCTTTCTCTTTCCATTCTTTGAAACAGGGGCTTATGCTGTAGACCAGGCTAGCCCTTGAACTCCGTGCTAGGGATTGAACCCAAGGTCTCTCATAAACCTGGCAAGTGCTACACCCGTGCTGCACCCTCAGCCCAGTCAGGACTTCAACCAACCTAACTACTATCTTAACCAACTCTTCTTTAAAAAAAATCAGACACTTTAATACTAAAATGGAAACTAGAAAAGGTACCCTTTGTGGGAAACACCACCTTCCTGAGAGAGAGAGAACAATTGGCCATAACATCTAACTTCATCTTCTCTGCTGTGCAGTGCATGTCGGGGTGTGTGTGTGTGTGTGTGTGTGTGTGTGTGTGTGTGTGTGTGTGTGTGTGTGTGTTGCAGGCCCCTTTTCTTAGCTTCACTATCCATCCATGAAACGGTGACATCATTTGTCTTGTGCACTGTAAATCTCATAACTGTCAATACTACATCTGGGGACAAAAAGGAACCAGATCAAGGGCTGTCCTACACAGAGGCTCTAAAGCTGGTCAAACAAAATACCGTTTTTGTGGCTCCAGTTGCCTTGACGGGACATTCCTGGGATTCCATATTGTAACAGAATCGGAATCTTTTCCGGGCTTTGCTTCACAGCATAAAGTAAGGCCCAGTGACTGCTGCCAACTTCCTAACTATAGTTGTTTCTTTGTAAACAGATGAAACTCTGGGAGGTAATTGTCTAGCAACCAGCTGGGTGGTTTTAAAGGAGGTACCTCTTCCGTGTTTCCCTTTCAGGTGTTAAGTCCCATCAGGAAGCTATAATCCCACCAGGGGATTAGAATATCAAGACCTCTATTCTAACTTGCTCAGTTTTCTTACTAGAGGCTTTTTTTTTATTTGTTTGTTTGTTTGTTTGTACTGGAAACACTACAAATAGCATTATTTCAAACCAATTGGAGTGGGGAAAGTGTGACTCTTTTTTTTACAAAACAAATTTGGTTTTGATAATAATATACCTCCACCTAAAGAAGATGTAGCCCTGTGCTCACCAAGATACTCTGTGAAAGTCAACTCTTCAATATCGCAATTTTCAACTGGAATTTTCCTAGGTTATATAACTGAGCTTGGTTAAAAAAAAAAAAAGTCCAAAGAAAAGAAGAGAAGGTGAGTCTGTCTCCTCAGAGCAGTAGGCAACACCACAGTCTCCTAAAATTATAAAAGCAAACAAGTGCTCTTTTGAAAACAGTCAGATCATCCTCTGGGGACAAGTTAATATCATTCTTGTGACGGGAATAAAATTGTGCAGTGGCACATAGGCTCAGTGGACCTCTTTCGAGTCACTTTCTATCACACGGAGAAAAGAATGAATTGCATTGGGCTGGTATTTTTGGTGAGATGCTTGTATTTGGCAAGCATTTACAGAACTCTGCCACATCCCAGGCACTGTCCTTGGCTGCCGCTCCCATGAACTCATGTCTTAGCAAGAGAGACCAACAATAAACACGTAAGAAAACGTGTGGTAAGGAAACAAGCAGGATCTGGGGAAAGGGCAGGGGTGTGGCATTCAAACCCTTTCTATAATGTGGTTTTAAACATGTTACTAACACATACATGTGCTAAAGACGTAGTGCATGGCAGGAAGAGTGGTCATGAGGGTAGCCAGAAGTCAGAGAGGGTAAAGGTCTCTAGTAGCTGCACATGCCTTTAATCCCAGCACTCGGGAGGCAGAGGCAGGCGGATCTCTGTGAGCTCGAGGCCAGCCTGGTCTACAGAGTGAGTCCCGGGACAGCCAGGGCTACACAGAAAAAGACCTGTCTTGAAAAAGAAAAAGGAAAAGAAAGAAGGAGGGAGGGAAGAAGAAAGAAAGAGAAAAAAGAGAGAAAGCAAAAAGGAAAACAGAAAAGAACATCACTTTAAATCTAAAGTCAGGTATCAGACTGGGGAGATGGTTCAGTGGGTAAAACTACTTGTTACATAAGTGCTGGGATCTGAGTTTGGATGCCCAGAAACCATGTTTAAAAAAAAGTCCCATGCTTAGCGAGACCAGCTAGAATCCCAACAACCCCTACAGGGAGGTTGGAGGCGGAGCCAAGAGAATCTCCCAAAGCTTGTGGGCCGGGTAGCCTGGTGTACACAGCAGGAAAACATACTGTCCTCTGACCTTCAAATGCACACTGTGGCACACACAAATGAACTCACACACACACGTGAACATGTAGGGTGTGTACACACACACACACACACACACACACACACACACACACACACACACAAAGAAGCCAGGCAACATGGGCTAGAGCATCAGGGGCCCCGTGGCTTTAATAGGATACATGTAAGCGTATAAATGTGCTCTCATCCATCCCAGCCCCCCCCCCATTCCGCTCCCAGCGATATCTATATATCCAGCAAAGGAAACCGTGTGGTTAAGAAAAACATGAAACCGCCCCAGGTCCCTGCGGCTGCCCTATTCCCTGTGGAGTGAAGTGGTAGAGCTGTTGAGGGAAGAAGGACTCTATTCCATCCAGCCTTGATGGAACAGATGGCCCTGGGGCAGTTGGAGATTAAAAATAGTGTGACTGGGGGTGCCTGGGTGACCCACCTCCAGCAGGTGGTATAAGGGACAATAGAGTAGGCTAGACCAACTTCAGTGGAACAGCCAGAAGCACAGCTGGGACCGAGTGACAGCTCCCTCTCTCCTTCTCCCTCCCAAGACAGGAAAAATGAGATAAAGAAGGAGAGGGCATTGCACATTTTCACTTGGCAGGAAGGAGCTGGTGGCCCAGCAGACTGGTTCGGGATGGTGAATGATTGGCCAGAATCCTCCTAGACAGGAAGCTGGAATGTAGACCCAGCTCTGTCCGTCACCAGCCGTGGGTCCTCACCACCTGTTTGTCCTCTCCCGCGGGGCCTGCTCTGTGAGACCTGTGGCTCCCACGGAAGTCTGAGTACAGACTGGGAATGAGCACAGTGGGAACAGGGGTTCCTCACAATCCTCATTGCTTAACTCCAGAGGTTTTGGTTTTTTAAGAAGGAAAAGTTACCATTTGCTACCAACAGAGATGAGAATTAGTGTGGGAGGAATGTGCACATCTGAAACTTGACTAGGGGCTGGAGAAACGTTGCTTAGTGGTGGAGACCGGGCATGGCACACACAAGTTCGTGGTGGATGTCCAGTATCACAAAACTCACTCTGCTATAAATGTTACAAAATTCGTCGCATGCGTTTGTTGGGGGGCAGGCACACCACACTAATGTGTACATGAACTTGTGCGTGCAAGTGGAGGCTAAAGGTCAACCTCCATAATCATTCCTTAGGTGCTGTACACCTCGTTTTTCTTGAGACAGGGTCTTTCTTTGGCCTGGAGCTTGCCAATTAGGTTAGGCTGGCTAGCCGGTCAGCCCCAGGGATCTGCGTGTTTTTGCCTTCCCAGGGCTGGAAGCATGTGCCGGAAGCATGTGCCACCATACCTGGCCTGTTTGTTTGTTTGTTTGTTTTGTTTTAGAGACAGATTCTCTCTATGTAGCCTTGGCTAACCTCGAACTCCATATGTAGACCAGGCTAGCCTTGAACTCATGAAGCTGGGCCTATCTCTGCCTCCCCAGTGTTCAGATTAAAGGCATGCACCACCTTGCCCAGCCTTGCCTAGCTTTTTCAGGTGGGTTCTAGGTATTGAACTCAGGTCCTCCCCCTTGCATAGCAAGGGCTTTACCAACTGAGCCATTACCCAGTGCCTACAGTATGCATTCTTCTAAAAGCAGTTTTATTACATTTATCTGTGTGTGTTTATGTGGGCACACACGCACGTGACACGAGGTACATGTGGACGTTAGAAGACAACCCACAGTAACCGGTTCTCTCCTACTGTGAGCTCCCGAGGACTGAACCCCGATCACCAGGTTGTCGGGCAACTGTCTTACTGTTGAGGCATTTTGCTGGCCCTCCAGGATGCATCTTTAATAAGAACCATGTCACCCCCCCCAAAAAAAAGATCTAAATCACTTCTTACAGGAGGATGACAGAATGTCTAATCTTTTTTATTGTAGAAAGCACAGATACACATGCAATGTATGTACAGCTCTCTGGTATATCTATAGCATTAAGTTCCTTCTGTAAGCAATTAGGGATTGCTTTTGTAAGTAATCTTGTGGCGTTTGGTCCTTTCAAAAATAAAATGGCACCTCAGGAAAACAAAATTGAGGAAGGTATGCAGATGTGAATGAGGCTGGTATACACCACCTGGCAGAAACTGCTCTCAGCTGACCTGAGTCATGTCGGTGCTGGGAGACGCTGCTGTTCTCCTCCCCCTCCCCCACCCACACCCACCCACCCCACACACACACCCTCCATCCTCCAGTGGGAACCCAGCTGTGTGACTGTGTGGCCCCAGAGCTGTGGCTAGGGACCTCCGTGTGGGATCCTGTTCCAGGCTGTCAGGTGACCTTGGACAAGCTCTGGTGCCTCCTGGAACCCCGCCCACCCTTATCTCCTGATTTATGTCTCTGCCTGGTACTGCTTCACTGGCTTTTTGCTGAGGGGAGCACACAGTGCTCTCAGCCAAACACGGAACTGCGGCCAGGCAGCCTCAAGATGCAGGAACAGAAGAGGGAAGGTCAAAAGCAGCAGCCGTAGCCGGGGAAAGAAAAAAACTAATGGAGAAAGGCAGAGGGGTGGGGTTTGAACATGGGACTGTCTCCAAAGGGACATGCTCCATGCCGAGCTTGCACCCGGCTCCCCAGGAGGCTCACTGCCTGTAAACCTCAGACCCGGAATACTGTGGGGAGTCACCAGCTTGCTGTCAGGCATCGTTGGGAAAAAGAGGACCCCTTAAGGCTCCTTGGTATTCAACAAAAGCATTAACTAAGCACATAATATGAGCTCTGTGCCAGGCCCATGCCACTAAATACCACCAACACGCCACGTGAGTGCCCCCCAGCACACAGCTTAGTCCACGCTCTCGTCTTTTTAAAGGCACCAGCTTACCCAGTGTTAGTCGGAGGAATATTTCACATGCAAGCAAAAACCTCAGTGGCTAATCTTGTGGCATTTGGTCCTTTCAAAAATAAAAAACCAGGAAAAAAAATTGAATCCTTCTGTGGCTAACCCTTTCTAGGTTTCTTTTCTTCAGCTTGTTCAATTTGCTTACAAAATTGGATTAATAATGCAATCCACTAGTCAGGAAAGTTAATACTAGTCTCCTCATTGTTTCAGCCATGTTCAGCAGCGCTGTTATGGATTATAGGGGATTAGACTCGCAAACTCAAGTATTGGTAAGGATCACATTAATACCACAAAAGTGCAAAGGTGGATGAATGGCCAGCAGTGTGGATAGGGACTGGAGCAAACCGGCGAGCTCATGTCTCTGAACGGGGCCATGTTCAGCCCCAAAGGCTGCCCACTCGGGAAGATAAATTTCCAGTTCTTTTGACAAGAAACTAGAATTTTGTGTGATATCTCCTGAGATATTTTTCTCTACAGTTTTTGAAAGAAAAAATCAAAACATTTGTTATTTGTTTTTTTGTGTGTGCGTGTATGAGTGCACGCGTGCTGCGGCATGCACACAGGGGTCAGAGGACAGCTTTCAGGAGTCAGCAGCCCCTGCCTTCTGCCTTGTTGAGGTAGAGTCTCCCTTGTTTCTGCTCCTGTGCTTTGTATCCCAGGCTGAGTGGCTCACTAGCTTCCAGGCAGTCTGACTCCACCTCCCATCTCACCAGAGGGGTGCTGAGATTTCAGATTCACATCATCGCACCCGACTTCACCGTCACACACGACTTCACCATCACACACGGCTTCACCATCACACACAGACTTCACCATCACACATGACTTCACCATCACACACGACTTCACCATCACACACGACTTCACCATCACACACGGCTTCACCATCACACATGACTTCACCATCACACAGACTTCACCATCACACACAGACTTCACCATCACACATGACTTCACCATCACACACGACTTCACCATCACACACATGACTTCACCATCACACACGGCTTCACCATCACACAGACTTCACCATCACACATGACTTCACCATCACACACGACTTCACCATCACACAGACTTCACCATCACACATGACTTCACCATCACACATGACTTCACCATCACACAGACTTCACCATCACACACAGACTTCACCATCACACATGACTTCACCATCACACACAGACTTCACCATCACACACGGCTTCACCATCACACATAACTTCACCATCACACAGACTTCACCATCACACATGACTTCACCATCACACATGACTTCACCATCACACAGACTTCACCATCACACACAGACTTCACCATCACACATGACTTCACCATCACACATGACTTCACCATCACACACAGACTTCACCATCACACATGACTTCACCATCACACACAGACTTCACCATCACACATGACTTCACCATCACACATGACTTCACCATCACACACAGACTTCACCATCACACATGACTTCACCATCACACATGACTTCACCATTACACATGACTTCACCATCACACAGACTTCACCATCACACAGACTTCACCATCACACACGACTTCACCATCACACACGACTTCACCATCACACACAGACTTCACCATCACACACATGACTTCACCATCACACATGACTTCACCATCACACATGACTTCACCATCACACACGACTTCACCATCACACATGACTTCACCATCACACATGACTTCACCATCACACACAGACTTCACCATCACACACAGACTTCACCATCACACACAGACTTCACCATCACACATGACTTCACCATCACACACATGACTTCACCATCACACACATGACTTCACCATCACACATGACTTCACCATCACACATGACTTCACCATCACACATGACTTCACCATCACACACAGACTTCACCATCACACACAGACTTCACCATCACACACGGCTTCACCATCACACACAGACTTCACCATCACACATGACTTCACCATCACACACGACTTCACCATCACACACATGACTTCACCATCACACACGGCTTCACCATCACACAGACTTCACCATCACACATGACTTCACCATCACACACAGACTTCACCATCACACAGACTTCACCATCACACACAGACTTCACCATCACACACGACTTCACCATCACACAGACTTCACCATCACACACAGACTTCACCATCACACACAGACTTCACCATCACACATGACTTCACCATCACACACAGACTTCACCATCACACACAGACTTCACCATCACACATGACTTCACCATCACACACAGACTTCACCATCACACATGACTTCACCATCACACACAGACTTCACCATCACACACAGACTTCACCATCACACACGACTTCACCATCACACACAGACTTCACCATCACACATGACTTCACCATCACACATGACTTCACCATCACACACAGACTTCACCATCACACACAGACTTCACCATCACACACAGACTTCACCATCACACAGACTTCACCATCACACATGACTTCACCATCACACACGGACTTCACCATCACACATGACTTCACCATCACACATGACTTCACCATCACAAATGACTTCACCATCACACACAGACTTCACCATCACACATGACTTCACCATCGCACAGACTTCACCATCATACATGACTTCACCATCACACACGGACTTCACCATCACACATGACTTCACCATCACACATGACTTCACCATCACACATGACTTCACCATCACACATGACTTCACCATCACACACGACTTCACCATCACACACAGACTTCACCATCACACATGACTTCACCATCGCACAGACTTCACCATCACACACAGACTTCACCATCACACACAGACTTCACCATCACACAGACTTCACCATCACACAGACTTCACCATCACACATGACTTCACCATCACACACAGACTTCACCATCACACAGACTTCACCATCACACATGACTTCACCATCACACACAGACTTCACCATCACACACATGACTTCACCATCACACACAGACTTCACCATCACACATGACTTCACCATCACACACGGCTTCACCATCACACATGACTTCACCATCACACAGACTTCACCATCACACACAGACTTCACCATCACACATGACTTCACCATCACACAGACTTCACCATCACACATGACTTCACCATCACACAGACATCACCATCACACATGACTTCACCATCACACATGACTTCACCATCACACACGACTTCACCATCACACACAGACTTCACCATCACACATGACTTCACCATCACACATGACTTCACCATCACACAGACTTCACCATCACACAGACTTCACCATCACACACAGACTTCACCATCACACATGACTTCACCATCACACACAGACTTCACCATAACACACAGACTTCACCATCACACACAGACTTCACCATCACACACGGCTTCACCATCACACATGACTTCACCATCACACACGACTTCACCATCACACACAGACTTCACCATCACACAGACTTCACCATCACACACGACTTCACCATCACACACGACTTCACCATCACACACGACTTCACCATCACACACAGACTTCACCATCACACACGGCTTCACCGTCACACACGGCTTCACCGTCACACACGACTTCACCATCACACACGACTTCACCATCACACACAGACTTCACCGTCACACACGGCTTCACCGTCACACACGGCTTCACCGTCACTCACGACTTCACCGTCACACACGACTTCACCATCACACATGACTTCACCGTCACACACAGACTTCACCGTCACACATGACTTCACCATCACACATGACTTCACCATCACACACAGACTTCACCATCACACACAGACTTCACCATCACACACAGACTTCACCATCACACATGACTTCACCATCACACACATGACTTCACCATCACACACAGACTTCACCATCACACACAGACTTCACCATCACACACGACTTCACCATCACACACAGACTTCACCATCACACACATGACTTCACCATCACACATGACTTCACCATCACACATGACTTCACCATCACACATGACTTCACCATCACACATGACTTCACCATCACACACGACTTCACCATCACACACGACTTCACCATCACACACGGCTTCACCATCACACACAGACTTCACCATCACACACGACTTCACCATCACACAGACTTCACCATCACACACAGACTTCACCATCACACACGACTTTACCATCACACAGACTTCACCATCACACAGACTTCACCATCACACAGACTTCACCATCACACAGACTTCACCATCACACACGACTTCACCATCACACATGACTTCACCATCAAACATGACTTCACCATCACACATGACTTCACCATCACACACGGCTTCACCATCACACACAGACTTCACCATCACACACGACTTTACCATCACACATGACTTCACCATCACACACGACTTCACCATCACACACGACTTCACCATCACACACGACTTCACCATCACACACGACTTCACCATCACACACGACTTCACCATCACACACGACTTCACCATCACACACGACTTCACCATCACACACGACTTCACCATCACACACGACTTCACCATCACACACGACTTCACCATCACACACGACTTCACCATCACACACGACTTCACCATCACACACGACTTCACCATCACACACGACTTCACCATCACACACGACTTCACCATCACACACGACTTCACCATCACACACGACTTCACCATCACACACGACTTCACCATCACACATGACTTCACCATCACACATGACTTCACCATCACACATGACTTCACCATCACACATGACTTCACCATCACACATGACTTCACCATCACACATGACTTCACCATCACACACGACTTCACCATCACACACAGACTTCACCATCACACATGACTTCACCATCACACACGACTTCACCATCACACACGACTTCACCATCACACATGACTTCACCATCACACACAGACTTCACCATCACACATGACTTCACCATCACACACAGACTTCACCATCACACATGACTTCACCATCACACATGACTTCACCATCACACACGACTTCACCATCACACACGGCTTCACCATCACACATGACTTCACCATCACACATGACTTCACCATCACACACGACTTCACCATCACACACGGCTTCACCATCACACATGACTTCACCATCACACATGACTTCACCATCACACACAGACTTCACCATCACACACGACTTCACCATCACACACGGCTTCACCATCACACACAGACTTCACCATCACACATGACTTCACCATCACACATGACTTCACCATCACACACGACTTCACCATCACACACGGCTTCACCATCACACATGACTTCACCATCACACATGACTTCACCATCACACACAGACTTCACCATCACACACGGCTTCACCATCACACATGACTTCACCATCGCACACGGCTTCGTCATGTCAGTTCCAGGAGCAGATGTCAGGTCATCAAGCTTGTGAAGCCAGGCTTCTACCCTCTGAACCATCCCCTTAGGCCCCAAATTCGAAATATTAAAAGTAAAGAGAGTAGTGCAGTCGATACCCACAGACCTTTAACTAGCTGTGTCCATCAGCCGATGGAGCCTAGCTGCGTCCTCCCTCCCTATCCTGTCTCTGTTTCTTTCTCTCACCTCTGCCCTACCTGCACATTTTTGTCTGGGCCATCTGTCTAGATATTCGGCACAAGGTCCTTCTTCTATATAATAATCATGTTATGAAATGTGTCAGCAACGCAATACCGTTATCTAACGCGTAGTTGGTACCCAGACATTTCATACTGTTCCAATAGTAGCCACATAACTATGTGTGTATAAAGTGCATAAAGACTAATATGCAGGTGGGTGTGGGGATGTGCACAAGAGGCAGAGGCAGGAGGATCTCTGAGTTCAAGGCCAGCCTGGTCCACCTAGTGAGTCCCAGGCCAGTTAGGGCTACACAGTAAGACCCTGACTCAAAACAACAATAACACCACCACCAAATACCCTGCAAACAAAACAAAAATCCTAATAAATGTAGCTAACAGGTTCTACTGTGCATTGGTAGTCTTGCCTGAATCAATTATTGTAATAGTTGTTTTACTGTACTTTCTTCTTATTAGTCTTTTTTTTTCTGTTAGAAAAGAACTTTCACCCTCCAGACATATACTTATTAATATCATTATATATTCCTGAATGTTTAAATTCAACACGTTATATGCTCTTAGTATGGTATAATTACTCTTTTCGATTCCCAAAGCATCACATGTTTGGTTATTTGGCCTCCTTCAGCCTGCTCCTGGGTTCTGACAGGCGTCCCCCATGGTTTGAAGACTTTGCTCTGTGGTAGGCAAATAAAATGTCCTGGACTCATTTTCCGCTGACCCTGTGATCAGCCATTTCTCCGGGAACCTGATTCCTTTTAATGATAGGTAACAAAATGTCCTGATTTTAAAGTGTTAAGTAATTTTTTTTAATTCTCACGTCACTCAGGCCCAATATAACACAGGATCTACAAATACTGTTTGGCCATCAGGCTGCCAGTTTGGGGCCTTTGGACTCTCTGGCTTTGCTCTGTGCATATTGGCTCCAAGGACTCGAGGAGATGGGGCAGTAGAGGTTTGTTTTGTTTTGTTTTGACAGCACAGACTGACACTGGACATTTATGTAAACCGGCTGTCATTATCATGGAAGACAATGGGAGCAGTTTCTTGCCCACAACGAAAGAAATCAAACAGCCCCTTATCACCCCCTCTGTTTGTTCAACAAGTGGAGACCTGTCCAATTTCACTTCTACAAGATAATGCACAAACTGCAAATAGTAACCGGCTGTTTTGTTTGTTTACTCGAAGATGTTTTGGCTTAGCCCACGGGTGTTTATCGACACAGATTGTATTCTGGCTGCTAGTGAGAGGCCAGGCAATAAGCTGACAGGCAAATATTTCGAGCACAAAAGGAGCAGAGGTCAGCAAGCAGGTGTGTTACTGTCTTCGAGGCCCCCAGTCCACAATGTGATTAAACCCGTTCCCCAATCCATCAGTGTCACAGGCATTGTGTCCTGTGTCACACACCAGACCCAAGAAAAGAAAATAGCCCGGGAAGGAGGAGAGAGAATAAATGATTTTTAACAAATAATTTTAGATAGATTGGGTGGGTGTATGTGTTGGGAAATGAATCACTCGTGACAATAATTGTATTGTTCATGGATGCGATGTTTTGATACATGTTTATACTGTGGCACGATCAAATCAAGGTAATTAGCATACCTATCTCCTCAGATATTTGTCACATCTTGGTGCACTTGTGTGTGAGTATGTGGGTGTGTATGTGTGTATGTGCGTATGCAGGCGTGTTTGCATGAGTGTGTATATGCTGTGGGGGTCAGAGGACAGCCTTGGGTATTGTTGGTCAGACTTCACCCACCTTGTGTTTCAAGGCAAGTTCTCTCATTGGCCTGGAACTTGCTGTTAGCTGAGGCTGTCTGTTCTCCTGTCTCCGCCTCCCCAGGGCTGGGACTACACGAAGGTAGGCTGATGTAGGGGGGTAGACTACCCCTATGTCTGATCTTTTTATGTAGATTCTTGGGACTGAGCTCAGGCAGGTCTTTATGCTTACAAGGCAAACACTTTACCAACTGCAATATCTCCCTAGTCCCCGGATATTTTTTAGTCTTTGCGATGAAAACATTTAAAAATTCCGTCTTTGCATTATTTTGAATTATTATTATTATTATATAGTTATTAACTATACTCATTTTGTCACAGAGCAGAATGTGTAGGCTTTCAAAATGAGTGGCGGTATAATTCATCTTGATTTTTAAAACATTATCTTACTGCTTTCTTTCCCATTTATATTATTTTTTTATTCCCAACCTACAAGATTTCGAGCCAGACATGCTATATGATACTTTATATCATAAAATAGCCAAGCCACACCTGAAGGTAGTAATTTTCCTGTAGAATGGAATTTGTTTTTAAACTGGGTCAGGGACATGCCTTTCACTTCGGCTTTTAAAATGTTTTCATTCAGTTGTACATTTGGCAGGATTAATGTTTTATTCTGCAAATTTGCTTTCAACAGGCATATTCCCTTGTTAATGATTATCCTTCTTTATTATTTATTAACCTTAAGGGCCCTCTAGTAAAAATACCAGTGGGTAAAACTGTGTCTCTGAAAATCATTGAACTTGGTCTCCGTATCTGCCGGGACAATAGAAGGTGGGAGTTCCTAAACCACCCGGTGTTACCAATCACATTGAGAAACAACGTGCTTCGTAACTGCCGGTGCGTGGTGTCCTCCTCCGTGCCGGCTCAGCGTTATTTTCCACTGTGACCACGGCTGTACCAATCATTCTTTCATGGTATTTTTCACAACAAAACAGCTCAATCATCCACTGCACACTTCACTGGCCTGCTGGGTTTTCAGAAGGTTCCAGAAGAGATCGCAGGCCAGGAGTCCAGTCAGAAAAGCAGCCTGGCACATTCTGTCCCCCTCCAGCAAGCCTGTGAACAATCCTTAGCCCGCCTTCAGTTTCCCCAGAGCGGAGTTTTCCTTTTGACTGTTTTGTTCAGGGTTGTGCCGAGAGGAAGGCAGGCAATTCTGAGGGCTTCCGTTGTCTCTCTCTCTCACGGTGTAGGTCATGAAACTAACGTTTGCCAACTGCCAAGAGCGTCTACCCCAAATTTGCACTTGGGAGTGGAGGGAAGGGTCTCAAGCGTGGCTCTGTTGATCTGTTTGACCCTCTATGAATCAGTACTCTAACCTGGGGCTCTGAGAACACATTGAGTCTGAGATATCAGTGCTCAGACCTCAGACTTGATCACTTTGTAGGTTCACTTGGAATTGGTCACAGGTCCATTTGGGAGTGCCTATGGTGGCGTTGTAGGACCTTTCCACAAAGTTATTATGGTTTGTAAGCTGCATGAAGAACTTCAGTTTTCTATTCTAAAAGCCAACATACATTGGTATGTTTCCAATTTTGTGTTGGTGTGCATTCCTAGCTACCCTGTGCCTCACGCAGTCTGCGGGCCACGGGAAGGACACCTGAGAGACCTCATAGACAAACATCCACAGTTATTGAAGCTGTGGTTGAAAGCTACAGACTGTGAACCAGCTTCAGGACCAAGGTGTCCTCCTGACCCCCTCGTTCAGGCCAGTGAGTTATGGACAGAGAAGAAGAAGGTGCCTTGAGATGCCAAATCCACACAGTCTGGTTCTGGTTCACCACCCACTGCAGGATACCACAATGGGTCACAAAAGCCCCCAAATGAGAAGTCCTCTGGGTGCCTCTCAGTTCACTCTCCACCGGACCTTCCAGCAGCCCCATCACTGATGCCCACTTCTCTTTTGATGATACACCAGTGGGGTATATCACGCTCTCATTTTCTTTCTTGCCTGTGGGGACCCGCTGTCCTCTCCGCCTCTTCCTCGTCTCTGGGTGTTCAGGTTCTTTGGACATCTTCCTGTCTCAGCCAACTCTACGGCTTCACCACCACAGAGGGGGGCTCTCTGCCTTTGTCCTGTTCTAGCTCCAGGAACCCGGACAGGTACACTTCGGACTCTCAGAGTCCTGTGAAGTCGAAGGACCAAGAAGAGCTGCTTCTTCCCGTGGGCCTGCTCTTCCTCTCTGCTGGCGTCAGCATCCCCTCATTGGACAAATCTTGGTTTGTTCTTGACATCTTCCCTCCCGTTGTCTCTCAGCTCTAGTTTGTTGCCACATTCTGACTGTCTGGTAACAAAATATCTCCAAACAGTGCCTTTCTCCCATCTCTCTCCTCTCTGCTGGTCCAAGCCGTCGTCATCTCTTACATGCCGGAAGGCCCTGCACTCTCTCCTCTTGTCCGTTTCTGCCTCTTCTGAGCCATTCCAATCCCACTGCCATAATGCTCAAAAACCCAATGGCGCTGAGCAGTGGTGGCACACACCTTTAATCCCAGCACTCGGGAGGCAAAGGCAGGCGGATCTTTGTAAGTTCGAGGCCAGCCTGGTCTATGGAGCGAGATCCAGGAAAGGTGCAAAGCTGCACAGAGAAACCCTGTCTCGAAACCCCCTCTCCCCCACACACACAAAAAAACCCAACGGCTCTTTATCACAGCTTGCCGCACTTCCTTCCCGTGGCTTCCCATTGCACCTAAGATAAAGTGCAGCCCTCCAGGCCCTGCAGGAGCCATGTTCTGACTGGCTGGCTGGCCATGGCCCATGAACTTCACCCTCAAGACACACTCCTTCAGTTCCTTAAGTGGCCTAAGGGAAGTTCTCTCCCGAGACAGTCCAGTGGTCTTTACTGGTGTTCATGGGGAAGGAGGTTATTTGTTTTGGCAGGAGTGTGGTGGGGTAGGGGGCCATGAGGAATTAGTGCTTTCTTGCGTTGGGGTGAGTACTCTTTGATGGATACAATGTTTCAGTTTTGCACATAGAGTTCTAGAGATGGATTGGGTGTGAGAAATAATCCTCACTTTACACTAAGAATGCTGGAGTCTGGGAAACATAGCAGTTTACTTTACAGCGTTGCTAAGTTGGGCATCAGCCCAGGGAAAAGGTCTTTGGATTTAGTACAAAATAATGCTTTTAAAAATCCTAATCACAGGGCTCAGTGGTTAAGAGCACTGTTGAGTAGCTGTTCTTGCAGAGGACTAAGATTTGATTCCCAGCACCCACATGGCAGCTCACAACCACCTGTAAACTCCAATTCCAGGGGATCTGATGCCCTCTTCTGATCTCCGCTAGGCACCAGGCACAAGCGTGGCAAACAGATATACATGCAGGCAAAACATTCACACACACACACACACACACACACACACACACACACACACACACACACACCGTTTCCCTGCCTGCTGAATTCATTGGTTGAGTTCTTCAGGGAGGTACACTCTTCCCAGTGCCCAGCATTGTCTCTCCTCAGAAGAGTCCCATCCTATTGGGTCAGGATGCAAAGTTTTATCTATTGTATATCCTGGGACTGGAGATTCCCGTCAGGTCCAAAAGAAACTCTAATTCCCTAAACTCCAAAAGGCAGTGCGTATGTCCAGAAACGACAGTCTTGACCCAGCTCAAGCTAGACTGTAGAAGGATTTCTGGTGGTTAGATGAAAGAGAGTGTTCCTCAGGAGCTCGTGAGGTGGGTTCCCTTCCTGTCTGCCAAAGAGAGTCATTTCCCCCGCCTCTGGCAGAAGGGGTATGTAGCTCTCCATTGACATATATTTGTGGTTGCATATTAAAGCCCATGCTGGCCTCCAGACTCCCGCGGCCCCTACTCACAAGTGCCTGTTGTGTATTTCAAAGAATACACTAGAATCCTGGTTGCATCAGCTCTGGGCTTCCCTCCCCCCAGCTGCTCACCCTCCTTATAACCTTCTATTCTCTACTATTCCCCCCGCCCCGCCACACACATACGCACACACACACACACACACACGCATACACACACACACACACACACCTTGCTTTCTCAGTATCTCCACTATTCGCTTGTTATTCTCTGCTCTCCCCACTTCCCTAGTCCTGGCCATGTCCAGTCTGCTGGCCATGTCCAGTCTATTTCTTTCTCTCTCTGCCCTGGACTCTTCCAGATGCCTCTGGCTGTTCTCTCTCTTATCTACATTAAAAATCTCTCCCCTCATGGAGCGGCCATTTCAGTAGTTCCTTTATTGCACCTCTTGTGTACAATTCTCTCCTTTTCTGGTAGGTGAGCTCAGTCACGTGGCAGACTGCCTGTAACTCTTCAACCCTAGGATGGAGTCAAAGTGCCTAGGCAAGCAGGTGCCTGTGGTGGTACTGTGTTCCCCAAAATATTGTGCACCCTAATAAACTTATCTGGGGTCAGAGAACAGAACAGCCACTAGATACAGAGGCCAGAAAATAGTGGCACACACGCCTTTAATCCTATCACTTGGGAGGCAGAGATCCACCTGGATCTCTGTGAGCTTAAAGTCACACTGGAAACAGCCAGGCATGGTGACTCACGCCTTTAATCCCAGAAAGCAGAAAGGTATATAAGGCGTGAGGACCAGGAACTAGAGCTGGTTAAGCTTTTGGCTTGGTTAAGCTTTTAGGCTTTTAAGCAACACAGTTCAGCTGAGATCCATTTGGATGAGGACTTAGAGGCATCCAGTCTGAGGAAACAGAATCAGCTGAGAAAATAAGACCTTCTAAGATTCCTGCTACAGGTGCCAGCTGGCAGCTAGTGAAAAAAGGGCCTCCTGCTTATCTGTGATTCTCCAAGGAGCTCTAAATACACCTCATGCTGAAAATGGACCATATGATTTATTTCTTACCATGGTTACCATGCTTAAATATATGTGGACTTAGTGTCACTGAACTAGACATTTTTAAGTGCTTACAAACTAGGTTGTGCCGGGTGGTGGTGGCGCACGCCTTTAATCCCAGCACTCGGGAGGCAGAGCCAGGCGGATCTCTGTGAGTTCGAGGCCAGCCTGGACTACCAAGTGAGTTCCAGGAAAGGCGCAAAGCTACACAGAGAAACCCTGTCTCGAAAAACCAAAAAAAAAAAAAAAAAACAAACTAGGTTGTATAAATTTTATTACTTAGGGGTCAGTGTTTTGAGACAGGGTTTCTCTGTGTATCCCTGGCTGTTCTGGAACTCACTCTGTAGACCAAGCTAGCCTCAAACTCACAGAGATCTGCCTGCCTTTGTCTCCGAGGGCTGGGATTAAAGGCCTGTGCTACCACCGCTCAGTTTATCATGATATTTTTAATCAGGGAGAAAAGTTGACATGATAAAGATAACACTTGACTACAAAATCCTTGTAGAAAACCATTAGCAGCTGTTGTAGTTTGCGTGTGAATGTTCCAAGAGACGCGTGCATTTGAACATTGGTCACCAGCCGATGGCATTGTTTGGAAGGCTGTGGAGCCCTTAGGAGCTGGAGCCTTGCAAGGCAGGTCCCAGGGCGCGTGGAGGTGGGACTTGAGGTTTTATGGCCCAGACTCACTTTGTGACCTTCTCTGCTTTCTGACTGTCAGGCAATGGTATCAGCTGCCTCATACTCCTGTCCTGATGGACTGGATCCCTCTAGACCTTAAGCCAAACAAACCCGTCTTCCTGTACGTTGCTTTTTGTCACGTGTTTCAACACAACAAGAAGAAACGTAACGACTATCAAAGACTATTTGGAAAAAGAGGTGCAAAGGGCCAGTGTTAGAAATCGTCAAACAATAATGAAGAAGACACTAATGATAGTTATTGGTCATAAAGCAAGAATGGGCACTACGAAGAGAGAATTCACTGAGATGTGTGTGTGTGTGTGTGTGTGTGTGTGTGTGTGTGTGTGTGTGTGTGTGTGGTGGTGGTGGTGGTGATGGTGGTGGTGGTGTTACAAATCTCTTTTTTCTTTAGAAAAGATTTATATGCCAGGCATGGTGGCCCACACCTTTAATCATAGCACTTGGGAGGCAGACATAGGTAGATCTCTGTGAGTTGGAGGCCAGCCTGATCTAGATAGTGAGTTCTAGAAAAACTAGAGCTATATAATAGAGAGACTCTGTCTCAGAAAGAAAGGAGGAAAAGAAAGAAGGAAAGAAAGAAAGAAAGAAAGAAAGAAAGAAAGAAAGAAAGAAAGAAAGAAAGAAAGAAAGAAGAAAGGGGTTCCTACTGGATTTATCTATTCTATGTGTAGGTATCCATGAAACCAGAGAACATTAAACAGCTAAGTGAACATAGTTACTAATCACATATTAGTAATTACTAATTATTTAGTACTATGAGAGTGTGAGCCCTCTGGGGATTCTGACCCAGGGGCGTAGAGGCAGTCTGGGAGAACTCCTCAGAAGAGACACTGACTAGAGTCTGCCTTGAAGGCTGAGCTTGTGTCACCTCAGCCCGCCTCAGAATTCCCTTTCTTAGCCGGTCTCCTCAAATCGCTTTGCTTTCACAAACCACCTGGCCCCTGATCACACTCTACTTCTAAGTCACTGAGAAATAGTCCACAAACCTGATGACAGCCTCCTTCCACACACAGAATGAAACTCCTGAAGGGAAACAGCTCGATTTTTACTGGCTGGAACTCAGAGAAAGACACTCACTGCTCAGATAGAGAAAGACGCTCGCCACTCAGATTTACCTCCATGCCTCTTGTCCTTTCAGCAACTCAAGCATCCCAACCTCGTCAACCTCCTGGAGGTCTTCCGGAGGAAGCGGAGGCTCCACCTGGTGTTCGAGTATTGTGACCACACTGTGCTCCACGAGCTGGATAGATACCAGAGAGGGTGAGTGACCCACCCCTTACCCCAGGAACAGACAAAGCAAAGCTCACAGATTCGCCAGGGGAAAGTAGGTGCCGGGGCTTTTTCTTAAGGCAATGTAAGAAGCCATGCATGTGGTTCGTGTGTGTAACTGGGAGATTGAAACAAGACAACTGACGAGTTGAGGCCGCCCTGGGCCGTAAACCCTGCCTCAAAAACAAACAAGCAAAAAACCAAACAACAGCAATAAAAAAACAAATGAACAAAAGTAATGATCACCAGGTCTCTGATGCTGAGTTAACAGCTGAGAAATTAAAAAAAAAAAAATGTAACATGAGTTATAATGTCATTTCCATGAAGAACCCATGAGTAACGTATTAACATGAGGGACAAGCCTTGGCTTCTTGGGTTCATGTCTCTGCATTGAAGTTGTCGAGGCCTCTCAGAAAGAAGCAAGAGGAAGATAGTCGATGCTTTGCATCCAACTAGGGAAGCATAGTGGCTTGGATTTCAGAAGAAAGCATTTCTAAAGTATGGTGACACACACCTGTGATTCCAGCTCTTGGGAGGCTCAGGCAGGAGGATCACCAGTCTGAGGTGAGCCTGGGCTACACAGCAAGACTTTACCTCAAAATCCATCCTTCCATCCATCCATCCATCCATCCATACATACATACATACATACATACATACATACATACATGGATAAATAAATAAAGAAGAAAAGAAGAACAAAAGTAATCGCTAAGAGGAAGCTTGAGGCTTTTTCTAAAGCCTAAAGCAATCTAAGCGTTTGGTTTCCTGCATTAGTCAGGACTTCTTTGGTGCAGAAACTCAGCTTGAGGTGAGCGCCAGCAGAGAGCACAGGCGTCGGTGGCCATGACTGCAAGGGTGGGCGTGACTGGTGTGTGTGGCACAGGCTAGAAAGAACCGGGAAAGGAAGAGTGTGGGCTAGAGCATGGCCACGGCTTATATAAGCACACACAGTTTTTCCAGGAGAAGGAAACTTCTGGAAGAGGAAACGGCACATAAAATCCATCGAATTTCTGATTGGCCGGCAGGAATGGTACAACTATCCCTGAAGTCATTCACCGCCATGGCTGGAAGGAGAGAGAGAGAAATCATCAGGAGGTCATGGGAGCTATAATTTAAAATGAGTCAAGATCAAAAAAGCCTTCATGGTGGAGGCAATATTCAGTTTGAAATGGGGAGAATTGAGAGAAGTTGGTAAGGGGAGAATATCCCATTCTCTTCTTTCACTCCATTTCTGCGGGTGGGGTGTCCGCCTTTGGCTGGGGAACTATGGAGAGTGTCTGGCAGGTCAGAGTTGTGGAATAGTAGAGTGACCCCTGCTTGTGTCCTCACTCCAGTGACCGGAGGATTCTCCTCACACTTCTCAGCTTTGCCTGGGAGCCTATTCTCCCTGTGACACTGGTTATATATGATCTGCCATGACCTCCCGGTAAAGGAGATTAAAGTGGCTTGTGGCTTGTCGATGTCCATGAATCATGCTTGTCATGTTCCAGAATGTTAGAGCCAAGATGACAGGCACTGCCCTTCAGAGAGTCACCAGCGCGGAGGAATGATGTGTGAAAACAAGAGAACGTTTCCTGCGTTGCTCTTTGCTCTTTCGGCAGCTTGCAAGTAACACTCAGTGAAACTGTGCTAGTGTGGCTGCTCCTGCTGGGTGGTGCAATGGAGACCCTGCAGGGAATGTGGCTACTTATGGCTGGCCCATGTTCCTCCGTTCTTATAACCGTAATCAACACAGAACCTCAAACAGTATATAATCTCTCTATGTAACAAGCAGGTAATTATGTACCAGGAAGCAGCTAGCTGGGGGTCCCCTGATCTAATCCAGGCCTTTCACTTTCTACACAAGGGCAGCGACAAGTCTCACATGCTCATGACTTGAACTATCCAAGACTGCCTGCTCCCCTTAGATGAGCTTATTATACCTCTGCTTCCGATCGCCTGCCTGAATCAGGACACCCTTGACCTAGCTCATCCCTGGATTTGAGTCCTGTACTCCAGCAACAGGCAGAACCCTGGGAAACATTTACTCACATTTGACACTTTATTACTATATATATATACCACAAAGGATACAGATGAAAAGACAAATAGGATAAAGTATGAGAGAAGGTGTGTGGAATCCACGCCCTCTGTAGATGTTCCACGCTCTAGGAAGACCCGCAAGTTCAGCTCTCTGCAGGCTCTGCAAACACCCCCCCCACCCCCGCCCCATCCTCTCAGGTGCTTACTGGACTCCACTGAGTAGGCATGGTTGCTAAGTGACTGCATGGGGAACCCAGCAAGACCTGTCTGTTGAGATTCCTCTTGGCTTATCAGTGATACATTCATTCTTCCAGAATAGGGGGCGGGGCGCCTGGGGAGGAGGAGGGTCAAGGGCTGATGAGATGTTTTCTTCATGACCATCTGGATCTCTAAGACAGAAATGGGGGCGGGGAGGGATTTGAGTTTTTATGACCTGCCTTCAGGAAGGAGTTATGAACTAGGCATGGTAGACAAAACTCCGCAGACAGTTGGGGATAGAAAAGTGTGTGTGTGTGTGTGTGTGTGTGTGTGTGTGTGTGTGTGTGTGCCTACATTAGACTTTTTGACACTGTGACAAATGCCTGAGAGAAACAGTTGTTTAGGAAGACGTATTTGGGTTCCGGATTTCGGAGCTTTGGTTCATGGTTGGCTGGCTCTACGGCTTGGGGCCTGGAGCGATGCAGAATACCATGATGGGGAGGTTGTGACAGGGCAAAGCTGCTTGTCTCCTGACAACCTGGAAACAGGGAGGAGTACCAGGAAGGGGGTCAACATTCACCCTTCAAGGCACGCCGCCACCGACTTCCTTCCTTCACCAGTTCCGCGCTCCCCCAACAGTCTATTCAAATGTTGAACCTATTGGGGGAGGAGCAAGAAAACCTTAACTAAAACAACTGCTGGCCTTGTTAAATTTGATTAAAGACATTTTACCTACTGAGAAGGCTCTCTCCAGAAGTGGGTGTGGATGCAGCCAAACTGTCACAGCATGGTTTCCCTCACACCAACTCTTCGATCCTCATAAAGATTGTAAACTGATTTTTTTTTTTTTTCAGAAATCGCCTAGCATTAAGCCAGTAGACAAGATGTACAGATAAATGAGAAGGTTGCTGCTCTGGTTTTGTGCATCGGGCTGGGTCATTCACTTAGTGTTCACCTTGTTACAGTGCAATGGCTACTGTCCTGGTGTGCTGATGACAAAGGCCTTGTCTTAAGGCTGGAGACCATGGCCACAGCGGCCATGTTGCCAGCTGCTTTGCAGAGAAAGCACTGCAAGGCCTGTGTTCTGGGACGAGTGCTCTGCTCTGCTCAGACACTTTCATATGTGTTTTACAGACATTGGAATGTAATCTCTAGACCTATTATTAATACAAATCACTATATTAAGTTACATTATTTCTAGCCATTCTTCCGTCCCTGAATAGTCAAGAAGTTCTCAGCATTTGGTCTGATTAATAGTTCTACTGTAAATTTTTCCTACAAATAGGTTTTTCTTTTTCTTTACTTTCCCTTTAGAAGGTTCTTAAACTAGGGATCTCAGGTACACAGTTTCCCAAACTGAACAATTTTACTTTACCACCCACGATACGAACTGATACATATTTTTCCTTATACTCATTCTAACTCCAGTCCCATTATTAAACTGTTTTATGTGTGAAGTTTATCAAATGTATAAGGAAGGAATAATCGCTACCCTATCCAAACTCTTCTAGAAAACATAGAAGAAACATCCCAAGTCATTTTCTGAGTCTACTCTATCCTGATGCAAAAACCAGATAAAGGTGTTTCAAATTAAAAAAAAAAAAAATGGTGAGTGTTTCTCATGGACCTAGGTGAAAAATTCCTACTAAGATTATTAGCAGATAATATAATGTAAAGGTGGCATATTGATATTTCCTAAGATTTTTAGTTATTGTAGGCTTCCTGTTTTTAAACGTGATTTACTTTATGTGTATGAGTATCTTGCCTGCATGTACATCTGTGTGCTATGTGAATGCTCTGTGTCCTCAGAAGGCAGAAGAGATTGTCCATTTCCTGGAACTGGAGCTATGGATGGTTATGTACCACCATGTAGGTGCTGAGAACTGAACTTGGGACCTCTGCAAGAACAAGTGTTCTTAACCTCTAACCATCTCTCCAGCCCCTGTAGGCTCCCAGTTTTGATAGATGAAGATTTAGTTTTCTTAAATCATTATCCCCTCTGCTTTCCTACCCCAATCCTCCAAATACTTACATTTTTAATATTAACTAACTAACTAACTATATATATATATATATATATATATATATATATATATATATATATATATATATATATATATTATACCATTATACCACACCATAGTTTCATAGTGTGTTTTTGTTGTTTTTTGAGACAGGGTATCCCTATATAGCTCTGGCTGTCTTGGAATTCACTATATAATAAACCAGGCTGTCCTGGCCTTGAACTCACAGAGTTCTGGCCCCAAAGTGCTGGGATTAAAGGCATGCACTATTATACTGGCTTTCTTATTGCATTTTCCCTCAAATTAATATCTGCTTTGCCCTGTAAATTTGCTTAACGTTCTTTTTTTTTTTTAATTTTTATTTTGCAATACAATTCAGTTCTACATATCAGCCACGGATTCCCTTGTTCTCTCCCCTCCAGCCCCCCTCACCTTCCCCCCAACCCACCCCCATTCCCACCTCCTCCAGGGCAAAGCCTCCCCTGAGAACTGAGATCAACCTGGTAGACTCAGTCCAGGCAGGTCCAGTCCCCTCCTCCCAGGCCGAGCCAAGTGACCCTGCATAGGCCCCAGGTTTCAAACAGCTAACTCATGCAATGAGCACAGGACCCGGTCCCACTGCCTGGATGCCTCCCAAACAGATCAAGCCAATCAACTGACTCACCCATTCAGAGGGCCTGATCCAGTTGGTGACCCCTCAGCCATTGGTTCATAGTTCATGTGTTTCCATTTGTTTGGCTATTTGTCCCTGTGCTTTATCCAACCTTGGTCTCAACAATTCTCGCTCATATAAACCCTCCTCTTTCTCGCTAATTGGACTCCCAGAGATCCACCCGGGGCCTAGTCATGGATCTCTGCATCCAGATCCCTCAGAAGTTGGATGAGGTTTCTAGCACAACAATTAGGGTGTTTGGCCATCCCATCACCAGAGTAGGTCAGTTCGGGCTGTCTCTCGACCATTGCCAGCAGTCTGTTGTGGGGGTGTCTTTGTGGATTTCTGTGGGCCTCTCTCGCAGTTTGCTTCTTCCTATTCTCATGTGGTCTTCATTTAACCCTATTGATAATTTCCCCTATTTTTAAAATAGCCTCTATACTTTTCTGCGGGGCACTCACACCTGATTCCACTAGTTCCTATTCATTTAGCTATTATTTCTTGGTGGCACCCCCCTTCAGTCCCCTGTGCTGAGGCCTGCTGTCCAGCTGTCCTCCTGGGACCCCCCTTTGCCACTCTCTAACAGTTCCCCCTGAATTTCTCCGCAGTTGAATTCCTTACTTCCTGGATCTCCTGCCCTCCTCTTTCTGGGTTTACTTAATTCTTTTTTTTTCCCAGCACATCTGTCTCTAACCGGTTAAAAAGATAGTATAATCACTCAGAAATCTAGACTCGACATTTCTAACAACTCATGGACCTAGGTGAAAAATTCCTACTAAGATTATTAGCAGATAATATAATGTAAAGGTGGCACCTCCCACCCACCCTCACCCCCCCCTCAACATCCACTGAAGTGAAGCAGATAGGAGTCCTTTGTGTCTCGGGGGTAAAACAACCTTCCCAAAGCAGGAGGAAAGAACACAGTGCAGCTGGGCTCCCAGCACTCGGAGGCAGAGGCAGGAGGATCTCCGTTTGAGTCCAGCCTGGTCTACAGAGCGAGTTCCAGGACAGCCAGGGCAGTTACACAGAGAAACCCTGTCTCAAAACAACAACCACAAAGACCACAGCGTGGCCACGCTGGCAGGAGGCCTTCGGAGTGTGGCTCTCTTCTGCACTCTTCCTTGGCAGATGGAGTCCAGTCCACCCTCCCTGGAAAGGGGAGCTCTGGAGCTGGCAGCAGCCCAGCGAGCCCCAGAGGGACAGCTGGAGCTTTCAATAAGGCGACTCCCTCACCCAAGCAAGGACCACGTGACCACCAACGGAAGGGTGTGTCTTCCCACGTTCCCTCCATCTTGGTTTGGGTCAGGGAGTGGAGGGAACACCCACGCTTGACATTTCTCATACGCATTACCCAGCCCCCATGTTCTGGGTCTCCAGTAGCACAGATCCCAGGAGGCCAAGCCCAGATGGCTGTGAAGGCCAAGGGGTTCGGGCTGGACTGTCACAGTCTGAGCATCCCTCACCAACAAGAATGAATGAATAGATGGCTTGTCTAGAGTTCTGTCATCTAGTCACCTGGCGGAAGAGACCCAGACCCCAACTTCTTTCAGAACTTTCAGAAGTTCAAGCATATGTGTGATTCCTTTGAGGGAAGAACACATCTTTTTTCTTTTTCTTTTTTTTTTTTTTTTTGGTTTTTTTGAGACAGAGTTTCTCTGTGTAGCTTTGTGCCTTTCCTGGAACTCACTTGGTAGCCCAGGCTGGCCTCGAACTCACAGAGATCTGCCTGCCTCTGCCGCCCGGACTGGAAGAACGCATCTTTGCGCCTGACTCCAGAGAGAGCCCTTTGGGGCAGGAGAGGATGGGAGGGAACTGCCTTCTCCCTGTCTCCACTTTCCCAGGCCTCTGCCATCTGCCCAGCAAGACCGCATTTTGCCATCAACGTGGAAACCCACACTGTGGAGCCAAGCGAGTTTCTTAGCCTGGTCACCATAGCCTGGTCACAACCATAGGCTACAGCTGAGGAACGTCTGTCTCAGCCTGGGGGCTCTACCCAGTCACTCGGCTTTTTTCAAAACTTTTATCATGTATTTTTGTGTTTACTTAAGATGGCATAAGGCAGAGGGCATGAGTGAGGGCCACCTTCAGCCGTCCTGACTCGTGTTATTCCAGTCTGGACTGGTTGCCTTTCTTCCCTGGAGGGCAGTTAGGCACTGCCTCCCTTCACCACCCTCCCAGCCATCCCTCGACTTCCCTTTTGTGCTGACTCTCCAGTTTTCACCATCTCGTGTAACCTCTAGTTGGCTCTCCTTTTTGAAGGAGTGAAGCTTCAGAGCCTCCTAACCAAGCCTTATGAGAGGTACCAGGGAAGAAAGAGGAGGCTGAGATTATCCCCGTGTCTTTTTTTTGTTTGTTTTTTGTTTTTGTTTTTGTTTTCTTCCGAGACAGGGTTTCTCTCTGTAGTTTTGGTGCCTGTCCTGGATCTCCCTCTGTAGACCAGGCTGGCCTCAAACTCACAGAGATCCACCTGGCTCTGCCTCCCGAGTGCTGGGATTAAAGGCATGCGCCACCACCGCCCGGCCTTTCTCTATTTTCTTCTATTGTATTCTGGGGAGAATTTGAACCCAGGGCTTTGCACATGCTAGGTAATTGCTTTACCACTAAGGTATATTCTTAGCCATTGTTCCTTTCTGATTCTAGGGATACAACAACTTCCCTTGTCCTGTAAGGATAAAATAATTTTATAATATTCTCTTCTTCCTCCATAGGATTTTTTTTCTGTTTGTTTTAGTCACTCTCTTTTGCTAACCTTTTTGTTGTTGTCTTTATTTTGTTTTTTAGTTGTTTTGTGTTGTTTTGTTTTTGAGGCAGGGTTTTGCTATGTAGCCAGGCTGGCCTTGAATTTGGGATCCTCCTGGCTCAGCTTCCAGAGTCCTGGGATCACAAGTGTGTGTACCACTATTGGTTCAGTCTCTGATTTTATTAGAAGCTGTCCTTGGGCATCTTATAATCTCTGACTTTGCTCATGGAGAAGAGCTGAGGACTATTGGAAGGCCCAAGCTTCATTGTGCAGTTGTGCTGTCTGCCCAAGTTACCTGCTGGGATTCCGTGTCGGAATCTTCAGACCTTTGCCCCGAGTGTGCCCTCAGTCCAACCGTGACTGATTGCCAGCTGTCTCCCAGCCTGAGGAGAGTGGGCTCAGCCTCAGCACTCAATAGTTTGCACGTGAGGTTGGAGAAATGACTCAGTGGTTGAGAACACTTGCTGCTCTTTCAGAGGTCCAGGGTTCTGTTCACAGCACTCACACCGGGCAGTTCACAATCACCTGTAACTACAGCTCCAGGGGATTCAGTGCCCTCTTCTGGCCTCCACATGCACACACACACACACACACACACACACACACACACACACACACACACACACACACACACACGCTTCCAGTTCCATCCTAAAACCTGAGAATATATTCTGTTTTTCTTCCTGTTTGTTTCTTCCCCAACAGTGAAAACCTGTCTCTTAACATCATCTCACAGTGCTTCCACTAAAAGGGATCTGAGAATCTGAGGCTCCCATGCTGCAGAAAAATGGAAAGATAAGAGAATGAAGCCACACAGTGCCACTGTGTGGTCTTAACCGTTTCTACCCTGAGAAGTGTTTGATCGTGTGCTCAGCATTAGAGCACTATTAATGATAGAATATTATAAATCACTTGGAAACACTCCTTTTGCCTATGTTATTTTGGGAAATATCTTTGGAGACTGAAGTTTCTTGACACTTACGGCTTTATGTTAAAAGGTCATTGAATAAGCACAGTACATTTTTCTGAACAAGAGACGGATGCTGAGGAGCCTTTGAAGTCCACTTCTCACTTGTATTTTTCAAGGCCGTTTTTCCTGATAGGTGCGTTTTCCTGGTGTTTGTGCCTGCATGTCACTAGAACAAGGAAGAGGATTTGGTGAAAAGCTATCTCAAGCCTGGAAACAATCCTAATCCCAAAACATCCCGGCCCTTCTTCCTGGAGGTGGCCTCCTCATTTCCGGCATGCTGTCCTTGTGTCTGCTCAAGCATCCTTTGATTTGTCCGAAAGGATTTCCTGCACATCTGGTCTGTGACAACAGTGGTCTTGTGGCCTCTCCAGGGGCTAGAAGTGACTTTCTGTGGTCACCGTTAGTGCTACATGCATTTCCTCCCTGGTCTACAGAGTCATGTTGGCTGAGAGCCATAACATTTCATTTTGGATCCCTAAAAACAATAAGTCCGGCATGTGTGTGTCCCGGGGTGGTCCCCCAAAATAAGCAACACTCTTTCTAATCGCTCCTCGCCCCATACTTAAAATGCTTCTTTCCCAATGAGATGCCTTTTTCCAGTTCACACACAGCATCTGTCAGGGCTCCAGGCCACCGTGGTTCAATCGGCCATCAGTCAGTGAGGACGGGATGGGGAAAGCGGCACATGAGATGTTGTGATGGAGGAAAGAACAGAAAGAGGTGAGGAGGATGCAGCTGGCCAGAGGAGAGATGCAGCGTTTGTAACTATTTTGAACTTTAGTTATATGATATGCAACATAAATCTCCCTTCAAAGAAAACAAACAAACAAGTAACTCAGGCATCCGGAGATGCTGCACACACAAGAAGTCTTGCTTCAGGGCAACTGTCTAGGGCGACCTGAGCGAAAACACAACATTGTCTTTTGTGCTGTATATTAACTGGCTTTACAGTAGTAAGGTTCTTATTACAGAAATGGGCCTTGGTGGCTCATGCCTGTAATCCCAGCACTTGGAGGCTGATACAGGATGAGCCGGAGTTTTAGGTCAGGTGGGGCCACCATAGCAAAGACCGTGCTTCAACCCTCTCTTAAAAAAACAAAACCGAGCCGGGCGGTGGTGGCTCACGCCTTTAATCCCAGCACTCGGGAGGCAGAGGCAGGCAGATCTCTGTGAGTTCGAGGCCAGCCTGGTCTACAAAGTGAGTTCCAGGAAAGGCGCAAAACTACACAGAGAAACCCTGTCTCGAAAAACCAAACAAAGAAAGAAACTGAGACGTACTTCAAGTTGCAGGCAGTCCCAGGATATAAATACTTGTTGAAATCCCTGTGGATTCGTGTTTGTATTTTTGTTAACTTGATTTCCCTACAATTCAGCAGTGTGCTGGCCACACAGTATTAACGCTCTGGACTTGTGGACCGAGAGAATTCTGTGTCTCTAGAGGATTCTGTGTCTCCTGGGATGTTTTCAGGACCAAAACCCGCCCTGGTTTGGATTGGGGTCTCTTGAGCTGAATTCCACGGCTAGAGTGAAGAATGTGTTTGTGCTGTTTTTTGTTTTTATTAGGGTACCAGAACATCTCACGAAGAGCATAACTTGGCAGACACTCCAGGCTGTAAATTTCTGCCATAAACACAACGTAAGTCTCCTGATCTTCTTTGAAACCTCAAGCAGCTTTCCTTAAGCCAAGGGTGAGCCTTGTTCAAAGTTCCTATCACACTTTTGTGGGTATAATAAGCCTGGCCAGGGTAAAAGACTGAAATTCCCAACTTAGCTATCCCTTTGTAGGCAGATCTTAGGACACATACATTTTAAAAACCATGTAGGGGCTGGAGAGATGGCTCAGTGGTTAAGAGCACTGACTGCTCTTCCAGAGGACCTGGGTTCAAGTCCCAGCAACCACATGGCAGCTCACAGCTGTCTGTAACTCCAGTTCCAGGGGATCTGACACCTTCTCACCAATGCACATAAAATAAATTTAAATAAATTATTAAAAAACATTTAAGGTAATCAGTCATATTTTTTAAACTTGTAAATGTGAGGTAGAAAGAACAATGTCTTACTTAGAGGGTCTGTATTGGATAGGTTGTCCCAAAAGGCTTTGAAATTGGAAGCAGCACCCCCAGACGACCTGTGCCTGGTCAGTGGCAATTGCGTGGGTGGAGTCAGGAGCGAACTCTGCTAGTGTCTGCCTTGGTGAGATAAGAGTGTTAAAGAGGGCCTCCGGCTCTCCTTGCCACAGCTGGGCTGGAGAGAGTCACAGCCAGAGACTGCCCAGGGGACATGGCTTCACAGATGCTGAAAAATCTGCTGCCCTCTCCCCCTGTACCCAGTGTGCCCACTTCCTGCTCGTGGAAGCCAGCTTCCTGCGCTGGAACACACTTGTGTGGTAGAGTGCTGGCCCACGATGGATGAGGCCTTGGGTTTGATCCTCAGCCCGCAATCAGGCGACTTGCCAATTAATCAATATAACAAATAGGAAAAAAAAAATCAGATTCCAACAGCTAAACACAAACAAAATCCCAGACAGTCATTTTAGAGTTTCATTCTAGCCACTGAGTACGATTGGACAGCAGCTGTCTGTCATCTCAACTGCCAAGTCACCCCAGCCTGGGGGGTTAAATCCCCTACGAGTCTGCCCAAGTAAGTTTCTTCGGAAGCTGCTTTTCAAGAAGAAAATATGAGACCAGCTATTATTTTGCTTTCATTAGCTGAAGCCTGGAATCTTTGTCAGAGCCGGGGTGGAACTCCATGGTAGACCTCTTGCCTAGCATGCATGAAGGCCTCGGGTTTGACTCCTAACACTTGAAGGAAAAAAAAAAGCACCAGTTTACAGCAGAAGGCATGGACCCTTCACATGTCTAGTCATTGTCATCGGTGGTTAGCACTTTCCCAACAATCAAGTTTCAGCATGGAGGGTGGGGTGCGGGAGGGCAGGAGGGAGGGGGGGAGGTACAGAGGGGAGGGGAGGGGAGGGGAAAAGAGAATGAGATAGCCCGCTCTCCAGCCAGCCCTGGTGGGGAAGATCTGAGGCAGTGAAGACAAAACAGAGTACATACCACAGCTCTCTGGAGAGCCCCAGCCTCTGTCATGTGCTGGGGGTGGGGGTGGGGGTGGGTGCGGAGCGGGGAGGGTGCCGAAGCCCGGAAAAGAATTCCGGAACAGAGCGAGAGCACATTCTTGTTTCTGAGTCCCTCTGCCCGTATGTCATCATGATATTCACGGGAGGACCTATTTATAGCAACTCGTAAAATGACCGGGGAAGGACTTGGGCCCCAGAGCCATCGATTACTGAGACGCAGATGGGTTATAGCGTGACTTAGCCCTCCCCCAACCCTTCCAGGGTGAAAACGCTGGTGGGAAGAGACTGATGATGTTCTCTCACCCACAACACCCTCTGGAGTGGGAACTGCTGGGCCCATGAGGAACCTCTGCCCTCCTTTCAGATTCTAGAAAGTCAAGGATAACCCCAAGGGTTCCAGGCTTCAGGCCAACAGTCTCTCGGGTGGCAGAAAGATCCAGCATTTCCCAGCAGAGAGGAAAACCCTTGGAAAGGGGAAAGATCGCTAGGAACTCTGAGGAATATTTTGTCCCAACTTAATTTTTAAATGTAATTGTTGGTTAGAGCTGTTGACTGAAGAGGTTTATTTACTTAAAAAATTTTTTTTTTTGTCAAAGAAATTGTCATTTAGTAAGAAAGTCCTGCGAAGTTTCTCACGTTCCTCTGCGTAGCTTCACCCGGTTAAAGAATGTGGCTAGACACCAGGTGATGAGGGTACGCCCCTTAGGAGCCGCCTGCTGGGCACTGGACATGCCGTGGGACAGAGCTGACATCTAGCGACTCACCCCAGAGGGTGAGGCTGCAGCCCGCCCTTGTTTATCTCTCCAGGACAAATGTCAGAGCTGGAAGGGAGATCTCTTGGCAAGCAGGAGCTTCCCGCCCTCTCTTGCCCAGCTTATCTCAGCAGGCCCAGGGCTTGTCCTGTTTACCCAGCAGGCTGCGGTTCAGTGAGCTCTGTTTGTGCATCAATCTGTAACCCCTGAGCAGGCTGCGGGCCTCAGGGCCTTTCAATCCTTTTCCCCTTACCTGCTGCCGTCAGGTTAAGTATGACTCCTAGTTAAATATGAAGTCCCTTTTAAAATATATACTGTATTACTTGGGCTGGAGTGGGTGTAGGTCAGTAGTGGAGTGCATGGATAAGGTCCTGGATTGGTCCCCAGCACTGAAAAAGAAAAGTCACTTATCTGGCATTCAAATGTGACTAGCTGAGTCTCACCCCTCTGCTTTCATTCACCTTGTCACACTTCTTGGTCTTTGGGGCCCTTCAGGAATCTGAAATGATTCCGTCTATAGGTATGGAACTAATTTTAGTCTGTGGTTTTATTATCCAACAGGCTAATGAAAGACTAAAATGATGGATTCATTATCTGCTAATGTTCCTGCCCTTTACTCAAGGCGGATATTACAGCTGCTCCCCCATAACGCGTTTCTTTTGCCTTTTTCTCACAGTGCATACACAGGGACATAAAGCCAGAGAACATCCTCATCACCAAACACTCAGTGCTTAAGCTCTGTGACTTCGGGTTTGCCCGGCTTCTCAGTGAGTACTGCCAGCTTTCTTCAGGGCCAAGGAAACATTCTTGCTACGATAGCTGGTCTAGATACTGCAGAAAGCTGGTTCTTGGGTTCTGCATAGGAAACAATCTTGCTGTAAATTACAGTTCTTGCAGAATTTTGTGATGCAATATAACTTGAAAAATGTATAAACCTGCAATAGTGTAGATGTGCGGGTTATATGTAAACTGTACCGCAGTAATTACTATAAGGCATGCTAATCTCCTGATTCCCACCCTTGCCTCCCTGCCCTCCTGAAATAACACTTCCCAGAAGTAATACTTTAGATGCATGGTTTTTAATCTTGGCTGCAGATTAACCCCCAAGAAACTTTAAAAACTGTACTGGCAACTTTGGGCCCTCTCCAAGTATTTTGATTAGTTGGATTGGGATGAGGCATTAGTAATTTAACAATTCCTATGGCCAAGTGATTTTAACTAGCAGCTTGCATTGAGCACAGCAATTCTGAAAAGCTTTAGGCTTCACTTCTTAGGTCTTTCCCTCTCAGTTCTGATTCCGGGCTTCCACTATTCTGTGTTCCATGTCTCTCTACTGACCAGCTGGACCAGGTGACTACTACACAGACTATGTGGCCACCAGGTGGTACCGCTCGCCTGAGCTGCTGGTGGGGGACACACAGTATGGCCCCCCAGTAGATGTTTGGGCAATCGGCTGTGTCTTTGCTGAGCTGCTGTCCGGAGTGCCTCTGTGGCCAGGAAAATCGGATGTGGATCAGCTCTATCTGATAAGGAAAACCCTGGGTAAGTAGCATTTCTGTCCTGGCTTTTAGAGAACTGGTTAGCTTTCCAGTGACAGCACCACTTTCCCAGCTCACCAGTCACCAGGGAACTTCAGAGCCTCACTGACATGGCGCTATTAAAAGTGTTTATGGTTTAGTTAAATCACGATAATGAATGGTTTTTGAGAATTTGCTAGTTGTCCAGAAGATAAAGACTTATGTCTTGAGCTTAGATTGGATCCAGTTAACTTCTAAGAGCATTACCAAGGCAACGGAAACACTGTAAGACTTAGAACGCTTTCGTGGCTGACTTCATTTACAGGCTGAATAGCCCTCATCCAGAGTGCTTGGGGCTAGAAGTGTTTATGACTTCGGAGATTTGGATGAGGTCTCTTAGGGATGGGACCCAAGTCTAAACACAAAATTCATTTATGTTTCATTTACACGTTATTCTCATAACCTGGAAGTCATTTTATATAATCATTTTAGTGTGCCCTCGTTTTGACTGTGACTCATCACCTGTGGAATTTTCTACTTGTAGTATCGTGTTGGTGCTCAGTTTCAGATTTTTTAATTAGGGATGCCAAACCTGTATTAGGATGTGGTGATTCATTTAGATGTCCTTGACTGCGGCCTGCCTGACGAGTTTTGGATTATTCAGATTCTGTAGTGAAGGAAGCGCCTCAGCCTTCTAAGCGGCTAAAAGAAGAAGAAGAAAGGCCGGTTTTTCTCGCGCCATTTTTATTTTTATTTTTGTCTTGCTTTTCCTCTAGCATTAAGGGGAATGGTAAGGACAGAAGAAGAAAGGGAGGGAGAGAGGAAAAGAGAGGGACAGTTAAGAGCTCCATAAGCAATGATGGTTCTTTTCAAAATCCAGGGGGTTAGACTCTAGTCGGCTAAGGAGCCCCATTCAAAGCTCCATCAATTTTTGAAGTATCAACGATCACCATGCAATTTTGTCTTCCCAAAACACTGAAAGCTGCCTGAGAATGAGACTGGTTCCCAGTGCTAATATCTCTGCCAATGCCTTGGCATTGGCAGCCTCCTTGAACCTCAGGCAGGGCCACTCAGCCTTCCTTGGCTGGCGTCCCCAGTGCCCTTAGGGCACTCGCCTGTCACTCCTGCCCAGTGGGAGGGACGGGGAGGGCACCCGGATATCTGTCTCCTCTATGCATGTACATGTAATTAATTTTTAAAGCTAGAACGTAAGCTAAGGGGCTTCATTACAGCATTTTCAGACATATGAGTCATCATCCTAGAGGCTATATTTTTGCTTGCTTGTCCAGAATAGAGGGAGGTTCTGATCTGAGCGAGAGGTAAAGTTGTAAAACGAGTAGCCCTGTACAATCTGATGCTTTCGTTAGCTAAGAGCTGGGGCCAGTTTGGGGACAGCACCGCAGGCTCCTGGCTGGGGGCCTTGGCTTCCCCTCTGCCCTAGAAAGTGGCCACTTGTGCCCAAGGGAAGCACCTCATTCTGTTTTCTGAGCAGACGTCTTTCAAGGTAATGTGCCTAGGACTTTACATGAAGGCACTACCGGCTCATTTGACTGCCATGGTTACAGAATGAGCTTCATTTATCTAGAAACTGTTTCCGTGTTTCATACTGTAAGTGCTTCTAAACAGTAGATGGCAAAGTTTCCAATAGATTGCCAACTGGCAAAACAGGAAAAGATGGTTCCAATTTGGAAATGGATTCCTTACAGACAGAAGACCTTCCATTAGCTCATCTGGTTGAGAGCCTTCAAATGTACTGTAAGCTCACGAGGGGAAGAACCTTTGCAGCCTTCGATTTCTGTTCCTGACACACTGTCGCTGTAGAGCTCAGCGTAGATTGTGCTGCCTGGATGGATGATTCTCCTGTTGGGAAAAGAAAGCTGCAACCTTAGCAGCTGGAGGCACAGGTCCATACTGCCATGGAGGGGAAACACAGCCCCATGTTTCCCAAGCAATCCCACTTAACTTCCATCTCTTCTTGTCCAAAGGGGATCTCATTCCCAGGCACCAGCAAGTATTTAGCATGAATCAGTACTTCAGTGGGGTGAAAATTCCAGACCCTGAAGACATGGTGAGTAACCCATTTTGGAGGTGGTTCTTTAGGTCAGGCTAGCTAGGTTTTTAGTAGTGATTCACTTACTCCCCATGGCTCAGCCCACATTGAAAGTTTTGTCTAAGAGTGACACAGAAAATTGAAGCAAGCTGGTGAGCAAGGTCCTGGCCTCAGTTCAAACTCAGAAGGCCCTGGGAACAGTGTTAGCCAGCCAGGAAAGCAAAACCGCCTGCCCTGGCTGCTCCGGTCCTTTATCGTTGACATGGATGAACACAGATCGCTCAGAGCCAATCCACTTTAAGCAAACCTAAACATTGACTCACCAAGTGAAAGCAACCACTTTCCCCCTGCATTGTCCAAATTCCCTACAGTGCACTTACTTCCCAGAACGTGGAGCAAAACCGTAAGGACCCTATTCTGCTGCTGTATGGTTAATGTGGGGGAAACACGTTTTTAAAAAGGACTAAGAAAATCTAAATGCTTACATCCCCAACCCACTTTTTTTTTTTTTTTGGTTTTTCGAGACAGGGTTTCTCTGTGTAGCTTTGCTTTGTGCCTTTCCTGGAACTCACTTGGTAGCCCAGGCTGGCCTCGAACTCACAGCGATCCGCCTGGCTCTGCCTCCCGAGTGCTGGGATTAAAGGCGTGCACCACCACCGCCCGGCCCCAACCCACTTTTAATAACTCATCCCAATGAAACCATCAGATAAGGGTATGGAGGTGAAGCATTCACATCATTACCTTTAGAATTTGGTAGGAGGTTAAGTTACAGAACATCTGTGCCATAGCTGTCATGGGGCTAGTAAAGATAATTAGTTCTGAGTTTATTCATCTGGAAACGTCTACAGCAGGTTGCTGAGGGAAGAAAGTGGTTATTGAACAGTATAATTTAAAATAATTCAAATAAATATTTAATAAAACATTTAGATTAAATGCACATATAAATATAAAAAAATGGCGACCTCTGGGAAATATGCAAATTTTTACTTTATTTTTTTTCCCTTGAGATAAGGTCTAAGTTTATAGCCCAGGCTAGCTTTGAACTTGTAAAAAAATTCAATTCTTTATTTATTAATATGGGTGTTTTTTTCTGCATACATGTCTATGTCTGTGTACTGCTTGCCTGCCTGGTGCCCATGGAGGGCGTAAGAGGCAGCTGGATCCCCTGGAAGTGGAGTTACAGATGGTCTTAAGCCACCATGTGGGTGCTGAGAATTAACCCTCAGTCTTCTGGAAAAGCAGCCAGCACACTTAACAGCTCAGCCATCTCTCTAACCATGGTTTTGAACTTTTGATTCCCCAACCTTATGATCCGATCCTGAGGGTTGAGATTACCGGCATATGCCGTACGAGAGTATGTATGCAAGCCCCTTTACATTTCTTAAATAAATAGTTAAGAAAGGATATCTTTCCTTTTTTTCCTGTTTATTTTTGAGACAGCCCAGAGTGGCCTTAAACTCCTAAATCTCTTGCCTTCACCTCTCAAGTATTGGGATTAGATGTGTGCACTACCATGTCCAGTTTACAGTGGGTATCTCTTTGTAGTGAGATTTTTGGGTACCATTTTCATCTCCCCCCACCGTATTTTTGAAATGTCTTCTAGTGGGTCTGTATTATAATAAAAAGGCATATCATGACTTGGGGTGGCTATTGCTCTGTGATAGAGTGCTTACCCAGCAGACCCTGGTGGGTTCCCAGCACTGCAAAGAAAAGAGTAATAATACAGTTTCCGGGCATAAATAAAGTTTGTGGGTCGAGTTTCCACTGTCGGAGAAAGGCACTTTCAGCTGAAAACCAACACTTCAGTTTCCAGATGGAAGTCCCTTTGGTCCCTTGCGGTTGCCTTCTGTCTCTGCCCCACCAGCCAAGAGTCCATCTCCCCACAGCATCACCAGCATTACCAGCACTGGGGAAAGTGGGTCATGCTGGGATGCAGAGGCGTGCACAGCACCTGGCTTATGGGAAGCGACCCAGTGGCTCCCTTGTGACCTGGACATCCCCAGTTCTGCACCAAATATCCCTTAGCAATTTCCTGGCTGATTGTCCGCTGGCGGAGCCTCCGAAACAGCCAGGGCTCTATAAATGGGACGCTCCTCTCCCGGTTCCCAGAGGTTGGTCCTGCAAGGGATTTCCTGTTGACAGAAACACAGGAAACAGCAGCACACGGCTGTGCCGGTTGAACATCTGTGTCCTCTCCCTCTGCCGGGTCAGTCACCCTGCCTAGCAAGGCCTGCTGACTGCTGGGGTTGGGGAACTGGTTCAGCAGGCTGGAGGGGCCTGGAGTATTACAGTCAATGCAGGTCATCGTAGGCATTGTTCCTGAGCTCGGAGGGCTGACGGAGTAACGTCAGTCTGCAGCATTGCTTAGGTTGGATAAATACACAGAAAGAGCTATTTAAGTGGTGAGGGCAAAGGCGACTCTCTCAAGGGGTAATACAAGGGTAAGGTTTTTTCCCCCTCTTAAATGGAGGCACTTCCTTTTTTGGTCATCAGCATGTGCGCCATTGAGAATTGTACTGAGCCTGGCTCCCTGTCTAAAACAACACTGCTCTGAAGCTCTGAACTACATACAGCCCCAGCCCCACGGATTAGATGAGCCTGGCCAATGGCTCCAGCCCTCAGCTCACACTACCATATTCACACACACAATGCACTGTGGACATTGATTCTGTTCAGCTTCCATCTTCAATCATTCTTTGCAGTGAGACAGCTCCTTAATTTACCTCCTCACAGCAGACCCCCCTTCGCGCCCCCCCCCCTGCATCCCCCCATTTACAGTGTTACTCTCAGCCAAGTGAATGGCATGCACCAGCCTTAATAAGGCAGAGGGAGATGAGAGCCTGCTGGGGAGACTCTTGGGCTGATCAGACACACAGCAGGCACTTATGGGAGGTAACAACAGTGTTTATTCCAGAAATCCAATGAGCATGAGTTCATCTGGGTAGGGGTAAAATGTATTTTGAAGTTCCCTTTATCCAAATGTCAATAAATGCAATAATTAGTGCCAAAAGTTATTGTCAGGAAAGGCATTTTATACAAAGCAAAACAAAACAAACAAACAAAGTACTAGCTTGGCCCGTGCATTGTGCTGCTCTTTGTTTTCGCCCTCTTCAGTAGGTCGGTGTTTACTCACACTGCTACCTTATTCAGGAAGGAAGTGAGTGATCAGGAAACAGAGCTGGAAAAGCGTCTTGGAGGTGAAGGGAGAAGAGGCTGGTGGACAGTCACAAGGAGGTTATCACCTGTGGGAGGCAGAGCGGGAAAGGGTGGAGGAGGATGCCAGGAAGGTACATCTACTCAGAAGAAATTTAGCGTGAGGTAACTTCAATTAAAATGTATGCTGTCAGTTAAAAGTCCCTTTTCTTTTTGACAGGAAACCCTTGAGGTGAAATTTCCAAACATCTCCTACACTGCCCTGGACTTCTTAAAGGTAAAATCCTGGCTTTCAAGAGACCGGGAAGCATAATGTTGTCAGAATTAATTGTCAACTGATGAAATGTTTCTTTAAAATCTTTCCTTTGAAAAACATCAATTTTGGGATGGAGAGATGGCTGAGTGGTTAAGAGCACTGGCTGCTCTTCCAGAGGACCCAAGTTCAGTTCCCAACACCCACATGGCAGGTCACAATTGTCTGTAACTCCAGTTCCAGGGGGTCTAACATCCTCACACAGGCATATACACAGGCAAAACACCAATATACATAAAATAAAGATAAATATTCACTAAAAAATTTTTTAAGAAAGAAAAACATCAATTTAAAAAATGGGTCTCATTCTATTATAGTGAAAATATATGCTTTTCACTTTAAATAAAAGTAAAATTCTGTTGGAATTCTAAATTTATACAAAATGGAAATCTTAAGGGTAGTGTTTTACAAAATCATACTTTCCTTTAAAAAAACATTCATAACTGCAGGATCCTTTAAATAACAACTCATGGGATGGAAGGATGGCTAAGAGGTTAAAAGCGCTGACTACTATTCCAGAATACCAGGGCTTAACTCTCAGCACCCACATGGGAGCTCACAACTGTTCCAGGGGTTCTGATGAAATGTTTCTTTAAAAATCCTCTTTTGAAAAACATCCATTTTGGACTGGAGAGATGGCTCAGTATTTAAGAGCACTGGCTGCTCTTCCAGAGGACCTGGGTTCAGTTCCCAGTATCCACATGGCAGCTCACAACTGTCTGTAACTCTAGTTCCAGGGGATCTGACACCCTCACACATACATACATGCAGGCAAAACACCAATGCACATAAAATAAGGATAAATAAGTCATTAAAAATGTTCCAGCTCCAGGGGTTCAGATGCCCTTTTCTGGCTTCCGTGGGCACTACACACATATGGTACACAGACATACATGCAGGCAGGCATTCATACATATAAAATACAAATAAATAAATCTTTAGCCAGGCGGCGGTGGTGCACGCTTTTAATCTCAGCACTTGGGAGGCAGAGCCAGAAGGATCTCTGTGAGTTTGAGGCCAGGACAGGCACCAAAACTACACAGAGAAATCCTGTCTTTAAAAACCAAATAAATAAATAAATAAATAAATAAATAAATAAATAAATAAATAAATAAATAAATAAATAAATAATAAAATAAATCTTTAAATAGTCAACCCCTGTATACATTTTAAAGTTGGTTTACATATATATTTTTAGAAATACGGCTTATGGAAAATATGGTACAGCAACAATTTGCAGTGTATAGCCATTTTCCCAATGTTTCAAAAAGTAGTCAAAGTTTATTGATGCTATATACAAGCATGAAATTGTCAAAGGACAAATACAAAATTGAGACAGTTCTTTGGGGTATACAGGTGTCACTGCTTTCTGAGTATGAGCTCCATGGTCTGCTTAAGGGCAAAGAAGTAGCTAAGAATGATGTAATATAAAGGGCTTGTCTCTCCTTGTGTACATACATGCTTGTAATGCACAGACTATTTCTAGACCTAACTATCGGAAAGACTGGCAGATTCTAGTACGGGGAATGGAAGAACTAGACTAGCGGAGACTGGTGGCACTGTGAACTTCATTTCTGCTGTGTATGAACCTGATTCAAGAATAAAAGTACAAAATAGCTCAACAAATTATTCTCATTGGCCACTGAGCTGAACTCCAAAATCATGGACTCCCCCATGGCAGGACACCAAATGCCCCAAGAACATGAGGAGGAACCCCCCTCCCAACATTTATCCCTTCTATTTCCAGCTGACGAGTGTTTAGTGTTTCACAGAAAACTCATTTCTCACTTGTGCTCAGGCTAAAAAAGGTTGATTTCATACAATTAGAGAATGAAATGGTGGTTACCAGAGGCAAAGAAGGGTGGGGAGGAAGAGGATGCAGATTCTGGACAAAGGATGCCAACACAGTCAGGGGTGTGTTCTAATGTGCTGCTGCACAGCAGGGCAACTGTAACATAATTTGTTGCATATTTTATGAAGAACCAAAGAAGAGTTAAGGCTTCTAACAGAGAAATGATAACTGTTTAAGGAAATGGAAATGCTAAGTATCTTGATTACACATTTGTATGAGTGTATGTAATTATCACACAGCACCCCATCCATCTGTATAACTTTATATATCAATTAAAAATGGTGAAAATCGGGGTTGGGGATTTAGCTCAGTGGTAGAGCGCTTGCCTAGCAAGTGCAAGGCCCTGGGTTTGGTCCTCAGCTCTGAAAAAAAAAAAAATGGTGAAAATCAGTGCTGGAGAGGCTCAGCAGTTAAGAGCGTCTATCCTTATAGAACACCTGGGTTTGGTTCCCAGCACCAAATGAATCACAAACATCTGTAACTCCAGTTCCAGGGGATCCAATGCCTTCTTCTGACTTCTATGAGCACCAGGCACACATGTGGTGTGCATCTGTACATGCAGGCAAAATACTCATGCCCATAAAGTTTAAACATCTCGGAAAGAATTTAAAAATGGTAAAAATTAAAAATAAATCAATGTGCTCAGTCTTTCAAAAAAAAGAAAATATGTTATTGCAACTTCAAAGGAGTAAAAAGGGATTTTCTACTCTTCCAGGGCTGCCTCCACATGGACCCTGCTGAGAGGCTGACATGTGAACAGCTGTTGCAGCATCCATATTTTGACAGCCTTCGAGAAGTTGGGGAGCTGACAAGGCAACATGACAAGTCAGTGAGGAAGACCCTGAGACAGAGTCGGAAGCACCTGACTGGGGTAAAACTGGTGCACTGCTTTACAGAAACATCCAAGGTTACAGTTTCAAATGATCTCACGCCCGTTGCCTGGTACTGAGTTGGAATCTAGGTTGAGTGACAAGTGTGGCTTGCAGCCCCAGCAGCCTCAGTCCAGAAGTAGGAGACAGGTCATCTGAATTACCAACCAGGGCCTCAGAGATACTTGCTTCTTAAGGCCCTTTCCTGAATCCTAAAGTTGTCCTTGCCATGCTGTTCCTGATGCTACATAGGAGCCAAGCTGTCTGATGTGCACAAACACAAGTTGCAGGCAGGTACATCCTTGTGTGTTCAGCCGAACATGTTTCTTATACTTTGGAGAATGAAATCAGACCTTTGACATACTACCTCCAGTGTCAACATTGCAGGTTTCTCCAAAAATGGAATTGTTTTCCTTTCTGGTCCTTTGTCAGAGCTGGTGAAGAGAAACTCAACAACAAGGGCCTACTGGATACCTGCAGGATAGCACATTTAATCACAGGACAGGATCCAGCAGCAAACATGAATCAGTGAGAAATCCCAACTAGCGTAAAGTGGTTACATTGCCTCAAATTAAATGGCAAAAATCTGTGACAATCTAGAATCTAGTTGAACCATAGCTGAGATGGGTTGGCTGTTCTTGATCACTTTTGGATCCGTGTAGATTCACAAGCTTCAAATTACCTTGCCTTAGTGTCTTAGTTATCTTCTGTTGCTGTGGTGAAACATCATGACCAAGACAATTTGAAAAAGAAGGCATTCAACTGGGGGCTTGCTTGGAGTTTCAGAGAGTGGGTCCATAACCATCATGGTTGGGAGCATGGCAGCAGGCGGGCAGGCATGACACTGGAGCCGTAGCTGAGGGCATACATATTATCCACAGGAAGCAGAGAGAAAGAGAGAGAGAGAGTTGGGGGGAGGGAGACTGGCATGGGTTTCTGAAACCTCAAAGCCCACCCTCAGTGATACATTTCTTCCAACAAGGGCACACTTCCTAATCTTTCCCCAAACAGTTCTAGAAAATAGGAACCAAGCATTCAAAATAATAAGGGCCATTCTTGTTCAAACCACCACATTTAATCTATTCTTTGTAGGCCCTACTTCCTCAAATATATACCTGGTTGGTGTATGTGTGTGTGTGTGTGTGTGTGTGTGTGTGTGTGTGTGTGTGTGTGTAGGGGGGTGGTTGGGTGAGTGGGTGGTTTGGGAAGGGAAGAGATAGAGCTATTATTAGGAATAATAGCTTTCTCAATGTCAAGGCTCTGAGGTAGACCATGGTTACAAAACTAAGAGATATTATTCTCTATCATATATGGCCCAGTGAGTAAATCAGGCCAGAAGTCCCCTCTCTCTTTCCTCCTTGAGTTATCTCCATTTCACTGATACTGTGTGTTCAAGAGCAAAGAGCCCTCCTGAAATATTTCTATTGGAAGGAATAAAGAACCTCACTGTTTGGTGTATTGAAGTCCTGGAGGACTGTTTTATTTAAAAGAACTAAGAGTATCTTTGTTCCAGATACATAAGGCCACATGGTACAATTAAAAAATATATAGGCCTGTTCTTATTTTCATTTGACATTGACATTTGTTGTTGTTGAAGCTTGAAGGAAGATGGATGTGTTGTCTTTTTAATTAGAGGAGTAAGTGGGCAATGCACCCAAGTGGTCTGCACATCTGTTTTCTCTACTGGACAGGGCCTTGGCTTACATGATATTCTCAAACGCTGTGAATCTCTTTTGTTCTCCAATAATGCAGATATCACCTGCTCTTCCATAGTCTTTAAATTCTCTTTGTGTGTGTGTGTGTGTGTGTGTGTGTGTGTGTGTGTGTGTGTGTATGTGGTGCTGGGGCCTCTCACATGTAAGCAAGCAAGTTATTACTGAGATACACCTCCAGACCTGTGTGTTTTTCCTTTTTTTTTTTTTTTGGTTTTTCGCTACAGGGTTTCTCTGTGTAGCTTTGCGCCTTTTTCCTCGAACTCACAGAGATCCGCCTGGCTCTGCCTCCCGAGTGCTGGGATTAAAGGCGTGCGCCACCACCGCCCGGCTCGTGTTTTTCCTTTTTAATGTGGGTTCTGTGTGTTTGTGCATGGTGGTGGGAACTTAACCCAAGGTCTTGGTTGTTTTTGTGTTTTTGCTTTGTTTTGAGGCAGGTCTCCTTATATAACCCAGGCTGGTCCATTGTGATCTTACTGCTTCAGCTCCCTGAGTGCTGGAATTACATTTTGTGCCAACAAACCTGGCTTGGGCTGCTTTTAAAATATAAATCAAATCTCTGAAAGAAAAGGAAAATCCAAATTGAAACACTTCTCCCCCTCTCTGGTTCTGGATTTCCTAAGAGAAAGATTTATTTCTGTACCTCCAAAGCTCTTGCTTTTGTGGTGTATTCTAAATAATAATGCAAGCCCCTGCGTGGCCTAGCGTTGAACCTGACTTTGTGTTTTGTTTTCAGTTGCAGTACCTACCTCAGCTTACGAGCAGCACCCTCCTCCCAGCTTTGGACAATAAGAAGTACCACTGTAGTACCAAGAAATTTAACTGCCATTTGCCAAACATTTAAGGAGCGGGCAGAGTGATGAAGAACCAATCATTTGAAGAAAAAAAAAATGTAGACATTTGATTCCTGTAGTGACCACACATCAAGAGAAAACACAGAGAGGAAGCTGGAGGCCACTTGGCAAGATATGAAGAGAAATTCCAGATCCAGACGCCCATGCTTGGTGGAGCTGTCCAGAGAAGAGGGCAAAAGCTTGGGGTTTCACCGTCTGCATATCTAAGCAGCGGAGCTTCAAGACCGAACATGAACTGTGTCTACTGCCCAGAGCTGCAACAGATGATGTCGAAAGGACTTCTGCTTCAGTTTGCCATATGCCCCGAGTGAAAAGTGGATTATGGGATGTCCACACGCGTTTCTTTAGATCTGTCTTGCCTTGAGTCCTATCTCTACTGTTGTTTTCAAATCATATTTAAGTATGATTTTAGTCCCTGAAGTCAGAATGTTTGTGATTCCATTTCCTATTTGCTCTTTCTTGATTTTTGTGTTTGAAGACATGTTTTAGGATATCTAAGTTGATAGAAATATCTAGTCTTAAAACTTTGTAGGTTTTATGCTTGTATAACCAATGAGATACTTATACATCTCTTGCATACACTTTTATCTTTACCCTAAGAAAAGATGCATCAGAAAGGGATAGAACAAGACCCACAGGCCTCACAGAAAGAACTTGTCAGCCAGAAAATAATTATCACTCTGTTTTTCAGCTCACCCTCACACCTGAAGACTGTTCTATAAGCAAAACTCACATGATCTGGATTTAGACGTAATTGCTTGTGGACTTTAGTGTGAATCAGGAAACACGCAGATTGCAAATTGATATTCTCTCCTGAAAGTATCTCTTATTACATTATATATATCATGTCCATGTATATGTCTGTGAATACACACTCATACACATGTACACATACATATGTATGTGTATATACCATGCTAATGAATACAGTACAACAAACGAGGAAGTGGTAAAATGAACACGGGATTTTTAAACAGTGAGACTTAAAATTACCTCCGACTTCGTTTATTGTTGCTGGTAGCCAAGCTTTTCTTTGCTGTCCCCTGGACACGGGCATGTAAGCCTGTCTCAGTTTCTCACTGTCATTTCTGGTTGGTGCTGCTGGTTCACAGGAGTTCTCAGACATGCATTTCAAAGCTCTATTTTCCTGCACCTTTACATTTCTTCTGCACTCTCATTTTTCTTCCTGTGTTAATTTCATGACATCACTTAGCCCCGTTCACTTCCTTCTACGTAGTTTACTAAATTCTGTTCAATAATCTTGGCTACTCCAAGGCAAATTAAGGCTTCCTAAGTATATGAAGCTTCTTCCATAGACCTGACGGTGGGTTAAATAACAGCCCCGGTGTTATTCAGTTCCTCTTAAATAGCCATGTTAAATGACAAGGAAGGGTATCAACTTCTGTGAATAGTTAAGATTGCCTCCCCCAACCCTCTTCTTAAATCAATAAACATGTATTTGAAGGAAGCAAATGATGGTAACTGCCTAATTTATCCAGTAGTTTTACAGAAAACTGTAGACTAGAAAAGTCTCTCCAGATGAAGTCATGACGAATTAGCTATTGGCCACACAGTACCAAAACAGACCTGAGATAAAAGGGCTTGCCTTTCTTTGGTGCAGTCTATTACATTTATGCCTATGCTCAATGGAAATTTGAGCAAACCTGCAAACCTCCTCTCCCATGTGGAATCAGCACATACCACACGAGACCATTCTACACGTCTTTTATCTTGTCTTTGTTTTTATTTACTATTTTCTGACTTGCAAATGACAGTGATATCTGTAATTTGCATTTTCCCATGAATTAGGGTGTTTTTTTTTTTTTATAAGCAGAGTTCTAAAACCAGCTGGAGTTCCCTTTTCCGCCTGAGAGTTGCACTGCAGAAGGTCATTCCTAGTCAAATTTATATTCAGCAACCTGATATCCAACCATGTATACAGAGACCTACACATGGATCAGCATAGAACTAACAATGATGGAATTACAGCTATTTCAGGTAAAAAATTAAAGACTAGTTTTTATCCCCTTATGACATTCTTTATTAGTGTTTTCTAGATATAAAATTCATTTTCATGTTTATATTTTTATGTCCCTTGAGTTCATAGGAGGTAGCATTCAAAATATTTGAGGGACAGCAAAATTTAGCTTTTAATCAGCACACTAACATTCTGTTTGAAGTAGATAGGGAGTAAGGACAGCCTGGTTCCTGCTTTGTTTTACCAGCAAAACTAGTTGGGTATAGACGAGAACCTGTGTTCAGTTCTATCCAGCAGTAGCCCAAGCTTAGAAGTAGGATGAATTAACCAGCACTCTTCATTCTGAGACAGGGTATTTTTAAAAAGTATGTCCTATTAGGAACACAGAAATGCAGGAGCTTGAGCAACGTGTGCAAATCCTGGGAAGTAATACAGCGTGCTGTTCTCAACACCACTCACAACTGTGTACAGCCGACTCCATCAATGAATCTGTAACTGAGCTTTCAGTTCTTCATAATCAGGCATCTACAGCAACATGCCTCAGTGCCTTTAAAGATGTAAATTATTATAATACAAAAAGAATATTTGCAATGCAGTTTAAAGATCTCTATGTCAATATCTACACCAAGCAATACATACAGTATACATGCCAATGAGGAAGACATGAGAATTAAAATGTTATGTCATATTTTTAAAAGTGATTCAATGTACATAATTTCTCACTTCCAACTAAGTAACTTTAGTGAGTCACTTTTAAATATTATTCTCTACTTCTCCATTATTAAAACACCTCCTTAGTTCTATTGGTGATTATGTAGTGTGTGTAGCTATTTAGTATGAGCAATTTCAAGTGACCCTTTGTACTGAAATCAGACACTCATTTTACTTCAGGTTTAATTTTAGTTCTAGAGAAGGCAGTGCTGTTTGAAAGACTTGGACAAGATTTTCTTTATCTTTGACTCCAGGAAGATCACTTAAGTACAAATACCTGAGGTTCCTGCAAACAGAGAAAAAAACAAAGTTACTTCAGTGTTGCCTTTTATGGCTGTAAAAATGAATTCAATTTATATGACGTTTAGGAAAAGTAACATGTAAAAGGTATTTACATCACCACATACCTTCCAAATGGCTTTTAGAGCAATAGTATTGGAAGGCTATTTTAAATGAAACTCATGTGAGACTTTAAAATTATCATTTTTCCTTATTTCATTGACATTTCTGAGTCTTTTTTATTTCTATACACATACAAAACAGCTACCCTTTGTACATAAATATTAAAAATAACACAAACAAACACTGCCCAAAGTTCTTAAAGGTACTCAAGTTTCTGTAAGAGGAAGAAGCCTTGAAGCAGCCAGATAAAACAGCTAGTTAAGAGATAAACGGTTTAGTCCTTTGGTTCCAGTGTTTCAAGCATCTCAAACTGCCTGCGATCCGAGATTACTGCTTCATATTCTGATTGTCCACCTCATCAAGTTCTGGCTTTGACCACTTACCTAAAATGTCGCAAGGCAATGATGCCGTTGTCTGTGACATTCCCACAGGCGATGATCTCCATTTCCAATAGGCTTTTTCGTAATTTTTCAAGTTGACTAAGCCTCTGCAAACAGTTATCTTCAACATAATGACACTTGCATAGTATGATTTTTTCAACATGCTCTAGGCCCTCTGGGGGGGAAACGCATTGTTTAAGAATCCATTTTACTATTACCATGACTAACAGTCCTTGGTTCACAGACAAGACTGTCCTGGCTTTGACCATTCTATGGAAACCCTGTTGACCATATGACATATTCCTTACACAGCGTGGGCTGGTGCAAGGGCCACTCTGAAGTCATATGCCCAGGTATTGGAAGAAAGAAATTCCCACATGAGCAGACGCTGTCTGGATTTATTAGTGTTATGTTACTGAGGGGCTCACAAAGACATAAGTTTGACTTAGATAGTCTGACCAAATCAAACAAGCTTTAAATTTTAAGTGAACAAAAGAACACAGAGAGATGCTCATAAGGGAGGAAGGTGCATATCACATGATCTCTATTTGCTTTGAAGATAAATATCTAACACAGGAATAAACAATCAATTTTACTGAAACACATGACCATGACTGTAAGAGTGAGCAAACTGTAACAAAACATTCACTGTAAACCACCTGCATGCCCTAAAAGCGAACGGCTGGGACTTACCCATGTGATCCAGTCCAACATCCATGATACAAGAATCGGTGGCATCAATTGCTTGAATCTTGTATCTGCCCTCAGAGCCTCCTGGGATGTGGTTGTAATCCTGTAGCCACTTCTGGTGGCCACAGTAGCGTACTTTGGCCCCACACCGAATTAGCCACTCAGATGCTGCCCTGTCAGGGCCAACATCCCTGATGCGTTCATAATCTACTCTGTTGACAAGAAAACAGAGGTAGTTCATGTCCCTTGCTGCTAGTTTCTTAGTTGTGTTCACCAATATAAAGATGGACCAGAAATCAATTTTTATTTCAAATGACTGAGAAGTAAATGTATTAATGGGAACTATGGAAAAAAACCAAACAAACTGTGGTTCTCTTTAGCGCTTTTTGCTTCCTTTTTCCTTTTTCTTTCTTGTGTGTGTGTGTGGTTTTTTTTTTTTTTTTTTTTTTTTGCTTTAGTTTTACTCTCTGGAAGCTCTAACAAGATATATCAATATAATTACCAACGTTTTGGAGGCAGAGTCTCACTGTGCCAGCCAGGCTAGCCTTGAACTCATGATCTTTTCCCCTTTGCCTGCTCAGTGGAGAGATTACAGGTATGTGCTCTCATACCGGACATGGTGGGATTTAATTTATTGTTTTGGTTCTGGGGCTTAAAGCCAGGTCTTCCCTATGTTAGGCAAGCATTCATATGTGTCATGGAGCTTGTGATAGGAGATCCCTATCACAATATAGTGACTATCTGGGGACCAGTTTTCATTACTGATAAAACATTAACAAGAAGCCAGGTATGGTGGCGCACTTTTAATCCCAGGAGAGGCAGCTGGATCTCTATGAGTTCGAAGCTAGCCCAGTCTATATATTGAGTTCCAGGACAGCCAGAGCTACATAGAGAGACTCTGTCTTAAACAAACAAACAAACAAACAATTAAAAAGGGAATAATTTTGAAACCATTTTCAAATTAGCTTCTTTGTACTATTTACTAATTTCTGCAATGCCTTTTTCTTTGCAGTCACAGGGTGAGGTTAAGCAATGAGTTTGTCATACCTGTTTCAATACAGTACTTCTATGAGTATGCCACATACTAAGTTTTTATTTTTTATTTATTCTAATTTATTTAAGTTTTTCTCTATGTAGTCCTGAGTATTCTGGAACTCACTTATATAGACCAGGCTGCCCTTGATTTCACAGAGATTCTCCTGTCTCTGTCTCTCAAGTGCTTGGATTAAAAGTGTGAGCCACCACATCTGGCTACACTAAGGTTTGCTTTTTGTTTTTTTGTTTTGTTTTGTTTTGTTTTGTTTTTGGTTTTTCGAGACAGGGTTTCTCTGTGTAGCTTTGCGCCTTTCCTGGATCTCACTTGGTAGCCCAGGCTGGCCTCGAACTCACAGAGATCCACCTGGCTCTGCCTCCCGAGGGCTGGGACTGAAGGCGTGTTTTAAACACCAGCGTTCTCCTAGCAGGACTCAAAACGCTAATAGCATTCCTTAAGAAGAATGAGAATGAGCTATTTCAAAGTGACATATACTGTTGAGTATAAAAAGAATAAAAATTCGTTTTGGATAATTTGAAGGGCAGCAATAGAAATAAGAATAAAATAAGAAAAAACCCACTTGGGACTGGAGAGATGGCTTACTGGGTAAGAGCACTTATTGCTCTTGTAGAGGACCTGGGTTCAGTTCCCAGCACCTACATGGCAGCTCACAAATGTCTGCAGCTCCAGGGAATGATGCCCTTCTAACCTCTGTGGGCACCAGGCACACATGTGGTGCACATCCGTACATGCAGCCAACACACATACACAGAAAGCAAAAATGAAAAAATCTTAAAAAATAAAAATACACTAACCTTCTGTAACCCAGACAAGCAATTTAATATTTTATAAGGTACTTTTCTGTTTGTGTTTTATTGTTTATAAAAAATTAGGATCATACTATGCATAATGTTCAAAAGAAAAATAATTTGAAACACAAGAAATAACCAACTAGCCAAAGAGCAATTTAGAACCTGTCCAGTTATAAAAATCCCCACATTTCTTCACTTAATTAGAGTCACTTACTTGTTAAACACTGTATTCAACCATTCCCAGAAGTATCTGGAGTCACATGACCGTGGGCTTGTCTTTAAGCTGCAGAGCTGCCTCGAAATTTTTCCAAACATCATCATTTGATCTAGACATACAAAACAGTACCCCCATGAACTCATCAATCAGAGCCCCACATCATTTGATCTAGACACACAAAACAGTACCCCCATGAACTCATCAACCAGAGCCCCACATCATTTGATCTAGACACACAAAACAGACCCTCATGAACTCATCAGCCAGAGTCCCACACATCTAGTAACTTATTCCACAGCTTCAGTGTCAATACTTGTACCGATAGTTCATGTTATTGACCAGTCACTACTGTCTCCAATTCTTGGATTTTGTTTGTTTCTTATTTGCTCAAAATGAGAGGTTGGGACTAGATGATGTCTAAGGTCCCTTCTATCTTAAATTTCATTGTTTGAACCTTAATTGTCTGCAGTGTTGCCCCTTAATGTTTATTTTTTTTAATATAACTATAGATTTGCTCAAACCAGCTCCACTTCCGATATACATTTCAAAAACAAAATGACAAACTATAGTCCCGTAAGGAACAATGTGACACAGTTACAGTGTTTCCATCCAAGTAGGGAAAGGAAAATAAAAGCAGGTCTATTTAGGATAAAGACACAAGTGGGTCACCAGAGCACAAACAAACCTACATCAGGCAGCTGAGAAGTCTGGGCAAGCAATTTTACTTCTCTGACCCTGGATTTTCTCATTTGTGAAAAGAGATGATTTGTTCAGATGATTTCCAGCCATGAGCTGAGAAAATAATTCCTGATTAAGTCTCAATTTATCTCAGTTCAAGTTCTCTAGTAGTGGGCCAGCTGTGAGGGTTGGAGTTGCAAGAAAAGTAAAATGTGGTCTCTATCCTTGAGGAAATTACAAGTTAGACCAGGTTGGAGTGGCCCAAGTCACCAAGTAGTTAAAATAAATGACAAGACTTGATACAAGCCTTGAAAGAGCTAAAATATGGATAGAGATGATTCAACAGACAAAAAAGCCAGGTAAGTTATGACAGGTTATAGGCCAAGGCAGGAAAGTAAGGCATGTTGTGGGTCGGTTTGGTTTGTCCACGAAGGTCAAGAAGAGAAGTGTCTGTTCCACCAGCTCACAGTTCAGGCTGCAGCCAGGCTATCTGGACCACGTTCTGCAGACAGCAGGGAGTCACTGAGATACCAGAACAGAGAACTGGCTGCGTTGAAGCTGTGCTCCAGGAAATTTACTCAGACAGCAGCATCAAGACCAAAGATCAAGTCAGATATGGTGACATGGTCCTATAACCCTAGCTACTTCAGAGGCTGAGGCAGGAGGCTCGCTTTAGCATAGGAATTGGAGGCTAACCTGAACAAAATAGCTACAGTCTGTTTCAAAATAAATAAATAAGTAAATACAGAACGGTACAGAAATAGCTAACAAGGGCTTTATAGGAAAGGGCTTAGCCACAGAAGGATACAATGGCAGAGCTAAGATTCCATATGGCTCAGTAAGGGACATTTAGAAATAAGAGCAAGAAGACCTGAAGATGATACTAAGCCTTGGTCCTGGATCACTGGCAGGATGGTGATGTCATTATCAGAAGCCAATAACAAGGATGGTTCAATGAGTAAAGTGCTTGCCCACAAGCGTGAGGACCTGAGTTCGGATCCCCAGCAGTCATGTAAAAAGCCTATTTGGCAGCATGCACCTATAATCCCAGTGGTGGGAGAGTAGGGACAGAAAGATCCCTCACTGGCCAGCCAGTCTACCCTAACTGGCGAGCTCCAGGATCAGTGTGAGAACCTCTAAGAAGTAAGGTAGAAATGTAACAGGGCCTCAGAACTTAGCACAACTGACCCCATGATGGAAATTCCACTCAGGCCATAAAACTCAGCACACAGACCGCACCACTAGCCAAAATGGAAACAAAGACCTAATCCATCAGAGTTCACAGTTATAGAGAAGTCTCTAAATATACCAACTTTGCTTTTTGGCTTCTGTCATTCCACTTCTGGCTAACTGTTCTTTTTAACTGAAGTATGTCAATAAAGGACATGGTGTTTGTGCTTAAAAGCTCACCCTGAGAAAGGCCTGGGGCTATACTGAGATCCTGAACACTCAGTGTAGTCACCAGTCAGCTAATAAAGACTTTCTATTGGCTTAAACTCATGTCTCTGGTGGACAGCCCACAACAGAAAGAGACTGAGGTCATTCAATGTTGACCCTGACCTCCACATGCAAACACACACATGTGAGCACAAACAGACACACACACATCACACATACACACTGATATAAGTAAACAGTGGGTCAGGGTTGTGGGCTCAGTTCTTTTTCCTTTTAATTTTTCCTAGTCTAAATAGGAAGTGTTGGCAGGACTCCTAAGGGAAGATGGCCAACATCATCATTGGAATCAGAGTCACAAAGTGTAAGAGCTGGAAGGAACTTAGGTCAGCTACATGAAACCTCTCCTTTAGAGATGAGGAAACTGAAGCCTTGATATTAAGTAACATGCTGACACTCTAAATCCTTTCTGGAACAAGGTGGGGCATTAATAAATGCATGGGTCTAAAGGAACTTGCTCAATGTTTCAGAGCTAATTCGTGTGAGTGTTGCATTTGAACCTAGTGCTCTTCCCTACCAGTCAGGGCTCTGGATGATTCTAGAACTCAAAAAGGGAGAAGAAGACTTAAAAAGTGCCTGAGTGGGAGCATTTGAAAGCCGAGGAAACAGTGGGATGTTGAGGCCTGATAACAGAATCTGGGGACCACCTGCTCTTCTCGGGCCTTTCCTTCCTCCTCTGGTCTTCCCCAACCCCTCCTTCTTTTTGATGGAATCTGGGGCCCACCTGCTCTTCTCACGACTCCTCTTCCTCCTCTGGTCTTCCCCAACCCCTCCTTCTTTTTGGCAGTGTTGGGAATTGATCACAGGACTGAGGACCCGTTAGGCAAGTACTCAACTATTCAACTGACAGTACCTCTCAGACTCCATCTTTATCTCCATGTTTCTACCATGGCTGTCTTCATCACCACAAATCTGCCTCCACTACATCCAGCAGTCTCAGCCTTGCCAGACTTTTGTTAAAGCTCTCTCCACCTACGTCCACCCTAACAACTCCTTTGTTGCCAATTTCACTTACAAATCTGGGCATTTTCATTCTCTACTCAGGCTATTCCCTCTATTAATTCCACCCCCAACTTCATCTGTCAAAATCTTACCCAACTTCTCATTTAAATGAGTGAATCCTACCTAGTCATTCATTCATTCATTCATAAATGCTCACTGAATGTTTGCTATACTCTGTACAAACCCATGGTGAGACAAAGCAGCAGCAAGAGGACAAAGGAAGATCCCATCCTGTCCTCATAGAATCCATGGTCTAATGGAGAAGACAGACGACAGGGAAACACAAGCACGAGCCAGTGTGGTACTTGGAGGCACGGACTGTGCGTGAAAGCCTAAAAGGGTGAGGAAGGATTCATACTAGAGATTTTTTTTTAGCAGAGTCTTAAACAGTGATTAAGAGTTTTCAAGCAGTCTGTGATGACTCCTTTAATCCCAGCACTTGGAGGGCAGAGGCAGGAGATCTCCGTGAGTTCAAGGCCAGCCTGGTCTACCTAGTGAGCTCCACCCATGACTACATAGTGAGACCCTGTCTCACAAACTGAAAGAGAGTTTTCCGTGAAGAAGATTAAGTGGGGAGAGGAGCAGGCAGGGCTAAAAGAGGAACAAGGACTACTTATTTCCATTTTTTCCACATGATGCAAAAGTTTACCAGTATCTGTTGATGAGCAGTCTTCAGTGGCCAGCTACCCATGTGCAAAAGTCAAGCCAGAGATTCTGTTACTCAGCCAATGGAACAGCACTCTGAGCCCTCAACACTTCTGCTGGAGTCATTTTGGTTCATTTTTTAATCCAGCTCAAATAAAAGTAAGGCCAGCTTTATTTCAGCTATGATTTCTAAAAACATTAGATGTTATCCTTATACCGAGTTGTAGTAAAACTTAAATTTATGTACAGAAATAAAGACTTAAAATTTGGTGAGTTTTTACATTTTCAACTTCAGCTTTGCTGACTGACATCTGAGAACACTTCCTGCTTGAAAACTAAGCAGCAAACAGTGGGGATGCTTTCTACATGGAAAGAGGAGACCTCTGGTGGTGAGCTGGTATATGTGACACCAGTAAGTTAAACCAGTTAAAAGCAGGTAAGAAAATTGGTGTTGCTATATGACTGATGCAATAAATAATTGAGAAATTTAAATTATAAAAAGGAAACACACTTCTGTTTACTATCAGAAGAAGCCCTAATTTTATAAGTGTTTCTAAAATTTACACACACACACACACACACACAGTTTTCTAAGTAGATTTGATAGCACTTCCTCATTTGCATAAAGTGAATATTTTAAAGGTGGACTTTTGATTATTATATTAAATGCATTCCTGAGTAGGCTATCAATTGATGGCTAGTTTGTTGGCCAAAGAGTGAATTAGTTCTTGACAGTGGTGGTGTGGAGAGAGGGTGGACCATCAGAATGGGTAAGTTTTCCCTTAAATACAACTCTATTCCACTGTAAACTAACTACTCATAGTTGACTACTTGGGGTCTGAATTAAGTGAAACTGACTGAGTAATCTGTTAGGAGGTAGAAGCAAAGGTCCCCCAACCATTCCTGGGACATCACAGGATATTCACCAAACTAACTCTTTATAGGCTCTTGCTGAGGAGCATGGGGTCAGTAATACAAATGTCTCTAATCACAGATATTACAGAGTGTATGAATGAAAGGTAAATTCTTATTTGAAATTACTGAAACAAACTATTGTATAGATCTTCAAATAAGGCAAGCAGAGAATAGCTCGTATATTCTTTCATCCTCCTAAAGTAAGTAGTACACACTCAAAATCACAGACTAGTTAAAAGATAAACAAAGGAAGACAAAAGGTATAACTACAGGCCAGACGGCCCACAGACTTCTAATCACAGCCCACCCCCTCTATAATTGTGTAGTCAATGTAGTATTAAATCAACACTATCCTTTTGTCTTGACTTTCTTTCTCCAGGACCTGGAACTACAGGTCTTGTTCATCCTCATGCTCTACCACCAAGCTGTCCCCCCAGCAAATCAAATGTACCTTCCACAAACCAAGTCATCCCTACTATTCATGGATCAGAATGGTTAAGACAAAACAGTAGCAACATCTAAGGCTGCTGACAATGAGGAGAAACTGGACCACTCAAACCCTGGTACAGTTACTTTGGAAATCATTTGGTGGTTATTTAGACAAACTTTTAAATATGACTTAGCACGCAGACTCTTGAGCATTTATCCTAGAGAAAACAGGTTTGTACAAAAAGCTGCACAATAACGTTCACAACATTTATGATGCAAAAACTGCAGATATCTCGGGTGTCTTTCGTGGGGGAATGGTTGGCTATAATGCTTAGTACAGACATTACTGAAAACTACTCAGGATTAAAAGGAATACACCACAAGGAACAATGTGGATGACTGTCAAAGGATTATATGTAAGGCCAATCCCAAAGCTTGTGTGCTATATAGTTACACTTGCACAGCCTTTTATTAAAGTTTTATTATTTTTATGTATTTGTGTGTGCCTGAAGAGGCCAGAACACTAGGTCTTCTGCAACTGCAGTTATAGGTGGCCATGGGCCTCCCGATGTAGGTTTTGGTAACTGAACCCTGGTCCTCTGCAAAAGAGGTGTAATAACTATTCTTGGTTGTCAACTTGACTACAACTGAAATTAACTAAAACCCAAGCAGCTGGGCACACCTGTGAAGGATTTTTCTTATTCAGATCATCTGAAATGTGAAGACTAATTTCTAATACAGATCTTTTGTGGTGGGAAGATCCACCTTTAATCTGGGCCACACCTTCTTGTGGCAGCCTATATAAAGGACATGAAAGAAGGAAGCTCTCTTTGTCTGCTTGCTCTCTCTCTCACTAGCAAGTCCATTCCTTCACTGGCCTTAGTGTCTACTTCTCCAGAATTCTGGTGTATACTGAAGCCCAGCTGAGACATCCAGCCTCGTGGACTAAACAGCTACTGGATTCTTTGACCTTCCATTGGTAGACAACCATTGCTGGATTAGCTGGACCACAGCCTTTATGCTATTTTAATAATCCCCCCCCCATGCATATATATTCATTTAATAAGTTCTGTTCTTCTAGAGAACCCTGACTAATACAAGCAGTAAGTGCTCTTAAGTATCAAGCTATCTCTCCAGCCCCTGTATAATATTCTTAAAATGACAAAATTATGGAAAGGAAGAATGATAGGAGGGTTATCAGGGGAAGTTGTGGTCAAAAAGGATGTCTGGAAGGATCCTTGTGATGCAACTGTTATCTTGATTATGATGGTGGGCATAAACCTCTACATCAGTGATGATAATTTATAGAACTACACACAGAAATGTAACACTGGGGACATCTGAGGGAATATGTCAATTGCCAGTATGATATTGTACTACAGCTTACAAGATTTTATCACTGGGGGAGATGGACAAAATGAAGTGATGGCTAATCCTAGTTGTCCACTTGATTGCATCTGACTCTAAAGCCCAAGTTCTTGGGCACTGCAGTAAGGGATTTCCTTTGGATTATTTGAAGCAGGAAGACTCACCCTAAATCTGGGCTTTATCTTCTTGTGGCAGCCCACAAAAAAGGACATAGAAGGAAACTGTTTTTTGCTTTCTTTCCCTCACTCTTGATAGCAAGTTCATCTATCTTGAAGGACATTCACACACACACACACACACACACACACACACACACACACACACACACACACATCTATTTGTTCTGTTTCTTTAGAGAGCACTGACTAATACAGATTGTGATACCATGAGTGGTTCTAGAGAAATGGAATCATAAGGATGAGTTTTTCTAGTAGGCTTGGTGGTTTCTGGAGCTGGCTTTCCAACTTGCCAAAACCTACAGTAACTGAAGGTTTTCCTAGTAGCATGCAAAACACTCCAAGTCCATGGTGTGAACCATTTAAAGAACTTACTGAGATAAGTGCATTTGATGATTCTGATTCACCTTTTGTGAGGAGCAAGGAATTTAGTGACTCTCTACTTAAAAAAAATACTATTTGCAAAAAAAGAAAGAAAATGACAATGCTGGCTGGTTGCTTTTGGTATCTCTGGAGAATGTTGTAAAATATTATTTTAAGATGTGTTACATTTTGTTGCCTGTCTAAAACACCCAATGGTCTAATAAAGAGCTGAATGGCCAATAGTGAGGCAGGAGAAAGAATAAGTGGGGCTGGCAGGCACAGAGAATAAATAGAAGGAGAAATCTGAGAGGAAAATAAGAGAAAGCAAGAGAACAAGGAGAGGAGGATGCTAGGGCCCAGCCACCCAGCCACACAGCTAGCTAAGGAGTAAAAGTAAGATATATAGAAGTAAGAAAGGGAAAAGCCCAGGGGCAAACAATAGACAGGATAAATTTAAAGTTGGCAAGAAATAAGCCAAGCTAAGGCCAGGCATTTATAAGCAAGAAAAAGCCTCTGTGTGATTTATTTGGGAACTGGGTGGCAGACCCCCCCAAAAAGCCAAAAGAGTGAAAAACAACCAACTACAGGAGAAGAATGAGCTCAGTGACAGAATTAATGAGATGCACATAAGCAATCTAAAAACTTCTAAGTGTACACTGGAAGAGAAGCGACCTCAAGTTGCTGAAAATCAAATACAAATCCTCATTATAAAACTGGCTGAATTACAGTGAAAATTCCAATCCCTGCCTCAAAAGGTGTGGCAATTAAAGTAAGACACTGATTGGTAGGAGTGGGATCCTGTACCTTGGGAAGAAAATGGGTGGGAGGATCCTTATGAGGCCAAGAACTTTGAACCCTCAGACTCTGAAGGGTTTGTGTCATTTGAGGAAGAAGTTTCTCTACCCTTGGCAGAGGATGCATCCCTACCTCAAACCCCTGAAGGACTGCCCTCTCTACCCATGTCTGAGGGAATAAACCCTTCATTTGTCTGCTGAACTGGCAGTGGCCTTTTCTGAAGGAGTGCCAAGCAAGACAACATAGATGTCCCTCAGTGCTCACCAACAGTTCCCTCTGTATCTATAACCAGATGCAAGGCTAAGCGGGCTCCTTGGGGTGAGAAAGAAAGTGCAAGCCTTGAGGAAGTGTGCTATACCCCTAAAGAGCTTAATAAGTTTGCCAATTCATTCAAGCAAAAATTTGGGGAAATTATATGGGAATGAACTTTTAAAATATGGGATAATGGTGGAAGGAACCTAAAACTGGATCAGGCTGAGTTTATAGATACAGAGCCACTGAGTGGAGATTCTAGGTTTAATGTGGAAGTTCACACAGCTTCAAGAAATGTCTTAAGTTAAATTGGTTGGCTGGAGAGCTTGTCAAAAGATGGCCTATAGAAAAGGAGCTGCAGACATCTGACATTCTTCGGCTTTACGTTGATGAAGGGATTCTAAGGCTCAGGGGAATTGGAATGCTGGAATGGGTACATGTAAAACCCAGTTCACTACAATGGGAGGGTCCAGAAGACATGCCCTTCAATAATCCTATGAAACTGAAAATGATAGGCGTGGTACCAGCACCTTGAAGAGCTTTGTTCTTCTTGCTCTTCTCCTTGTGCCAGACACTGCTGCTCAATTGAAGTAAATGTGATAGGTTTGAGTCCTGGATTAGCAGGGGTCATGTGGCAGCATTAATCACCAAAGGTAAAATGAGTATAGTTACTGTAATGGACAGCAGAGGCCTGACCCATATGGACCTTTGGTACTGGCAAGAAGCCTAAGTTTTCGTTTGACCTCCATAATCAGAAAAACTCCAGAACAAAAGAAAGGAAGGCTACACTGTAGCACAGCAACAGGGACTCTGGGTGCCAACCAATTTCCAGACTCTGTCCAGTGCAGAGATCCAGAACTCCAGAAAGGAAGGCCAGGTCTCCCCGAGAAAGGACCTTGACCCCAAACTGGAACTTTAAACTTTTGAAAATGTTAAAGACTGAAGGACTCTCTTCTAAGTTTATTTCTTTAAGTCCCCTCCTCCCACAAGCAAAGGGATGGAAGGCTGGTACAACGGTCCCCATTTGATAGAAGGAAAGATGAGCTTAGCATCCCATATGCTTTTGTGGCCCACATGCACAGTAATGGTTAAACTGGTGCTGCGTGGCCCCTTGTTGCCTGGGTGAAGGTCCAGATTCTTTTCACTCATCCCCAGAGCCAGCTGGAAATGGATTAATGCAAGAGTTATGGAAATGGGTATGGCTATCACTGTCCAGGGAAAGGGCTTGGTCTTGATCCAGAGATGGGGTAAGCAACCAACTTGAGTCTCTAGTGCTCTTCATGTTGCAACTTCAGGAAAACGTTGAGCATCCTTACTCCCATCCTGGGCAGTGCTAAGAAGTAGGTGAGGGCCTTCCACATTTGAGCTGAACTCTCATTGCAGGGGGCTCCACTCGACATGGGCTGTCCCACCCCTTGGCAGGTCTGGCCCAGCAGCAGAGACACCAGGGTGCCACACTGCTGTAGCTGACACCATCTTATATCTACTGACTATGGGACTTTTAAAGCTATTCTTAGGGGCTAGAAAGATGGTTCTGCAGTTAAGAGCACTGGTTGCTTGTAGTAGAATATTATGTTAAGGTGTGTTACTTTTGTTTATGTTGCATTTGTTTAACTCTGTGAACCTGTGGTTTGTGCCTGTGTAAAACACATGATGGTCTAATAAAGAACTGAATGGCCATTGGCAAGGCAGGAGAGAGATAGGTGGAGCTGGCAGGCAGAGAGAATATACAGAAGGAGAAATCTGGGAGAAAAGAGTAAGAAAGATGGAGGAGTAAAGAAAAAAGAAGTATCCAGAGAAGGAGGACGACTCCAGGGCCAGCCAGCCAGGTACACAGCAAGCCATGGAGTAAGAGTAAGATTCACAGAAGTAAGAGAATGGGAAAAGCCCAGAGGCAAAAGGCAGATGGGATAATTTAAGAAAAGCTGACTAGAAACTAAGCCAAGCTAAGGCCGGGCATTCATAAGTAAGAAAAAGCCTCTGTGTGCAATTTATTTGGGAGCTGGGTGGCAGGCCCCCCCCAAAGAGCCCAAAAACCTCAACAAAAGTTGCTCTTTAAGTCAGGCGGTGGTGGCGCACGCCTTTAGTCCCAGCACTCGAGAGGCAGAGCCAGGCGGATCTCTGTGAGTTCGAGGCCAGCCTGGGCTACCAAGTGAGTTCCAGGAAAGGCGCAAAGCTACACAGAGAAACCCTATCTTGAAAAAAAAAAAAAAGTTGCTCTTTAAGAGAATTCATGTTTGATTCCTAGAACCCATATGGCAGCTTATGAGCACTTGAAACTCAGTTCCAGGAGATCCAATGCCCTCTTCTGGCCTCCATAGGCACTAGGCACACACATGGTATATAAACATACATGCAGGCAAAACACTCACACACATGAAAGTTATACATTCTATATTGTGGTATTAATAGTAATGGCTAGAGAGATGGCTCAGAGGTTAAGAGCACTGGCTGCTCTTCCAGGTCCTGAGTTCAATTCCCAGCAACCACATGGTGACACATAACCATCTACAATGAGATCTGATGCCCTCTTCTGGCCTGCAGGCAAACATGCAAACAGAACATTGTATACATAATAAATAAATCTTAAAAAAAAAAGTAACATGGCATCTTGGGAACAAGAATGGGAAGTTTATGGTTTAATAGTGATGTGTTTGTGTCAAGTTGACAAGAGGTCATTGTCTTAGTTTTTGGTCAAACTGACACTAGCTAGAGTCATCTGGGGAGAGGTAATTTCAATTGAGAAAATTTCTCCATATGACGGAGTGTGGGGCATTTTCTTGATTGATGATGTGGAAGGGCCAAGCCCACTGTATGTGGTACCACCCCTGGGTAGGTGGTCTTGAGGTATACAAGAAACCAAACTGAGCAAGCCAGTAAGCAGCACTCCTCCATGGCCTCAGCTTCAGTTCCTGCTGACATCCCTTCACGATGCACTATAAGCTGTGAGATGAAATAAATCCTTTCCTTCTAAGTTTCTTTTGGTCGTGGTATTTATCACAGCAATAAAAAGCAAAGTAGGACACATGGGCTCTCAATTAGTTCTTACAACTGCATGAGAACCTACAATCACCATAAAATAGCACACGGAACTTATATACAACAACAGTGGTTTGAAAGAAAATGGCCCTCAAAGGGAGTGGAGCGTGTCACTGTGGAGGCTGGATCTGAGGTTTCATATAAGCTCAAGAAACGAACCCGTGTCTCAGTCAACTTCCTGCTGCCTGCATATCAAGATGTAGCCAGCACCATGTCTGTCTGCATGCCATCATGCTCCCAGTTATGATGATAATGGACCGAACTTCTGAAAATGTAAGCCACCTCAATTAAATGTTTCCCTTTATAAGAGTTGTGGTGGTCATGGTGTCTCTTCACAGCAATACAAAACCCTAACTACGACAGATGTTGGTACTAGGAGTGGGGTATTGGTGTCAAAGGCCTGACCATGTTTTTATTTGGAGGAATTTGGACTTTGGTACTTTGGGTTATGAAAGCAGTGAATGCTTTAAGCACTGCTTAATGGGCCATACTAGTAGGAGCATGGAAGACAGTGGTACTAAGAGTTATTTGAACTGTGGGGGGCTGGCTCAAGAAGTTTCAGAGAAGAATTTTAGTTTGTTGTCTAGAGATCATTCTTGTGATATTTTGGTGAAGAAAGTGGCTGCTTTTTGCCCTTGTCTAAAAAGTTTGCCTGAGGCTACAATAAAGAGTTTTGGATCAATTCTTTTGGCAGAGAAAATCTCAAAACAGCCTAGTATAGACTCTGTCATGTGGTTATTAGTGGTAGCTCTAATAAAGATGTATAATGAAAAGGAGAAAGCTGAGCAGGGTAAATTACAAAATATAAATTTAAGGTGAAAAGGAACACCAAAAGGTGGTATGGAACTAAGTCCTGTGTTCAAGGAGATAAACAGATTAAGAAATGGAATATAGGGAGTGGTGACCTCAGGGCAAGATCCCACCCAGTTAATTTTCCAACTTGTGAAAAAGCTTAGAACCTTTAATCCCAGCACTCAGAAGACAGAGGCTTTTGAATCGTTGAGTTTGAGGCCAGCCTGGTCTACAGCGTAAATTCCAAAACAGCCAAGCTTAGGTAGTGAAGGAAAGAAAGTGGGTGAAGATATAACTGAATAAGGGAGTCATGCTCCAGCCCCAGCAAGCAATGAACTTGGCAGCTTTGGTGACATGGTTCTGGCTTTAGAGTCAAGGACAGAAGAAAGGCATTATGGAACCTTCCTCCAAGACTAAGGAAAGCTACTGAGGCCAGGCATGTGTCAGGGGTGTCTTTGAAGGGAGGACTAGAGAGGCCACCAGGCGAAGTTGCGCAGAGCCAAAAGGAGTTGGAGATCTAAAGAGCACTTTGACAACAGACATGGAGATGCAGATTTTGGGGTCTTCCCAGCTGACTTTTGGTCTTGCTTTGGTCCAGTATTTCCTCACCATGCTCCCTTCCCTATGTTCTGGAATGGTAATGTATATCCTGTACCATTTTATGTTGGAAGTATGTGATCTGCTTTTTGATTTTACAGGTGATTACAGTTAAGAGATTGCATGAATCTCAGAAGTGACTTTGAACTTTAGACTTCTAAATATGTTTATAAACTGTTATAGACTATGGAGACTTTTGAAGTTAAACTGAGTGCATTTTTGCATCATGATATGGCTACAAGTTTTTGGGGGCCAGGGAGTGGACTATGGTGGTTTGAAAGAAAATGGCTTTCAAAGGGAGTAGCATTATTAGGAAGTGTGGCCTTGTTGGAGTAGATGTGGTCTTCTTGGAGGAAGTGTGTCACTATAGAGGTAGGATTTGAGGTTTCATAAAAGCTCAAGAAACTGCCCAGCGTCTCAGTCTACTTCCTGTTGCCTACATATCAAGATGCAGCCAGCACCATGTCTTCCTGCATGCGCCATGCTCCTGGCTATGATGATGATAATGGACTAGCCCTCTGAAAATGTAAGCCACCTCAATTAAATGTTTTCCTTTATAAGAGTTGTGGTGGTCATGGTGTCTCTTCACAGCAATAGAAACCCCTAAGACACCCAACTATCAATGCTATTCACCTGTGATGAAATAAACAGGGAACACTGTTTCCTCCCCACCAATGAGACAAAATGTCTAGTACTGCTCATGAGATAAATCATTCAAGCATAATAAAAAGCTGATGCTGCCGGGCGGTGGTGGCGCACGCCTTTAATCCCAGCACTCGGGAGGCAGAGGCCGGCGGATCTCTGTGAGTTCGAGGCCAGCCTGGGCTACCAAGTGAGTCCCAGGAAAGGCGCAAAGCTACACAGAGAAACCCTGTCTCGAAAAACCAAAAAAAAAAAAAAAAAGCTGATGCTTTGCTGAGTTCAATGTTTGATGAATAGTCTCATATACATTATTATCTGCTCAACAGCAACAACAGAAGACTGTGTGAGGCAGGGATGATAAGATTTCCCTGAGCCTGCACCACTTACTGGAACCAAACCAACAAGTCCTTCCGGCAATAGTTCTATCATTCTGTCTTGGTCCTGTTAAGCTGTTCTAACCCTAAAAACAAAGAACTACCATCAAGCAGAGAATGGGAATTACACTGGTATGGTGACAACGAACCACACATTTTTACAGAGTTATAAGGTCCTTAGGTGATTACATAGGTCTCAGTAGAGGAAACACAGTAAAGTGACCTGCTCCGTGAGTTCTAACACATAAACATTTATCTTGGTCCAGTGATTAAGACAGGGTTGGGACTGGAGAGAAGGATCCGTGATTAAGATTGCTAACTAGTCTCGCCTGAGGACCTCGGTTTGGTTCCCAGCGCCCACATGGTGGCTTACAATCACCCAGCACTTCCAGTTCCAGGGGATCCTTGATTCCCTTTTCTGGTCTCTGCGGGCTCCTGAGCACACGTGTTGCACATAAATCCATGCAGGCACATTCACACACATACTCACAAATAAGTCAATCTTTAAAAAATTAAAATAAAATAAAATAAAATAAAAACACTAAATGATGAGAGGGACCGAGCTGTCTACTTTCACCCAGCACCCAGCTCAGCGCCCGCTATTTACAAGCTGAGTCAGTAGTCGCATGGTGGTGGTGACAGAGAGCGGCAGGAGGAGGCTCAGCTGCCAGTCCCCGGCTCCGGGGCCAGGGCGTCGCCAACCGACCAGGGGGCCATGGCCAAAGGAGAGGCCGCGGGAGCCAGAGGTCACCCCGCCACGCACGGCCTTCTCTGGCAGCCCAGCGCAGGCGTCGGGTCGAGCCAGCGCTCGCCCAAGGCCCGGGAGAGCGGAACCACCACCCGGTCCCCGCCTGCGCCTTCGCTTCTCTACTCACGACGCGCGGCGGCGTCCCTGCGTCTGGCCGGCCCTTCGCCCTCTGGCTTTTCCCTCCGCCGCGTCCGCCCATTGGCCAGCCGCGGCCACGCCCACGGAAGGCAAAAGCGCGCATTTCATTGGCCCTCGCTGGGGGGCGGGGCTGGAGAGCGGCGCGCTTCGCCCGTAGAGTCGTTCGGGCTGCCGCTGCTGAGGCTGGTGGGCAAGCGGAGGTGGCGCAGGCCATGTGGCCCACCCTGCGTTACCTGGGCGGTGCCTGCGGTCGAGCCCCGTGCCGCTTTGCTGGGGGCTTCCTCCGGGCAAGCGAGCGGGCGTCCCGGGGGCCCGGGCTTCTGTGCGGGGGTGGCCGCAGCTCCAGCACCAGGTAAGTGAGTGGTGGTGGCCTGCCCTTGCTGCTTCCCTCTGAGGTGGCTCGGACTGGACCTACGCCCCGACTCGACGTCTCTGCCCTAGGCGTTGAAGTCCTGTTTCTATGGTCCAGCCTCGGACTCCAGGAGCTGCTGACCTGCAGGGTTCATCCGCAGCATTTGTGGGCGGGAGGAAAGGCAGTGTTGATTGGAGGTCAGGAGCGAATCTGGCTCCGACTACGCCCCCACCTCTCCGTTTCTGAGCCACTTTAAAGGCTGAGTGGTGAATAGGATCCTAGTCTGGCCCCTAGGCGGTCATTTTGAGGATTAAGGGACCTAGCACACTGTAAATCAGTGTGCTGATTCTTAGCTAGCATCCTCTGTGTTGCATGGAAGATCCAGAACTGGGCTTCAGTAGGGAGGGCAGTTCCTTGCACGCACTGATGTCCCACCTGAGCAGCACCTCAGTTGCCTACCGTGAGCTGCCTACGGCAAATGCAACGTTGTGTGCGAAAGCTTTAAGGGGGAAAGCTTTTGGTTGTTTTAAGACAGGAAAGTGAGCCTTACGAATGTAATTTAGTGGAAGACAAAAGTGTGGGAAAGCACTGGAGAGGGACAGTGTCACAGCAGTGTTTTTGTTTAAGCCACACATTAAATTTTAGCCTAAGGGCCATAGAGGCTGTTAAATGGTGTTGAAACAAGGTTTCCCTGTGTAGCCCTGGCTGTCCTGTAACTCCCGATGTAGATCAGGTTGGCCTCCAACTCTCAGAGATCAGCCTGCCCCTGCCTTGCAAGTGCCAGGAGTAAAGGTATGTGCCACCCCACCTGCTCCATCTTTGGAGACAGGGTCTCTCAAGGAGGTTGGCTGGCCAGCAAGCTCCAGGGATCTGCCTGTCTCCCTACCCGACCCCAAGGTTACAGATGGGTGAGACCATGCTTTTACATAAAGGTGCTTGGGATACAAACTCAGGTCCTTCTGTGTGCACAGCAAGCGTTTTACCAATTAATCATTTTCCTAGCCCCGGACATTTTTTATACTTTTTATTTGGGGACAATTGTAGATCCATAGAAAGTTGCAAAAATTATAGAATGATTTTATGTTGCCTCCCCCCTTCTCCACCTTTCTCCCCAGTGTTAGCATAGTACAACAGCAAAGTCAGAAAAATTAATATTGATACAAATGCACACATGTTGTTCAGGTTCCATCAGTTTTACATGCGCTCTGTGTTCTGTGTGTAGGTCTATACAGTTTAATCAGATTTTGTGTTATCCCCATAATTTGGGCATAGAAATGTTCCACTGTGGACCTGGGCACACACGGTGGTAGGGCCCAGCTGTCAGTCAGCTCCTCTTGAGAAGCTCACCAGAAAAGAGCTCCTGACGGCTCTCCACAGCTCAGCCAGACATTGAGCTACAGTGCCTGTCCTGGTAGCAAAATGAATGAACAGTGTCTGCCAAGTGCTGGCCTCTGTAATGGTCAACAGTGACACCAATAAGAAATGGGTACCAGTCAAGTCTGGACAGCGGGGGATCAGCCAGATCAACATGTGTTATAAGAATGCCAACAGTACCTCTAGAGTTGGAGTCAAGCCACAAGTTCAGCTGGTGGCGATCATTCAGTCGTAAAAGGCTGGGCTTCTTTTCTGCTAGTGGCCAGATGTCTGGGCCTTCACCTTATGGAGGGATATGGCTTCAACTCTGCAAATAAGGAAAAGGTAACTACATTTTCCACTTGCAGGGCTGTTTGCCCTGAACATCATGAATTCCCAAGAAGGCTCTTTTATCTAGTGTCAGGTGCAGAAGGACTCTTCCCTGAGGAAATGAACCTGCAGAGAAGACACGTGATGAAATACTAGCAACACACTGGTGTTGTGAGGCAACTCCACCAGAGAAAACACATGGACACTCTTTTCCTTCCTTTCTTCCCTCCTTCCTTCCTTCCTTCCTTCCTTCCTTCCTTCCTTCCTTCCTTCCTTATTTTTTTGGTTTTTCAAGACAGGATTTCTCTGTGTAGCTTTTTGCCTTTCCTGGAACTCACTCTGTAGCCCAGGCTGGCCTCGAACTCACAGAGATCTGCCTGCCTCTGCCTCCCGAGTGCTGGGATTAAAGGTGTGCGCCACCACTGCCTGCCTCACATGGTCACTCTTTTTTTTTTTTTTTTTTGTTTTTTGAGACAGGGTTTCTCTGTGTAGCTTTGCGCCTTTTCCTGGATCTTGCTCTGTAGACCAGGCTGGCCTCGAACTCACAAAGATCCACCTGCCTCTGCCTCCCGAGTGCTGGGATTAAAGGCGTGCGCCACCACCGCCCGGCTCACATGGACACTCTTAACGCTGAATAGAAAGTCTGTATTGCCCCAGCCAGTGCCTGCACAGGGAACTTGTCCAAATCATGCAGCCCTGAGCCTCACTGTTCTTTGACTTTTATGCACAAGACCCGCCTCCTGGTTGACACACTTGGGTTAGCAGGAACAGTTAGCGAAAAGTGAAACTACAGAGCCAAAAAGCAGGGTTAGTACATTTAGAAACTTTCCTGGATCCTGGAACTATGGACTAGGTCTTAGATGGATTAGCCCTTCATTCCCGTATTGGCAAGTTTGGGGGCCTCCGTGCTGGGTGCTAAGGTCAGAATGGTGCTTCCAACATGGTGTCAGTTGTGCTAAGGTCTCTGGAGAGAACCTTGGCCACAGCCCATCCTCCCACAGGGGCACTCATCGTTTGTCTCATGTAGTGGGCCCCAACCCTCATCACCCCTTGTTCCACTTGCACCCACAGTTCCCCTAACCCACCTCCCTGCCCCCCAGGAGCCCACAATAAATGATAAATGCTCCATCATGGAGCTAAGCTGAGGAGGGTGCAGTGACCAGAAGATTCATTCAGAGACTCTAGTCCTAGCAGAACTTCAACATCTGATTCTGTCTGGAAGGGCAAAGAGACAGTAAGATAAAGGAAGCCCCGCCAAGGAGATGAACTAACTTCGGGTCAAAAGGAGAATGCAGCTTGCGGCTCCCCAGACGGACGAGCCGCTGACAGAAAGCCCAAGGGAAGGTCTTAGTATCTCCAACATCCGCTGAGGACCTGAGCCCCCAGCCGGCCACCTAGCTCCTTAGATGCTGGTGGGAAGCTTGTCTGGTGAAGAGCCCCAAATTAAGAACCCCTTTCAGTTGCACCTTGTAGGGTGAACCCTGCCAGGAGTGTGAACAGCATGCGTGTGGACTCCGGTGAAACAGGACCCTTAGAAGAGGTTGTCTCTAGAGTTTCTCCAGGTGAAGAAAGAACATTGGCTCCATCGGGTGGGCACTGAGTGGGATCACTGTCACCTAAAGTGGGCCATTAGAGAACAGGAGGGAATAGAGGTCCCAGCCTGTGAAGGCTGGGATGTACTGTCTCAACCTGTGATTCAACATTAAATAGGAAATCAAGCTCAATGCCTGGATTCCTTTTCTTAGGCTCTCTGATAGAGAATATCAGGCCTCTTCTTTTTGTGTGTTTTATATTTGCCTAAGTGGACATTTCTTTGGATAGAGAACATTCCCAACTTACCTGCTTTGTTACGTGGCTTCCGGGTTTTCTCCAGGTGATGCTGTTGCGGCCCTATGTGGCATGAACAACGGGGCCTGCGGTAGCCTTGCCATGCTTTGGAGCCATGGCAGCTTCGGTATTAACAGTCTGTACATGTAGTGTGTTTTCTGTCCACACAGTGAACTGTTCATTGTCAATACGATGTGCCATCACCACAAAGATTCGTTATCTGTCCCTCTCTGGTCACATCCTACCTCTCCGTTCTTCCTAACTCTTGACAATTACTCTGTTCTCCATCAGAAAACTTTGTCATTTTGAGAATCTTCTATAACTGAAATGTAGTACAGGACCTTTAACACTGTTTATCATACAATATGATATATATATATATATATATATATATAATCTTATTATCTGTCACATATATGGTATATTAAATATAATAATAACAACATATATGATATATAATGTTATATTTGTTATTATATAAATAAAATGTCATTGACAAATTTGTACTTTAGTTTCTCATTAATGAAAATTATGCCAGTGAAGTTCGGTGAGGTCTATAAACATAAATTCTTAAAACTTGCTTTCTCTTAAAGTTCATTTGATATAGTCATCATCGGCGGCGGAATTGTGGGGCTTGCCTCTGCCAGAACACTCATCCTGAAACATCCCGGACTTTCAATTGGTGTTGTAGAAAAGGAGAAAGATTTAGGTATGTATACCATCAGCTTGCTGGGAACCTGCTTCCTTTGACGACTGAATCAGTCATGAAAAACGTTGATGGTAGTGTCTCATTTTGGGTTCTCTTGAAAGGAAAGTCTGGGACAAGGGCTTGCATGGAGGTGGTTGATTTGGGGGGTTGTATGGGGTGTCAGGAAGAAGAGGGGGTAGGGAGACTGAAGAGCACACAAGGGCATGCTCTAAATGTGCTGCTGGAGCTTGAGTACCCTGGTACCCCAGGGGGCAGCATGGTCTTCCCAGGCTTGTGTTCATTCTCCATCAACCTCTAGGATTGTCCCGATTGATACTAACAACTTCACTTCCCTCCAAAAAAGGCCTTGGAGCATGTGCAGAGAGTCATGGTAGGCCTTTAAAGTGGTTTGGGGAAATGGTGTTTAAACACAGCTTAAGTGGGACTTGGAGATGGGCAGGAGTGATTTAGCAGTGATGCCAGGGTAGCTGCTATAGGAAGGTGCCAAGAATCAGAACACATCTAGGCAGAAGTTTTAAATGATGTGGCCTCTGACTGCTACATGGATAATTGCTCTTTACCTCCTAGGTTCTGTGTGAGTCATTCACCTTTCATACCCTGTCTCTCTTGTTTTATAGCTCTTCACCAGACTGGACGGAACAGTGGTGTCATACATAGTGGAATTTACTATAAACCAGAATCTCTGAAAGCTAAATTGTGTGTAGAAGGCGCCGCCCTCATCTATGAGTACTGTAACCTCAAGGGAATCCCCTACAAGCAATGTGGCAAGGTACAGCATTTCACTAGGGCCTTGGCTTGTTTATTTTATTTATTTATTTTTTAAGATTTCTTTATTTAATATGCAGTGGAGTTTTGCCTGTGTGAGGGTGTCAGATCCTCTAGAACTGGAGTTACAGACAGTTGTGAGCTGCCATGTGGGTGCTGGGAATTGAACCCAGGCCCTCTGGAAGAGCAGCCAGTGCTCTTAACCTCTGAGCCATTTCTCCAGCCCCTTGGCTTGTTTATAACTAATGTTTTCTTAGGTTTAATGTCGAAAATTTAAAAAAGATGTGACTTTTTCTGCTCTTGTAGCTATGTAATTTAATGTAGTCTAAGGAATAACAAAAATGATGTGATGACTTTATGTAATTAAAAATTAAGTTTTACTACATACAGTAAGTATACAATTTAATTATTAGTGTATTTATGAGTTGTGCCACTATCAATACTAATTTTAGAATATTTTCATCACCCTCAAAATAAACCATATACCAGCTCTCCATTCCTACCTCTCCTGAGTGTCTAATAATTATTTTGTTTTCTGTTTCTATATAGTTACCTGCTTTATACTTTGTCTCTCTCTCTCTCTCTCTCTCTCTCTCTCTCTCTCTCTCTCTCTCTCTCTCTCTTTTAAAAAAACAGGGCTTTTCTATGTAGTCCTGGCTGTCCTAGAACTTACTCTGTAAACCAGGCTTGGCCTTGAACTCACAGAGATCCACCTGCCTCTGCCTCCCAAGTGCTAGGATTAAAGGTGTGTACCACCATTACCCAGCTTATATATATCTTATAAATAGAATTATATCAGAACATGTGCTATTTTATGACATTTAAAAAAGATATATACTTACCATAATGTTTTCAGAGGTGATCCATGTTGTAGCATTAATTAGTACTTCACTCTTTTTTATGGCTCATTCCATTATGTGAATGGGCCTCATTTTGTTTAGGTACTTATCAGTTGATGCATTTATGATTTTTTTCTGCTTTTTTTATTATGAATAATACAGTTATAGGTATTTATGTATAACGTTTATGGAAGCCCATTCACAATGGACTGTTCATTGTCAATAAATACCATGTCCCATCACCACAAAGATTCATTATCTGTCCCTCTCTGGTCACATCCTACCTTTCTGTTCTTCCTAACTCTTGGCAATTACTCTGTTCTCCATCAGAAAACTGTCATTTTGAGAATCTTCTATAACTGAAATGTCTTTGTTGGAAGTTTTTGTTTGCTTTACTTGTCACTGTTCAGTTCAGGGTTTTGTTGTTTGTTGTGAGTCATTTTCAGAAGTATCTTTCTAACAATTTGAGCATCTGAATGGTCTGCTTTCTTTGGCATAGTTAGTCGTTCACGCCACCCTTTATGAGTCTTATTTTATAAGGTTGGTCATGATGTCCTTTTTCCACATTTTAAGTCTGAAAGCTCATTATTGTCATTCAAGATGCATTACATTAAAAAGAAGATGCGTTACAATTTTTTTTTAGTAATGTGAGAAAATGCCCTGACAGAATGTTAAGTGGGGAAAGGAAGGAGAAAGTTGTGTAGTTTCCGTTGGGTTGTAAGAGGTCAAGATGGCAAGCCTTCATCTGCTTTATGATTTACAAATACTCCCATTCTGTCATCTGTCTTTTTACTTTCTTGACGGTGTCCTTTGACTCATTTTTGTTTGAAAAGTTAATCGTTTATTGACTTAAGTAGCCTTTGTACCTTGACCAGAAGCATTGCCTCAGGGAATTCTGTTGACTCTTTGGTATGAGGTAGTGGCTTGTGCATGCTAATGTACCCATGAGTGTGTATCTGGGTTTTGCCTTGCTGTGAATTAAGAAGAAACTCAATTACAGATCTTTCTCCAAGATATATAGGAAAAGAGTTCTGAGGAAAGTTGATTAAGCTGGGCAGTGGTGGCACATGCCTTTAATTTCAGCAATCAGGAGGCAGAGCCAGGCGGATCTCTGTGAGTTTGAGGCCAGCCTGGTCTACAGAGCGAGATCCAGGACAGGCACCAAAACAACACAGAGAAACCCTGTCTCGAAAAAAACAAAAACAACAACAACAACAACAAAAAAGAATAGTTTGCTGAGAGCAGTGCCCCATTATACTGATTATTGACTGTTTTTTATGAACTAGCATTTCACATTTCCCTGTAGAAATAAGAAAGGTACTTACTTTGAAAGATGCAAATGGCGCTAGAGATATGGCTCAGCAGTTACGAACACTGGCTGCTCTTGCAGAGGACCCATGTTCAATTCCCAGCACCCACATGGCTCAGAACCACCTGTCACTCCAGTTCTAGGGGATCCATGACCCTCTCTTCCCTCCGTGGGACATCGCACACAAATGGTGCAAAGACCTACATGCAGGCAAAACACCCATACACATAATAAATCTTAAAAGGAACGAAAGAAAGCTGTAAACATGTACTTCTCTTGTTGCTGGGATGGAGGAAGTGATAATGATAAGAGTTGTATATGGCTGGGATTATACTGAAGCAAGAAATGGAAATTGAGGCTGCATTTCACAGTTGGGAAAATTATTTTTAATGCTATTTTCTTAAGACATTTTTTTCTTAGTGAAGGAAAGTAATAAAATAATGAATAAAGAAAAGTAGATTTATGAAAGAAAAATGCTTTATATTAGCCTTGTTTGAGAATGTAATAATTTGTGATTTTTACATTGGCTATATATTTGATAGCTGGTGATATTTTTAACTCTATTCATGCGTTTTGTCATTTTCTGAAGCTAATAGTAGCTGTTGAACGAGACGAAATTCCCAGACTTCAGGCTCTGTATGAGAGAGGTCTGCAGAATGGAGTCCAAGGCTTGAGACTGATCCAGCAGGAGGAAATAAAAAAGAAGGAACCATATTGCAGGGTGAGTGATTGACCAGCCTGGTGCACATGGTAGTTTCCATAAACTGTTCCAAATAATGCTGCTGTGAATGAACATTCTAGAATATATGTTTTGGTAAAAAATGTTAATATTGCTATTGGGTATATATACATCAGAGAGAGATTGTTAGGTTGCAGTTTATGTGTTTATGTTCAGCTTTGGCAGATATTGCCAAAACATTTTCCAAAGTACCTTGGCTTATTCTCTCCGTCACATAGAGTTCCAGTTGCTCTGTATCCTCAGACACGTGGTCTTTTTTTTCACTGAAGCCACTTTTGTGGGTATGTCCTACAAGCTGAATCTATCTACTGAAAATTCAGTAGGCTAGAAATCTTCCAGATTCGGGGATGTTGAACATGCCTAATCCAAAACTTCAGACAAATCAAAATGTTCCCAAATTCAAATAGTTTTTGAGCATCCTGTTGATATTTTAAAAGTTTTATATATTTTCAGCTTAGATATTCTCAAACTGTAGCATTATATTATGCTTTTAAGTTACATTTTCCCAATGAGCCGGTGTTACATACCTTCATATGTTTATTTCTGACTTGGAAACTTTTCCCCTAGAAGTTCCTATTTGAGTGGTTTGACCATATTTCTATTGGGTTTATTGCTTCTTTAATAATTATTAATTCTTACTAACTTTAGAAGTCCATTACATAGCCTGTATATATCTGTTATGTATATGAATATATACTTGTTAGTACAAACTCTCAATCATTCAAATTTACCAATAAAGACTCAGGAGCCAGATGCTGGGGTGAAAGCCTGCTAGCTCAGAGAGGCAGAGAAAGCGCCCGACTGACCCTCCTCCTCTACCCGTAGTATCTGCAGTCCCTGAAGCCTCTCCGCTCTCCTACCATCACAAAGCTCCTCAAACTGAAAGTCCCTCCCTTCTACTTCCTGTGTGTCTCTCTGTCCATCCTCCTGACTCCCTTACTCGCTATGGTTTTTTCCTGTTAACTGGTTGCTTGCTCTCTATAGTTGAGTTTATTTAATCCTGTTTACAGTATTCAAGCAGAAAGCTCTTGGATTAAAGTTGTGTGTTAGGGCTGAGCCATACCACAACTAGAAATAGGTTTTTCTAGTAAACAATAAAATCTTGGGGTTCACAGTGTGATCAAATATCCTGCAACAGTTTGACTAAAAACTGCATTTTACCTTTCATTTGGAATTGAGTTTTGTATATAGCATAAGGCATAGGTCAAGGTATGTTCACCCCTCCCCCATGAATATCCAGTTGAGCATCATTTATAGAGACTATATTTCCTCTACTGCACGCAGCACCCTTTTTTGATAGCAAGTGTCTGGGTCATGAATGGACTGTGTTCTGTCCTGTTGTGTCGTGTATTATGTTGTAATTACAGTATGTGCTAACTGTTATGCCCAGATTCTGGGGACCCCCAAAAGACCACCATGGAGACCGAATCCCATATGCAAAAGCAAAGAGCCTTTATTACCTTCAAGCTCCAGGCTTGGTTTCTCTGTCTGTCTAACGTAGCAGTGAGAGCAGAGAATCCCAAGCTCAGGTGGGGTAGAGTTTTTATCATAGCAGAGGTTGGGGTGAGGGGGTTTCTAGGGTTCAGGACCCTGATTGGCTGACAGTTGTCTAGGGGTATCTGTAAAACAGAAATAGGTGTGTGTTAGACTCAGGGACATCTGGCCACCTTATCTAATGGTTGGAATGTTTGGGATGTCAGGTACTTCCCCTTAGATGTAGGCCCTCCCTGGGTGGGGTCAGCTTATGGCTTTTCCTGGGTCTGGGTGTTGCCTGTCATGGCAGCTGTGTGGTCAAGCTGTTTTGGGGCCCCTCTACGCTACCATGTCTTAGTTACAGTAGCCCAGCTAAAAAGTGGCTCCAGGAAGCCGAGCCGAGGCGGCTTAGACAGAGAGGGCCGAGGAAAGCAGCAAGGGCACACAGAGCAGGTGGGCACTTTCAGTGTTTCTTTCCTGCTAGTTCAAATAGGGTGCTTTGTCACGCTGACTGCAGCTGCTCAGCGTGGAGATTTGGCTGGTTTTTCTGCCTCTGGGTTCTTAAGATTAAATGAACAGTTTTGCTGACATGAAAGTGACTGCATTTCAGTTTGGTCTGCCAGGACTTATGGTGGGGCCTGGTGCTGGAAAACTCAGTCTGGAAAAAACTCAGCCTTCTCTAACTTGTACTGAATAAGTGTTTTCCGAAAGCACACTAAATTTGTTGGTATTTCATAGTTTTGTGTGGATTTAATATGTTTTGATTGTGAAGTTAGTAAGTTGGAATTTCACTGGCATGAATTGCCTTTGAGAATAAAACAATTTATAAACTTCAAAAAGGAATACCAGTTTAGCATAATAATTTTTTTAAAATATTTATTATGTATACAATGTTCTGTCTGCATATATTTCTACACCCCAGAAGAGGGCACCAGATTTCATTATAGATGGTTGTGAGCCACCATGTGGTTGCTGGGAATTGAACTCAGGACCTCTGGAAGAGCTGCCGGTATTCTTAACCTCTGAGCCATCTCTCCAACCCTTAACATAATAATTTTATCTGCTAATGAAAAACCTCTTTAAAATTTAACAATTTGTTTGAAAAGACAAACAAACAAACAAAAAAAACCTTTTGACCTCTACAGGTTTGGCCACGCTGTAGAGATAATTCCATTTTAGAGCCTGAGAACAGATTCTCCCTGCCGTGCCGAAGTTTAGGGGATCTGAAAGGCCTTATCTCGTTGTCCTCTGCTGTGTGTTCTCAAGAAGAGCTGTAAAGACTAGAGACACCAGGAACCAAAGCCCAGTACTCTTTATCAGGCTTTACTGTCTACAGTTTCTCAATTTTTTAATTTTTCAAAAATTTTCTCATCTTGTGAAGATTGAGGATGAATCTGGATATTTTCTTCAAACCTGACCATATGATCCTTCTAAATCCTTTGAATGAGGCAGATGAGGTGTATGTACTGATAATAAGAAGTGATAGATGTGCACTGAGCCAGGTGTGGTGGCACATGCCTTTAATCCCAGCACTTGAGAGACAGAGTCAGGCGGATCTCTGTGAGTTTGAGGCTAGCCTGGGCTACAGAGTGAGTTCCAGGACAGCAATAGCTACATAGCAACACTCTGTCTTGAAAAAAAGGAAAAGATAGAAAAAATCGGTTGCTATTTTCCCAGGCTCCTAACAAGTGCTTTGCTCCCAATAATGGACTCAAAACAGGTTTATTTTCTGTTTGAGTCAAGGCAAACTTTATTTGCTATGTGCCAATACCTTAGACACTGCAGATATGAACGATGAGGAATAAAGTGTGGCTGCCCGCCTGAAAGGAGTCATAGTGTGACAGGAGATAGGTGTTAATATAGCACAGAGTGCTAACTGCTCCGATGGAGTCATTCTCTGACTTGCTGTTAGCGTAAGAGGGAAAGCAGCCTTCCCAGAGGCGAACAGCCCCCTTGAAGATTGGATAGAGGACTTATAACAGAGGTGGACCATGCTTGTCTCTGAAGCTGCCACACAGTGTTGTGCTCTATGTGATGTCATCTGTAGTCATAACTGTGACAATACATGGTGGGAAATACAGTCTGGTTATTTCACAGAGGGACCTTGAGGGAGTTCCTCCCTTCCTCCCATCCTCACCACTACAACCACGAATGTTTCCATGGTACACAGTCGCTCCCGAGTCTCCTGGCTGCTACAAAGATGTTCATTAGGTCAACTCTAAGCATTCCTTGCTCCAGATCCCTTGAAGAAGGCTGAGTAACCCCAGGGCGAGGTCTCGCAAAGCTTGAAGCTGCCTCTGCACACTTTGAAGTGGGGAACAACTCTTGATGGTCCCCTCTGAGTCATCCCCGGTGACAGTCCTGACTCGTCTGACCCGGGTGCCCTTCCTCTCAGCATAAGAGTTCAAGCACATGCTTTTCTCCTTTGTCTCCTTACTGGGTTTAGGTCCCGACTCTCCTTGACCCACCTTCCAGCCGCTTGACCTGCCATCACATTATTTTTCAAGCTGGGACCTGCTAATCTAGACAGTGCACGGCCAGTCTCCAGGTTGAGAGCACAACCAGCCTGCCCACCAGCCCCATCTCAGCCGACCGTGCTATAGCCAGGCCTGGACCTGGGAACTGGACGGCTTGGCCCCGATGGCTTGTTCCACACTTTCCGTACACATTCGGTTAGGGGCACCCACACTTCCTCAGAAGGAGCAAGACCAAGACTAGGAAGAGAAAAAAACAGAAGGGAGCCTCTCTAGAGTTCTGAAAGGTGAAAATGCAGCAATTTAAAGACGTGCCTCAGATGTTTATTCACTCAGGAAATATTTGAGGGGTTTGTGTGCAGGTACCAGGAGTACAAAGGGAATAGGAGGATGTTTGGATTCTAAAGAACTGTTGATTCAGAACGAAGCACGTTTGCTGAACATTTCTATACCTCCCGTGTCACAGTTTTTATGCTAGGTAAGGGAGTTAGTTCTGTGGCTTAAACTCTTGAAACATTACCTTCCAAGGTTGTTGTGCCCAGCATCCTATCTAGAGGCTAAGATTGAGTGTAGCTTTTGACTGATGAATCTGTGGATTGTTGGACAGTAAGTCTAGCATAAAGTCATGTGTCAATCATATCAAAACAGGAGCGACTTCCTAACCCTAACAGGCTTTTTGTGAGCTAGAATCAAGCCTGGTTAGGTAAATGGTGAGGTTTGCTAAATGTTGCATGTTTTGTGAGCCCTTGGCCTGACCCCGGCTTCTGGAAACATTGTTTGTGGAAGGAGGAAGAGTGAAAAGATTTTAAGGCAATATACCAGTGAAATATTTAAAACGTTATTTCAGATATTAATTTAAAAATGAACAGCAATGCTGTGTTGACCAAACAAAACGTCATAAAAAACGACTGGTTGCACTCAGCTCCAGGCATTAGTTGTCTGAGAACCAGTAACCTTCTAAGGGAAAATGATTGGGATAACTGATGTGTATATACAGTGCAAGGTTTAGCACCAAAACATACTCGGTATTTGTGTGTGACTAGTGGCACATTCACCATTTATTCACAAATAAATAAATAAATAAAATACGCATGAATTTAGACTTATATGCATGCCTTCAGTGACAGAGAGAAACACAACAAAAACCAGGCTGTTCATTTCTCTTATTACCTGAATGAAGCTGAATTAGTCAGGGAATGTCTCCATTCCCCGTTTACGGTCTGGAAGACCTGCAGCAGATCCTTGCAGTGCCCTGCATACCATGTGACCAGGGAGCTAGAACAGCTTTGAGTTCTCACTGGCCGTGAGTGATGTGTGCACCGCTACAAAAGCTAGTGCTTTATTTATTCATTTATTTCCGAGACAGGGTCTCTCTGTGTAACAGCCCTGGCTGTCCTGGAACTCACTCGGTAGCCTAGGCTGACCCCTAACTCACAGAGATCCACCTGTCTGCCTCCTGAGTGCTGGGATTAAAGGCGTGCGCCACCACCCAGCTTTATTTAGCAAGTATTATTCCTCCCCTCTAGTAGGCACATCACATCACACACACCTATACACACATACACACACACACACACACACACACACACACACACACACACACACACACACACACACACACACGTTCATGACCAAATTTAGGCATTTAACAAGAGCGGACTTCTCTGTCACTGTTTTAAACAATGTTAGGTTGTTGTTATGCGAGGATAATGTGTGTTACCCATCAAAATAAAGAAGCATAAAATTCCAAACAAGATTAAAGCTTTGCAACTGGGTGGTGGTGGTGCACGCCTTTAATCCCAGCACTAAGGAGGCAGAGGCAGGTGGAGCTGTGTTTTTAAGACCAGCTTGGTCTACAAAGGGAGTTCCAGGACAGCCAGGACTGTTACAAAAAGAAACCCTGTCTTGGGGGGTTGGGGGACAACTTTGAATGAACTTTACTGATTCTTGACTGTGTTCGTTGACCTTTCTATACTTTTGTCCTAGGGTCTAATGGCTATTGATTGTCCATATACTGGCATTGTGGACTATAAGCAAGTAGCTCTGTCATTTGCCCAGGATTTCCAAGATGCAGGTGGCTCTATCTTGAAAGGTTTCGAGGTAAAAGATATTGAAATAGCTAAAGAAAGCCCTTCCAGAAGTAAGGATGGTAAGTTATCCCCGTCTTCTCTACAAAATGCTTGTATTAATTAAAAAAAAAAAAAAAAGGATTTTTTTTTTCCCCTCTGGGTGATGCCTATAGGAGACTCCCAGGAGCCAGGCTAGAGTAGGGCACAGAGTCAGGCGAGTGCAGCAGGGGGATGGGTGCGATTGGACAGAGCAGACCCACAGTTCCCGGGTGTCTGTGTGCTGCTAGAACTAGGCACTGAGTAGACATTTGACTGACACTGGAGTCTGACAGCCAAGGCTGTTATGTATAGTTGGCCTCCAGACAGTTCCCCGAAGGTCAGAGTCGGCACCTCTCTGCAGTGTTTACTGTACATACAGACTTCTTGAATCGGACTGTTGGGGATATGGTTTAGCAGTAGTAAGTGGCTGGCTCTCTTCGGACACACCCAGATTTCCAACAGCAGACCAGTATCATCAAAAGACTCAGCCATTCCGAGTCTGACCCCTGTTCCCCTCTTAGACTGCAGTTCCAGCCTGTTTCGTTTTGCTTTGAGATGAGTAGTTTTCTTTTTTAGTAAAACAAGAGGTTTGTAAGCATTCTGTTTGCTCTAAGGAAATTTGAAAGAGAATCAGGTTCTTCCTTAGCAGGGTTTGAAGGACATCTGGATTGTACGAATCACTCACCCAGCATCTTTCTACACTCTAACACGACGAACAAATTTATTAAATAAAATTGTTATAAGTGGGTAGCAGAATAAGTCAAATTCACAATATAGGCAGATTGTCGTCTTTTTTCCCTGTCCATAAGCTTTATGGGCTGTTAATGGCTCATCAATAAGTGGGAACAAACTTGCTAAATGGTCAGTTCATTATTGGAATTTTTGTGTTGTGAAAATCTTTGCTTCTCTGAACAACCAGTGCAAGGAATTGGTCGCCAACACTGGGACACAAGGTTGTCTTGTGTTTACTATCTCATGCTTTAGTTCTGTGGGTTACATTCAGTTCATTATGATGGTGCTGCTGTACACGCAGAGCATGGAGTTGTTGTTCAGTGAAATAGGGGTCTGGGCTAGGGTAAGCTAGAGAATGCGTATTAGTTAATGAATTAAAAGAAGCCATACTAAAACATGCCAGAGTTTTATGTTTTGTCAAATATGAGTTATTTTAGTCTTCTTACTTGGTAAAAAAAAAAAAAAAAGCTTCAGAATGAAAATTAGAGTACAATTAACACAGTCATTTAAATTTGTTACTGGTATAATATTTCCAATAATGACAGCTTTCTTTTGCTCAAACAAAAGTTTCACTAGTTCTTTTTGCCCCTGCCAGGGGTGGACTATCCAGTTGCTGTCAAGAATACTAAGGTAAGGATTCTTGAGCTGGTTCACTTTTGTTTACTTGTAAAATTGTACGGAATGATTGCTACGTTTTTGTCTATGTCTGTTTTATGTGTGTGTACAAATATATGTGTGTGCGAATGCACATGTGTATGTATATATGTGAGAGTCAGAGCACAACCTCAATTGTGGTTCCTTGGGAGCCAGTCACTGTATGGGTTTGTAAAATGTTTTTATCAGCATATATTAATTGCATATAATAACGGGCTTTATTATTGTGTTTTTATGCACGCATGTGAAATACTTTGATCAGATGCACTGCTCTGTTACAGCTTTCTCTTCCCAGTTAGTCTCCCCTCTTTCCTGTCTTTTGAGAATTAAAAAGAATGTCTTATTATATGCATGTGAGTGTTTTGCCTGCACGTGTGTCTGTGCAATGTGTGTGTGTTCCTGGTGCCCTCTGAGGCCGTAAGAGGGCATTGGATCCCTGGAACTGGAGTTACAGAACATTGGGAGTCACCATGTGGGGGCTGGGAAGCGAACCCAGGTCCTCTGCAAGAGCAGCCAGTTCTCTTAACCACCGAGCCATCTCTTCACCACCACCGCCCAAGCGGGTAGATACTTTATCACTCTGCCAATTGCTATACATTGACTTACTAACGACTGATTTAGGGACTTTGGGAAGAGTGCATAGGTTGTGTAGAGGGAGATGACTGCTTTCCTCCGTTCTCGCATAGTCTAAAGCAAGAGCCACAGGACATTCCCTGTCCCTCAGTGTCAGTGAGAAGAGCAGAGTCACTCCTGAGTGGGAGAGGATTTGTATAGAATTCAGCCTGAACACTTGTGGGGATATCCAGGTTAGAAGGAAGCTGGCGGGTCCCAGGCTTTCCATGCAGTCTGAGAAGCCAGTTGCTGAGGTGGACACTGCAGTTCTGTAGCATCCCTCACTGTGTCCAACAGATGAGGGACACATGCCTCTGTTAAAACTGTACTTAACCAGCAAATAAAGACAGTGGCAAAATTATGTTTTCATCTAATAAGATGTAACTATTCCTTATGTTAGTGGAACATGCTAACTCTCCAAAACAGATTTAAAAAACCACTGTCTTGCAGGGCAATACTCAGGAGGCAGAGGCAGACGGATCTCTGTGAGTTCAAGGCCAGCTTGGTCTATAGAGCAAGTTCCAGGGCAGCCAGGGCTACATAGAGAAATTCTCTCAAAAAATCAACCAACCAAACAAAAAAACTGAAACCATTGTCTTTGGGAGAAGTTCAATATGAGTTATATTTCTACTTTTAGATCCTTAAGTAATGAGATATAAGGGTGATCATTATTAAATATCTTACATTAGATTGGTAGTCTCAACTGGGAATTATTTTTCCTAGGGGACAGTGACAGTGTCTGGAGACTTTTGGTTGTCTAAACTGGAGGAAAGGGTCATGGCTACTGTTAGAGGTCAGGGATGCTGATAAACATCCTTTAGGGAAACAGGCCGCCCCCCTAAACAAAGAAGTATACTGCTTCAAATGGCAGTAGTGCTGAGGTTGAGAAACTCTGTGTTAGAGAACAGAAGACGAGGAGAGGCTTCTGGGAAGAAGCCACAGACTGGCTGACTTAAACAGCAGAATTATTTTCTCATACTTTGGCACCTAGAAGGCCAATAACACGGTGCTGTCAGGGTTAATTTCTGGTGTGGTCTTTCTTCCTGGTTTCATGTGTTACTGCTTTTGAATGCTAGAGGTTGAACCTAGGTAACTGGAAGTAGTGGCTAGGGCTTCTAAGGTGCCAGGTAAGCACCCCTCTACTGAGCTGCATCCCCAGCTCTCCCTGGTTATAAGTGGCTCATCCTCCCATGTCTGATCTCAGGTATCTCTTCTTGAAAAGATACCAAACCTTTGGGATCAGGCTTACATCCTTATGACCTCATTTAACCTTAATTGCCTCTCTAATGGGGATAGAACTCGAACTTAGGAATTTTGGAGGAACAAAATTAGCCCATGAGAATGAGGATAAAGAAATAATCAGTAATATATAGACAAATGATGTATTTCCTAAGAGGTGTGAGAGGATATCTCAGGGGTTTGTTTGTTTGGTTTTGGTCTCTCTTTGTGGTACTGGCTATCCTGGAGCTTGCTGTATAGACCAGATCCTCCTGCCTCTGCCTTCCAAGCACCAGGATTGAAGGTGTGTGCCACCATGCCTGGCCCCCAGGGTCTTGACTTGCAGTTCTCTGAGGATTTGTGGTGTCAAGCATCTTTCTCATTAACTAGTGGTAATTTATACATGTTTGAAAAGGGTGTCTCTTCAGGTTCTTGCTGCAGTTTTAGGTCACTGCCTGGGGGACCAACCTCCAGACAGCTCAGGGCTCAAAGGGAAGTTTGCTTTTTGCCCTTGAGTTCTTGAGTTCCTTTTATGTCTCAAGAACTGACCCTTGTCAGGTGTATGGCTTGCGAGTACCTTTTCCTTTCCTGGGCAGAAGCTTTGAGTCTGGTGTGGTCTAGTTGTTATTTTTGCTTCTTTTACCTGGGGCTGTGGTGCTGTCTCCAGAAATCATCGCCAAGGCCAGCATCAAGAGCATCTTCTCTGCTTTCTCACATTCTGCAGTTGTAGGCTTTATGTTTAGATCTTAACTCCGTTTCAGATGTCAATGTTTTAAAGAAATTTTCTGAGATAAGGTTTTGCTCAGTAGCCCTGGCTGGTCTGGTGTTTGGGATGTAGTCCAGGCTGGCTTTGAACTCACTTCTGTTTCTGCCTCCCAAGTTCTGAAATTATAGGAATTTGCCACAATAGCCAGCTTCAAATTCATTTTTGTGAGTTTTATAAAAGAAGGGTCCAGTTTTGCTGATAGTTACGTTGAATTTCTTCTTTTAGAAAAAAATGTTTATTTATTCTTATTTTTTAACATCTGTCTTCCCCCTTTTGATCTATCTGTTTCTTTATACAAGTATATTCCTTTTCAAAAATAACATGTATAGCTGGGTATGGTGGCACACTCCTTTAATCCCAGCACTTGGGTAGCAGAGGCAGGTGGATCTCTGTGAGTTCAAGGCAACCTGGTCAGGTTCCAGGTTAGCCAGGGCTACGTACTAAGACTGCCCTCATCCCCATCCACCCCACAAAAGTATCTTAATTAGCATAATCAACTATATAATGGGATTCAGTGTGCTGTTTCCATACATGCATATAGTTGGTTAATTAAACCCAACCTTCCTTTATCTCAACCTCTGTTGATTCTCCATTCAGTTGGAGGGTTTTTTTGTTTTTTTTGTTTTTTTTGTAAAAAGTTCTCACATAGACAAATACTGTGCCACATTTTCTTTCTCATATTTAGAAACTAACCATGCTCTTTTATTTTGTACCAGGGAGAGGAAGTTCAGTGTCGCTATGTTGTGACATGTGCAGGACTTTACTCAGACCGTATTTCGGAGTTGAGTGGCTGTAATCCTGATCCTCAAATTGTCCCATTCCGGGGAGATTACCTGCTCTTAAAGCCAGAAAAGGGCTACCTTGTAAAAGGAAATATTTATCCGGTAGGTAGTGATGCTTCTGTCTTCTTACTTAGGGAGCTGGTTGTGGGCATCAAGGAAGTGAAAAGAAAAGCTTTCCCCGGCATTAGAAGAGAGGGTTTGGGGGCTGTGTAGGTGGTCATTTCAGCTGTCTCTGCTGGTTGCATCCCTAAAGCCTTTTTCTGCTCTCACGGGCATTGCGTGTCTCAGAAAGCACGATACACCATGGAAGTACAAAAACCAAATTTCTAAAATGATCTTTTAATAAAAAACCTGGAGCCTGATATTGGGGTGAAAGCTGAAAGATCAAAGAAGCAGAGCAGCCACAGCCGCCACCTCTGACCTCACCAGCTCCTCAGCCTGAAAGAGCTCCAGCCACAAGGGCTTCAGTTGAAAGAGCTTCCTCAGCCGAAAAGGCTCAGTTCCTGTCTCCTCACACCTTATACACTTTTCTCCGCCCACCATTGTCACTTTCTTCTTAGTGCTGGGCTTAAAGACGTGTGTGACTTCCCAAGCAAAGGCATGAGACCTCAAGTGCTAGGGTTAAAGGTGTGTGACTCCCAAGTACTGGGATTAAAGGTGTGTGCCACCACTGCCTGGCTCTGTTTCTCTCCAAGACCGGATCAATCTCATGTAGTCCTGGGTGGCTTTGAACTCACAGAGATCCAGACCGATCTCTGCCTCCCAAGTGCTAGGATTAAAGGTGTGTGCCACCACTGCCTGGCCTCTATGTTTAATCTAGTGGCTTGTTATGTTCTCTGACCTTCAGGCAAATTTTATTAGGGTACACAATATATCACCACAAAGTACTACAAGAAATCCAGGTCCTCCCTGCTCTGTAGTAAAAGAATTATCAACTCACAGCGGTGCACTTTGTATAGGTGCCCACTCTAGTTCCAGGGGTAAAAGTCAGGGGTGTTTAAATAAAAAGCTCACTCTTCTGCCTGCGTTTACCCTGATGAAGAACAAGTCCCCACAAGTATGTTAGGTTGAACCAGATGAAATAATATGAATTAGAACAGTTTATCTTTTTGCCCCTTTACCCAGAAATACGGAGAGGTGGAACAACATATATTAACGTCAGTAGCATTTTAAACCAGAAAGCCTGGTACTAGAAAAGACTGAATATGACTCACAATGCATCCAGATGTCTAGAGGGAACTGTCTTCTCTTAGCCGTTAGACATCTGTATCTGCAGTAGAGTGGAGTGTCGGATGAGATTAACAGTTGGCCGCTGTGTTGGCTCCGCAGGTGCCGGATAGCCGCTTTCCTTTCTTAGGAGTTCACTTCACACCAAAGCTGGACGGCACTATTTGGCTGGGGCCGAATGCGGTGCTTGCCTTCAAGCGGGAAGGTTACAGACCCTTCGACTTCAATGCCAGAGATGTTACAGAAACAATTCTCAAGAGGTAACAGTCACCCTAAGATGATTTTATGTGCTTACTTTTCTTAATGTGGAAAGTGTTTGATATTCTAATGGAATAGATCCTCGTATATGTGGTCATTGTTGTTGTTGTTGTTTATTAATCCAAATTAAAATCTTTCTGAAATAAGCCTAAATTTGATTATTTGATTTTGATGCTAAGGATCAAAACTAGAGCCTTGCATATACCAAACAGGTTTTTTTCCACTGGACTGTTTACCTAGTGCCGAGTATAATGTTTAACTACCTCACAAAGATTGTGATGATGTCTTAGCTAAAATGAAAGTAAGGCCAAAGCCATTCATTCATACATCTGGTAGTCCATATCTTAAATGTTGCTAAAAGATCTGAAACTAATAGGACTTACTCTGAGAACATCATTTCAAGCTTTTTACCACTGTTTTGTAAGCTATTAGATAAATTACTGATGAGATGGTGTGTGTGTGTGTGTGTGTGTGTGTAAATCTAAGGGTGCTATTGTATAGATTATAACACAGATTCTATACTGTTCTAAGAAATAGCCTCATGAAGTATTCTGTTTGGTTTTTCCTGTGTGCATGCACGTGTGTGTGGAGGCCATAGTTTGATGTCGGGTGTCTTCCTCAATCACTATCTGCCTAATTTTTTTGAGACAGGGTCTCACACTCAACTAGAAACTCACCTGTTCAGCTAGATTAGGGGCCAGCAAGTCTCAGGGATTCTCCTCTCTCGACCTCCCCAGTGCCAGGACTAAAGGCGTGTGCTGCCATGCTTGCTTTTTATGTAGGTGTTGAGGATCCAAACTCAGGTCCTCCTGTTTGCATGGCAACACTACCGAATGAGCGGTCTCCCAAGCCCTTTGTTTGGTCTTTTTAGTAATGTTTCTCTTTGGGAGATTTTCTGTCAAACCACTGGAAAGCATTCTAAACTATACATGGGTTTTGTCCTCTGCAGATCCTGTAGCAGAAGGATTAGGTGGAACTTTTCAGTATGTGTAGAGCATCTCCCTTGAGGACCACTACAAGAATATTGTACCTGACTAAACTAGGAAAGGCGTCTCACTTGTTCAATGCCCTGTATTAAAGTGCCTTTGGAGTGTGTTGAAAGCCTTAATATTGGCCAGCTTTGTAGACGACCAGCTTGAACCCACAGTCCTTATAAATTTAAGTATGAATGAATTCCTCTCCTTATCTTGGCCAAAAGTTTCTTTATTGTATAATTTTTCTGACTTTTTATAGATTTATAGGATGCCACCAAAAAAAAATCTAATAACTGTAAAGATATTTGATAGTAATAAAGGATTCCTCTGTCTCATAAAGTTTTCTTTCTTCACTTAGTGGTTTCATTAAAATGGTGCTTCAGCATTTCTCTTACGGAGCAAATGAAATGTATAAAGCCTGTTTCCTCAGTGAAACAGTGAAGCATCTTCAGAAGTTCATCCCTGAAATCACCACCAACGATGTGCTTCGGTAAGGAAACGTGGTGAGGACGGTAAACTGGGAAGGCAGGTCTGGCTGGCGATGGCTCTCTTTCAGGCAGCTCATCTTCTGAATCTTTGCTCTCTTTCCCCAAGAGGTTTGAATCCCTTTTGCATTACTGTATCACAGCCCTTAGACCTGGGTCTTTATAATGATCTACCCCTCTGTTCGTTGTTGTTATTGTTTTGAGACAGGGTCTCTCTATGTAGCTCTGGCTGTCTTGGAACTCTTTGTAGACCCGGCTGGCCTCGAACTCACAGAGATCTGCCTCCTTTGCCTCCTGAGTTCTGGGATTAAAGGTGTGTGCCGACTGGATCGACTCTTAAAAATCTTTAGACATGTACTTCTTGGTGTTCTTCTCTACTTGAAAAAAAAGATTCATTTTTAATTGTGTTGGGGTGAGGGTGGGGTATGTGCGCATGAGTGCAGGTGCCTGAGGAGGCCAGAGGCATTGGATCCCATGGAACTGGAGTTGCAGGTGATTGTGAGTTGCCCATAGGGGGCGCTGGGAATCAAATTCAGGTTAAGAACTCTTAGCCACGCAGTGATCTCTCCAGCCCCCTCTACTTCTGTTCATGTCCACCTCTGTTTATAGGACAGAAGTGGGAGTAGTGTGGCAGTAATCAATCTAAGTTCTTGCTACAGAGGTGTCAGGAAAAGTTTTTGGTTTTTTTGTTTTTGTTTTTGTTTTTGTTTTCCTTAGAATTAAAGAGTTTCTGGACTTGATGTGTATGTAGATCCTGAATATCATCCAAGCCCATGTATTTTTCCTCTTTGGTGATATTTTCAGTGTCCATGGCAGTTGTTAGGCCTAATCAACAGTGTCTTTTGAGGTATTCATACTGTATTTTGATATAGCCCTCCATGACGCTCCAGAGCACCAAATGTCTACTTTCTCTGAGCAGCTGCTGGAACTGGCCTGGTGTGACATGTCAGTGAGCTTGACTGTGCATCTGAAAAGAGTAACAGTTACGTCACCTGTTCCCCTTGGGGTGGGGGAGACCTTCCTGTTCTAAACCTGTCTCTAATGTATCGTTCTGAGACCATGCTCCTTGACTCTTTAGAAGAACCATTAAAAACCCAGTTCATGATTTCTTTATTATCTCTTCTACTCACCTTCTGAAATGGAAGGGATAAAAATATCGAGGCTTAAAAAAAAATTTCAGGTTTTATTTTCTTGTGCTCACTTACAAACAAAGACTTTTATGTTCTCAGTGGTTTGCAGTTGCAGGCTTATAATGTCTTATATCTGAAAACACACTGGTTAAATCAGGTTTCTATTACTGCCACCAATACTCTTTGGTTGGATGGGCATCTGGGCTTCGGTATTGAAACTGTGGTGGTGAGTTCACTTCCCATATTCAGTTACCACCCTTTTATAGAAACCTGAGGCCAACCTATTTGCAGGTGCATGTGGGGACAGTCAGCTCAATCACAGATGAGTTCCTCTGTAGAGACAGAGATGCTGAATATATTTAGTGATCCTGTGCATTCTTTCTCTTGATTGATTCTGATTCCTCTAGCCATTAAACTCATGAATTTACTAAACACAAGGAAGATGTATTTGATGTCATTTGCATGAGTTGAAAAACAAGTATAATATTACATATTTTTTATGGAACACCATAAATAAAAAGCAATCATAGAACTAATAAGTACCTGATTTGGGAGAGTGGCTACCTCGAGGGAGGGAAGATCAGGATCTGTGACTACCACATGGACCTCTACCTCATCTCTGGTGACTTACTTCTTTTTTGTTGGTTTGTTTGTTTTTTGTTTTTTTTTTTGTTTTTCGAGACAGGGCTTCTCTGTATAGCTTTGCGCCTTTCCTGGATCTATCTCGCTCTGTAGACCAGGCTGGCCTCGAACTCACAGAGATCCGCCTGCCTCTGCTTCCTGAGTGCTGGGATTAAAGGCATGCGCCACCACCGCCCGGCCATGTGACTTACTTCTGTACATGTGTCTGAAATATTAAATAATAAGATCATTAGTAGTTTTCACAGCTTGAAGTCTCAGTCTGCCTTGCCTTACTTGTCATGCAACCCAGTGTATGCAAACCATAAATGTCCTGTTAGTAGTGTGTCAAAAGCATGTAAGCAGTGTTAGATAGTGAAAGCTGACTGAGCATGCATACATGAGCAGCATACATACGTGAGCACCTGAGTTGGATCCCCAGCACTGCAAAGGAACAACAAGCTAATAGAAGCCACACTTCATAGGTTGTGCTACTCTGAAATTGTGCCCTTAAATATCAGTAGCTACTGAAGGACATTCATCATGTTCTTAGTGCTTAGCAAGGCATTGTGGGTAACAATTTACTGTAATACATTAGACTGGAATGTGGAGTTATTATCTGTTAGATATATACATAAGGTGTACAAACGTATTGTTAAGTGATTTGTCACCAAGGCTCTTATTATTAGCTCTAAGCTCCTTAAGATAGTTTCTGATAAATACGGTGCCTACATGTTAATGCTACTGTACTTTCTCAGCACTGTAAGGATGTAAAAAGATGTAGTCATATGTGCAATGATTCCCCTTTTTTCCACATTTCATTTTGTTAGATGTATTATTAGGGAATTCAAAAGTAAATTTCCAGAATGAAAACTGTATTATGCCATTATAAAATGCAGTGCAAGACACTTCTGTAACTTTGGTACTGCTGACATTTTGCACTAGATAGTTCTTTACTGTGAGACCCATTTAGCACCCCTGGCATTTGTAATGATCCAAAATGTCTCCATTTATTGCCAGTATCCTCTAGGGGGCAGATTTTCCCTTGGTTGAGAGGCACTAGTCTAGAGAATTAGGTAACTGCCACACTACAAAATTCAAAGAGAAAATATAAGAAACATCTTGGGCCAGGCGGTGGTGGCGCACGTCTCTAATCCCAGCACTCGGGAGGCAGAGGCAGGTGGATCTCTGTGAGTTCGAGGCCAGCCTGGGCTACCAAGTGAGTTCCAGGAAAAGGTGCAAAGCTACACAGAGAAACCCTGTCTCGAAAAACCAAAAAAAAAAAAAAAAAAAAAAAAAAAGAAACATCTTGGAAATATATATATAGTCGGTACTGAGGGAAAGCAGGGGATGCTTTCATATACACAAAACAGAAGAAATTGAAAACCCATTTGCCAAGAGGAGTTGGTACTGATGCCGCCCTAGAGCAGTAGGAAAGATTTTAATGAGTGAGAAGGTTGGGTTACAGATGTTCTTTACCTTTTTGAAATTTAGTTCATTCTTTTACAATTTCATACATGCATAGAATGCATTCGGATTACCTTCTTCCTCAGCCTTTTTTCCTCTCTTCCATTCCTATCAGCCCCGTCCCAGATTCATGGTTTCTTTTGTTATGTGATTTACTGAGCTTGATCAGATGTGACTGCGTGAAATTGTTTCGGAACTCTTCGTTGGAGCCTTGTGGGCTCACCAGTGGGCACAGAGCCGAAAGCAGTGACTCCTCCCAGAATTACGGTAACCACTAGTTCAGCAGAGAGGAGTCGGGCCCCCTTCGGTCCTCCTTCTATGCCTGACCATTAACTTTTTGTGCACACCCAGGGCGGTAACCACAGTTGCAGTGAGCTGTGATTAGTGTTCGTGCTGTGCTCAGGAGATGGCGTTCTGCTGTCCTTCTTCCTGTCTTATGCTCTTCCCTTTGAGTTGTGTTTTTAAATGATGTATGATTCACACGCAGTGAAATAGGCACCTAGTAAGTGCTCTGTGAAGTTTCAAAGTTGTCTATATCCATTGCACAGAACAAGATAATAGAGCATTGGGAACTTATGTTTTAATTTCCCCCCAGCTAGTAGAAAGGGGGCTTTTGATCAATGTAAATAGAAAGTTAGAACCTACTTATGTTTAATTTTTGAGACAGGCCCTGTCTGGCCTGGAACCCTATGTAGAACTTTGAATTCACAGAGATCTGCCTGCCGCTGCCTCCCCAAGTGCTGAGATTTAAGGCATGAGCCACCATGCCTCAAAACTGAGGGTCTCTTAGTTAAAAAATATCTCCCTTGGTACCAAAATGTATTAAGGAATTTTGTCTGTCCGGCCTTGGGAATTAGGATATGAGAGTGTGAGAATTTAAAAGTGTAAGGACATAAACAGAGAAGTTAATTTATAAACGAGGACCCAGATATGTTTGATCCAGCTTGAATCTCAGTCAGCATCCCCCTTCCCCACTCTCTCTCCCTGTCCCTCTGTCTGAAAATTAAAGAGTAAAAATTTGAAGCCAGCTTGACTGATACAGGCTGAATATTGTCAATACTAAACATGTAATACTTTATTGATAAGCATAGTTTGCACACACATTGACGTCAAATGGTATGCCATCAGGGGTATGCCTTAAATCCATTGGAAAAAGGTGATGTTGGGTCAGGGTATAGATAAAACAAGAATGGTTATGTTTGTATAATTGTTGAAACATTTATCATGCAAAATGGTAACGATAATTCATACAAAGAAGTTCTTTTTGCTTTTTTACGTTAAAAAAAAAAGTTCCCCTCAGAACACGGGACAAAAACAAACGCAAACCTGTACAGAGGGACTCGCCTAGACACACTCAGACCCACAGGATTCCCTCAGCTAGGGTCCCGCTGAGACTCATAACCAGGTGAGAGTCAGCAGATAAGTTACAGAATTAGGCCCTTAACAACTATAGACTGCTTCTGCCCCATTTACAGAATACTGGTATTATTTATTCTTTCACAGGACATTTATAGGATCTCATGTTCTAGGCATATAGGGCTGCCATATGAGTAGAGTAGTAGAGCTCTTCCCAGTACATATAAGGCACAGAATTCCATCCTAGCGCCTGCCAGAAGATTAGATGAGCCTAGATAAAAACCATATTCTCCCATAATCCAGTAGGAAAATCACTGCTCCCTCATGTCTAGAAATTAGGTTGGAATTGTTTACCTTCTCCATAGCAGCACCTCTGAGTGACATGTGTTCATACGGTAATACAGATTTATATTAGCAGTAGATCCCATGATGAGCTAGCCTACATAGGACTAGCCCAAGATGTCAGTCACAACTTGTCATAGCTTTTTTTCCCCGCCACAGTATATCTGCCATGTGCCAATAATGCAGGGCAGGATGTCTCAGATGGAAGAATATACATAATGATAGATTCAGCTGCTATTGTTGCTAGACAGATTTTACTATCTAGGATGTACCTTGCCATTGTATTTAGCTACAAATAGCAAGCATTACATTAAATATAATTCAGTTCACAGTTATTAATTTGCTAAATCATCCTTTTAGTTCTTAAAAAATTGTTAAAAGCTAAAAGAATTAGAGGAATATAGTGTGTAGCCTTATTGAATGAAGGCCTATGATCCGCAACACATGAACCTAGGCATGGAGATGAGCTAGGTGTCGTACAAGACATTGTCTACCCTCAGGACATTTTTGGTTTATCTTACCTAAGGTTTCAAATTCTAGAACCCTGCAGGGAGAACCATGGGGCTCCCGAAGGCACTGAAAACGAAACAGGAAGAGTTTGTAGTTTAGACATCTCATACTAGTTTGAGCTACAGGAAGATCTTAAGAAAAAGATAGCGTTTCATTTTTAGTTTGAGTTATAGATTTTGAACACTTAGGCAAAAGGTATTGAGGAATAATTTGTCTTTGTGTGAGAAACAACTGTAGATACATTCTTTGCTGTGGTTAATCAGTATTAACTCCAGCATACTTAGTGGAAAAGAGGAACATACAATTTGAAGCTCGAACAGAGGAAAGTAACTTTACACAGGGCACTGCACACCAGTGGCTGTCTTCTGGAAGACACGGGACAGGGTGACAGGAACCCAGGTGCACTTTAACCAGCACCAGCCCTCTTTGCTGAGGAAATCATGGAGGGCTGCTGGTGAGGCAGATGAGCTGTGAGGAGTACAGAGAAGGGACCCATGCTGACGTGCATCCCTGTCCTCCGAAATGGTCATTTTGGTGCCATCCTTTTTGTGTGCCACATGCCGTATCAGATGCTCACCTGGAAATTCTTCCAACCCCAAACTTGATTCCCTAGAGCTGATCATTTACCTTTATCATACCGTTTCTCATCCTTGTAATTCTTACTTAGCTCTGTGAACAGTGTCCCTGAATGCTTCAGGCAAGCTACTTGATCTCTTTGTTTCTTTGAGGTTACACACATACTCCACCAGCCTCTCAGAGCAGTTGTAAGGGTAAATGAGATGGTCTCCGGCACACGTTAAGCTCTTGGTCGATGGTGACTCATTTTGTCCTTATCCTTGTGCAGGCAGGCTGAATTCTAGGACAGTGTTATCATGTTGTTCTTTGTATCCTCAGGTTGTTATCTGAGCTGAGAATCAATAAAAACTGTTCATGATTGCCTGACTTCTTGTATCTTGATAGTGCACAGATAGATTTTTTTTCCCTTACTTTGCTTTGAAAGTGAACACTTTCAAAGGAGATGATTTTGGATTCTAAAAGCATTTAATTCAAACTTCATCTGTAAATTTTGACTATTTTATAGAACAGCAGAAATCTATATCTAAAAATCTTCCTCTGTTACAAAACAGAGTCTTGGCTGGGGATAAACTGGACGAGGCAGTACATATCTATAGTCCCAGCACTCAGGTTATAGAGACTAGGATCAGCAAATTCAAGGTCGAGAGTACTCTTGCTCTCTGTGGCAGACCATGACCATCCCTAGTCAGTCCCCAAAATGTCTGTGGTCTTCAGTGGGTACTGGAAGATGCTGAGCAATGAGAATTTCAAGGAATACCTGTGTGGGCTCCATGTCAGCGTGGCCTTCTAGAAAATTGCCAGTTTACCAAAGCCAGACAAAGATCATACAGGAAGGCAACCAAACACTGAGCATATTTCAGGACTACATCATGGACTTCCAGGTTGGGAAGGAGTTTGAGGAGGATCTGACAGGCATAGATGACTTCAAGTGCATGGCCCTAGTGAGCTGGGATGGGGACAGGCTCCGGTGTGTGCAGAAGGGTGAGAAGGAGGGATGTGGCTGGACCCAGTGGATCATGGAGATGAGAGGGCACGGGTATGGTCTGCAAGCAAGTGTTCAAGATCATGCACTGAGCAGCCCGAGCAGATAAACCTTGGTCTTGAGGAAAAGGTGTCCCTGACCTGTGTTCAGGATCCCTCCCAGCATGGGACAGGAATAGTTCAGTTACCCCAGGCATCTTCACCTCATCTTAAAATTGGGACTGGAAAGATAGCTCAGTGGTTAAGTTCAATTCCCAGCACCCACATGGCAGCTAACAACTGTCTGTAACTACAAGATCTGACACCCTCACACAGACATGCATACAGACAGGACACCAATGCACGTAAAATAAAATAAAATAAAATAATTAAAAAAAAAGATGAAGCTACCCCAATACAAGTAAAATTTTTAAAAGTGAATCTAGAAAGGTTCAAGGTCATTGTTGGCTACACATGGAATTCAAGAGCAGCCTGGGCTGCATGAGACCCTATCTTAGGAAAAAAACAAAACAAAACACATTAATTACAAAATAGCATAAAGCCAGGTGTAGTGACTCACGCCTTTAATCCTAGCACTCGGAGACAGAGGCTCGCTGATCTCTGCATTTGAGGCCAACCTGAACTACACAGTGAGCTCCAGGACTACAAAGTGAGACCCTGCCTCAAACAAAACAAAACAAAACAAAAAGCAGAACTTGATAAGTTGACTTGCTACAATATTAACATGTTGCTGAATTAATTCATTTTTATGCTTGCCATTTCTTTTTAATTAATTGAAGGTTTTTCTTACATTGGAGGTTAAACTATTAAGAAATTTTTAAAAATCCAAATTAGGATATATTATTTTCTTTATAAATTATAATAATATTTTATCAAAACAAAATACAGCCAGGCGGTGGTGGTACACGCCTTTAATCCCAGCACTCGGGAGGCAGAGGCAGGCGGATCTCTGTGAGTTCGAGGCCAACCTGGGCTACCAAGTGAGTTCCAGAAAAGGCGCAAAGCTACACAGAGAAACCCTGTCTCGAAACCCCCCCCCCCCCAAAAAAAATACAAAAGAACAATAGACTAGATGGAGTATTTATGTAGCTGGAACCAGCTCCTACTTCCACTGATATATAAAAGGTCTTGGCTGCCACCACTGATTTCTATGATTGCCATTGACTGGTTTCTAGAATAAATTTATTTTATGACTTTAAATTAAAAAATGTCTATTCTAATTGAATGTGAATTTGCCTGCTGCTTTAGAAAAGAACAGATACTTATAAGTAATATTTACTTGGACGTTTATTTGATAGTCTTTTTAAAAATTACTTATTTATTTGTATTTTATGTACATTGATATTTTGCCTGCATGTATGTCTGTGTGAGGGTGTTGGATCCCCTGGAACAGGAGTTACAGACAGTCTTGAGCTGCCATGACCCAGTCTTCTGGAAGAGCAGACAGTGCTCTTAACCACTGAGCCATCTCTCCAGCCCCTACTTGGTAGTATTTATTACACTGTTACTGAACAGTCATTCTGCTGTAGCTAAGGACATGCATTGGCCAGAGTATCTCCCACAGCCCTTTGCTGAACATAAAGCAAGTGGATTTCCATATAACTGCATTTCGAATAAAGGTCTACTTCCTTAAGAATATTCTGAAACCTTGTAGACTGTCCTGTCTCTCTGGCTCCCATGATTAACACTTTGTTTTTGCTTCTGCAGAGGTCCAGCTGGAGTCCGAGCCCAGGCCATGGACAGAAATGGAAATCTGATAGACGATTTTGTGTTTGATGGAGGAGCTGGGGATATTGGAGATCGTGTTCTTCACGTGAGAAATGCGCCTTCCCCTGCCGCCACCTCTTCCCTGGCGATTTCCAGAATGATAGCAGATGAAGTGCAGCAGAGATTTAAGTTATGAACAATGAAGGGAGCTGCGTCATGTTCCCTACACAAGCAACGAGGATGTACCAGTTGTATTTTTAAATTATAATTTAAGAAAGTTATTGTAAAACCATACTTTTAGGCTAAAATAACCACTGACTTATTAATAGGAGATAACAGTTATAATTTTTATAAAATTCTTATGAGCACATAAGTGAAGTGCTCTATGCCTGTTCTGAAACCCCGAGTTTGTTAGAGATTTACCCAGCCCACTGTGATTTAGGAAGGGCTCCTATAGAACGTTTGGGAAGTCGGCATAAAAATGGACTGTTCCCTAAATCAGTGTTCGGCTTTATAATTTTTTTTTCTTTCCTGGAAAAAAATATGTCACAATATATTGTAGGGTGTGACATTCTTTTAATCTGAAGCGTCAGGAAAGCTTACATTTATTTAGCGATGTTTTTATGTGGAAACTGAAAATGCTTGATTTCAAAAAAGAAAATACATGAAATTTCACATTTCTAAGTAGCACAAAACAAACTCAGTCTTTAGTGTCAGTCTCTTTGTAAGTGTCTTTAACGTGTGGCATCGTCACTCCATCTGAACAGCAGTGTACTGTGTGCTTGCTGCCTACACGACAGTTTCCTATGGCCGAGAAATGGAAGTCCCTACGAGGACTATGCTTTTTCTAAGAGCAGTTTAAATCCTGACACTGGGTATAGCACTGTGTAGTTTTAACCAATGATTTATTTCACGCCTCTGTCCTTTGGTCACACTAAGGTTCCCAAGATGTTGGCCAGGATCACTGATGATTCATACCTATCTGGGTTTTCAGAATTCCTATAAACTTTGTGAGGCCATTTCTCCATTTTTGGTTAATATCTAACTTGGAGGCATTCACTTTTGTAAACCGCGAAAGTGCCTTACATTCTTTATATGTACTTCATGAACATGTTGAGTTGGTGCCAAGTGCCATACTGAATAATGTGTGTGTGTGTGTGTGTGTGTGTGTGTGTGTGTGTGTGTGTGTGTACCATATTGTATATTGTATGTGTGTGTGCCGTATTGTATACTGTATGTGTGTGTGTGTGTTTGCCATATTGTATACTGTATATATGTGTGTGTTTTAGCTAATGAAATGTGTCTTACGATTCAGAAAGTTGGAAAATAGAAGTGTAAGTGAAAAACTGGCAACTTAGCCTTGGAAACAGAGCCAGCACTTAAGTGAGACACTTCATCCCTTCTCACATGTTCTCTCAGGGTTAGACTTTCATTTTCCTCACCAACACTGCGATGGATACCTGAGAAGGATGTGCATGTTGATAGGAAAACCTTTTCTTGTTTTTTCTTTTTTCTTCCCCTCAGCCCTTGGTGATGACATTTATTAAGCTATCTCATCCATTAATTTGAAAGGATACATATTATGATCTACAGTGCACGAGGCAGCGCATCCCAGGTAAATAGATGAGGCAGTTTTTCAACACTTGGGATGGGCATGTTGAAACATCCAGAAATCATTTCCGGAGGAAACAAACCCTAATGGTTCTCCATAACAATAGATCCCTACAAGAAATGCACTGCACAGAGTACTCTGTCTGTTAAGATTATTTTACTTTGTGAATGAGGATATTTTCCTTTTAGATGTGGGGAGGGAAGTGTGCAATGGTTCTGTTTCATCAGCTCTGAGATCTTACGTACACGCACTAAACTGTGAAAGACGAAATTTACAAAAGTAACTGTCAGGATTGAAGCAATCTTTATTCCATTTGGGTCTGTATTGTATGCTCCAAAATAATAGAGAAAATTTTGTTGAAAAATATGTTATTCCATTTGTGAAATATTTGATATTTATGTCAATAGGATTTTTTTTGTTAAATACTGATATATAAGAATTTCGTGTCTTTCTGAGAAAAGAAAAATGTATATTAGTATTAAAATATTTTAATGATCCTTGGTGTTATGATCATGCTTTACTTCCATTAAAACATTTACTGAGGAGCTGGAGTGATGGCTTAGTGATTGAGAACACTGACTGCTCTTCCAGAGGACCTATGTTCAATTTCCAGCACTCATGACAGCTCACAACTGTCTGTAACTCATGCATGTGGTCCACAGACATATGCAGACAATACACTGTTGTTGGTTGGTCCTTGGTCTTTTGGGGGGACCCCGCCATCCAGCTCCCAAATAAATCACATGGAAGCTTAGTCTTAATTATAAATGGCCAGCCTTAGCTTGCCTTGTTTCTAGCCAGATTTCCTTAACTTTAAATGATCCTGTCTATCTTTGGACTTGGAGCTTTTATCTTTCTCTATTCCTGTATACTTTTTCTTTCCTTCTTACTCCCTGTCTGGCTGTTTAGCTGGGGTGACTGGCTCCTGGAGTCCTCCTCCTTCTCTGGCTACTTCTTATTCCTCCCAGATTTCTCCTATATAGTCTCGATGCCTGCCAGTGCCACCTATCCTTTCTCCTGCCTTGATATTGGCCGTTCAGTTCTTTATTAGACCATCAGGTGTTTTAGACAGGCACAGTAACACAGCTTCACAGAGTTAAATGCAACATAAACAAAAGTTAACACACCTTAAAATAATATTCTCCAACAATACATCAATGCACATAATAAAAACAAATAAATAAATTTAAAAGATACTTTAAAAAAAGTTGCCAAGCAGCGGTGGTGCACGCCTTTAATCCCAGCACTCAGGAGGCAAAGGCAGGCAGATTTCTGTGAATTCGAGGTCAGCCTCCTCTACAGAGCAAGTTCCAGGATAGCCAAGGCTTCACAAACACTTTTGAAACACTGTCTCAAAAACAAAACCAAAACCAAAAAAAAAAAAAAAAAAAGTTTACTGAAATGGATACCTTTGTTGCATAACACTTCTGAGATTGTAACATTCCATCCTGCAGGGAAGTTCCTTATTCAAGAAGGTAAACAACTTCACGTGGCTTAAGGAAGTCCCTGAAACTGACCAGATTTGCTCCGCCCCACTCTTCCACAGTAGGCAGTAAAAGCAGAGTCCATCTCAGATGGAAGAAAGCTGAGCTGCAAGGAACAGAGAGGCAAGCCCAGACAAGCTGCGTGAAGAGCTGACCGAGTTACTTGAGAGGGACACCCTTCAGTCTGTCAGCTGTGATCAGGCTGTGCAGTGTGCTCCAGGTTCCCAGTTTTTGTGAGCTGCCACCCATGCTGGGGTAGGCCTCAGTGGTGCAGCTGTCTTGAGTCACTTCTGATCTTGTAAGTAACTCCTCACTCATATTCCTGTAAGTGACCCCAAATAAAACTCATTGGTTTGCCAAGTTGGACTTGGTAGTATCCGAACTTTGATCTGTGGTGGGTTCTCTATCTGGAGTGAGTAGACCTGTGTGTTGCATCTCAGCAGGAGAAGTTTTGTCACACAACAGCCCTCTGTTAGGTAAACTATCATAACTGTAGATAAGTCTTTAAAAACCCTCCGGAAGCTGGGTCTAATAGTGCATACCTGTGATAGTGCTCAGGAGGCTAAGGGAAGAGGGTCACAAGTTCAAGTCTCGCTTGGGCTGTGTAGTGAGAGTCTTGCCTCAAAACAATAACAAAATTGCTTCTGTACTTGTGAATAATATAAAATTGAGGTATAGAAGTTTATATTTGGGGCTGACCAAGTGAAGCATCTTATATATTTAGCTTTAGAGTGCTTAGTCTGTGGGGAACTTATGAACATTTTTAGTGTTGTGTGTTATGTAACAGCTCTTTTATCCACACATTTATGTGTGGATCAAAGTCCTTCCCGTGATCCTCTTGCCTTTGCATTGTTGGAGTGGTGCCATCACTGTTGGCAGAATTTCACTTTTCCTGAGGCCATTTGGAGATCTGCCTGCTAGCCTATGGTATAACCTCAGCTCTTACAACTTTCTTCAAAAGATGCCAGCCCCCTGGCTTGTGGAAGTCTGTTGGGCCATCACTGGAAGCTCTCCACCCCTAATGGCTGCGACAGTGAGCTCTTCCCGCACATGTGAACCAGGTGGTATGGTGTGTGTGCTGTTTGAGGTCTGGCTTTGGTCTTGGGCCTTTCTCTGGTCAGATGTTTTCTCATATTTCTGAGTATATGTGTTTCCTAAATGTAAGCATTTTGGAGGAGCAATTGTGAAGTCAGTTACTGGATTTTTAATTTTTTATTACTGTGTTTGCATGTGTGAGTGGTCATGCCATGTAATGAATATGGAGGTTGTAGGACCTCTGTGGAATCAGGCTGTTCCCTGCATTTTTACACAGTGTCTCAGGGTTGAACTCAGGCTTGGCAAGCTCCTTTACCCAGGGAGCCATCTCACTAGACCCACTTAGTTTTTCTAATATATAAGGCGAAAGGGAAGGAAAAAGATGCCTAGGAATGTTTTCAAATGGTTTGTAGCCCCTGAGAAGTTAGAATGGAGACAAAGACCCAGATGCCTGAAAGGAAAAACAGTCCTGATACCAACAGACTCTACTTCCTGCCTTCCAATCTTGCAAAGAGTCTTGTTCTCTTTGCTGAGTGTTACCGTCTGCTATACGCAGGCTCTCACGTTCCAAGTTATCCTATATTAAGATTCTTTTTGTTTTGTGGACAAAATGAGAATTTTTGCCTTTTAGAGGTGATGAGAGGTATGTAATGGTATGCCTGAACTGCTCAGGGAGAGTCCCTTTAATTCAGAAGAGCTGAAGGGCAGTGCTAAGAGGTGTCTACCTTTAATCCCAGCAGAGGCAGAAGTTGGTGGGTTTCTGAGAGTTCTAGGCCAGCCGGAGCTGTATAGTGAGACCTTGTCTCAAAACAACAAAATAGATCTCTGGGTAGAAAACCTTGAATTTCAGCCACATTTTATATGTCTTTGATTATCTTTAAGATGACCTCTTTTAACGCTGGTGCTCTGGAACAGTGATGGGGCAAGTAAAAGGGCTGTAATAGTGTTGTTTTTTCCCCCATGCCCTCTTGATTTAATTTTGCTTAAATTCGTCCACTGAGAATATAAAAGATGTCTTTTGATATCTATATTTACTACACCTAGTAATTAAAAATCATGCAAATTACTAATATTTGAGGGGCAAACAAATGTTTTTATTTTCCCTTTACTGGGTTCCCTATTTGGGAATCAGGGACCATGTAAATATATGATTGTTGCCAGGTCTCTGGTTCGGATCTATATGGAGTAGATGATGAATTCATTGTTGTCCATAGCTTAACTTAATAACTGACAGGACTTGGAAAGATTTTATTGTATTAATAGAAACAACAAGAGCTTAAATGATATCTTTCCTTCCTACCTTTATGATAGGAGTTGGTGTCTGGGGACAGCAACATATAAAACATGATTTCTCGTCTTGTAGTAGTAGCAATATTTAGATGATATCATGACCTCAGTGTCATCCCCAGAGCAGCTGGAACATTCTATCTGTTTAAGAGCAGTCTGTATGTAGCACACTGACACATAAGAGATTGCTTTTCTTTTCTTTTTAGGGGCTTGGGAGTAGAAGGCATACAATTGATCAATCCCTTAGAATTTCATTGAAAATCATAGGTGCCACCTTAAATGATTATCCAATCACGTACGTGTAAAAATAATTAAAGAACAAAAGGCCATGAATTTGAAAGGGAATGAATGAGGCGTCTGGGAGGAATTGGAAGGAGGGAAAATTGAGATCATTATATTTTAATTAACTAAAAGGTACATTGTAGTTGCTGTTGGGAAGACGTTTTCGACATCAGTCTCTTGCAGGGGGGTGTGATTGACAAGCCTGAGCATCCAGTGAGGGTCACAGGGCAAGGCTGCCTTCTGTCCTCGCCATCTCTGACTTCTTTCAGACAGGTGGCTGTAAGTGAACTAAAGCTGTGTCAGGGAGCCTGAAAGTGAACAACAACAACATTTAGTATTTCCTGTGGTGTCGCTTTGGCTTGCTACAGACTGACAGCACTTGGAACTTGAAGTGAATTGAGGGAGTATGAAATAGTAAATGGGAGAAATGTCAAATAAATCCTGAAAATTTTTTTCTGTGGGAGAATATTAGTAGTAAAAATATTGAACTATCTTTTAAAATGAAAAATGTTCTTGGGACATTCAAGTTATTTTCCAAAATCCCATATTTTTTGGAAAATTTTAAAAGCACAGACAAAATCATTAATATGTAATTAGTGCCTTTAAATCAAATTTGTTTGAGATTTTTGTTCCGTATATAGATACCCCTTTTTATAGTATATATTTTAATATTTTCCGTTTTGATACTTGAAGCAAAAGTTTATGTTCTGGCTGAAGATTGTTCATTAAAAATGACTTAATCGGGGCTGGAGGGAAGGCTGACAACTTGAGTTTGATCCCTCGACCTCATGGGTTGGAAGGAAAGAACTGACTCTTAAGAGTTATCTTCTGTACACATGCACAGGCCAAGTGCAGACTTCCTCACACAGACTAACTAAAGGAATGCCTAAAAGATGAGTTAATGTTTTGATTAAATGACACACTCCTGAGGATGAAAATGCAAATGCTACAAAAGTTCTAAGTGAAAATTCTCCCTCTGTTCCAGCCACCTGGTTTTCATCCTTCTGGTAACAAAGAATCCTGTGTTGCCTTGTAAGCATTATATTTACATACATAAAATACCACCTACTTAAAAAAATACAAGTTATATCAGTCTGTGTTTTTACTTTGAAGTGTATCTTGGAGAATGTTTTAGAGAAGCCTGGTTTTTTTGTTATTTGTTTGTTTGTTTGTTTGTTTGTTTGTTTTAAAAACCTTATGTTGGGAGGCAGGAGCAACCTACTCAGCCGTTGAGGTTAAGAGTGCTTACTGTGCCCAGCAGTAGTGGTGCTCACTTTTAATCCCAGCGCTCAGGAGGCAGAGACAGGCAGATCTCTGTGAGTTCCAGGCCAGCCTGGGCTGTAGAACAAGTTCCGGGACAGCCAGGGTTACACAAAGAAACCCTGTCTTGAAAAAACAAATGAAAAAGAATGCTTACTGCTCTTGCAGAGGACTCTGGTTTGGTTCCCAGCACCCACATGGTGGCTCACAACCATCCTTAACTCGGCATTTCCAGGGAATTCAAAGTCCTCTTGAGACCTCTGTGGGCATCAGGCTAGCACATACATACATATTTGAAGGCAAAACCCTCATACACACAATAAAAATAAATCTTTAAAATAAATAACCTTATTATATTGACTTGCTATCATTTATTAAAACAATACCATATTCCTAGTGTTATGCAAAATGGTGTGTGTGTGTGTGTGTGTGTGTGTGTGTGTGTGTGTGTGTGTGTATAACTATAATAACACTGCAGTGGATAACCTTACATACAAGCCAGTAGGTCTCTGGAATGTATTTCTGGAATTTGCTAGGTCAATAGTTACGTACCTTTGAAACTTTGATAGGTATCATGTAGTTTGTCCTTGATGGAATCTGAAACAGTGAGTTCCTGTCTCTTCATATCTTCACCATCATTATAATTAAGCTTTCTGATCTAACAGGTGAAAAATGGTGACAGTATAAGTTTATATTTCCCCTAATAGAAATGAAATTTAGTGTTTATGTTTAAGAGATACACATTTCCTTTTTCTATGAGATAGCTTTTTCAATGTTTTGGGGTGGGTTTTTTTTTGACATTTTTTCCCCCTTGAGGCTTAGTCCTACTAATTTGTAGGATCAAATCTATAGATTAGGGAAATTAACTTAAAAAATGAATTGCTGCCAGCTGGCAGTGGCGCACGCTTTTAATCCCAGCACTCGGGAGGCAGAACCAGGCAGATGTCTGTGAGTTCGAGGCCAGCCTGGTCTACAGAGCAAGCTAGGGACAGGCACCAAAACTACACAGAGAAACCCTGTCTCAAAAAAAAAAAAAAAAAAGAATTGCTGCAATTGTGTTTTTTTCCTAACCTATCATTATTGCCTTTTAGCTTGGCTTGTGGGTTTTCTCCAGGCATTTAAAAAACAGATGCATCAGTCTAGATTTTTGTGTCATATAAAAGTCATTTTTTCTCTTAGGTCATAAACCCTTTCTTGTACATGTCAATCTGTGACATCTTGGGAATTTCTGGCTGCGTAGAGTGTGAGATAATGGGTTCAACTGTTTTTGTTGTTGGTTTTTAAACAGTTACTTGTCCAGCTGAGAAACTTGACTGGTGTCATTCTTGGATCCTGTGCATCACGTGAATCACATTTCTGTTTGTCTAGTCCAGAGATCACAGGGCAGATGCCTGCAGAGGCTCGGCAGGTTACATAAAAGGGGAAGAGCGCCAGATCGGGAGGATAGCCAAGGAAATGGGTGGCATGCTTTTGTGAAGAGGACGGCCTCTCCGCTGCCTGTTTATTGTTTGCGCAGATGCAGTCGGGCACGGTGTTGCCAGATCTTTGTGGAAAGATGCTGGAGGTAGACTTTTAAAAAAATACGTAAGCTATTGACTTTAAAATGCTAACAGCAGTCTAAATTTTTTAATACTGGCTTGGCTAAGGAAAATGCATCTACAGGCCAGATTTGGCCTGGAGGAACCTTCCAATATCCTTTGCCAAGAATAAAACTTCCCACCAATGACTTTCCTATGAGAAAATATAATCGCAGTCTGATAATTTGACAGCCTCATGTTTTATAGCTGGGGTCTGGGAACTGTAGGGAAAACTAAGGACTCTCTATAAAAGAGAGTGTATTTAGTACATGGGAATGTGGACATGGCCATTTACTAGAAGACCTTTAAAGAACTTTATTATAATTGGGCGTGTGTGTGTATGTATGTGTGCCTGCGTGCATGCTTGTAAGAGAGGGGGGCATGCATGCCACATTTCAGATGTAAAGAGATCAGAGAACAACCTTGTGGACTTGGTTTTTTCCTTTTAATGTGGGTTCCAGGGTTGGAACTCAGGTTAGCAGCTCTGTGCAGCCAGTGCGTTTACCTGACAGCCCCAGAGGACATTTTTTGACATAATGATACTTAGATTAAAAACAACAACAACAAAACTCTTGTATTCCGAGTCTGCCCTTCTCTGTGGAGACAAAATGGTGTATGCAATGCTCAGCTACTGATTCTGGAACTGAAATTATGGCACAAGCTATCTTCTACAGTCTGTTCTTCCGGTCCCTTCCTCGCTGCTTCTGGTGGCTGGGTGCATGACTCCTTCCAGCCTGTTGGGAGCAATTTGTTCAGCAACTTCAGTGGGATGAAATTTGGGCTCAAGAAAAAGTTTCCAGAGTTCACGCCGAAAAGCTTAGGGTCACAGGACCTCTTTTGGTGCTAATTAGTACGACTCTATCCCAGGATTTAGGCTCTGTTGAACCTGAAGTGGAAAGGATTTGAAGGATGTGATCAACAGAAGAACTATATATGAAAGTTTTATGAAGATACCTCTTTTGACACACTTAGGTGAAACGCCTCGAACATGAAGTCATCTGGCCCCCAAGTTCCACGAACCCACAACGTGATTTTATGAATCAGCTCCTATCTCCTAAATATATAAAGCAGCCACGTAGAGCACAGATGAAATCAAATGTCCTTCTCTCTCCCCACATCCGTGTACTGCAGTCCCGGCTCGAGCGAGGCTCGCCCAGAGCCGCACCGAAATCAGGACTGTCTGCAAGAACTCAGAACGCCGCCGCGGACCGAGTGTGTCTGCAACAGCCCCGACCCCTCCCGGCGCGCGCACATTCCCGGGAGAGACCCACTACCCTCCCGGGCCCCCCGGGGCCCCCGCACCCGGCGCCCCGGCCCGCTCAGCGGCGCGCATGCTCCGTGCTGGCCTTCTCCCTGGACTCGGGAGTGCGAGCGCCGGGCCGTGGGGCCGGGCCGAGCCGAGCCGCGGCTTGCTGGGACCCGGGGCTCGGCGGCGGCGGCGGCGGCGGCGGTCAGCGCTGGGCACGCCGGACACGCGCGCCCGCTCGGCCCCGAGGGCCCTCTCCTCTGGAGGTGACTCGGGCGGGCCCCGGGCGAGCGTCGGCGGCGGCGCGGAGGGCGGGGGGGAGGCGATGAGGACACTGCGGGCCGCCGCTGTCCGCCCGCCGCGGCCGTAGCGGGGAGTCGGGGCGGGGGCGAGGCCGCCGGCGGCGGGGCTCCGGGCTGCGCACCCAGACAAAGGAGGAGGAGCCGCCCGACGAGCGGGGCCGGCGCCGCGGGGGAGAAGGAGGACGCCTCGGGCCGCCGCGCTTCCTCGGGGCCTCGGTGGACGGGGCTCGCCCGCCGAGTCCGCCCGCCGCGTCGTCCCCCCACCCCGCCTCCCCTCCGCCCCCGAGCGCTCGCCCGGCCGTAGCGGCGGCCCGGGCTGGAGGCGGCGGCGGCGGCCCCGGGCGAGGCGAGGCGAGGCGGCCCGCGCGCCCCGGGCGCCTGTCAGGCCACCGGCCCGGCCTCCGATGCGGAGGCGCTGCGGCCGGGGACCATGCAGCAGGCGCCGCAGCCCTACGAGTTCTTCAGCGAGGAAAACAGCCCGAAATGGCGGGGACTGTTGGTCCCGGCCCTGCGGAAGGTCAGTGCTGGGGCCGAGGGAGGTGCCGCGGGCCCGGGTGGGCCGGGTGGCGGGGTGGGCCGGGCCGGGCGCTCGCACAACTTGTAACGGGGAAGCGCGGGTCGAGCCCGCATCGGGTCCCCCACACCCCCCGGCCGAGCTTTCCCGGTCCGGACGCCGGTGGGCTCCTCATCGCCTGTTGCATCCCGAAGGACGTTTTTCTCAACTTTTTTTTTTTTTTGGCCTGGTCCCGGAAGGAAGGTTTTGTTATGATCATAAAACTGGATTTCATGTTACAGTCATTTCGTCAGGCAACTTCCGCCGTTGACCAATTTGTTGTCCTCAGGCTGGATTCGGGCAAGACAAAAGTCCTGCTGGTCTTTTTTTTTTTTAGTTTCTGGAACAAATGCAGTTTCGCACCGAGTAACTACTTTTAAGTTCTTTGCGGGGTGTTCGCCTCGGGCGGTTGGCTTGCCAAGGTTGCCCATTCGCTTGTGAGACAGTACTCTTTATTTTTTTTTTTTTTTGCTAATATGGATGTGTGTTTCACATGTGTGAAGTGTCAGTGAGTCATAGTATTCGTTTTCCAACTCTTGAGGTGAAATCTAAAGCGCCTCTGCACTTCCTGCAGAAGTCTTACCTGGATCCCACGGCTGTCTCACAAAATCTGGTCAGTTTCTGCACAGCGATGAGAACTTGTAATCACCTTTAAGGGACAGTCGGGGGGCAGCTCAAGTCAATCAGTCTTTGAAGTTTGGATGCATTGCTAGGATGCGTGTCTTGTACTGGTCGGTGTCAGTCTTTTACGGAGTTAGGTAATTACACAATGGTTTTTGTTGCTGTCGTTAAGTTCTTCTTGTAAGTCAGACACATGGGCTCAGGGTTAGCAGTCATGCGTCCTGAACATGGGCTGCTCCTGAGACATTTTGCCTTTTCTGCAAAATAAACAAGAATTAAAACATCTAGGCCAGCGAGAGGCTCAGCAGGGGACGACGGGTGATTTGCTGTCCAACCACACAAGCTTCATGGCTTGAGTTTCGTTCTTGGAACCCACATAAAGGTGGTAGGAGAGAACTGACTCCGTGAAGAAGTCCTGGCCTTCACGCAGGATCCACATCACACACACACACACACACACACACACACACACACACACACACACACACACACACACGGGGTAATAATGAACTCCAGTTAGTTAAAATTCTGCATGGTTCAGACAATAAAAGTGCCTTTTTGACAAGCCAGATTATCTGAATTTATGCCCAGAACCCAGGTGGAAGGAAAGAGGGAATTGACTCCCAAAACTTGTTCACACACACACACACACACCACCACCACCACCACCACGAGCAACAACAACAGCAGCTACACTTGCAAAGTAATTCATCATCATCCATTTCTAAGGAATGGAAAGACACTTTAATGGTAAAAACATTTCCTTGTACTTTGATAATTTCGAGTTGTCCATTGGCATTCTCACGAGGAGGTGTTTATTAGCTTCCTTGGCAGTGTACAGCAAGTCGAGTCATTTTAAAGAACTTGGTGGAAATGGAAAGCATGTACAGTAGTGATAATGAACTCTGTCTTGTATTAAAAGCAAAGGGGGAGCGCCTAGATAGTAGTTAGCCCTTCTGCCTCACAGAATGGCGAGAGCATTTGTCAGCCAGCCCGTGTTGGCAGTGTAATGCAAGTATACACCCTTTAGTACTTTTGACAGCAAAAGGTGGCTTAGATTCTATATCATCCTTGATGCACAAGTACAAAGTTAAAATTTCAGAGTAGATCAGATACAAAACCGCAGCGACCAGCCAGCCAGTCCCTCGCTTTGGTCCTACCTGTGCATTTGTGTGTGCTGCTCGGTCCTCAGGTGCTCTGTAGGCGATGCATTACTTCATAGTATGGAAAGAAACACATCTGAGAATTCGGTCTTCTGTGGTGATGGTTAAAAGCAGTTAATACTAATTTATTAACATGGGATTGAAGTAAACACTCATGGAAGACATTTAACTTTTGGAAAAATTGTGTTGATACTAATTCATATTTTATGTGGTGTGATGTATTCTAACTTTATGTATTCATTTAACATCTGTTGAACACAACTTGATACTATGCTAGATTCTAAGAATACAAAGGTGAATTATTATTATTATTATTATTATTATTATTATTATTTACTTTGGGTTTTTGAGCTAGGAATTCTTTGTGTAGCCCTGGCTGTTCTAGAACTCACTTTGTAGACCAGGCTGGCCTTGAACTCGGATCTTCTGATCTCTGCCCCCTCCACGCCCAGCTCAAAGGTGAAGTTTTAAAAGTAAAGTCATTCTCTAAAGGTATTTATTATCTAGACCAAAAATTCTGTTTTGAAGGTTTTGGATTATGTAAATGATCAATTTTGATCATTTTTCTGTCAGGAGATATTTCTCCGTGTGTGTGTGTGTGTGTGTGTGTGTGTGTGTGTGTGTGTGTGTGTGTAAGGGGCAGTGTTGGCTCAGTCAGATTAGTCTATTTGTACATTTTGGTGAAGTCACCAAAACATTTCAGAAAAGTGAAGTCATGATTTTAATTCAAAATGCAAATGAACACATGTCAGTGATTTAAACTTACTCATTTTTGAGAGACGGGCAAACGTAGCCCAGGCTGCCCTCAAACTTGTCATGTAATGGAAGGTGACCTTGAACTTCTGATCCTCCTGTCTCCACCACTGGGGACAGAATCCAGGGCTTCCTCCACAGTTGGGTAAGCACTCTACTCATATATCCCAGCCTTCAGTTTTTCATTTAATGAAAGATCTAGAAAGATGTCAAAGCCATTCATACGACCATTTGGGTATTTATAGGATACTTAGTGAAGGAATATTGAAACTATTGGGTTCTATATACAGTTAGTTGATATTCTAATTAAGAATATAAAAGAGTAAATTTTGGATATCCCTTCCATTAGGTAGAAGTTATTTGCATTTTGACCAGCCAGAATTCTATAAATTCTATAAATTCATCTCATAGACTTGTTAAATAGTCAGTAGATAGTAATTAAAAGTTTAAGTACCACACTGAAAAATACCTATTATTGTTTTTTGTTTTTGCTTATTTTCAAGTTTTGAGTAATTTTTAAAAAATGAATACTGAGTATGCACGTTTTTGTGCATCTTTAGCAAAATTACCAGTGTCAAACTTGAAAATGAAAGGCTTGCTCATTTCTGCAGCAGTTACACTAAAATTGAACAATACATAAAATTAGTGAATTTAATTTGATTTAATGAAAGTTGTTTTTAAAAAGTAAAAAAACAAAAAACAAAACAGTTGGTGTGGTGGCAAACTTAATTCAGTCTCTTGGGAGGCAGAGGCAGGTGGATCTCTGTGAGTTTGAAGTCAGCCTGGTCTACAGCATTCTAGTTCCCCCGCCAACAAGACCTACATAGACGCTGTCTCAAACAAACAAACAAACAAGCAAACAAACAGTAAAAAAGGAGGGGGAGGAGGAGGTAGTGATGGTAACAGTAGTGGAGGTAGAGGGTGGTGATGGTGGTAGTGGTGGTGGTGGTGGTGGTGTTTGGTTCCCAGCACTCACATCAGGTGACTCACATCCACCTGTAACTCCAGCTCCAGGAGATCTGATGCCCTCTTCTGGCCTCAATAGGCACCTGCACTCATGTGCACATCCCCACATACAGACACACATATACCTACTTTTTTTAAAAAATGGAAAAAGTAAAACCTACTGGAATACAGAGATTAGCATGGCCCTTGTTTTGTGATGTATTATTCTCTTGAAAGAAAATGTAAAAGTGCTGACTTTCAAAAAATCGACATTAGTGGGAGGAGAAAACCAACTCCTGCAAGGTGTCCTCAGACCTCCATGGCACAAATGCACCCACATGTATATATAACTAAATAAAAGTCTAAAAAATGGACAGAATTCCTTGTTTTCCTTAATAAAAGCATCAAGTATTCTTTTTACTGTGTAAAACACAGAAATTGAAAAGTGGACTTGGAAGAAGTAATTTTGGAAGTAGAAATGAATTTTTGTTTGCTTTTTAATTAAAAAAAATTTTTTTGGTGCTGAGGCTTGAACCTTGTGCATGCTAAGTATATACTCTATCACTGATCAACACTCCCAGCCCTTCCTTTACCTTTAAAAAGAAAGCTTCACCCAGAGCATTTAAAAGCGTAGGGTTATAAGCAGGGTGAAATGACTACTAATGCATAATATATGGATTGTTAACATTACTGCTAAATTATGTATCATCCCTAAAAGAGCCAGGAACTTTATAAATGCCTTTGCTACTACTCTCCAGGAACAGCGAAGCTATCATATTACTTGAGGGCAAAAAAGAACATGGTATACTTGTAAACGCAGTTTATTACCTTTGTGTTTAAATGCTCTGGTACTTTGTGCATGTGCTATTTAATAGTTTTTGAGATAAATCAACACTTTTTATATAGAAAATTGCCTTAAGAGCATTTGATCAGGGTTTTGAGTCTCTCACATTTCCTTTGATTGATACCTTTTCTGTATGGTTTTCTTTCTCAGGCTAGCTATGGAAAAGAAAATGTCCATTGTCTTATGATCTGTAGTTTCAAATGTAGAAGGAAATAGAATTGGTTGAATTCCTGAGTCTAACTTGATTTGGGTTAAATATCGACAGTCCTACTCTGTGACAGCTTGATCTTAGTGATGTGAAAAAATGTCTGGGTTAATTAATAGTGTGTGACAAGGTAGAAGAAGGTTAAGAAATGCATTTGTAGCATCTGAGAGAGTCTCATGTTTTGCTTCCTGCCGCTGCTTCTTGGAGTTCATTTTAGAAGACTATACTAGATCTTTTCTTTCCAGAAAATCTGTAGGGTGGCTTGAGAAAGTAGAGTTGGTGTCCCTGATGTATAATGGAGTCAAGAAGTCATCTTTGAGGAAGCTAAGTTCTGGAGATTGCAGGCAGCTGTATTCCTGAGTATCTCCTATGTGTCAGGAGATAGTTTTGTTATTGACGCTCTAGGAAGGGTCTTGCTGTCATAAAGCTTGCATTCTAAGTGTCGGTAGTAGGCAGATCTGAGAGACAAATTAGCAAGCTGTTCTCTGAAAGATCATATGAACTAACAAAATACAACAGAAGAAAAGATTTGCAGCAAAGGGAGAGGTAGGCAGTGGCTTGTCTTCTGAACCAGGAGAATAAGGAGATTAGATGTGGATTATATGTAGATCAAGTTAAGATTTTCACCAGAGAATAGGAAGTCCTGTAGGGTTATGTTCTTGTAGCAAAGTAGTTAGATTAACCTGGTCATAATTGGGTTTTGGAAGGATTACACCTCCAGGTGAAATGCAGAAACTGTTGTCACAGGAGGTGTGAGGTGATGTGAGGGCGAGTGAGCAAGCGCCCGTAGCCCCAGCAGCTCCAGAGCCACAGCCTCAGCTGTGTGACCCTGGCCCAGGCCATCCCACCACAGCACTGTTGACGCCCCTGAAAGGGTGGAGGGCGGAGGACAAAGAGCCCTCATCGAGCTCTTCCTCACGGCTGGCAGTGATGGGGAAAGCATAGGAAATGGCCCCTTTCCACAGAGGCGCTTCATGATTCTGTGGCCCAAAGGAGCTGGGTTTAATGTCACAGCCGTTGACCTTAAAGGAAGCCTGTGAACCTGCAGAACTTGACTCCAGGGACCCACCACCATTTATAACTTTCAACAGTGAAGTCAAAACGGATGTAAATAAGGTGGAGGAATTTCTTGAAGAAGTCTTATCCCTGCTCCACCACCTCACCACGTACTTAAGTCTTTCACCAAAACCCCCAGAGTCAAACACTGCTGGGGTGGACATCTTTGCCAAATTCTCTGCTTATATCAAGAGCTCAAGGCCGCGGCTAATGGAACAGCGGAGAGAGGGCTCTTGGAAAGCACTGCAGACAGAAGAGTGTCTGCACCCTCCTCCCTGACAATGTTGATGAGAGCAGTGAGGAGGACTTGGAGCTTTCCACGTGGAGATTTCTGGATGGCGATGAGGAGACATGAGCGGACTTCAGTACACTGCCCAAGCCCATCCTCAAGGTGGTGGCCAACAACTACCACACCTTTCTAAGGAAGGAAGGAATGCCCGAGGAATGCCTACAGTGGGGATGAGTTCACCAACACCTGTCTCACTCTCACTGATGAAATTCCTTCCCTTACTTACAAGTAAACGGCCCTTTGAGAGAGGTGCCATCCGAGCCCCTAAGAATACGCTTTCCTAATAGACTGCTCTGCCTCCTCTAAAGTACAAGTATATTCTGCATGAACATGCACTTACTCAAACCTTGGATTAAGGATAGACAGAGTATAGTAGTTATCTCCGATTCACTCTCCTAAGCAGTGTTATGCTAAAGTCCTCTACCTGGCCCACCTGCCCTGCCTGCCAATTCGGAGGCACTCAGCCACTAGCTCCTCACTTGAGAGGTGGTTTGGAGTCCCGACTGTCACAACCATTTACTGTGTGTAGATGGCAAAACTTGAGGGGCTGTGTTTAACCATTGGATAGTAGCCATGACCTCAGTAGACCGCACACTGGTGTATAATGCCTGGTACAAGGAATATTTGTGTATTGGGAGAGTTGTAGTATTGAGTAAGGAATATGGAAGGATTGCTACTGCGTTGGACATACTGTTTCAGAGTATTCAGTATTAGTCCTGGAGTGTGCTGAAGGGAAAGATTGCCTTCTGTAGAGAGACTTGCTGGGGTTTGGTAGATACTTAATTTTGCCTAAACATGCATCCTTTTCCTATAAATTGTAACATCCGATACTATGTAGAAACTGAAAGACTGAGGGCTGGGAAGGCATTCTCAGAATTACAGGAGATGGTGAGTGTGTGTCCTCTGGTGTAACGGTAACGCCCACGTTACTGTCACCCGTTCACCATGTCCGAGCGAGGGAATGCAGATTAAAAAATAAGGGACAAGAAACAGCGAGTCATTCTCCACGGCTGAATGCCGAATGCCAGCCGAATGCCGTTTATTGAAAGAGGGAGGAAACCTTAAATACAGGCTTACAGCACAATGGCGGATCCCTGGAGGGCAGAAGTTTGCTACATTTTTGCATCTAAGCTGTTTACACCAAATGCAGGATACAGGAACAAAGAACCTCCCGTTGAATGTTAGGGGAGAAGGAAAACAGCAGGGAATCTGAATAGGGAGGACATCTGGTCAAGGTCGGCAAGCAAGGCGGCTGCCACTCACAGTGGGGGGCCATGGCCCACAGGTCCCCCCTTTTTACTAAAAAATGAGCTTCTGACTTAGGTTGTGTGGGACGTCAGCAGGTCACCTTACCCGTCATAGAGACACCTGCCCAGGCCACACAAGTGCTCTGTCTTAGGTTGATGACCGCCCCCCAAGCATTACCCGTCTCTGAATACTCATTATCATACAGACTCAACCACGTGAGCTGTAGAGTAACTGCTGCCAAAGATCTCAAAGTGGCGCTGGGCTTGCAATCTGTGCGACACAGAAAAGACCAACAGAAGTCCTAACCCACCCATAGCCAGGAGGCTAAAGGCGATTGAGCCATTCCCTTCTTAAACGAGCCTTACTGCAAATTGGAGTCCTTGTAAGGTGGTATCCCATAAGCAAATGGAACTTGAGTTTTAATAATTTTTACAACTTTCAAAACCAATTTAAATGTATAAATGTAGAATTAAATTTATCATGCCCAATAAAATAAAAGATTAACTGTGGTAGCTACTTTTGCTGCCAGGGTCTCCATTGCGCTAGCTGTAGAACCCAATTATGAAATAGCCATCCCAGAAGCAATAGCAGCAGTGGCCACCACCGCTATAACAGCAACAATGGCAACAGCGATGTCAGAATCTCTTCTGGAGCATGTGAGCATCATCTGTGTCTAACTGCCACGGTCCACTGGCATGGACACAGCTCCAGGAACACGAACCACCAAGGCCCATTTTTCTTGATCCCAGCACTACTTATGCTGGCAGGTCTGCAAAAGAACAACTAAGAACCATAAAGAAAACAAAAACAAAAACAGCAAACAAGGAGCAGAACTAATGGTCTCATAAATGGCTACATTCAGGCTCACAAATTTTAAGTTATCTACAAAAAGGCTAGATGAATTTCAGGAGGCCAATAAATGTTGCACAGAGCCATTCCTGAAAAGTAGGTACTACACCAGCTTGAAGAGGGTTGCAAAATGTGAAAAGGCTTAGCTGGCATGTTACTGTTAACAAATAGAGGTCAGTGACCTTCGGGGTTATCCTTAATCTCCAAGGTGTGACACATTCTCAACATTTTTGAAAAAAAGTTACCATACATTACCTTCTGAAGAGTCCAAGCACATGGCTACAGTTCCTAGGCTTACATTAATGCTTGCCAAGGCTGGCAGTATTGGGCTCTCAATCCCCATTGGCATCAGAAGGGGAGAGTTTTTTATGAAGGCCCAATAGGTCTCTGTCATGTCGGTATTCAGAAGCAGTCACAGGGCGCACACAGCGCTCAGGAACCCAAAGAGGAACTTCATTGTCCTGCGGAAAGACACAAACAGATCCCCGGGCCCACACCAACACCGGATCGGGTTCCCTCCAAGTGCCAGTAGAAAGATCCTTCCATCGCACCAGAGGATGATTTGCAACAGGAGCCCTCCAGTGCTTATCTGCAGCGGATACTCCAGCAGAATCCACCGATAAAAAATTTAAAATATATATAACAAGGGAAAGAATAGAATGTGGAGAGGAGAGATGAGCCCCTAGCTCCCCCCTTTTTACTTTAGAAATATATGTTTTTAAGGTATGATGGCAGCATTCTACTATAGCCTGTCCTTGAGGATTATAAGGAATACCAGTCTTATTAACAATAGAAAAGTCTTGGCAGAATTTTGAAAATCCTGTACTGCTGTAGGCGGGACCTTTATCAGTCTTTATGTATTTTGGTACTCCCATGTAAGCAAAAGCATGAAGACAATGATTCTTTACATCCTTAACCTTTTTCCCTGAATGGGCAGAAGCAAAAATTAGAGAAGAATATGTATCAATAGACACATGGACATATTGTAATTTTCCAAAGGAAGACACGTGTGTGACGTCCATCTGCCACACATGATTAGGTAAAAGTCCTCGGGGATTAACTCCCAAATGAGGAACAGATAAAAATTCAACACAAATAGGACATGATTTAACTATCTGGATGGCTTGTTTTCGGGTTATGCCTGTATGATGACGAAGAGATCCAGCATTAAGATGATAACGTTGATGTAACTGAGTAGCCTTATCAAAGGCAGAACAAACTAATGTGACAGTCATACGAGTAATGGCATCAGCCCTCTGATTACCTTCATTTAGAGGTCCAGGCAATTGAGTGTGAGCTCTAATATGGCCCACATAAAGGTTATGTGAGCGGGACCATATAAGTCCTTGCACTTGCAATAAATATTCATGAATGGGAGAAATGGATGGTATGTAGGCTGTTGTCTCCAAAGGCATAATGGCATGTGCCACATATTGACTATCAGTATAAATATTTACACTCTCATCAGAAAACATCTGTAAAGCAAACAACAGTGCCTGTACCTCTGCCATCTGGGCAGAAGTGCCCTGGACTTTTATTCTCTTTACTATGTTACCAGAAACCACCATAGCAAAACCATGTGAAGTGCCATCAGTAAATACCACACGGGCCTGAGGAATAGGAGTCCTCTGTACTATCTTGGGAAATATAACAGGATGCAATTTAAAAAAATGACACACATCATTGGAGGGGTAGTGAGTATCAAACCTACCCTGCATGGAGCATGTCAATATGGTCCAATCATTATCATTAGCTTGCAACCATGTTATTTGAGACTGGGTGTATGGGGTCATCATAATATCTGGCTCCTTACCAAAAGTTTAAACACTGATCTTGATTCCCTTAAATATAATCTGACCAACAGCCTGTGGATAAGGAGTGATGGCACACTCTGGTACTGGGTCTCAGAAATCAAGAGGTGGTGGTGGCTTCTCTGGTCCTGGGTCTCAGAAATCAGGAGGTGGTGGTGGCTTCTCTGGTCCTGGGTCTCAGAAATCAGGAGGTGGTGGTGGCTTCTCTGGTACTGGGTCTCAGAAATGAGGAGATGGTGGTGGCTTCTCTGGTACTGGGTCTCAGAAATCAGGAGATGATGGTGGGTTCTCTGGTCCTGGGTCTCAGAAATCAGGAGGTGGTGGTAGCTTCTCTGGTCCTGGTGTGTGAGTTTCACCCAGGGGCATTCATACATTTGCAACAGTGTTGCCGACGCCTTCATTGTAACAGACTTTTCTTCTCTCTTTCCCTGCCCCCTCTTGGGATGGAAGTCCAGGCTCTGTCCCTGAGCTGCACCATGCCCCCTCTGTCAGTGTGAAAAGCTCTTTTTGCCTGTGTGTGTGTGTGTGTGTGTGTGTGTGTGTGTGTGTGTGTGTGTGTGTCCCCGTATCCCCGTATATCCTCCTGCTTTGAGCAACACTATTGTAAGCGGGTGCTCAGCTACAGCAGCCCATTGACTAGTATGTAAAAACTACTACAGAAGTTAACCCTGGGGATGCAGCATGACCTTATTAAAACATCAAGGACACTTTTTAAAAAGAAGAAATTCAGAAACTAATAGAGATCCTGTGATTTTAAAGTTTTTATTTAATTTTTAACTTGGAGCCTGTTCTGGATTTCCTAAAGCCGCTGACTATAACAATAGAACCCACGGGAATCATTTGGAATTATTCCAAAGTGATAATGACCCAAACTGACCCAAGGGGCTCAGCCAGACTGGATGAGCATTAGGAATGCATTTTAACTTGGTGCATTTAGCTCCCTGTCAGCCATGATTTAGTAACCTTTTTCTGTTATCAGTTTAATTTTAGTATGGTGTATTTGGAGCAATAATATTCCATTAAAGTGTTTCATGCTGAGTATCCAAAGCATTACCTGTGTTACCACTTGACATAAATCAAATATATGTCTATTATATTAATCATGGCCCTTCTTTCAAGGGAACAGAAGTTTGATTATATCCTATGTTAGGCTGCATATTTGACTAAGGGAGGAATTTTAATGGAACTAATGGATTTAGTATTATTTCATGTAGTCATGTTAAAAATTAACCAAAAATTCTTTTCATAAAAATGTGTGATAATAAGTAGAAAGTTTTTTGAAATGTATGAAGTGTTATATATTTAAAATTCACAGCTTAATGCTTAGAAAGTGAAAATAACATTAAGGCAGTTCCAGCTGGTACACGTCGTCTGTGTCTTCTCTCCCTCCCTCTCTTCCTCCTTTCTCTTTCTCACAGACTGGGCTATATAGAAGCTTTTGGTTTCCTTTATTAAATCACTTCGTAAGTTCTACCACACCTCTTAACAAAACTCTGTGCAGTTCTTTCTTAATCGATCCATTAACAGTGTTTGGCAGTTGATCTGTTTCACCTTACGAATCATTTCAAACAAGCAAACAAACAAACAAACAAACCATTTACCTTCCAAAACTGCGAACACTCCTGGTGTGTTTTCTGTCTGTCTCTTCCTCTCTGCCTCTCTCCTCTCTAGGTCTTCTATCTTGATGTCTTACCTCCTTAACCTCATCACTTTGACCTTCTCAGAGCTTAGAGATACCTGTTGTGTTACACTCTCAGAGGTCCCACTCTGTGTCAGCGCTTCACACACCATCTACACTTGGTGTTTCCAAATTACTTGAGTTTCTTCTGGTTTCACAATTAATTTCTTCCTCCTCTTCCTCCTCTTGCTCCTCTCCTCGCCTTTTTCCTCCTCCTACCTCCTTTTTTCCCCTTGGTATATCAAATCAAACCTAGGGCTTTGTATAAGCTAATATATCCTAGCCCTAAATTAATTTTTCTACTTCAAATTCCTCCTGAATCTCAGATTCCAAGTTCTTCAGTGATATTCCCACACAGATGTTGTCCAGAACTTGCTCCTTCCTGTAACAGTTGCAGGTCAGTAAATGGCTGCTCCATTCTTGTAGTCACTCAAACTAAAACTCTGGTTATTTTTGAGTTCTCTATTTCACACTACACAACATATGCCAGCAGGCCCCTTTAGCTCTATTTCAGACTGTATCTGTTTCCGGTTATCAGTTCATACTTTTCCTCGTCTTCTACATCGCCAGTCTTGTGGGGTATTGGAATAGCTCCTCAGTGGGGCTTTCCTCCTCTTTGTCCACTCAGTCCTGACTTTCTCAGTATTGTGGAGATGCGGTCATGACTCTTCTTTAGAAGTGCTGCTGCTTCTCAGAATGAAAGTCCCCTTCATAGGGCTTTCTAGCTCTCTAGTCTGATTCTGTGCCCACTCCCCTCCTGTCTTGTTCCTATAACATAGACATATAGGATGTGTTGGTCTCAAGACTTTTGTAATGCTGTGTCTTTTTTAAAAAAGTTGCTTTCATGAGTATGGGTATTTTGCTTGCATGTGTGTGTGTACACCATGTGTGCAGTGCTCATGGAAGCCAGAAGAGGACATTGTATGCCATGGGACTGGAATTACAGACACTGAGCCACCAGGAGGATGTTGAGAATTGAGCTGGGTCCTCTGGAAGAGCAGCCAGTGCTCTTGACCATGGAACCATTGTAGCCTGTACCTTTTCTGTGAGCACCCTTTGTTCAGATGGGCTTGGCTTATCTCTTTAAATTTTTATAGTCAGGCACCATTTTCTTGAAGTGGACTTACACTGCAGCCTGCATAAAACTGCTGCATTCTCCATTTTTGTTTTTGTTTTTTTTTCTAGACAGTCTCATATAAATGACTAGAGGTGCACAGAGTAACCCAAACCAAACTTACTTGTCTTGTCTCATAAACCTATATCTCCAGTATAAGCCATATTTAAAAAAAAAAAAAAAGAAAAACAACCCGGTGGTGGTTCTCCCCAGTGGCTCACACCAAGCTCACATCTAATAGCCATGGAGTCTCTATGACTCTTCCTCCTAAATTGGGAGTTTTCTAACTGTTTTGTTATGCATGTCCAAGCAAACTTTGAAAATTTGCATATTTTATATTGACATCTAACATGTTCATGTTAAATTCAGAAAGTTACAGGGAATAATTCTGTGTTTTCAGTACTGATGGTGTTGAAGTGAAATAACTGAACCGTTTTTAGAAAGCCTCTGATGGACATGCCGAGCCATGGCTCACTGATAGAAGCACCAGGTGCTCTCACAGAGGACCTGGGCCCAGCCCTCAGCACTCACACGGTGGTTCATGAGTCCAGTAACTCCAGCTCCAAGGGCTCTGCAGCTCTTCTGGTCTCCGTGGGCACCAGGCACAGACACACATGGAGGCAAACCCTCACCCACATAAAATAAATAAATCTAAAAAAGTCCTTGTAAGTATCGATGGAATCTAAATGCCAAAGTAATTTGCTATGCCCCATGGTTCTTTTAAAACGATGGCAGAATGAGTCTTTAACAGCTGGAAACCGCATCAGCCTTTCCTCTGTGAGCTTTTTATCCTGCCTGTACATAATTATGTTCAAATACAGTATTTTTAGGTTTGAAAGTCTTTGATTGCTCCTTATCCTTCTTTATAACAGTGAAAATTATATATATTGAATTAATTTTTTCACCTCTAACCATAAGGCTCTGCTATATTTATTTTGTGCTGGCATGGTGGTACACACTTGTTTATTTACTTCTTATTTATTTAATGTGTGTTTCATCTGGTGCCCATGGAGGTCAAAAGAGGGCATCAGATCCCCTGGAACTGGTGTTACAGACAGCTGTGAGCCTTCACATGGGTGCTGGGAACTGAACCCTGCTCCTTTGGAAGAGCTTCCAGCGCTCTTAACTGCTGAGCTGTTTCTTCAGTCCCCTGATGGTACATACTTGTAATCCCAGCACTTGGAGCCTGAAGTAGGAGGATAGCCACAAAGTCAAGGTCAGTACATTGTAAGTACAAAGCCATCAAGGGCTGCATATGAAAACCCTGCCTCCAGAATTTACCATTCTTTTATATAGATACAAGTTTCCAAAAACATTGTTAACATGCGTGGAAGAAAATTTTAAAGAAACTAAACCCAACTTTTTTTTTTTTTTTTTTTTGCAATACAATTCAGTTCTACATATCAGCCACGGATTCCTTTGTTCTCCCCCCTCCTGCTCCCCTCACCTTCCCCCAGCCCACTCCCCATTCCCACCTCCTCCAGGGCAAAGCCTCCCCCACGGACTGAGATCAACCTGGTAGACTCAGTCCAGGCAGGTCCAGTCCCCTCCTCCCAGGCCAAGCCAAGCGACCCTGCATAGGCCCCAGGTTTCAAACAGCCAACTCAGATAGCTCAGCCTTTAAAGGCTAGGCTCACAACCAAAAATAAACCCAACTTTTTAACTTCTTTCTAATTCTATGCCAAATTCTATAGTTCTTTCTAATTATTCAGTGAATCTAATATCAAGTTGCTTTAATCATTATCTACTCATTTAGGTTCTCCTTAAGGTCTGTTTAAAGCAAAGATCATTGTATGTGGAAAATAATTTGGTACCTGATTTTAAGAATCATTTGTTGACAGGTGCATGCACACCTTTAATCCTAGCACTTGGGAAGGAGAGGCAGGCAGATTCCTGTGAGTTCAAGGCCAGCTTGGTCTACAAATGGAGTTCCAGGACAGCCTGGGCTGTTACACAGAGAAACCCTGTCTTGAAAAACCATTAAAAAAAAAAAAAGTAATTTGCCTTTTCATTTTCTAGCTTTTCCAGTCTTTACTAAATAGCTAATAACTATAATCTTATCTCTTTACTTAGAGCTTTTTTGTTTAGTATATTCAAGAAAGAGCAAGACAATAAAAACTATTAATTTAAGGCAATATTTGTTGATAAAATGCATTTTATCTTACCATATTCTTTTTAAAATAGTATTTGTTTTATTGCACCCAAGCCAAATTTATATTACCGTTTTTTAGTCCTTTTCCATGGTCAAATCAGTTCATAGCTAGTAACAGGTACTTTTAACAATCAATTTCTAAGTAGTAGGCTTCAGAAGCAAATTCTTCTTCCACACAGTCTAGCAATTCATGATACAATTATGAATAGTCAACTCCTCTGGAGCTTAACAGTAATACCTACCCTACCTCCTCTACCCCTTGGAGACAGGGTTTTGCTGTGTGACCAGTCACCTCCTGAGGTAGATATTAGATGTGCACTACTGTGATTATCCTGAAACCAGTGTAAACACTTTATAAATACTTGGCCATTTTCTAATCAATAAAGTGTATTTGTTTCATATGAAGCAACAACTTTTAGCACGAAAAATGCTAATTTGAATAAGAAAGACAAAATGAACTGGGACAATTAAAATTTGCTTTAAAAATTTCTCTGTGGGAAAAGATACCACCCTTGAATTTAAGAAAAACACTTTTGCACTCTAGAGCTTTTATCCCATTCGTACATCTCCTAAGTCATGGGGCACGGGTTCTGGATGACCAGGCTGGTGCCTCAGTTGAACCCAGGTGCCCTCCCTGGCTTTGCTTCTGTCCTGGTCCTTTTCCTGCATCCTTTCCTTCCGGGAAGCCGTCTTGAGTTTCCGCGCTTACTGCGCTCGCTGCACGGAAACTCTTGGCAGGAATCTTGCCCTTACATGCTTGTTTACAGCCGTGCCAGCAGCATGCTGAGTGTATTGTAGACGCTCCCAGTTTTGTCATGGCAACAGTTACGAGGCATTCCTTTGTGAACAGTCCCTGATCCCTTACTATCTGTAGTATCATCATTCCTGTAGGTCCACGAATGTGTGGCCAAAGAAATAACTGTTTTCTAAAAGGCTTGGAGAACGTGCATCAGCGCCTCTCCTCTTTCCTGTTGCTCTGTCATTTTGGAGAATTCCTGGAAGATTCAGTACAGGTGGCTCTGGCTAAAGGAAGGCCTTCACTCTATTCTTAAATTCTCATTCAGCGTTCAGTCTGAGCTTTCTGATGCTGGATAACAAATGATTACCAAAAATGTAGATTAAAGCTACATCTATTTACTTATTTGATAGTTTTGTTTTTTAATCAGAGGTCTAGGCATAACTTAATTTGGTTCTCTGCTTATGGTCTCAAATAGTGAAATCAGAATTTTTGGCCAGGGCTCTGGTTTCATCTGAGGCCTGTTCTTCTCTTGTAAGCCCTCGTGTTTTTAGACAGGATTCATTTCCTTGTAGGTAGAGCATCGAAGCCAAGGCTTCTAAAGGCCGTGTCCCATTCCTAGGCCAATGCTGGTCATCATCATGTGTTCATTTGTTTCAGTTCAACAGGAATTCACCGTGGTGCATTCTCTGTCTTGTTTACATGCAGTGCTGGGGATGGAACCCAGGCCTTGTGCATGTGAAGCAAGCACTCTGCTACTAAGCTAAACCCTAGTCCTCTTGCTAAGTCTCACATTTCTACATCCACTTTAAGTTTTTTCATCTGATGAGGTGGAGCTCACCCAGGGTAATCTCCCTTTTGATAACTCAGGGTCTGCTGATTAGTGGTCACCTTTTTCATATTTGGTATGACTTTTTAGACATTTCTTAACTTCTGTGTATGCATGTGTGAATGTATGTCATATGAGGGCAGGAGACGGCGGAGGTTGAAAGAGGACATTGAGTCTCTGGAGCTGGAGCTACAGATGGTTGAGAACTGCCCGGGCAGGGTTCTGGGAACTGAGCCATCTCTCTGCTTACAGAAATGCTGTCCCATTGTATTAGCAGGGCCTGTTGCACTCAAAGGTAAGAGACCATACAGGGCATGAATACCAGAGGAGAGAGGCTTTGGGATCATCTTAGAATTCTGCTTAACCATACTCATTCATTTTATGGAAAATATTCTTTATAACCTAATTAGGCCAGTGGTAATTGTCAAATCAGCCAGCTTTACCATATTATCTTTTGTCAAAGGCTGACTTAGTATTTTAGTTCAGATGAATGCATTAATACTTGTCATATGTCATCCACCTCACTTCTGAGTGTAAACTATAAGACAGAAAGTTAGATAATGTGTGAAAACTGGCATTGAATATTTTTTCCTGGATGAAGTAAGATAATATTGCCTGAAGTATTTCTTAAAGATATTTCTTTGTTTTCCAAGGCCTGTCATCTCAGGAGGATGTAATTTTACAGCCGTCAAGTGAGTGGAAGGGAGGAAGTACTTAAAACAGTTAGAATTGTGTCTGTTTAATGGTACAGAATGTAAGTACATGTGCAAGTATTGCACTTGGAGCAACATACCATACATGAGAGAGGGCCTTTGAGAAGGGCTAGCACAACTGCCGTATTTATTTCTTGTGTGCTTGTTCCTTGTTTGAGAAGTCTTATTTAAGAAAGAGTTCAAATGGTAGTTTAGGTAGTGTGTGATGGGTGTGGGTATTGGGTGTTTACTTTGATTAAATGAAACAAATCTAATAATTGTGGTCTTTTCTAGTTTCACAGGGAGAAAAAAAGCACGCGCGCGCGCGCGCGCGTGTGTGTGTGTGTTGTGCAGAGATGAGAGATGTTCAGTACCACTCTCAGTCAGGCTCACCTTATTCCTTTGAGACACAGGGTCTTTCCTGAACCTGAAGTTATGCTGTCAGTCAGCAAGCCCGGTGAGCCGCCTTCTTCCCACACACTCAGGGTCATAGGTATGTGCAGCCAGGCCTGGCTTTTTACCTGAGTTCTGGGGACTAGAACTCAGGGCTACATTATTGAACAGCAAGTGTTCTTATCCACGGAGCCATTTTCCCAACCTAGCACTATTTAAAATTTTTTGTTAGATCTTTAGTGTTTGCTGTAGTTTATTTACTAGTGAGATTATGAAATTAATACATAAAAGATACAGAAGTTTTAAAGAGGAAAGAGCTTTTATTTTTGTCTTTTTTCTGAAATACCTATAGTTTTGATTTAAGTTTTATGCTTATTTTTCCTAGCCATGCCAACATCAGTGAACTATAAGTGACTAAACATTTTATGTTCTTCAGAAGAACACTTAATTCATGGTCTCTGCTACCCTGTGCTTTCTTGGCTTTATAGACTAATGGCTGCCTTTATGGAAAGGTGCTTACAATTTTTATAGTATGTGGTTCTATTTAGGACATTTTTAATAACAAAAATTTTAGATTCAATTAATAGTCTTTCTTACATATTTGATTATTTTATGGTAAGCCCTCTATTATGAAACTAAACAGAATCAGATTCCCGGTCTATACTTACCTACATTTTAAACAAACCAGTGTACTTAGGGGGTGTAAAGAAGCCCCTAACTAAGAGACTGACTTTGAGAAGTGACTGTTGACAGACAGTGGAAACAGAACGTGAGTAGGAAATCCCTTTGTGGATGCTGTTGGGGGCAGTTTTCCTTCTTTCCCTCTCCTCCCTCTCTCTCCCTATTCCCCTCTCTCTATCCCTCCCCCCACATTACATTATGTATAATGCAATAAAACCAAATTTTATATCACATTCTTTTTTTTTTTTTGGTTTTTCGAGACAGGGTTTCTCTGTGTAGCTTTGCGCCTTTTCCTGGAACTCACTTGGTAGCCCAGGCTGGCCTCGAACTCACAGAGATCCGCCTGGCTCTGCCTCCCGAGTGCTGGGATTAAAGGCGTGCGCCACCACCGCCCGGCTATATCACATTCTTAATTCACCAGTCTCCAGATAATTTCAGTGGGGTCATGAATGCCCTAAATCTCTTTACCATATGTTTAGAGTTCTTTATGAAAAGGACTGACTTTAATGACATGCCGTGAGTTTCCCTGTATGTTAGGAGAAAAGGGTGGGGCATAGAAGCAAACCAAAAACATCAGAGGCCTCCTGAGTTTACAGTACACAGTCCTTGACTGTCTACCCCCGTCAGGAGAGTGTTCCCTTAAATATTACATTCTTTATAGCTATGTCGATGACATAATTAATGTATAAAAACTGCATATATTTAAAGGGTATAGTTTAGTAAGTTCTTAAGAAATACACATCGGTGAAGCCACAGTAGAGTGAACAAGAGTTGGGATTGGCAGCACAGACCTGTAGTCCTGGCTCTTAGGCTTCTAACGCAGGAGACTCACTCGGGAGCTCAAGGGTAGCATGGGCTACAAAGCGTGTTCTAGACTAGTCTGGGCTAGAAGTGAGGTGAGGCCTCATCTAGGAAAAATAAAGACTATATCTTTCAGCTCCAAAGTTCCCTCCTGGCTGTACTCCCTCCCTTCCCTTTCCACTGCCCATCCCCCAACAGTCACTGACCAGCCCTCACTGGAGAGTTCATTTTCTAGAGGTTTATGCTAATGGAGTCTTATAGCAGAAACTTGTTTTACTTCCTTTACTTGGTGCAATTATTTTGAGAGTTATTCATGCTGAAATGTCAATAGTTTCTTACTGTTCAGCACCATTTCAGTATGCAGATGTACTATAGTTTGATTTATTTACCTGTCGTAATTTAGATTTTAAGGTCTTGGCTATTACAAACAAAATTACTATAATCATTTTGTGTACAAGTCTTGGATAATACCAAATATAGTACTCTTGACAGCTTCCAAGAAACTGTCAAGTCATGTGTGGTGGCACAGGGCTGTAATCCCAGCTCTTCAGGAGGCTGAGGCAGGAAGATCATAAATTTGAGGCTTGCCTGGGGTCCAAGCTAGGCTGGGTAACTTAATGAGACACTATCTCAAAACAGAATGTACAGAAAGGGCTTCTGGGGATAGCTAGTGGTAGAGTGCTTGCCGAGCATGCATGAAGCCCTGGGTTCAGTTCCAGAAAGAAGAAAGTAAGTGATGAGATTGTTTTCCAGAGTTTTACCTTCCAGTGGCCTTAATAACTTAACTTTGCCCCTAAATGGCTCTGCACTGGTCTCTTGTGGCTTTGGTTTGCATGTCCCTATGATTAGTGACGTCGTGTATCTTTCCTGTGATTTGCTGGCTCTGAGACTTTATCTAGCATTTGCTCATATTATACCCACTTTGTTTCTCTTAGTGAATTTTGAGAACCCTGTGTTTGGATACAAGTTCTTTATCAGATATGTAGACTGCAGAGACTTTCTTCCAGTCTTTAGATATTTGCATTCTCTTAACACCAACTTTTTTTTCCTTTTGAGTCCACACTGGTGTAGAAAAATCCAGAATTTCATGAAGCATTGTCTATTCTTTTTTAAGACTGTACCTCTATATGTCATACCTAAGAAATCATTGCCAAATTCAGACTAAAAAAATGTTCTCTGTTTTGTGGGGTTTTTTTCTTTCTTCTTTTTTTTTTTTGGTTTTGGTTTTATGAAGCAATTTTACTGTGCAGTCTAGGCACACCTGGAATTTGTTATGCAGCCTCAAATTTGTGAGTCTCCTGCCTCAGCCTCCTAAATGCTACAATTACTGGTATGTACTACCATACCTGGCTTCTGTTTTTTTTCTTCTGGAAGTTTTGTAATTTTAGAGCTTACAATTTAGGTTTATGATCTATTTGAATTAATTTTATAAATGACATGATAATTCTATTGATGGTGCATGTATTGCATGTGGACAGCTGGTCATCTCACCATTACTGACGGGTGGTGTGTTCTTTGCTAAAGGTCTTGACTACTTTATAAAAACGACTTGTGCATACACATGTATGCCCTTATTCTGGGTTGTCTGTTCTGTTCCACTGGTTTCATTGATTATCTTTAGATCAGTGCCACTCAGCTTAGATGGCTGTTTATAGACACTCTTGAAAGGAGGCCAGGCATGGTGGTGCATGCCTGTAATCCCAGCACTCTGGAGGCTGAGGCAGGGGGAGAGCTATTTTCAAGCCACCTGTTACTTAATGGAACTCTTGGTTTTGTTTTTGATAGACAGCTATCTGATAATGCTTGTTCTCCTAGATTTCTTTTATGTCGAAGTTGTTTACATTATTTGAGGGCCTCTCTTCATGTAAGAATTTTAAAATCCATGTATCAATTTCTGTTAAAAAGCCTGCTGAGATTTTTACATGGAATTTTGTTCAGTGTATAGATCATTTGAAAGAAATTGGTATCTTGGGGCTGGAGAGATGGCTCAGCAGTTAAGAGCACTGGCTGCTCTTCCAGAGGACCCCGTTCAATTCCCAGCACCCACATGGCAGCTTACAACTGTCTGTAACTCCAGTTCCAGGGAATCCGACACTCTCACACAGAAATACATGCAGGCAAAACACCAAAAAAAAAAAAATTTTTTTTTAAAAAGAAATTGGTATCTTATATTGCTGAGTATTTTGATGCAAAAATAAAATCTGAATCGCTAGATCATTAATTTCTTTCTTTCTTGTATGTGTGTGCATGTATGTGTTTGTGTGGTATATATGTATATGTATGTGTGCATGTGTGTGTCAATGTGTGTATGCAGGTGTTCATGCTCATATTTGTTTGTTTGTTATTGTTTTTTTCAAGACAGGGTCTCACTATATAGACCTGGATATCACTCTGTAGACCAGGCTGTCCTTGAACTCACAGAGATCCACCTGCTTCTGCCTCCTGAGTGCTGGGATTAAAGGTGTGTGCCAGTATAGCCAGTTTCTACCTTATTTATTTTTAAAGTTAGTGTCCTTTATTGGAGAAGATGGGAGATGGGGGACAGTCTTTGAGATTTGAGAGTAATTTTAGAGTGGAGGAGGCCATTCTGGAAGAGAGGCTACCAGTCTGTGAAGAAGTCAGGGAATGCTGAAGGGGATCCCGGTGGAGAGGCAGTTCCAAGGGCATCCCTGTGAGACAGTAGGTCTGGAAGGTGGTGGTCCGGGTGGTGAGTACCCAGAAGAGGAAACTCAGAGCTGAATACCAGACACAGCTTTCGATTTGGCTCTGCCCTGTGTAGGCTGAGGCATGGGAGGCCGTGCTGAAGAACCAGAAAATGCAGAGGAAAGGCAGGAAGCAAATCCACCAGGTAACGCCGGTAAAGGCTCAGCTTCACCTCACGGGATGTCTTCTCCAGGAGAGCTGGACTAGAGCTGGCTGCCCTAAGATCTGTTTAGACTCAAGTAGCCACTTCAGTCCCTCGGTTCTGGTCAGCTGACTGGCCACAAACTCCAGGAACCCTCCACTCTGCTTCCCCAGCACTGACACTGCAGGCACTTGCTGTTGCCTACAGTGTTTCACACGGATGTGGGAATCCAAATTTAGGCCGTCACACCTGCACAGCAAACACTTTATGACTAAGCCATATTTTTGAGTCCTTGGTCTTTGCTGTGTATCAGCAATATTTTATTAAAGTTTTAATGATCTTTGAAATGGATTTTTTACTTAAAAAAATCTTAAAATTACGTCTATTCATTTAGGCCAGGGCAGGGAGGTGTCGAGCTGCTGTATGTGCGGGGGAGGTCTGAGGACAACCTCCAGGAATTGGCTCTTTCCTTGCCCTGGATGGAACCAGGCAGTCAGGCTGACGTGGGCGCTCTGACCCACTGAACCATCTCACCAGCCTGAAGGTTTTGTTTTTTCCTCCAAGTTGTATTTTCAGCCGTTCATAATGAGAACACTTATAAGATTTTGTTTTATTTTTCTTTCTTATTAAGACAAGGTCTCATGTAGACAAGGCTGGCCTGGAACTTGCTCTGGGGCTGTCCTTGAGCCCTAACCTTCTTGCCTTCCTTCTGGATGTTGAGATTACAGGCCCTAACACCAGCAACTTCCAGGATTTTTTTTTAAGGGTCTCACTGTGTAGCTCAGAACTCACTATGTAGATTAGGCTGACCTTGAACTCACAGAGATCAACCTGCCTTTGCCTCACATGTACCAAAATTCTTACATGAAGAGAGGCCCTCAAATAATGTAAACAACTTCGACATAAAAGAAATCTAGGAGAACAAGCATTATCAGATAGCTGTCTATCAAAAACAAAACCAAGAGTTCCATTAAGTAACAGGTGGCTTGAAAATAGCTCTCCCCCTGCCTCAGCCTCCAGAGTGCTGGGATTACAGGCATGCACCACCATGCCTGGCCTCCTTTCAAGAGTGTCTATAAACAGCCATCTAAGCTGAGTGGCACTGATCTAAAGATAATCAATGAAACCAGTGGAACAGAACAGACAACCCAGAATAAGGGCATACATGTGTATGCACAAGTCGTTTTTATAAAGTAGTCAAGACCTTTAGCAAAGAACACACCACCCGTCAGTAATGGTGAGATGACCAGCTGTCCACATGCAATACATGCACCATCAATAGAATTATCATGTCATTTATAAAATTAATTCAAAGAGATCATAAACCTAAATTGTAAGCCCTAGAACTACAAAACTTCCAGAAGAAAAGCCACCAGGCCCCCTCCTGGTCCACACGCAGGATTTAAATGACACTAGAGCCGTTTGTACTACTGTAGAAGTTTTTAATGAAGAATTTGAAGTAGCTGTCAATCAGAAAGCCAGGCTTATTGACTACTTTTTCTTGAAATGCAAATGTTAGTAGAAGGAACAGATGCACTAACAAGAGTTTTTTTGTTTGATTGTGAATATGGAAACCTGGAAAACATAATTAGTAAAAATATTTCTGTATTTTGTTAAATATAATATTAGAAATAGTTTTTAAATGCTTCTGTGTGTTTCTGCATGTATGTTATGATTGTTTTACTGACAGTGTATGTATAAGGAAGTATCTTCTGGCATTGAAAATATGGTATAACTGGAATACATGTTTGACTTGATATTCTCCTGTTAAGAACTGAAAATTACTTTAACTGTTCTTTCTGAAAAAATTGATGTTTGTTTGTCCCGATGTGGTAATTTTTGTTTGTTGTCTCTTAGGTGTTTAAGGTAGTAAGTAAATCCTAGGAAGTATGAACATAGGTCATCGCCCCTTGTCATCTTGATGTACTCTGAGAGTATTTCAGGACGATTTTAACATAGCATGCTTATTTTTATGACTTCTCTTTGAGGAGATTGAGTGCCTTCAGGGTCGTACAGCCTTGGACTGTTTTCTTATCTGAAATGAAGAAACCCAATGCTTAGTGCTAATGTTGCTTTGCAGGGTATTTACCAAAATCATAGTCACAGAAAAAAAAACTACTTCAGTTAGACTTATCTTAGTTTTCATTACAGTATTTCACTGAGTAGGCTCTTTGCCTCTTAAGGAGAAGCCTTACGATGTCTACTGCACTAGCCACGTGAATGTTTTCGTAGAAATAGGATTTTTATGGTCAGTGAGATGGCATGTGGTGCCAAGCCTGGTGTCTGAGTGCAAAACCCGAACCCATGTGGTGGAAGAAGACGACTTGACTTCCTCAGGTTGTCCTCTGGCCTTCACATGTGCCATGGCATGTGCATGTCTGCACACATGCACATACATACATAAACAAATGGAAAAAAAGGTTTTTATACCAAGAAGATAGTGGATGTGTACAGTGTAACTGTTACAGGGTTTTCTCTTATCAGGTGAAGGAAGTACAGAGTGTAAGAGGAAATACTTTCCCCCTTCCTGCCATGCGTACTTTCCTGCCTCCCTTCTACATGGTTGTATATTTATTTTGATTGGGTTAATATTCATTTTATGTTATTATGACTCATCATGCTATTTATATTAAAGCACTTGTTCTTTTTGCTTTTAGTGGTACTAATAATTACCTAGTGGCACTAGTAATTATCTTGTTTTCTTGTTTGTATAGTTTTCTGTGAACTAGTCTCAAGCTCAGATTTCTGCCGGCTGTCTCAATACTCTTCCAGAATTTTTAGTTCCATTGAGTATGCTCTTGACTTCATCTGTTGAGACAGTTCTTTGCAGGGTTTTCTGACCATGTTTTGGTCTGCACTGGTGACTCTGATGTCCAGTATGTGGCTCTTGTCACATACTTTCCTTTCATTTAATCCTGGGCATCCCTTTAGCCTTTCTTCTATATTGATTTTTTTTTCATTTTCCTGTAGCCCATCTTTTCTCATTCTTGATTTATAGTTTTGTTTCAGTGTTGTATATTTCACAGAGTCTTAATGAGAAGTGATACATATGGTATATATCCATCTTCGTTATGTCTAGGAATGCCTTTATTTACCATCATAGTTGATTGATAATTTGTTGGGTAGATAGGAAAACATTGCTGTGAGCTTCTGTATTGTATATACTTATTGTGTATACTTTTTCTTATTAGTTGTAACTTTTTTATTTTAAACTTTTTTATTTTAATGTACACCCCAATAAACTTATCTGGGGGTCAGAGAACAGAACAGCCACTATATTAAACATAGAGGTTAAGCAGTGGTAGCACACGCCTTTAATCCTAGCATTTTGGAGGCAGAGAGCCATCTGGATCTCTGTGAGTTCAAGGCCACACTGGAAACAGCCAGGCATGGTGACACACACCTTTAATCCCAGGAAGTGATGGAAGGAAGCAGAAAGGTATATAAGGCATGAGGACCAGGAACTAGAGGCTTTTACGCTTTTAGGCTTTCAGTAGCAGTTCAGCTGAGATCCATTGGATTGGCTGAGGAATTGGTGAGGTGAGGTTAGCTGTGGCTTTTTCTGTTTCTCTGATCTTTCAGAATTCACCTCAATACCTGGCCCCTGAGTTGTTGTTTTTTTTTTATTTAATAAGACCTTTTAGAAATTCATGTTACACTTGTGGTCTTACTGTCTGGAAGTGGTTAATGCTTGTTTCATGTATGTAGTCCACTCCTTCTCAATCTTGTAAGCTATTCTCTGTCTCCAGTATTCTATCATTTTAATTTTATCCATTGAATTGGATTCTAGGGATATTATTTAAAATTATTTTAGTGGTAATTTATCTCCTTGATTATCTCATCTCAGTTAAATGATCTCATCTTGCCAGATGATTGATTCTCTTAGCTCTTGAAACATTTGTTGGTGATATTTGATATTTATATGTTGGAAAACATATAAAGGATAAATACACAAATTAGAGAACATAAATATTTACCTGTCATTCAGGTAGCAGCCATTGCCATCATTTTTCTTAATAAAACACTCCAGAAGATACTGCCCTTCATTAGTCTTTCCCTTTTCCCATGTGTTTCTAAGCAGTGGTTTAATTCTGTCATTTTACTATTTAATGTAACATGTTTATTCATTGAAACAGGGTCTCACTATGTAGTCCTGTATACATAGTACATACGGAATTCCCTATGTAGACCAAACTGGCCTCAAACTCACAGATGTCCACCTGCTTCTGCTGACTGAGTGCTGGGATTACAGGCATGTGACACTATGCCATCAATTTTGTCTGATCTTGAACCTTATCATAAGCATTCTTTTAATCTAGTGTCTCATTAATATTGATCTATGATAACTGTTTTTGTTTTGAAGAATGAGTTTATTAAGCACACAGCAGTATGATCAGTACACACAGAGTAAAAGAATAAATAGCAAATGGTAGATAGATTTCCTTAGGTTCTTTTTTAAAATTTTCTGTCTACATTTTGAAAGTCATCTTATCAATTGAATTACAAGTTCTTTTGATTGAGATTTTATTAACTTTATAGGTTAGTTTGGGAAGAATCGGTATACTTATGTCTGATAATTCACAACACAATGTTATCATTAATTTGTTTCATCTTTTAATTTCTCTCAGTTTAGTTTTCTGAATAGGAGTCATGTTTTTGGTAAGATTTAGTTCAAGGCACCTTATTTTAAAAATTATAAGTGCTATTATTTGCAGTTTTTATTAACAGCTTTGTTGATGGTACATAGAGTTGAAAGTTGTTTTTTATGAATTCAAATAATTTATTTGTAAAGTAGTTTTGTCCTGCATGAGCATAGTATTAGTCTGGAGTCTTAGAGAAACCAAATTAGTCACACACGTGCCTATATACACATTTTAAAAGAGATTTACTATGAAGAAATTGACTTATGCAGTTAGAGAAGCTGCGAGGTCTGAGGCGTGCTTTTACTTAGTTGGAGACCCAGGAAAGTCAGAGTACGGTTGCAGCCTAAGAACCAGGAGAGCCAGTGCTGTCTGTTTCCATGTGAGCAATAGCTCAGCTCAGACCTAGTGAGGAAAAGAGAAAAGGATTCCTTATTGCCAGAGAGAAACGAATTTTTTTATTACTCAGTCTTTTATTCACATATTTAATAGATTAGATTGGAGCTGCCCACACGGGAAGGGCAGTCTACCCATTTAGACGATAACTTCATCTGACTCTCTCAGCAGGACACTCACAGATGTTTATCTGCATATAGCAGCAGAAGAAATAACCAGCTCATCTGCAAATAAAGTGTTTTTCTGGTTTGTTCTCTGTGTATGTGTGTGTGCGTGTGTGTGCTGGCTGGAGGGGGTAGTAGGTGTCTGCCCAGTCATTCTTCATCTTCCTCCCTGAGGTCAGGGTCTCCACTGAACCTAGAGGTAGGCTGGTGTTCAGCCAACCCCAGTGAGCCTCCGGTCTGCACTCCCCACATTGCTGGGGTTGTAAGAGTTTTCTGTGTGGTGCTAGAGATTTGAACTCAGGTCTCTGAACCAATGAGCCACCCCTCAGACCTCCTTACAGGTTCTTAGACTTTCTTTTGTCTCCTTCTTTAAGCACTGCCTAGGACCTCTATAATATGGAGTGGAAATAATAGACAGTGTCCTTACCTCTTCTCTCTTTCTCTTCTTTTCTTTTCCTCCCCCACCCCCTAGTTTTTTGAGACAAGGTCCCTCCACATAGCCCTGGCCTTCCTGGGACTCACTATGCAGACCAGACTGGCCTCCAACTCAGAGAGTCTCTGCTCTGTGTCCCAGAGTGCTGGGATTAAAGGTGTGCGCCACCATGTCTGGCCTCTTTCTCTCTCTTTTTTTTTCCATTAAATTTTTTTTTAAATTGAAAATAGATTTTTTTTAAGATTTATTTATTTATGTATACAGTATTCTGCCCGCGTGTATCCCTGATAGCCAGAGAGAGCACCAGATCTCAGTATGGATGGTTGTGAGCCACCATGTGGTTGCTGGGAATTGAACTCAGGTCCTCTGGAAGAGCAACCAGTGCCCTTAACCTCTGAGCCATCTCTCCAGCCCTGAAAACAGATTTTTTTAGTATACATTATATTCTGGATTTTTCTTAGATCCTTCCTTCTCATCTAAGCCCACAACTTTTTTTTCTCTCTCATTAGAAAACAAACAGGAATCTAAAATATAATAATAAATAAGAGAAAATAAAAACAAACAAAAGGAAAGGAACCAAAGAAAAATCACAAGAAAGACATATAGACACAGAGAACACATGTTCATCCATGCAGAAATCCCATAAAAACACAAAACTAGATACCATAATCTATATGCAAAAGACCTACAACTTTAAAAATAAAATGTCTGGCAAAGCTTTATGAGACAGTGACCCTCCAAAAATGCCTCTGAGTTTGTTTTGTGTTGGCCATCTACTGCTGTGCATGGGGCCTGCCCTTGAGAGTGACTGTATACCCACAGAGACTCCACTGGTAAAAACTAACGTTTTTCTTGTTCGAGCAGTTATCAGTTAGAGTCAGCTTCTGAGTTAGGGATGGGGGCACGTGTCCACTTCCCGTCTGGGTGCTGGGACCCCATCTGATGCAGACCCATATAGGGCCTGTGCATGCTGCTACAGACACTGAATTCATGTTTATCAGTCCTGCTCTGTGTAGAAGGCCTGATTTCCTTGGTGTCCTCCATCCCTCTGGCTCTTAAAATTGTTCTGCTTCCTCTTCTTCAGGGTTCCCTGAGCCCTAAGGTGAGGGATTTGATGGAGACACCCCATTTAGAATTGAGTGTTCCAAGGTATTGTACCCTCCGCACGCTGTCCAGTGTGGGTCTCTGTGTTTGTTCCCATCTGCTGTAGGAGGAAGTTCTCTGATGATGGCTGAGCAAGGCACCAATCTATGGGTAGAGCAGAGTGTCACTGGAAGTCATTGTATTGCTACATTCCTTTAGCAGAACAGTAGTATTTGGTTTTCACCTAGGTCCTTGGCCTATCTACTCTTAGGTTCTTAGATACCTGAGCAGTGTCAAAGAGGGTTCCATCTCATGGAGTGTACCTGAAATTCAGTCAGATTCTAAAGAATATTAGAAATTAGGAATTACTTTTATTATGAAAATGTATTAAAAACCTTAGTAGATTTTATAGACAGTGTACTTGATAGAAAAGATGAAAAACAATGACTAAGTAGCTATCTCAAAAAATGCAGACTACAGGTAAAACAGAAATAGAAGAAATGTAAAATAGAAGATCAAGAAAGTCAGGAGATGGTCCTTGGAAAGATTAGTTGGTAGCTCCCTGAGCTATTGCTCAAAGAAGAAAGAAGACATAAACATTAATGTAGGAGTGAGAGAACGGGCTTCAGCACTGATCCCACAGAGGGTAGAAGAGGGTGGAATATATTAATTTATGCCGTGGTGCTTTTCAGGAGCGGGCTACTCCATGTGGAAGGGAACATTTCATGCTAAACTTTGATAATCCAATGATCTCATTCTGATTTCTCTGTGGAAAGGCTCTTCAGTTACTGAGACGGTTTTCAAAGATAACGGAGAGGGTATTGAAGATTTCTGTTACACGTGTCAGTAGTGCTGATCCCTTTAATACCGTGGCATGAAAAGTTAGAGCAGGGCCTAGTGTTTTCAACAACTATTTGCAGTATTCAGGTATAACTGTCACGTACTGTATTTTTATATACAGTCACACTGGATTACTAGGATAAATTACCAGGTTCTAGCTTTAGAAAAAACTGTAAGAGCTCAGCATAACTGAGTAGCGACGGTAAGGGGCACATGCATGCCATTGTAAAGACAGTCTCTAATAGGAGTTTTCAAAAGTAGCTCTGTCTGTTTCTGGGACTCAGGACCTAGTTTTCACAGTCTTCTAGTAGATTTTAGGTAGACTAAAGATAGCTGTGATTCCTCTAAAAGTATATATAATATTTTAGGGGAGTATGCTTTGTCATTTTGTGTGTGTGTTTGTGTGCACGTGCATGTGTGCGTGTGTATTCATTTGTGTGGGGATGTTTGGGTGATTGCATGAGTATATGTGTGCATATATTTGTGTGGATGCATGTATTGGTGTGGGTGTGTCTGGGTACATGTGTGTGCGTGTGGAGGCCAGAGGTCAGCCTTAGGCATCACCCCTCACCTTGCTTTTTGAGGCAGGGTTTCTCTGTGGCCAGAAACTCACCAAGTAGACTAGACTGATTGGCCAGCTCCAGTGCTCTGCAGGCTCCACCTACCCACCCAGTGCTGTGATTACAGGCATGCACCATCGTGCCAGCTTGTCCATGGGCTATGGGGCTGGAGCTCAGGTTCTCACAGATGCAGGACAGGCACTTTATTGACGGCTCTCTCCCCAGCCAGAACGTTGTTTTAGATAGTGGGAAGTAGAGGGTCCGAGGACTTTGATAGATTCTCAGAATTTAAAAAGGGTTTTAAAAAAGGGACGCAGACCAACAAATAGTTTTTTTTTTTAGTTAAAAATTTAAAACATATTTTTATTTTATATGTATGGGTGTTTTGCCTGTATGTATACCTGTGTACTACATGCATGCCCAAGGAGGTCAGAAGAGGACATATGGATTTCCTGGGTCTGGAGTTACAGACAGTTTTGAGTGGCCATGTGGGTGCTGGGAACTGAATCCTTGTCTTCTGCCAGAGTAGCAAGTGGTCGCCATTGCTCAGCCATCTCTCTAGCTACCCTTACATTTTGGCTTTAAAAATAGTTATATTGGTATATAACCATTTTAGTAAAATATTAACTACATGTAGAATTCTCATTGAATTTGCTCATTTCACATTATTTTGCCAGTGCCTTAACTGAGAATTTTTCTTTTCAAGGTTCAGGAGCAAGTACATCCCACCCTCTCAGCTAATGAAGAGTCTCTTTATTATATTGAAGAACTGATTTTTCAGCTGCTTAATAAATTATGCCTGGCTCAACCAAGGACTGTTCAAGACGTGGAGGTAAAAATCATTATGTCATTTAAAAAAACATGCGGATCTCTGTGAGTTCGAGGCCAGCCTGGTCTCCAAAGCGAGTTCCAGGAAAGGCGCAAAGCTACACAGAGAAACCCTGCCTTGAAAAAACAAAAAAAACAAACAAACAAAAAACATTATGTCATTTAAAAAAACATGAAATTAATCTTTAGATCTGCATCTTTGTCAT